>NC_060062.1:24983140-26197542 GCF_020283565.1 Trifolium pratense
AAGTCCTATGGGCATGTAGGAATTCTCCTAAAGAGTCAACAGGTTCGACACCTTTTCGACTAACATATGGTCACGATGCCGTGTTACCTGTTTGAAATAATGATGCAGTCAATTCGAGTACAAAGGCAATGGGAACTACCTCCTGATCACTATGATAACATAATGTTAGATGAATTAACAGACGTGGATGAGGAAAGGTTGCAGGCGTTAGATGCTTTGATTCGACAAAAAGAACGAATTGCTAGAGCATACAACAAAAGGGTTAAATCCAAACTCTTTGACGTAGGAGACTTAGTTTGGAAAGTCATCCTCCCCATGGACAGACGAGATCGAGTCTTTGGAAAATGGTCACCCCAATTGGGAAGGACCATTTAAGATCTCTCAAGTTTTGTCAAATGGAGCTTATGAGATTGAAGAGTTAACTCCTGAGAAACGTTCAGTCAACATGAATGGCAAATATTTAAAGAAATACAAGCCAATGTTGCAAGAAATAACCATAAAAAATGAATAACGCAAGAATAAAATTTGCGAAATGGTAAAAGGAAATGCCAATAATCAAGTTTTATTTCATATAAAATCAACAATACAACCAATCATTCAAGAATGTTCAAGAAAATACAAGAAATGGTTGAATGTTGAAAGATAACCACTTAAGGTTTACCCTGAACCCGAGTTCCCTCATCCTTTGAATCAGAATTGGAAAGTTCTGAGATCTGAGAGTCTTCATCCTCAGAAGAAGGAGTTGGAGTTCCTGGGTATTCTTCATCAGGCTCTAGGGTACTGAGGAACTTGAGGTAGTCTTCATCTTCGTCATCTGAACTAGAGCTTGAGGAGTCAGAAGAGAGAATGATGGTTTCTACTACATTAGCTGATGTCGGTCGAGGGCGAAGGATTCTAGCGCGTGGAAGTTTGGAAGCTGGAATCTTGGTTCGTCCCTTTCTAAGAGGACGCAGCATGTTTGAGCTTGAGGTAGAAGAAGGAGGATTTGTCTTGTTATCCATTCTTTGTGGAGAGGTATTGATGCGTTATTTGTGCAAAATGATGAGCAAAAAGAGTTGCAAGGCGTGAGTCTTTATAAAAGGATTAAGGCGCGTTAATGGCTAGGTAGTTACAACTAACCATGGTCAGTTTGCATAGGGAAATGCCAAAGCATTAATGCCCAAAACCGTGTAGTTAATCATGTTAACTGCTTTGGAAACATGTTCGTTCCATTCCTTGCAAAATGCTATTAATGAGGCTTGGGATAATGACCCAAAAGAAGGAAAGCAAGCAACAATAAAGGAATAAAATACTCAGCCAATACATGAACATGCACCATGAAAAGGCCAAGAAGGGCATACATTTAAAAAAGCATGTACAAAATTGTTCGATAGTTGCTAGTGTTAAAAGATCTACAGTTATGACATCCAAAAGAGAATAACAAAAATTTAAGACTAAAAGGAAAATTTATAAGGTCAAGATTGTTGCTGGGATGTCGAAGGAGGCTGTCGATTGGCCGCTTGAAATTGGTAATACTGAGTTCGAATGGACGCCAGTTTACGTTGTAGCATTTCTTTATCACTAGCAAGGTGCTCAACTCGCTTTTGGACAGCTAGACCATTACTATAGTGCTGGATACCTTCACGTGCTAGCTCATCAAGCTTAACTTTTTGTGCTTCGATAGCTACTGCAGCTAGCTTTTCCATCTTAGCCTCTTCCTGTCGAACCTTTTCCTTTAGCGCTTCGATTTCAGACTGCCATTGAGCAATATTGTTCTCACAAGCCACAAGTTGCTCAAGGGCTTCATCAGAGGCAGTCTTGATAGTTGTGACCTCTGCATTGCAACTATTAGCTTGCTCGAAATGTTGTTGCTGGGTGGCAAGCAGAGATGTCAAAAGGCCGCTAGTCCTGGTTAGGAGTTGAGATTGACTAACGAATTGTTCTAGAAAGGTTTCAGCCTGAGTCACTAGAAGGAACATTGCTTCGTCAGTCCTTGGGTTCTGCAGCTTGCGGAAAAGAGCTTTGATGTTGTAATATATAGAAGAGTCACGCTCAAGCAGGCCCAACATATCCCCATTAAGAATTTCTCGCCTAAACCTGATTTCATGCTCAAACTGTTCTTGCTCAAGTACATCTCCGTTACCTTCTGTGTCCTCAAAAGTGGAGCTAGAGGTGCCATGGCTTGATAAAAGCTTGCTAAGTGCGTCGACTGGAGTTAAATCTTTTAACTCTTTAGCAAGTTCAGCTGGCAGGACAACAGTGGGAAATGGCTTCGACACGGAAGTTCCCTCTTCACCAGGTGAGTCACCAATATAGGAGTTCCCATCTTCAGAGTCGAAAGCGCCAGCACTGGGTGAACTAGATTCATGGTTTGACCCACTTGGTTGTGGTTGATTGGTAGTGGAGTGCTCACCATCAACTGTTGGCCTTTGTTCAGTATTAGCAATAGGGTCAGCTTGAAAGTTGGTTGGAGGATCATTATTGGCTAATACTGGGGCAGGATGTGTCGAAAGGTTTGGTTGTGGTAGGCTTCGATCGAGTTGGTCTTCTTCATTGTTAGGCTTAAGATTGTCATCTTCGAAAGCGCGGTGAGGCGAGCTAGGAGCCTTGGGCGGTGATGAGGTCTCAGTAGGAATGGCCGTTTCGAGAGGCTGGGGAGATGAGATTTTTTCTGCAACATCTTCAGAATGCGCATCACTGGTTCCTTCGACCACCCCCTCAACCGCTTTGCTAAGAGCAGGCTCATCCTGAGGAATAACTTGAGCAGAGTTTTGTGGCTGAAACAAATGAAACCATGAAAGGATGAGTAACGCAGTCAAAAGCTGGAGAAATAACAAGAAGTAAGAATGGCTTACTTGGGGTTGAGGGGTAGCAGAAGCTTCAGGTTGTGAAGTTGTTTCTTTTGCAGTAGCAGAAGCCTCAACAACAGTAGCTGCAGCAGGAGATCTTTTCTGCTTCTTTTTCTTCTTTTTCTTCCTCTCCGATTGTTCCAAAGGAGGGTCCCCAGGTGATGCCAGAGTATTAGGTTGTGTCCCAATCTCAGAGGACTTGCGCTCAGGAGTACTTTCTTGGCTGGGTTGGTGTTCTTTCTTCTTCTTCTTCTTTTTCTTTTTCTCATCAGGAGTGGGTTCAGCACTAGGAAAAAGATCTTGAGTAGTAGCAGCGGTAGTGTGCTCAGGGATGGTCGAGAGAACAGGAGTATCCTACAGGCCACAGTTCAGTAAGTTCGCATTTAAGCCAAGAGAAATAGAAATCGTTGGATAAATGGATACCTCATCTGGAACACTCAAACAAGTGGCTGGAACAGGCTTTTGTTTTTTCGAAACAGAAGGAGTTTCAGTTGAGTGAGGCCTCTTGCGTGAAGCAATCTAGGAAGGGCATATCAAAGTTAACATAGAAATCTTACAGAAGTGTGAAAACCCACAAGAAGGTAAAAGCTTACCTGTAGTTCAACCTTAGATGGTGGTGGAAGAGGCTTGCTAGAGTCGCTGAAACCTGCCTTCGACTTACTCCCTACATCGAAGAGGTGCGCATAAGAGAAAAGCACGCAAGGTAAAAAATTATGCAAGTAAAAGTAGAACCAAAAGAATACCTCTGGCATTCAATTTCGACTTAATCTTGTTCAAAATAGATGAGTCGAACCCATTAGAGATAGCGGTAAGCAAGGCAGTCTTGTCGACCAGGCGTCCTTCATAGTGTCGAGACCACCAGGTAAAAAATTCCCTAGTGCAGGCATGTGAGGGAGCGAAGTCGAATGGGGTAAGCTCATAAGAAGGCTGATTGAAGTGGTTCAAGAATGAATGGAACTGTGGTTCGGTCATGCCATGTTTGCCCAAACAAACCTCCCTCTCTTCCAAATATATGCTCTTAGGGAGTATTTGAGTTAAGCCAAATTGGCGGGACACCAGGTTTGGGAAGTAACCAACTAACCCAAAATCTCCAGAGGTCAAGCCGATTCGACAAGACAAGACTGTAGGCATCAAGTAAGCAGTCCAAATGTTGTTGGTTACCGTCTCGAATTCCGGTGGAGAAGGAAATCTGTGAGTAAACCAAGGAGGACCAAGTGGCCTATCCACAAAGGGAGCAAAGCTAGGCTTGAACTTCTTCAGGCTGAGGAAAGTATTAAAATACTGTTGGAAAGCCACATCATAACCAAGGCCTCTTTCCCTAGGCACCATCCTCGCCAACCTCGTGCCTTCGACTCGACGTGTTCTTGATTCCTCATAGTATGGCTCAGGCAAGAAAAGGTCAAGCTCAGCATGAAAAGTGGCAGTTAGCCATAATTGCAGTAACCAGAAGGGGCCAGCACCTAAAAAGGTGGATCCATCACCTGTTCTTTTAAGATGTTCACAAGCATCCCTCATGGATTCATAAAGACATCCAAGAATAAGCCGAGCGAAGTTGAATTGCTGGCACTCATGTAATTGAATAGCCATAGGGATGAATTTCTTGGCTACTTGGAGAGATTGAGTGCAGAAGACATACTGCGATAGCCATAAGGTTAAGAAAGCGATGTGTTCTTCGTCACTTACTTCATCACTAGTCTTTCGATTCTCCACGATGTATTTAGAGTAAGACTTGTTTCGAAAGTCGAATTTGATGGTGTCGGAAGCTTTGCAAGGATCATAAGTGTCGCCAAGAGGCGATAAGCCAGTAATGGCAGCAACATCCAGCAGTGTAGGAGTCATCATGCCACATTCGAAGTGGAAAGTGTTGGTGGAAGACTCAAAGAAGTGTAAAGCAGCAACAATCATTTCCTGCTGGTATTTAAGGCCGGTCCGAGAAAGTTGAATAAGGTCATAAATGCCACAAGCTTGCCAAATGTCAGCTTTGTCACGTTGTACCCTGTCTAACCAGCCAAGGTATTGATCATTCAAAGAAGGAGCTGATCGAAACACTCTGTTAGGCGCCTTGATATAGCTAAAATTATAGGGGTCACTAATGAAAACCCTAGGAACACAAGGCTTGTAAACAGGAAAAATAGACAAAACCTTGGAGTTCCGACTTTTATCACTTGGTTTGGGTCCCCCAAATGCATGCACGAGGTTATCGACAGAATAAGGAAAGATTAATTGATTTTCCCAAAACTTTTGTAAATCCAGACGCAACGATGGTTCTGGAACCACATCCGTGTCGTAAGAGGAAAGAGTGGCGGCGGTCCACTTACCGGCGTAAGGAAGGAATTTTCTGACATCTGAACCTGACGCCATTGATGAAGGTATAAAGATGGCGTGAAAGAATGGTGATTAGGGTTAAATTTGGGAATCACAGGTTGTTTGCAACGGTTGAGGAAAATCCGAGTGAAAAGAAAGTTGATGACTGGGTGATAAGTAGAAAAGTGAAGACAAGAAGTCTTTTGGAAACAAGAATTCAAGAAAGAATCGCGGAAGATGAAGAAGAAGATGAACAGTTGACAGAGAAAAATTGGAGAAAACGCAATAAAGGGAGGATATGGCTATTTATAGAGGCACGCGGTCTGTTGAAAATAACAAATTTTTCAATTTCCTTGTTGACAAATGTCCAAACCCCTTGACAGGTGGAAAGAAGAACAAGTTTTGGAGCCAATCCAAAGTTTGAAAGGCAGTCTAAACGATAGGAGAGATAAATGGAAAAGAAAGATATCCATTAATACTTTCAAAAACGCCACTTCCTCTTGCGATAGACATAGTCGAAAATGGCATTTTTGGGGGGCAATTTGTTGGATATAAATTTGGTATTTATCAATTAAATATAATTGGTGGGTCCAATATCTATTTGGAGGTGATATTGTTAAAATAAAACTTTCAAAGGTGGCGTCGAGAGCCAGCTAGGTCGAAGCCAAAAAAGCGCTTCGAAAGATATGGATAATGCGTCCAATTTTGGTTCTGCCAGGAAGCTATCGAAAGCGCGAAATCGAACCGATGGAGAGTTGGGCCAAGCCCAAAGAAGGAACAACGAACGGCCCAAAAGGTCTTGGCGCGCGCTGAAGGAATGAAAGATGAAAGTGGAGAACGTGGTCGACGTGGCAAATGGAGGAGCGTCCAGATGATCGAGAAACAGTTACCACTTAGTAGTAGTATTTATAGTAGTTTTTCATTCAGAACAAAGGTCACAAAATTTATACAAACACTCTCTCCAAAAATTCTAAGTACTCAGCGATCGAACGAACGGAATTCGAAGGAGAAATGTATGTTTTGTGAACCATCTTTATTTGTAATTGTTTTTCATTCAATGCAATTTGTTTTCCAGTAATTTTTTCCAAGTCTGAGTCCAGATACTTGCTTGAGAAACTGCTACTTCGAGGCGATTCGAATTAGTTTCTCTTGTATGCTTTAAAATATTTTGATTCCTAAGTGTTTGTTTCCTTATTCAAACGAACATTCAAACAATTTTCTTGAAGCGAATAAACACAAAATTGTCCTGAGATTTACTAGTTGATCTCGCGAGTTTAAATACTTAAACTAGCGGTTGTTTACCAAATTCCAACGTAAACAGCATCATAACCTTTAGAAGTTCAGAATTTAACAAGTTCTCTACGTCATCCCGATTTCCTAATATCAGTGCATAATTTAACTACGTGTGATTCTTAATCTCAAACATAACCGCAGATACTGAATTTAATGGTCTCATATAGGTAGGTTATAGTATCTCTTTGATTTTGTAGTCTTAGATGTGTCACGGTATCCACTTCGACCCTAGTTACTAACAAAATATGTGCGCATTTATATATGCTAGTGTATAAACAAATAAATAGAGATAGTAACGGATAATAAATGAATAACAATTGTCAATAGTCTTGGAAAATAACCAAATTACATGTCTCAAGCAGTCCTAGGGGAGTTCATCTACTTGACCTAACCCTGATGGGTTTAGGTGCTAAAAGACCAAACAAGAAAAGAAAGAAAGAATAAGCATATAGAAAAACCTTATTCCTTGAGAGCTCCTTAGCCCTCCTTTGATCCTCCTCATTTGCTCCTCAGAGGCTTATAGTTCTCTAAACTTCTGAATATATAATTGTGAAGGTGGAGAACTCTATTTATAGTGTTTTGGGCTTGGGCTTCACGCACCATCGTGGCGAGATGGGATCCATCGTGGCGAGATGAGTCCTTTTTCTTGTTTAAAAAGCACGCAGACTTGGTGGCCAAGTTTTCTCTTCATCGTGGCCACGATGTATGCCATCGTAGCCGCAATAGCGTCCAGAATTAGATTCTTGCTTCAACACGAAAGTTGTAGCTCTTTGTCTTAACTTTCCAACGCATGGTCACGGGACTCGTTCCGATACGCGTAGCTCTAGTTATGGCGTTTTTGGTACGATGTGGTATTTCTTCATTTTTCCATCTTGCGCATCGTACTCATCGTGCCCATGATGGTTCACAGATTTCTCATCGTGGCCACATTGCGATCTATCGTGCTACGATGGATTGATTTTTTATAATCTTTTAATCGTATTCTCATCGTGCTATGATTGGCCATCCATCGTGGTGCGATGAATTCTTCAATTTCTTCCTTTTTTTGCCCTTTTTTGTGCTTTTTTCTTGATTTTTGGTCAAGTAACTTCATAACTTTTAGTCTTCTTTTGCTATTAAAATTACTCTAAAACAGTACTAAAAACATCCTATAATTGACGAAACAGTTTTTTGAACAAACGAAACAAATTTTAAAAAAATATTTACGAAACAGTTTTTTGAACAAACGAAACAAATTTTTTTTTATCAAATGAACTTATACATTATAAGCCATTAGGAAGACTGAAATGTCAAACACCTCTCTGAAATTTTAAAATTCGTCAAATACCCCGCTTAAATTTGAAAATAGGTAAATATCCTTCTGAAATTGTATAACCTTAATCAAATTGCCCCTTACTCCGTTTGATTGATGGAACAAGGAACAATTTTATTGACGTTTACAATTTCAGCGGGAAAACTCCCCCAAAATCATTAGGAAGACTTGCTAATGAATTTAGACAAAATGTATATTTTATTTTTATTGATTTAATTTGTTCTTATATTTAAGACTAGAGATGTTAATTACATGGATCGAATAAAAACGTCATCCTTAACCAAAAAAATTAAAATTATTATGATTGATAACAAGGTCTTCAAAAAAATAAAATAAAAAAAAAGTACAATATTAAGCTAATGTAAGAGCAAGAGTGGAATATGCTCCTTTGCTAACAAGCAACTTACACACATCCTCATGATCCCAAACTTTAGCCATAAACAAAGGTGTGACACCCCTCTTATTCATAGCATTAAGATTCACACCCTTGTCAACAAAAATCTTAACAGTCTCAATATCACCACTTTCCACTGCCATATGCAAGGGTACATGACCTTCATTATCCTCACATTCTAAGTCCAACCCTGCCTTACAAAGCATTAACACCACATCCTTGTGCCCTTTAAATGCTGCAGCATGAAGTGGTGTTAAGCCATAATTATCACGGTAGTTGAAATTCACACCTCTTCTTAATAGGGATTCAAGTTCCCTCACATTTCCTTGCCTTGATGCCTCTAACACCGATTTTCCTTGCTCCACATCCTCCACCTAATTAAAAAAAAAAAAACATTCAACATACATTTTTTGTAAAAAAAGCTTGAATCTGTGCAACATGTAGAGCAACTCCTCCGGCGACATTATTTTGATTCAGTCCGCCAACATGTAGTCTTAAAAAATGGGTGATTTTGCAAATAAGACTATTGGGGTCCGACGCCCTAGAGTTCTCGTGACTTCAATAAGAAACGTGACTTCAGTAAGAAACTAGCTCATGTGTAACTAGTGTTCCGAAATATAGTTAATATAATTTATTAAAATTTAATTAAAACAATTTTTTAATTTTTTTTGTCAAATTGTATGGTGGCTAGACTCATCCATTTAAATGTGAAAAAATATAAAATTTGGAGTGGAGTTCAAACCCGACCACTCCAATAATATCCATGATAGTTACACTTATATGACACAATTTTTAAATTTAATTACTAAACTATAATTCTCTAACCAATTTAGTCTCTAAATTTCTAATTTACACTCATAGTACATGTTTTTGCTAATGTTTAAATAAAAAAAAATTAGCTTTTAATTTTAGTTTGTCTTTTTTTTCTCCGTAAATATAAAGGACAAAAAGTGTAGCAAGTGACGAGACACTCACGTGTTGTTCTTCACAAGCAATAATATTCCCACCAGCCACATGTACATCATCAGAGCCCTTGAAATTACCAGATCCAACGGCCTCACAAATTCTCAACCCAGCTTCAAGCAAAACATGAACCATATCATCCGGGTTATTCAACTCAGAAGCAACTCGCAAAAGCGACTCAGACTCAGCAGGGTTCAATTCCAAAAGCATAGAACGCTGCCGTTTAATCAAACTCCTAACACATTCCAAATCACCACGAGAAACAGCATCATACAAAAGAAACTTCCCAACAAACGCAACTTTGAGTTTAATATCATAAGTTGAAAATCCATAAGGACGAGTAGCAAACCACGAGTTAATTGAATCGGTATCGGAGTGAGTTGACTCAGACGAGTTGGATGAAAAGTTACTAAACTCAGCCGTTTTGATGAGGAATTTGTCGGAGGGTGAACGAGGGTAAGAACGAGGGAGATGAGATTGTGGTTTGAGGATGATTTGGAAGGTGGAAATTGAGAGTGGTGGAATGAGTCCACTCGGTGGGTTAACTAGGAATTTGTTGGGTGATGAGGTTTGAATTTTGAAAGCTATTGGTTTGGTTGGGTTTAGTGATTTGAGTTGGATTGTGGTTCGGCATTTGGTGTGGAGTGTGAATTCTATCCGAACCTCTGCTGGTTCGCATACTTCTACTAGCTTCTCCATCTACCAGTGTGATTGGGGTGGAATGGATTTGTGTTTTTTTTTTTTTCCTTTTCTTTTTGGTATATATATGTGGAGAAAAGGGAATATTTGAGTTCACGGGACAATGTCACAATGGAATATGTCTATCTTTAATTTGTTTTTTTGATGCATATATATCTTTAATTTGTATTAAATGCTAAAATTGCATTTTAGACTTGGAATTTTAATTTTTTTACCAAAACAAATTCATATTTCATTCATAATATAAGATGGACTCAAATTAAAAACATGAGAGTTAATATAAGATTGTGACGTTTCGCAAGTGAGTGAGGAGCGAAGTTAATTTATACTCCCTCCGGTCTTTTTTATAAGGAATATTTAGGGCAAAAAATTTAGTCCTTTTTATAAGAAACTTTGACCAATTTTCAAATATTTTAAATGTTCAATTTCACTTATGCCCTTATTTATTATGAGAGAGAATTTAAAAATAAGTAAGTTAGTTGAATAAAGAGTAATTAAATAAGGGTATACATGGAATAAATTAAAATTTATAAGAGTATTAAATGAAAATAACTATGTTAAATGTGCTTCATTGGTCTGTGTGATTTTTTCAAAGTGTTCCTTATAATAAGGACCGGAGGGAGTATTTATCTTAAAGTTCGGATAATTTCATAATAATAATTTATGACAATCATTTATAATTTGACCAAATTCCTATTAATTATTGGAGTTATCCTTATATGGCGTTTACCACTCTAGTTAACTCCAATTCCCCCACTCAAGTGATGGCTTCTTTCAAGGCCTATGCCTCTGCAGATGGTGGGGAGCCGGGAAACCACGGTGGTGGTGAGCCATAAAACCACTTCATGCTAAATGAAACTATAGGATAAAGATAATTTCTTAAAAACAACTATGTAAATATCTTGATATTTCACAGTCAAAAAAAAAAAACCTTGATATTTCAATGTCTATTGAAAGATTCATCTTCAACACCATGAGTAAATCCGCCTCTAAACAGGGTGATGTTTCTTTGCTTTATTTTCATTTATAAATTTATAAATTCTTTTTTTTTTTTTTTGACTAACTTATAAATTCTTATTTTTAAATACACCTTATGTTTAAAAAGTTTTTTATATATTTTTTAACTTCTTAAAATTCTTTTACTAATATCATATACCTTATGTTAAATGTTACTAATATCATGCCATTTCATTATTATTACTTATATCATCACATTTCGAATAGAACACTGAAATGTGGACAAAATTGAATTAGCTCAAGTTACTTATTTAAATTAAATTATACAACATAACATAATTAATTAAATATTAAATATATTTACATTTAACAACAAATGTAATTAAACAATTTTTTTAGCACACATTATACTTTCTCAACACCTTAATGCTCTCAACTTAGGTCACAAGTTAGCGTTTGTTGGAACAAAATTGAGATTTATAAATTCCCCAATCACTATTAAAGGTTTTGATGATAACAAAATATTAAATGTACAATTGGAGAGGTACTAAAATTTGATTTCAAGTATGCAGAATTATTTTAAAGATAAGCTCTGAAGATATGCTAGAAGATGACCATTCAGAAGTTCTGAAGGATCAGAGGATATCAACATTCAGAAGATGTAAGCTTCAGAAGTTGAAAGTTTAGAAGATGATAAACCTCTGCACAAATCTCTGATCTTCTTGAAGACTAGGGTTATTGGTTTGAATAATTGAGTCAACACGTTTATCAAAGACGAAAGCGACTATACAAATGGTTCAGGATAGCTCTCTTACATAATCCCTAGTCTTAAGGAAGTAACGTGATGTGTCTGGTCTTCTTTGCTAAGAAAGGAAAGTTTTCTCTGCGTCAAGGCAAAGTTGTGGAAACTCTTGTTCATAATTGGATGGTATTTCAAATCCATGTCAAGACAATTTAGTTCAGACCAAGCTGACAATCTTATCTTCATCAATGGTCAAATGCAACGTCTATATTTTATTTGCCTATATATATAAGACGAATTGCATCTCTGCATAACAACGTACGCGCACATAATCAAATTGAAAGAACTCTGCACAAAGACTTAAAACTCTGAAGCCCTGAATCTGTCATACTCTGATAGTTGCTCAAACACTTTGTAACTTATACTTTCATTTGTAAACCTTGTGTTTATTAGAAGTTTTTGTTTAAATAGCTTGAGCATTTGAGTAGGAAGTCTCTTGTTAGTTTTAACTTGAGCAAGTGGTTGTAATTTTGGTGATTATTTTAGTGAAACTCTCTTGAAAGTGCAAGAGGACCAGACTACTCTCGATTTATGAGAAGAACCAGTATAAATTCTTGTGTGTTCTTGTTTCCTCTCTATCTTCTTACCTTGTGCTTTAGTTTTATCCGCTGCTATCTCGAAAAAGTTTTAAAACACTAAAATACAATTCAACCCCCCTTCTTGTGTTTTTCCACCTTCAGCGTTACCAACTTGAATTAATTATAAACGGGTCACACAAAAAAAATTATAAACAAGGGAAAAAATTGTAAAAATACCAATTCCAAAATTATCAAAGTATAACAATATCTCATATTTAAACTCGAATAAAAATGTTAAGTCGATATTGCATTGTCAAGGTTGAGTTAATTTTGTAGACTTATACAAGGTTTTTTTTTGTTTACCAGCTGGGGATCGAATCCAGGATCTATAACGTACTACCAAAATTCCTCACCATTAGACCAAACCTAGGGGCTACATGTGTAATGCTTCCATTCAATTACTAAAAACCCGTTATCAAGTAAAATTATGAAATTCAAACACAAGACTTACTGTCTACTACTCAAATTCCTCACCACTGGACCAAACCTAGTGGCTTAAAAATCCAAACACAACCTTAAACACTAACCGACAAAAGCTAAAAATTTGAAAATTCTTACTCCAGTTTTCCACTTGGTCACTCACTAATCACTATAACGAACTCGTTTGGCTACTGAACAAGAAAGAAATTCGTTGATCACAAAGGGCCCCACTCTAACAAACAAGAACACACTAAACACCGAAATCCCAATCCTCTACAACATAAAAAACCCCAGCTACCCTACTACACTCCACCTCATTAAATCTAACCCATTCAAATGTACCCGTCGTCTAATCACGATTCATAGCAAGCTAATCACGGTTCATAGCAGTGATAGCTCAGAGAACTCTGTGCACCCTCGTGTACTGGATTCATTTCCGTTCACAACGAGTACGTTTCCTTCCCTAACAATAAGCTTCATTTGGCGGGTATAGAAATAAGAGATTTCAGAGAGAATCGCTTTTTTCACTTTCTTTCTCTCAAATTTTCTTCAAACTTTCTTCACCTTTTCTTCAACTTATAACACTACATTACGCACAGTTCTTGCAACTTTCTCGTTACAGATCATTTACTTTTCATCTCCATAGCTACAAGATGTTTTACTCACACCAGCTTCTCGCTCGAAAAGCTCCACTCGGCCAAATCTGGTATTAATTTTCACATTTTCACGTTTTTAATTTTCATCTGCATTTGAAATTTCTCTCATAAGCATGTTCATGCTCTGTTTTTGAAAATTTGAATTAATTATTCATTTCATCTACATTTGAAATTCAGCGTGTTGTTATTGTTACCGTTACTAAAATAAGCTCAATATCTGCTTAATCGATTTTTCTTGATGAAGGATGGCTGCGACTATGCATGCGAAGATTAACAGAAAGAAACTGAGTAAGCTGAATATCATCAAGATCTGGTATCATAATCGTTTTTCTTGATCGTAATCGTTGTTTATTGATAATTGATTATATTTTCCTTATTCTTCTTCTTTAACTGAATTTCTTATACGGTGTCGTTTGGTTTTGCTTGTTTACAGTGAAGAGATTCTTAATCCAGCGATTCCAATGGCTCTGAGACTTTCTGGAATTCTCATGGGTATATTCACACTCTTTCTATGTTTGATTAATTGATACTTTTTTCGTGTTCTTTTTCTCTTTTTTGTGATTCTATTGAATGGATTTTGTGATTTTAAAAGGTGGAGTTGTGATTGTCTATGAAAGAAAAGTGAAGATGCTTTATGGTAAATTTCTTGAATGCTTGTTTTTTCATGATTAATTAGTTAATAAAATGTTAAATCGACGAAGTTTCTGAATTATCTGTGTTTTTCTTTTTTGAATTTTGTCTTTCTTAACGCAGATGATGTTTCGCGTCTTCTGGTATAGAATTCAACTTTCAGTTTTCTCTTATTATGTTTTTAATTTTCAATAGGTTTCAATTTTGGGATATAATTGATTTAAATTTGATTATGTAAGGTTGAAATTAATGAAGCCTGGAAAGTAAAGAGTGGCCCTGATCCTACATTGCTTCCTAAAGGGAAATCTCAAGCCAAGTAAATCAAATTTGCATTACCTATTAATTATTTTCTATTTCAACTTGTTCATGGTTTGAAGCTATTTTCTATTTTATAAAGGGAAGATATTACATTTTACTTTGTCTTAATTTGATTTCCTTTAATTTGCATGTGTATTGTGTGTTAACTTTTTGATAGGAGATCGGCAATTACTATGCCAGATATAGAGCAGATGACTATTGAAATGGAACAGTCCCATCAGTCCAATGCAACGTGGTTCCAGCATAGTAACTACGTTTCTATGGTAATACATTGCACAGAAAATGTGCTATTTAGTGTTTTTCAATATATTATGTTGAGCTAATTTGTAATCCACCAATAACCTATGTAGCAAAGATATTGTAGTTTCGTTTTTTAGGCTTTGCAAACAAGACTTATCTATGTTTATTCTTTTGTTGCAGACACTTGATGATGTGCAGGAACCCGACCTTGGTAATCGAGATTCAGGGGATGATCACCATCAAGGTTTTCATATTTAATTTACCAAACATTTATATGTCTGCATTTGGTCTAATTGTTCCTATGCTGATACTTGAATATTCGCAGCTGCTCTGGAGGATATTAACTTACCTGAACCTTTCCAATATAATACGGATCCACCCAATCAAAATGAGAGGTTTTTGGCTTTAACCATCCTTCTTTTGTATAATTGTGTTCTTCTTTCTAGCAGTATTTGTTAGAACTCGTATACATGAGGAGGGTCCTAGTGACTCACTAATTCATCACAATGCTGTGGGTCCCAAAGTGTGGCAAGTTTATTCTAGAAGATATAAGAAAGCTGTCAAGAGTTAGTTAGAGAATGAGTGACGTGGAGAGAGAGAAGAGAGCTAGTATCCATCACAATTGTATAAGGAGTGAGGTGTGGGTTGAGAGGAGGTATCCTTGATATTTTGAGTTTGTTATCATGTGTAGGCAGCATTGAGCTGGCCTATCGGAGCTGAGCTCTGGGCAGATCTAGGAATCTCATTTTCCCTTTATCTGTAAAAACTCCATTTAAATTCCATTAATAAAGCTCTCATTATATTTTCAATACTGTTATATTACTCTTTCTGCTTGTTTTGAGATTTGGTTCCTAACAATTTGGTCCGACCTACCGGATTCATTTTGAGAGGATCAGTGAATGCCACCGAAGAAGAACCAGTTCGATTTGATCAAAGGTATGGATGCGAAGATAGCAACGTTGGAGGAAGAACTCATGGGAGTGAAGACGACGTTGTCTGCGATGGAGAAGAATCAAGCAACTCTCATCGCGTTGTTTGAGAAGAGTCTCGGAAAGTCGTTAAGAACTGAAGAAGAGAGTGTCGTTAACGATCGAAGTTCGACGAAGGTGTTAGGAGAAGGATCGGCTAAAGGATCGGAGAAATCGGGAACGAGTCAGCTTCAAGGAGAAGCGTTGGTTGAGTTTCGTCAATCAGTGAAGAAGGTGGAGCTGCCAATGTTTGACGGCGAAGATCCAGCCGGTTGGATTTCCAGAGCTGAGGTTTATTTTCGTGTGCAAGACACGACGCCGACGGTGAGGGTGAATCTCGCTCAACTGTGTATGGAAGGACCTACCATTCATTTCTTTAATTCGTTACTCAACGAAGAAGAGGAATTGACATGGAGCAGGTTGAAGGATGCGTTATTGGAGAGGTACGGAGGACATGGAGAAGGAGATGTTTATGAGCAGTTGACGGAGCTTCGACAAACTGGGAGCGTGGATGAATACATCACTGAGTTCGAATATCTCACGGCTCAGATACCCAGATTACCCGATAAACAATTTCTGGGATATTTTTTACATGGGTTGAAGGAGGAAATTCGTGGGAAGGTGAGAAGTTTGGCAGTGTTGAGCGATTTGAGTCGTTCGAAGGTTTTGCAGGTCTCACGTGCTGTAGAGAAGGAGATGGGAGGTGGATCTGGATCGGGCTATCACAAACCATATAAATCGGGTCATGGGTCAACCCGATCTGGTGGTCATAGGCCCAATAAAGGAAGTGGATCAGACTGGGTGTTAGTTAAAGAAAGTAAGGAGCACACCTCAAGCAATGGATCAAGAGGAAACGAGTTTGGGCCTAAGAATGATAAACAAGCCCAATATGATAAAAAAAGAAATGGACCACGTGACCGTGGTTTTACTCATCTATCTTACAATGAGCTCATGGAAAGAAGAAAGAAGGGATTGTGTTTTAAGTGTGGGGGACCTTTTCATCCAATGCAACAATGTCCAGACAAACACTTAAGAGTGTTAGTGGTGGAGGATGAGGATGAAAGTGGACAAGAAGGGAAGTGTCTAGCAGTAGAGGTGGACGAAGAAGATGAGGAGGTGGACGGAGAAATGAGTATGATGAGCTTTCAACAGTTGGGTCAACATGACTACATAAAGCCACAGTCCATACGGTTGAAAGGAACTATTCATGAGGTACCAGTTTCAATTCTTATTGATAGTGGAGCAACTCACAATTTTATTTCTCATCATTTAGTGCATAAAATGAATTGGTCCGTTGACAATACACCATCAATGAGGATCAAATTGGGTGATGGGTCGTGTTCTAAAACCACTGGAAGATGTGTGAATTTGGAAGTAGATGTAGAAGGAGTGCCAATAGTGGTGGATGTTCAGTTGTTTGAATTAGGAGATGTGGACATGGTGTTAGGGATTGAATGGTTACGTACCCTTGGTGACATGATAGTAAATTGGGAGAAACACACGATGAGTTTTTGGTACCATAAGAAATGGGTTACTTTGAGAGGAATAGAAGGAAGGTGGGATGTGAGGGACACTCTACAAAGCATTGTGTGCAAATCCCAAAGGAGTTGTGTAGGATGGTGGAAGGATAGAGAGAAGATGAAAGAGGAAGGGAGTTTTCTTACCTTGGAGGTGGGACAAGCAAGAGACTTGGACAACTTGCTGAATGTGTATGTTGGTGTTTTCCAAGAACCTACAGGCTTACCACCCAAAAGGAAGAAAGAGCATGTGATTACTTTGAAGGAAGGAGAGGGAGCTGTTAATGTGAGGCCTTATAGGTACCCTCACCACCATAAAAATGAAATTGAGAAGCAAGTACAAGAAATGATGAAAACTGGAATCATACGCCACAGTACAAGTTCTTTCTCCAGCCCTGTAATTCTGGTTAAGAAGAAGGATGACACATGGAGAATGTGCATCGATTATAGGGCCCTCAATAAAGCAACAGTACCAGATAAATTTCCCATACCCGTGATTGAAGAACTCATTGATGAGCTCCATGGAGCTAGATTTTTCTCCAAATTGGACCTAAAATCTGGGTACCATCAAGTTAGGGTGAAAGAGGAAGATATTCATAAAACGGCTTTTCGTACACACGAAGGTCATTATGAATTTTTGGTGATGCCATTTGGACTAATGAACGCTCCATCAACTTTCCAAAGTTTAATGAATGAAGTGTTTAGACCTTTATTGAGAAAATTTGTTCTTGTATTTTTTGATGACATATTGGTCTATAGTAGAGACTGGCAGTCGCATATGAAGCATTTAGAGGAGGTTTTGAAGATTTTACAAGTACAAGGATTAGTGGCTAATAAAAAGAAATGTCATTTTGGCCAAGGTACTGTGGAGCATTTAAGACATTTAATATCTGGAGAAGGAGTGGCTGTAGATCCTAGTAAGGTGATAAGTGTTACTAAATGGCCAACACCCAAGAATGTGAAGGGTGTAAGAGGTTTTTTGGGATTGACAGGGTATTATAGGAAGTTCATCAAAGACTATGGCAAAATAGCCAAACCTTTGACTGAATTGACCAAGAAAGATGCATTTTTGTGGAATGAAGAAGCTCATAAGGCTTTTGAAGTGTTGAAAGAAAAGTTAACTACTGCTCCTGTGTTAATATTACCTGACTTCAACAAAGAGTTTGTCATAGAGTGTGATGCTTCAGGTGGAGGATTGGGAGCAATTCTCATGCAAGAGAAAAGACCTGTGGCTTACTTCAGCAAGGCTCTAGGTGTAAGAAATCTCACCAAATCTGCTTATGAGAAAGAATTAATGGTTGTGGTCCTTGCAATTCAGCATTGGAGACCATATCTTTTAGGAAGGAGATTTAAAGTATCAACTGATCAGAAAAGCCTCAAAGAATTATTGCAGCAGAAAATAGTCACAGCTGAGCAGCAAAATTGGGCTGCTAAGTTGCTGGGTTATGATTTTGAAATCAGTTACAAACCTGGTAAACTTAACAAAGGAGCGGATGCACTTTCAAGGATCAATGAAGGAGGAGCACTTTGTCAAGTAGTCACTAGCTTGCAATGGTTGGATGAAAGGGTGCTGCAAGCAGAAGTGTTACATGACCAAGAATTACAGAAAGTGATTAGGGAGTTGAAGACAGATATGAATTCAAGACCTGGATACTCATACAAGCAGGGAGTGTTGTTGTATGAAGGTAGACTGGTTTTGTCTAAGATGTCTGTGATGATTCCTATGTTGTTGGCAGAATTTCATTCTACCCCTCAAGGAGGGCATTCAGGCTTCTATAGAACTTATAGAAGGCTAGCAGCCAATGTGTATTGGGTAGGAATGAAAAATACTGTGCAAGAATATGTGAAAAAGTGTGATGTTTGCCAGCGCCAAAAATACTTGGCTAGTTCACCCGGAGGATTATTACAGCCACTGCCCATTCCAGACCGCATTTGGGAGGATTTATCTATGGATTTTATTACAGGTTTACCCAAATCCAAAGGGTATGAAGCAATTTTGGTGGTTGTTGACAGGTTATCCAAGTATTCACACTTTATTCCTTTGAAGCATCCATATACTGCCAAGGTGATTGCAGAGGTGTTTGTAAGAGAAGTAGTGAGGTTACATGGGATTCCTTTATCTATAGTTAGTGACAGGGACCCAATATTTATGAGTAATTTTTGGAAGGAGCTGTTCAAACTACAGGGTACAAGGTTGAAAATGAGTAGTGCATACCATCCAGAGACCGATGGGCAAACAGAGGTGGTAAATAGGTGTTTGGAGACATATTTAAGATGTTTCATAGCTGACCAGCCTAAGACATGGGCCAATTGGATTTTTTGGGCAGAATATTGGTTTAACACTAGCTACCACGCCACTACAGGACAAACTCCATTTGAAATTGTGTATGGGAGGGCTCCTCCAGTGATTACCCGATGGATACAAGGTGAAACCAGAGTTGAAGCTGTGCAAAGAGAGTTACTGGACAGGGATGAGGCTATAAGAGCATGAATATGGGTGTTCTTTACAGTGTGATTTTACTGCAACACACCATGTATTGTCTGACAACATGGATAATCCATCCTTTTTCAATGTTGCTAAACTAAAAACGTCTTTCTCTGCAACAACGTTCTTAAAGTGCCACACGGCCCACACCTATGGTTTTTTTCTTTTTGTAACAATTAAATACATGTTTTTTGGTGAGTTTTTTGGATCTAGTGGGATCCATTTGAGAGTTTTTGGTAAGTTGTATGGATATTTAAGAAATGTGGTTGAGTTGTTTAAATATTTGAGAAGTATAAATAATATAAAATATTAAATGGGACCCATTTAAAGAACCCAAATGAGTTTGATGGATGTGGGTGCTCTAAGACAGCTAAGGCAGCAGTTGTTGAGAGCACAAGACCGAATGAAGCAACAAGCAGACAAAAGGAGGTGTGAGAGGAGTTTTGAGGTAGGTGAATGGGTATTTGTGAAGTTAAGGGCCCACAGACAACAGTCTGTTGTCTCAAGGATTAATGCCAAATTGGCAGCAAAATATTATGGGCCTTACCCAGTGATAGCACGTATAGGTGCAGTTGCTTATCAATTAAAGTTACCTGAAGGAACACGTGTTCATCCAGTTTTCCATGTGTCCTTATTAAAAAAAGCTGTAGGTAACTATCATGAGGAGGAAGAGTTGCCTGAATTGGAGGGAGATAGAGGAGTATTGATTGAACCAGAATTGGTTTTAGCCAGGAGGACTGTGCAGATACAGGGTGAGAAGGTTAACCAAGTTCTTATACAATGGAAAGGTCAAATGGCAGAAGAAGCTACTTGGGAAGATACTATCATGATAAGGAGCCAATTTCCAAATTTTTGCCTTGAGGACAAGGCAATGCTTAATGGAGGGTCCTAGTGACTCACTAATTCATCACAATGCTGTGGGTCCCAAAGTGTGGCAAGTTTATTCTAGAAGATATAAGAAAGCTGTCAAGAGTTAGTTAGAGAATGAGTGACGTGGAGAGAGAGAAGAGAGCTAGTATCCATCACAATTGTATAAGGAGTGAGGTGTGGGTTGAGAGGAGGTATCCTTGATATTTTGAGTTTGTTATCATGTGTAGGCAGCATTGAGCTGGCCTATCGGAGCTGAGCTCTGGGCAGATCTAGGAATCTCATTTTCCCTTTATCTGTAAAAACTCCATTTAAATTCCATTAATAAAGCTCTCATTATATTTTCAATACTGTTATATTACTCTTTCTGCTTGTTTTGAGATTTGGTTCCTAACAGTATTTCATTAGTCATTTTAATTTTAAGCTTTATGCCATGTATGTCATAATGGAGATGCAGATGTATTCCCTGTGTCATGGATCAATGAACCATCAATCTTATCAGCTGATTCTTGAATCTTACTTAAGAAAATGATTTGTTATTATCATCATTTACTTACCCGTTTGTTTTTCTGAATGTTGTGAGACAGGTTTGACGCAGGAGATGACGAAACACAATGGAATGTAACTTCAGGGGATTATGGTCAATTTCCGTCCGTGCATATACCCTCCCCACCTCCTCCAGATGACCCAGAGAGAGGTGAGTAGCATGCCAATCAATTGACTGCTTCTAAACACCAAGATTTTCAATGTAGCAGATTGTTTTTCCATATTGAGTAAATCAGAAAATGTTGGAACATGTATTTCCATCCCCTCAATTGCATTTCATTTTTCTTTAAGCCATATTTTCCATATGCTGCACCTTACTTGAATATGCTGGCAATCAGAACTATTAGTGCTGAGTTAAAAGGGGCCAAATTTGTCCCACGTTCATATACCTGCTAACAGTTTGAATCTTTTAAGAGAAATGCTACTTTTAGCGAAAATGTTTTTCGTGGAATTTCACGATAGTTGATAGTGTATTATAGCAGCAGTTGACCATTTCAACTTTCATTCCACCCACCCATGATTCCATCTCAATAGAATCCAACGCTTTTAATTAATTCGCTATGTTTTTCGTGATAAAAGTTTTCGCTTGAAATAGCATTGCTGATCTTTTAAATTCGTCCATTTTCTTTTTATTCTGTTCAAGCCAGTTTAAAACACTTTTTATTGATATATATGCAAGATAATTACACTTGAATGGAAGGCAAACGGGCAACAAGCCAGTTTGGAATTTTTTTTTGTAATACATGTATATATTATACTAACACTATAAAAAGGCTAAAAGAAGAAACTACAGTATCTTGCTACCTAGGTTATTGGCTGTCATAGCAGAAGTAAAACTTCAAATAGTGTTGGATTGGGTACATACATACACAAGAATTAAGTACTTTGGGTTTATTATGTTTTGATTTTAAAATGCATTGATTCTTTTGTCTTTTAAATTTCAACATAGGATTTTGATTTATGTATTTCGATTATTTTTTTTGGCTATAAATAATGGAAAGCCTGTTTAAGCTCAAATGCTATGCATTAAAAAATTTGGTTGCCATGTTCTTACCAGAGGATTCTCTTTCTACATGAACTGAAGTTTCTTGCCATGCATATATTTTTTTCTTTTCTCACTGTTCTGCAAAATGATATAGTGGAAGACCAACATCCTGAGCACCCGAGCAGTCAGCAACATAATGACAACATTAATGCTAGAGAGGTACTGTAATCATTTATCTATGCCATTACGATGTTGTGAAAACAAAATGACCAACCACTTAATTGTAATGCAACAGGAACCTCAAAGGCGACGGGCAGCTAAAAGAAAAAGAGTAAAATCAATAGAAATGGACTACAAGCAAACCGTGATCGCTGCTCCTACATACCAAAGCTGGCTTCAAGACCCTTCTGCTTTAGTCTCAAAAAGAGGACGAATGGAAAAGGTTTTTAATTGATATTCACTATGCATCTAGAAATCCTATGCCTAAGATTTAGACAACTATACTTAGACAGTGTATTACTGCTTCTGTCAGTTGCAGCAGCGACATTTTATCATGTCTTCAACTAAGATAGCTAACCTCACGGAGGTTCCACCTGGTGTGATAAAGGATGGCTTATTTTCAATTGTAAACAAAGATATACATTATCCAACACCTGCTGTTGACTCATGGATTAAGAGCACTCAACCACCCCATGATTCACCATCAGGTCTGTATAGAGTCTCTCTCTCATTCGTTTTGTGAAACTACTCAACCTTAACATTGAAAGGGTTAAGTAGAAGGTAACAAACATAATTATTTTATGCAGTTAGTATTTCACCACAGCATCCTCCAGAACCATCATCACCTCCAGGAGTACATAATAATGACTCGGAAGGATATGTTAGTCTCCTACATCCATCTTTTGGTTTTCTTTTCCATATTTTTTAGAAGGATAATAACTTCATTCCTGATAAAATCTCCATATTTGAAGGTTTCTGAAGATCTTGATAATAGGCTAAACAATATAATTAAGGCTTCGCGAGAGATGCAGGTGACACAGATCCCAGACAATGGTTTGAGAGTACCCGATGGGACTCCCCACGCCTCATCAGGGAAATCTGGTATGTTTCATCTTTAATTGGTTATTTGATCATTCATTTTTGTAAATTAGTTGTCGAAGTGTGTGCCTATAATAACTAACAAATTGCGATGCAATTGTTCCTTCAGATGGATCTCAGGGAGGAGACAAAGAAAATTCCATCCCAAGTACCGTATCTGGACATCGTCTTTCCTCACATTCAGACTTGGAGAGAGGAAGGTAATACAAAAATTGAATCTCCAGTTAAATGACCATTCCATCTTGATATTTGACTTGTCAAATAGAGATGAAAATTGTAGTCTTGTTAAAAAAGTTTGTCAAGGATTGATGCTTGAAAACTATTAACAGACCCACAAAGAGAACGCGCTGTTCATCATTTGGAAACAGCAGTGGGGGGCTTCCTACAGTTGCTGAGAATGAAAATTTTCCGGATGCAAATTTCAAACTATCTAAGAGGTTGTCTAACATTGGTCCAACACCTGATCAAGGTACAATATTACTTGTTATGGCTTCTATACTATTGAAAAAGCCTATAGCTATAGTAGTAGTCTATTCTTTATCCACTTAACACACAAGTTTCTTTTCAGATCTTTTTGTGGAGACAGCACCCACTCAAACACAAGGAAAGGCCAATCATCCTAGTGATGAGTTGACCAAATCAATCCATGAGTATGAATCTTTTGTGAACCTACATTATAAAGGATTATTTTTGGTAATAATAAGGTATATTTATTGAATTTTGAATGTTACAGTCAGATGAAAAGCCATTTTGACTCCCCCGGAGCTCCTCAATTTGAATCCCTAGATGCCTTAACTGCTAGAATGACAAGAAAACAAGCAGCACTACTTTTCTATCAAACTTGTGGTATTATTTCTCAGTCCTCCAACTTATTACCAGTTATATTACTATTTTACTAATGATTAATAAAAAGATCTGGCATCTCATATATCAATATATCTGTTGTAACTCTGTTGTTCATAGTTCTTGCTACCCGCGATGTCCTAAGAGTGGAGCAGGAGGTACCTTATGGGGAGATTATTATCTCTAGAGGATCAAAGATGTAATGAAGGTCTGGTTTTCTCTCCATTTATGCAGGTTTCTTCTAATCTTTTTTCATCTTCATTGAAGTATTGAACCTATAAAGCATTACTAATTGTTGAAAAATCCAATCACTAATCAATTGTTTATCTTTCTTTAACTGCAGGTGGATGTTGATGTTTAATTTAGGAATCAACAGTGATTCCTCCATACATATAAATTCATTTTATAGTTACCACATACTCTTTAAAACATAACACAGATGAATTACCATATAGCATAGCAACCACTAGGATTTTAATTTTGAAAATATGTTATTACTAGACAATTGGATTTAAAATTTGGAAATTGGTATTACTAGACAGTTGATTATTGTTCTGCTTAATGAAATATCTGTAAGTATTATGTGCATGATTGGATTCAAACGTGAGAGAGAAAATTAATTTGCTTATCATATTCTTTTGTAATTGACTTTGACTTAGAGAATTGGTTCTAAAATAAAGTTGAGATTATATGTCTATTAAAAAAATTTGATATTTGAAACTTTTGTATTTATCAATTGAGGTGCAAATTGTTACCAAGTATTTATTTTCTTGAGGCTCAAATACTAGTATATTTTCAAACTCAGTTTTCTTTTATGCTTGATGAACACAACGTTCATGCGAAATCATTCCGAATGGCACGTGACAAGTTGCAGAATAATCAAATTATAGATTTCAAGCTGCAACTAATTTCTAAAAGAAAAAGTGATGGGAGGATTTATAATCAACCAAATGTTTCTGAAGTAGCTGCTTTCATAGTTGGAGATATAAATACAGGTTCACAAAGAGACATCATCATGCATAAAAAAAATGGACGTTTGCAAAGATTAAATGAGTTTCATCCAAGTTATCTTTCCTATCAGTATCCACTCATTTTTCCATATGGAGAAGATGGTTTTAGAGCAGGTATTCAACATCGCTACAGACATCAAACTGAAGTAACAAAGCAGAATCGACTTGCAATTAAAGAGTGGCTTTCGTACCGGATGCAAAGTCGCAAGGATGAGGCCAAAACTTTAATATGCTCCAGAAGACTTTTCCAACAATTCATTGTTGATGGTTATACAATGATGGAAGCAGAAAGGCTTAATTGGTTAAGGAGAAATCAACCAAAACTCAGAGTTTGTAAGTATCACACATTAAATGACAATCACCAAAATGAGGGAACAAATACAACTCAAAAAACTGGACAAAGAGTTGTACTACCTTCTTCATATGTAGGCAGTAAAAGATACATGGATCAACTCTATTTTGATGGTATGACAATTTCATCTGCAATTGGATTTCCTGATCTTTTTATAACATTCACATGTAATCCAAATGGGGCTGAAATAACAAGAGAATTGGCAAAGAACAATTTGAAACCTCAAGATCGTCCAGACATGTAAGTTTTAGTGTGTGTCTTATATTTCATTTCTTTTGAAATCCATGATTTGTGCCATATATTTAACTAATTGTATATCAGATGCATATACAGACATGTACACGATCGAGTTTCAAAAAAGAGGACTTCCTCATGCTCACATTATCATTTTCTTACATCCTTCAAGCAAATATCCAACACCAACTGATATTGATAAAATAATTTCTGCTGAGATTCCAAATCCTGAAACTGATCAAGAGCTGTACAATTTGGTGAAAAAACACATGATTCATGGCCCATGTGGAAAAGACAAAAGAGGTTCCCCTTGCATGAAAACTGGTACCTGTGCTAAGTTCTTCCCTAATGAGACAACAATAGTGGATCAAGATTGTTACCCAGTTTACAAAAGAAGTTCACGGTCATTTACGGTGGAAAAGAACTGTGTTACTTTGGACAATCGGAATGTTGTGCCATATAATAGAAGATTGTTACTTAAATATCAAGCTCATATCAACATGGAATGGTGCGATCAAAGTATCTCAATCAAGTATTTGTTCAAGTACATACACAAGGGATATGACCGCATCACTGCTTCAGTGTTCCGAGCAAGACAACCAGCTATAGACGAAATCAAACAGTATCTTGATTGCAGATATATCTCACCAAGCGAGGCATGTTGGAGAATCTTTTCTTACAAGATACATGGCAGGAAACCATCTGTTGAGAGGATGTTTTTTCATTTGGTAGGGTAGAATCCAATATACTTCATGGTTACAAGCAAATCAAGATTATCCCAGTGCAAGGCAACTGACCTATGGTCAATTTGTTACCAAATTTACATACAGCAAGAAAAAGAAAGCTTAGACACCAAGGAAAAGAGGTTTCAAAATTGGTCGTTTAATTTGGGTTCTGCCAACAACTGGAGAACTTTTCTTTTTGCGAATGATGCTAACTGTTGTCAAAGGACAAACTTTTTACGAAGAAATACGTAAGGTTGCATGTGTACAATATTTGACTTTTAGAGATGCTAGCTTTGCCATGGCCTTTCTTGGAGATGATAAGGAATATATTGGTGCTATCAGAGAAGCACATGTTGTTTGTCATTCTCCTACTATGCGGTACTATGAACAGACCGTATTATGTTTTTCGCAAATCAATTCAATGGTTGTCTGATGGTATTTTGTATAACCAAGGATCATAGTAAATAACAAAGGTATTCTTCAATTCTATATTGTTTCTACATTATTTGTCAAAATTTAAATAAAGCGCTGAGTTCTTCCATCGTTAAATTCTATATTGTTCAGTTTCATTAATAATTAAGATCATTTATAATCACCAAAATACTACCACCATGTTCTTAATCATAATTACATATTCATTTTGAGAAATTAACATCATATTTACTTATGTTCATTCATTTTAACTCAGAATTGCAACTTACCGATGCTGAAATGGCAAATTTAACATTGATGGAGATAGAAAAGTTATTGCAAGCCAATAGAAGTTTCAATTCCATATCTAGAAGCTTATGTTCTTGAACAGTCTTAGAATTGAGAATTGGGTCTAACTCATCCTTATAAAACCGGCTTGTAAAGTGAGGAATGTCTCTAGTTTATAAACACTTAGGCAGGTCATATCACAACTGATGTGGGACTTCTTAACACCCCCGCTCGCGCCAAGCGCTATGGGCTTGAGGCGCGGATATGAATGGTGGAGGGCCCGATCAGAAACCTGATTGCAGGCGGCCCGACGAAGTGGCCCAGCTAATCGTGGATAGGCTCTGATACCATCTTAGAATTGAGTATTGAGCTTAACTCATCCTTACAAAACCGGCTTGTAAAGTGAGGATTGCCCTCACTTTATAAACACATATTCAGGCCATCTCGCAAGCGATGTGGGACTTCTTTTACACACCCCCTCGCGCTCAGCACTGTTGGGCTTGTTGCGTGGATATAAATGGTGGAGCGCCCGATCAGAATTTACCCCCGGTGAAGTGGCCCAACGAATCGTTGATAGGCTCTGATACCATCTTAGAATTTACTCAACTCAGTGCTTCATTAACTGGTTGGTAATAATTAACACCTTTTATTTACAATATTAAAATTCAAAAACTATGTTCTTTACATTTAATGCAGATGAGCAGAGACACATTTATCATAAGATAATGCAAGTTGTTACCAAACAAGAGGGGGAGTATTTTTCCTACATGGTTACGGTGGAACCCGGAAAACATTTATGTGGAGAACTCTTGCAAGTGCATTAAGATCAAACAAGAAATTGTTTTAACTGTTGCAACAAGTGGAATTGCAGCACTTCTCCTTCCTGGAGGAAGAACTGAACACTCTAAGTTCCACCTACCTGTTCCAACATTGGATAATTCAATGTGCAAGATAGCTTATAAAGACGACCTAGCAGATTTACTCAGAGCAACCAAATTGATCATTTGAGATGAAGCTCCAATGGCGCATAAGTATTGCTTTGAAGCTTTAGATAGAACTCTGCAAGAAATTGATCATTTCGGTATGGTACGACATATTTAGGTGGTTGGGGATTGTGGTGATTATTCCTCCGAGCTTATCTTTGCTCTTTAAGGTGTTGAGAGGAGCAATTAGGAATAAAAAACTCCGTAAAGGTGTTATTTTGATTTGGCATGCAACGATTTGGTCTATTTGGAAGGCGAGAAATAATATTATCTTTGCGAATGTTTCGATATCTCAAAGCACTTTAGTGGAAAACATTAAAGTATTGAGCTGGAAATGGAGTATAGCTAGAATGAAGATGTCGCCGTGCTTGTTCTATGAATGGACTTGGGACCCGGGGGATTGTTTAGCTCGCTAGTGTTGGTGGTTTCCTTTTGCTTTGGTGCTGGCTTTTTATCATGCTGCTGTGGGAATTTAGCGTGTTTTTGGTGCTGTAGTTTTTTTTTTCTGCAGCCTGCTATTCCTCTTTCTGTATTCTTTGGTGGAGACTTGGGTGAAAAAGTTATTTTTCTGAACTGGGTGTTTTGTTTTTAGGCGTGAGGGGTCTCAAAGTTTTTGGTCGTTTTGGACTATAGATTTGGTCTTTTCCTTGGGGTTCTTGTTTTTATCCCATGTTTGTATTATTGTATCTCTCTTGCTACTCCTTTTCTGCTTGTTTTGGAGTATGCCTAATAAATTTTTGCCTTTTCAAAAAAAAAAAAAAAAAAAGAACTCTGCAAGACCTTATGAGTGAAACAAGTATTTCTGATAAAATCCTTGGTGGCAAAGTAGTGGTTTTCGGAGGTGATTTTTTTTAGACAGATTTTACCCGTCATCCCAAGAGGTAGCCGTTCTGATATTGTTCATTCAGCAATTAATGCATTTTACATTTGGGATCATTGTAAGGTCCTTACATTGACAAAAAATATGAGACTTAGACAAGGTGCAACAAATGTTGATAACCAAGATATTAAAGAATTTTCAAAATGGCTACTAAAGGTTGGTGAGGGCAAAATTTCAGAACCTAATGATGGAACTGCTGACATCGAAATTCCTAAAGAAATGTTAATCACAGATATTGATGATCCAATTAAAGGAATTGTTGATAGTACTTACCCAAATTTCTTGGAAAACTACAACAACTGTGAATATTTGTTAAGTAGAGCCATTTTAGCATCTACCATTGAAGTAGTTGATACAATCAATGATTTTGTTTTTGCATTGATGCCAGGTATTCAATAAACTCATCTGTTCAATTCAAATATCTACTTATAGAGATTCTAACCAAGTTTTCTTATTTTTAGGGGAACAAAGAGAATATTTTAGTGCAAATTCAGTTGACAGATCAGAGATGCATACCAATATTCTACAAGTCTTTACTCCTGAATTTTTGAGCTCTCTTTGGACTTCAGGACTTCCAAATCATAGTATTAATGTTAGAATATAGAAAATATTATATTATTTGTTGAGAAAATATCTCTATGATTTGGTTTGTTTATTCTTAGCCCTATAATAAAGGGATTTAGTTTAGATTTAAGTTTATTCACTTGGTTATAAATACCAAGGTAGTCATACTATTTTATTCATGTAAATAGTAATGTAAATATTGTAATTAGGGTTATTGACATCATTATCAATAATATTTTATTGTTCCTTATTATTTTCTCCTATTCTTTCACCTAAATTCCCTAAAATTTCATCATGGTATCAGAGCCATGGTATCCACCTTGAAACATAATTCCGCTGCAATTTCTCCCGAGAATAATTAATTCTTGGTTATTCTTCACTTTACCTTTTTTATCTTTTTTTCATATAAACCCTAGCCGTCATTAGAATTTATTTTTATTTTGTTCCACACCTTTGTGGTTCTTGTTTACCCCTTTGCTTTCTTTTCTAACCCTTATTGATATGTTACTTAACACATGCAGTCACATGCCAATTTTCCATGAATCCTTTACCTTTAACCACCGTTTTTTCCCAAGATTGATCATCAGTCTCTCTTGATCTTGTTTTGGTGGCCTAATTACCTGTTTTGTGATACCTTAATCTGCGGGCATACCCCGTTTGTGATCCCTTAATCCGCGGGCATACCCCGTTTGTGATCCCTTAATTTGTGGGCATACCCCGTTTGTGATCCCTTAATCCGCGGGCATACCCCGTTTGTTTTCCCTTAATCTGCGGGCATACCCCGTTTGTGATACGTTAATCCGCGGGCATACTCCGTTTGTGATACTTTAATCTGCGGACATTTTTACTTAATTTGATATGGATTCATCTCTTCGGTCGCTGCTTTACTACTTCTTTGATTGCTGCTCTTTATGGCTTGCTATCAATGGATTTAATTTATTTTTAGGGTTAATTTTGTAACAAGCTTAAAGCTTAGTAAGCTTTAGCTTGAGGGGGAGTGTTAGAATATAGAAAATATTATATTATTTGTTTTGAAAATATCTCTATGATTTAGTTTGTTTATTCTTAGCCCTATAATAAAGGGATTTAGTTTAGATTTAAGTTTATTCACTTGGTTATAAATACCAAGGTAGTCATACTATTTTATTAATGTAAATAGTAATGTAAATATTGTAATTAGGGTTATTGACATCATTATCAATAATATTTTATTGTTCCTTATTATTTTCTCCTATTTTTTCACCTAAATTCCCTAAAATTTCAACAATTAAGTTAAAGGTTGGAACACCTATTATGTTAATGAGAAACATGGAGCAATCTGAAGGGTTATGTAATGGAACAAGATTGATTGTCACAAAAATGGCAGAACATGTAATTGAAGCCAAAGTTATAGGTGGACCAAAGCATGGTAATGTTGTCTACATTCCAAGGCTGGATATATCTCCTTCACAGTCTCCATAGCCTTTCAAGTTGACTAGAAGGCAATTTCCTATTATTGTTTCATATGCAATGACAATCAACAAATCACAAGGGCAATCATTGGATTTTGTTGGTCTCTATTTGAGCAACAGATATTGATTCATGATGACAAGAATCAACCCAAGACTTCAACAACTAATGTTGTCTACAAAGAAGTTTTCAACAATATTTGATCAGTAAGTTTTGCTTTTTTGCATTGTTTTTCCTACAAATATTTGATCTTAATTAATCCTTTCCTTTCAGGTTGCAGTTTCACATTGATTTGTCAATGCATCTTAAATTGTAATTCTATGGAAGTTTAAATTAATTCAAACATCATTGACTAACTCTTTGACATTTTGGTTAATTTTGTAATCATACTGTATTGAAGCTTATTTAAAGAAATCATTTTAAAGTATCATCATAGTTTGTTATACTAAGTGTTTATAAACTAGGCCCAAAACTCAATTGTAAGATGGTATCAGAGCCTATCCACGATTCGCTGGGTCACTTCGTCGGGACGCTTGCAATCAGGTTTCTGGTCCGGCCCTCCACCATTTATATCCGCGCAACAAGCCAGACAGTGTTGAGCGCGACGGGGTGTGTTAAAGAAGTCTTTTTTTTTTTTTTGGATGTAAAAGTAGAACTTGGAATTATAACACATGATTTATGTTTGATTTTGTCACACATGTAGCATATTACTGCTCTAACTTAAAGCTACCATTATAAGATGATAGGAAAGCAAACTAAAATGAAAAGGAACATAAAAAGATAAAAATGATGGTTCAGTCTTATGCAAGTTTCTATTTGCATAGTCTAAGTAAATTTGCACAACTCAACTTTTCCGGCAAAACTTCAATTGAACATGTTTAAGGTGAGGACTTTTTTATTAACCAGAGAGAGACAGACACGCACACAAAAAGAAAACCGAGACAACTCACTTTATAAACACTTATTCAGGTCATCTCGCAAGTGATGTGGGACTTTTTTAACAGTTATTTTACTCATATTTCATTTTGATCTGAATTGCTATATATTTGTGTTCTGTCTTTCAAAGTATTCACTTATCATGCATATATTTCTCTTTATGTCTTTCAAAGTATATATTTCTCTTTATGTCTTTCAAAGTATTCACTTATTATGCATGTCGATGTTCGTGCCTGAACTAGCAACTGATATCTCCAATCATGCTTGCAACATTGCAAGGTCTGACTTTTATTCTATAACTAATGCTTCTGATATATGTTAAGTCATGCTATGAATTAGTTGGTATGTAATCTGAAACTTGGAATTTCATGTTTGTATGTGCATAATATGTTGTAATTAGCATTTGCTACTTAATGAACTATTTCTATAATTTAGTTTAATTAGCATTTTGCCATTTTGGAAATCTTTACATTCATGCTATGTTAGAACTATTATACATGAATCTTCACCTAAGTTAGAACTGTTATACATATATCAACTAATGTTGCGTGCCGTTCGACCCGTGCAACTATCGAAAAATTCGACCATATCACATATGTAAATAGTAGTAATTCTTTTGGGGACACATAACACATAAAACACATCAGGACTCTATTTTATAAATATGTATTATTTACCTCCCGTAAAATAAGGAAATTTTCGTTTACCCCCTGCACAGATTTTTTTTCTGTTTATCCCTCTGCAAAAAATAGATTCTCTCATTTCGCCCCCTTAGTGTACAACATGACAAGTGACTGTGCAAATTTGCTGACGTGACTTGTACACATGGAAAAAAAGCATTTTTATTTATTTTTAAATTCCATGTCAGATAATATTTTTTTCAAAAAAAAAAAAATTTCCTACAAAATTAAAAAAACGAATTTTTTTTTCTTTTCAAAATTTAAAAAAATTTCCTACAAATAACTTTTTTTTTTCGTACAAAATTATTGAGTATTTTTTTCCTAAAATAAAAAAAACGAATTTTCTTAGTTTACTCCCAAAATAAAGATTTATTTTCAAATCTTTTAGAATTAAAAAAAAAAAAACAGAATCTTCGCCGTAATCGTTTGCTTCCACCGTCGTGATCGTATTCGTCGTCGTCTTCTTCAATCGTCGAAATCGTCTTCTACTTCATTATTGTCTTATGCTTCTTTCTATTTTTCTAGTTCTAGGGCAAATGGTTTTGATAAAAGAGGAAAACACGAATAAAACTTCTTTTTCTATTTTATATTTTTTTGTAAATCTTTTTCATTTTTTTTAATTCAAAGAGAATAACAAAAAATAAAGTTTTGTTTTTAAAAAATAAAGATTATGTTTTTTAAATTCAAAAAAAATTGAAAATAAATCTTTAAAATTTTTATTTCGGAGTAAATATTTATTTTGGGAGCAAAATAAGAAAATTCATTTTTTTTTATTTTGGGAGGAAATTTTTTTAAAATCATTTGTATGAAAAAAAAATTAATTTTATTTTTGTAGGAATTTTTTTAAAAAAATTTTGGGGAAAAAAACAGAATTTTTTTTTTTATTTTGTAGGAAAAAAATTATTTTTTTATTTTTTTTTAAAATATTATCTGACGTGGAATTTAAAAAATAAATATAAATGATTTTTTCCACATGTACAAGTCACGTCAACAGGTTTGCACAATCACTTGTCCTGCTGTTCACTCAGGGGGCGAAATGAGGGAATCTATTTTTTGCAGGGGGTAAACAGAAAAAAAAAATGTGCAAGGGGATAAATGAAAATTTGCTTATTTTGCAGGGGTAAATGATCATTTACCCATTATTTAATTATTGGTTTTTTTTTATACTTTTTTCCTTTTGGTGCTCGTGTGAAAAAAATGTTCATTAAGAACCTTTTTTTTTCCTGGTAACTAAAAGCCCAAAAAATGAGAACTACAAAGTTACAAAGCTGCGGGTAACAACCCGAACAATATCAGCTGGACGGACATAAGGGGGGCAAGTAGGGGCTGAGGCTCCCCCTCTTGTCGTTTTTTTTTTCATATACTTGTTCTTGATACATATGTACACATAAATTGATATTTGAGATATGTGTTTAAAGATTAGTAACTACCGTTTGGTGCAAAACATTTATCCACAACATAGTAATTGTAACAATTTACTTTAAAATATTTTGATAATATATATTATACACTAGTAAAGTCCAAATTCAATTAAGTTAGTTCTGATTGTTTGCTACAAGTGAGAGATTGTTTTCTGCTATGAAGATTGTGAAAAATAAGTTGAGAAACAAGATAGAAAATGAATTTCAAACTAATTATGTGATTACTTACACCGAGAGAAGAATTGCTAAAAAATTTAATACAAATTTTGTTGATGAATTTTATGATATAGAGCAATATCGTGTACAATTTAGATGAACAATGTGATGTATTTTTTATTTTTTATTGAGTATATTTAAATACTATTATAATTATTATTTATTTAATATTTATTATTTAGTTATTCTGTCTCCCCGTTTTATAGATTCCTGGATCCGTCCCTGTCAGCTGCATACAGAGAATTAAGAGGAGTCAGACAATACTCATAATAAATCAAATCGATCGCCACCACGATGACATCCTATATTAGCTAACATATCAGCACAACGATTTGCTTCGTGGTAAGAATGTTGAATGCGGACTTCCCAACCATATTAAAGAAGGCGACGAATTCGACTCACTATACTCCAACAAGTAGAGTTCACCATCTCGTCCTCCTTAATCATGTTAATCACAACTTTGGAATCTATGTGTAGTTCCACCAAATGAATACCGAGATTCCAAACACAACGAAGACCTTTCAAAACTCACCACAATTACGCAATACAATGGTGTGATCGTACTAACACGAATGCACTAGATCTCATCAAAACTCTGAAGTTAAATGTTCATTAATAACATTGGTTGTATTATACAAATGTGTGCATTATTATAATTGTGTGAAGTATATGTTTCTTGTTTTTTTAGGATATCATGACTGTAGAAAATTTCACCGCTATTTTGATCCTCATATATAAAAAATTTAGACTTCTTTTTTTAGTGTCTCACGACTCACGAGTCTTTGCACACGCCCATCGGCCTTTCAATTCTACCCCCTCACAACGTGAGTGTGTAAATAATAAAAATTGGGGAAAATCTAATATTTTTGTATCTCTCATCCTTTCTTCATCCCTATTTTATAAGGTTCGCTACTTAAGTAGTGAACTCAATTTGCATTCTAAAATGCAAATTGTTTTTTTTTCTCGAATTTTGCGTCCCACAAATTCGCTACTTAAGTAGTGAAGAATGTATTTTTAAAATTTTTATGGACGAATGAGAATATCCATAAAGATCGAATTATTGGCCACTTCACCACCACTTGTTTATGAGTCCAAGTCCAACAAAAAAAAATACATTTTTTGCAATTACTCGTATACTACTTCTTTCTTTAAGTCATTTAATTAATAATATCGAGACAAAAAAGTCATTTTTGATAATAATTTTATGCAACTTCATTCAACCACTTATAATAGGGTGGTTCAAGAGTTAGCCGATGATTTTAGGGTTTCTTTACACCTTTTTAGTTTTGTTGCATTCTTTTTTTTTTTTTTTTGGTAAACTGTTGCATTCTTTTTTAAGGTTTAGATTCTTTTGTTTACAAAAAAAAATTAAAAAATCTTTCAACAAAAAAATAAAAACAATAAGTCATTTAATAATATTTAAATTTGACTAAATTTTCCTTTTAAGAAAACTCTTACTCAATAAATTTTAGGGTAAATAGGGTTTTACCCCCTGCAAAATAGGCCAGTTTTGCGTTACCCCCTGCAAAAATTTTTTTTGTGATTACCCCCTGTAAAATGAAGATTCCATCATTTACCCCCCTCAGTCGACAACATGGATGTTGACTGGACAAAATTGATGACGTGGGATGCATGTGTGGCTTTTCATTCATTTTTTATTAAAGTTTTTGTGCCATGTAGATAAATAACTTAATATAATTATTAATTTTTCAAAAAGAAAAAGAAATTAAAAAAAATTGTTAATAGAATTTATTTATAAACATTCTTGTTCTTCTTCTTCTCAGTGTAATCACAAATCAAATCCCACACAATCAACAAAATCTTCTTACCCAAATTTCTCTCAAATTTCACATCTTATTAACAACCCTAAATTATTTCTCTTATATAACCACAACTATATATACGATACAAAACTAAGCCAAAGTAACAAAAAATTTAAACTTTCCAAAGAGTGATGAAAATTTGGGTTTGAAGATGATGAATAAGTAAGTGATGAAGATTTAAGTGTTGGGTATATTGGTGTGTTGATTGATTTTCTTTTCCTAGAGAGGGGATAACTTTTGTTGTTGTTGATTTTTTTGGAGAGAAGGATGAAATTATAGCAATATTGAAGAAGATGAACCTTCAACCCCAATTATTATCGTTTTTTTCTCTTTTTTTTTTCCAGTTTTTTTTAATTAAAAAAATAATAATTATACATTCATTAATGAATTGACAATAAAAAAATAAATATAAAATAAATTAATTCCACTTGTACGTGCCACGTCATCAATTTTGTCCAGTCAGCATCCATGTTATCGACTGGGGGGGGTAAATGATGGAATCTTCATTTTACAGGGGGTAATCACACCAAAAAAAAAAAATTGCAGGGGATAACGCAAAACTGACATATTTTACAGGGGGGTAAAATCCTATTTACCCTAAATTTTAAGTCAACTATACTCAAAAACACTTGGATAAAATGACACAAATTTTTTATAGTTTAATAACTAAGGTTTTGTGTTTAATCTCTAGCTTGAACAGGTAGCGGCATTAAAACTCTTATACGGAAAGTTTGTCGTCCATTCACTAGATGATTTTTATATAAATAATTTTACTTTTTTAAAAAAATCAAATTATAGTTGTAAAATCATTCAAGTTGAAAAATTGTGCGTGTAAATATATTTTAAAATACATAGACACCATAAATTATATTTTTATCTTTCTTCTATTAAATCTTTTTACCAAAATTAATTAAAATAATTTTCGAAAGAAGCTTATACACAAACATAAAAATAATGAGCCCCATTATTTATTGAGTAAAATACTCTCTCTCCGTCTAAGATAAAGATATTACACTTCCCTCCCCGTTGTTTTAAAACACACATTCCCCTCCCCTCAATTATAATAAATAATTCAATTTAATCCATTTTATAATTTTTATCCTTTACAATCATCAAGAATACATTGAAACAAAAAATTTAATCGATATTCAAACAAATAAAAGGGCTCAACCACCACATGTGAACGTTTAGCCAAGACTAACATATGCGTATTTAACACATAGTTAGCATAGCGTGAACAATAGATTATACAAATTATGTTATCATCATGTGTGTGAGGAGAGGGAGTGTGTGTTTTAAAAGAAGAGGGGAGGGAAGTGTAATATCTCTATCTTAGGGGGAAGGGGGAGAGTATTTTACTCTTATTTATTTATTTATTTTAATCAAACAACTTAATGCATTTCATTAACTATTAAATATTCAATACATAAGAAAATAATCTTAAATATATGGAAACTAACCCAAGAGTTGGCCGCCCTAGCAAGAGTATGAGCAACCAAATTCGCTTGCCTCTAACAAATATATTTTCTTTGAAAAGAAATACGGAGTAGATAATGTTTTTCATAATTAAAATTTAAAACAACGGTCCCTATTATTATTATTATATTTTTTGGTGTATTTGGTAAGGCTCCATTGTCTGTTTTTTAATGATTCAATAACAAAAACTTTATTTATTTATTAATCGATTTTTTTAAATTTAAACTCCAAGTACAGGGCATATATTATACCAAAAACCTTGATTTTTTTTTTATTTCAAAAAGAAAAAATTTCTATCTTTCCAAACAATGTTTATCTTCAAAATATACTGTATTTTAGTAAGAAAAGTAATCCTACATTGGCAAGTGAGTTAGGCGACAGTCTAGCTTTTTTATATCACCAAATAACTCTTTAGAAGACTTTGTCATTTCCCCTTTCGGACTCCCCGAGAGTTGTTTTGCGGTTGCTATTGATAATCGTGTTGATCCTGAATTCAAAATCACATTTGATACCTCCTTGAGAGTGTTTGTTGACAATCTGATGACAATCCGATGTTTGTGGGGCTTACTGCTAAATCGAAGATGTGCGTCGAGAAATACAAACTTCAAACATGGAGTTTTTGATCTTGAACGAAAGAAAAAAAGTCACAAAACCGTTGTTATGTATGTAGGTGGTGCAATAGTTCTAATGCTAGTGCTAATGTCGCTCTTATACACATTTTATCATTATCGGGTTTCTTTTAGGAGGAGATGCATGCAATTGCAGTGCGCTATCTTGGAAGAAGAGGGAAGCGGCGCGGGTGGACAAAGCTACGGTTTTGCTTATTGTTTGATACCTTTAGATTTTGCAAAAGTGACTATATGTGGTTATTGCTAAAGTTTTAGTTAACTTCTCAATTTCAATTTGATTTCTCGTTATGAGTTGAATCTGTCTTAGCAATAGTATATATATATACTAATTGTTTGATATTTTGTGTTTGTGTCGTAGAGATATCATGGTGTAGGTTGAGTGTATTTCAATTTCAATATTTTGGTGGTTATTATCACAACAACTATTATGACAATTTAGTTTATATAGTTACACCAATATTTTTTGAAATTGCATTAAGACATAAATGAATAATGCTTATGTATACGAAAAAGTCAAAACAAGAAAGGCAAGAATCAATATCCACCGTTCATTTCAAACCATTACCCCCATGATTTCTGCCAAAAACAAATATTAACTGCAAGCACTACTATTTAGCACATGACCATAGTGCAATTCTTGTGTTTCGTTTGTCAACTGCTTCGTACCAAATAGCAGGACTCGACATAAATTGATAATGGTAAAACATAATTAAAGGTAGTACAATAGTAATCACATATGTTTAACAAAAACGACATTGTTTTCGTAATACTGATTATAAATGAACTTCGAACGATTTCTAGGTTGAATGTTGTTGAGACGACAAAAAGTTCTCCATCTTTGTCCAAACTTGATAGTCAAGTTGCCTTCCTAACAAACCAGGAGTTTACAAATAATAATGTGACCTAATGGTTCACAAAGCTTAAATTCATCATTATTTGTCCCGAAAATGAGAAAATGTCCAAAACATTGAGAAAGAACTTGTAAATGAAGAAGTTAGTAGTAAAATGTTATAATTAAAGATTTATATTATGACTTATGTACAATTAACTTGATATGATAGTTAAAATTTATATCGGTTAGAATTTATCCCGTGTAAAATAGTTTTTTTGAAATTTTTATTAGTTAGAACTTGTCTCACGTATGATAATTATTTTGAAATTTTTTAATTAGAGTTTATCCCGTATAAGATAGTTTTTTTGAAATTGTTATTGGTTAGAACTTGTCTTATATGATACTTGTTTTGAAATTTTTATCAATGATAATTTGTCTATGTATGATAGTTAAAATTTACATCCGTTGGAATTTATCGCGTGTAACAGTCATATACGGGCCATATATTATTTGAGAGTTTCTAAAAAAAAAACAGTTTCTACAAAAAAATAATATCATATATGAGAGAGTTTTTAAAAAAAAAAAGTATATATAATATATTAATATTTGAGAGAGTTTCTACAAAAACAAAATATTAGAGAACTCTTGGTCATGCTTTACTTACCTCGCGGCCGAACTCTGGATTACTAGGGCCCATTTTTCCTATGAACTAGAGGATTATAAACCCAAAAAAAAATATTGAAGAAGCTTTGAGGAGCTTCTCAAATATTAACTTTTTTCTTTAGAAACTTTACTTCTCAATATCTTTTTCTTTTTTTTTAGAAATTCTCTCAAATATTATATATACTTTTTTTCAAAATCCTCTCAAATATTATATTATTTTTTTTAGAAACTCTCAAATAATATATATTTTATCCTTTATTAAAAATATTCTCTCGCCTCCCCTCCCTCCATCTACTTCGAACCAACCAGACCCAAATAAAATATCAATAGTATTTTTTTTTCTTTTGTATATTTTTTTCCATTAAAAACATAAAATAATATTCCTCTTTTTTTATAAAAATATACGATATAACAATAACACTTTTAAGTAATATTACATAATATCTGCATTAACTTTTTAATATGTTTTTTTGTTATTAATTACATATTCAATATTTCAGGACAATTAAAAATACATGTTGCGCACACAGTATATACATATTTTTTGTAACTAAAAATCAGTATATTTTTTTAAGTTGTTTAGTTATCAGGCGTTTCACTCTTAAATTGGATAAGTGGGATGATCATGATTCGAAATCCGGTCACCGCATATATAATGAAATGTCGGATCTGGATTCAGTAAATTCAACTCTAGGTGCACTCATGCAGTCACAAGATATAGGACGTACGATCTTGTTAGGACGGTTCACATGTCAACTTAAAATTTTATATTAAAACAAAATAAAAATAGTCTTAAAATTTAAACCGTCTGATAAAGATCAGACGGTTCATAGTCCATGACTGCATCCAGTCACAACTACATAGAATCTGATTCTTGAAATATCCCTACCGATTGAGCTAAATTCATTGAACAACACATTGGTAATTTTTTTTTGGCTTAAATGCAGTTTTGGCCCCTCAAGTTTCACAATTGCTTGATTTTGGCCCCCCACATTTCAATTGCTTGATTTTAACCCTCTAAGTTTCACAATTGCTTGATTTTAGCCCTCCAAGTTTCAATTGCTCGATTTTGGCCCCCCAAGTTTACCCCATTTTGCATTTGTTAGCCCCCCGTTGACTTTTTTGACTATAAATTGCTTATGTGACATTTTAAAAAAATTAAAAATATGTTTTAATTAAAAAATAATAATATTTGCTTTTATAAAAATGTATTAAAAATTGTTTTTTTAATAAAAAGTTTAATAATTATTTTTTATTTAAAAAAAAGCTTACAAAGTTTTTAAAAAATAATTCATAAAATGTTTTTTTTACTTTTGTATATAACAAAATTATTTTACAAACTATATATAATAATAAAAAAAATTATAATTTAGTTTTTAAAAACAATTTGTAATTTATTTATTTATTTTTAAATACTTATTTAATTTTAAAATGCCACATAACCAATTTATAATCAAAATATTCAACGGGGGGCTAGCAAATGCAAAAGGGGGTAAACTTGAGGGGCCAAAATCGAGCAATTGAAACTTGGAGGGCTAAAACCAAGCAATTGTGAAACTTAGGGGGTTAAAATCAAGCAATTAAAATGTGGGGGACCAAAATCAAGCAATTGTGAAACTTGGGGGGCCAAAACTGCATTTAAGCGTTTTTTTTTCTAGGTGCCAAGTCAATGTTACTATTATTTCTTACCATAAACTATTTTGACAATATTTTTCAAATATATGATTAAATTTTATATATTTTTTTCATATATAAGAAGTAAAAATGGAAAGAACAAACGCACATGGTATAGAAGGTAAGTTATGATTGGATTGGAAATCATGGATTTGAGATAGAGACTCAATAGCCCTTTCCCATTTATATAAATTCAATCTTTCTCTTTTCTATCTCTCTCAATTCTCTCCCTTCAAAATTTTCCACCCAAATTCCCTCTCTCTCTTTTTCTCTCCCCCCAATGTGGACACCTTGGTTAAATTCACCGCGTCGCCACCGCAATTCACTACCGTCGTCACCATCATCACCGTCACATTCCCGAACTCTCCCCGTTAACTTCTCATGCTCTTCCTTCAAAGACATTCAATCTCTCATCCAAGAAAAACCTGAACCAACTTTACCAAAATCTCCTTCACTTTTCCGTCGAGTCCTCATCTCCACCACTTTCCTCCGCGCTTTAGGCGCCGCCTCCCGCACCACCATCACTCCCTCGTCAAAAGTCACACTCCCTCCCGGCCTCGAAAATCGCGTCGTCATCTACTACACAAGCCTCCGTGTCGTCCGTCGTACCTTCGACGACTGCCGTGCCGTCCGCGCAATTCTCCGATGTTTCCACGTCGCAGTCGACGAACGCGACGTTTCAATCGACGATAACTTCCGTGAAGAACTCAACGGGATCTTAAACCGGAAAAGCGTAACACTCCCTAGGGTTTTCATCGGCGGCGTTTACATCGGTGGAGTTGACGATGTGAAACAGTTACATGAAAACGGTGAACTGAATAGTTTAATCGAACGGTTACCAAAGTCGAATCAGAACGGTTGTTGTGATTTCTGTGGAGGGTTCAGATTTGTTGTGTGTGATGAGTGTAACGGAAGTCACAAAGTGTTTACGGAGAAGAATGGGTTTAAAAGTTGTTTATCATGTAATGCTAACGGTTTGATTAGGTGTCCTGCATGTTTCTTCATACTGCCGCGAAACACCAGATAGTAGATTGATTGTTGCTTAGTTTCTCAGTTAGTTACAGCTCATAAACAACTCAGAAAGAAACAATAATTATTGTTTATTTATTTGATAATTTAACTTAGAGTTGAATAATATTAGTATGTAACTGATGAATTTGACTGTATGATATAATTAAATTATGATATGGTATTAGAATATTTTGAGCCAGCTTTTGATTTGTTATGGTGGGTGTTGAAAATTAATTAATGATTTCACGTGGAGCAAGAGAAACACTTTTCGTGTGATGGATGTTGTGGGTATCGTGGGCGGGGAACAAAACTTTAAAACTCAAATTATGTCTGGTGTGGATAGTGTGGTGGATGATGATAACAAGATAACAACTAACAAGCGAATTTATGAATTGTATTCTCAGTGTGTACTGTGTAAATTTAATTTCACAACTCGAAAAACTCTGAGTTTTGGTTTGTCTAATCGAATAAGTAGGGTTTCTATTTATAGCAGGATTTCACAACTGAAAAAATTGAGAATCGTGGGAGCATTTTCACATGTGAGCGGATAAAGTTAAACAAAATCGATAATGTGAAAATGGGGGGAAGTGGAATTGATGCGTGTATATGGATAGATATGATAGTAAATGTTGGAGGTTTGGTCAAACACACGATATAAATGTGGTCAAATGAAATAGAGCGAGAATAAAATGCACGTCTATAAGTTTTTAGAAAAATAATTAATTTTTCCCCATTTTGTCGGGTAATAAAATATAATACACGACTCAAACCGAACCGAGTTGACTGAATGTGGCAGCGGACATGGTGGGTATCGTTGGCGGGGAACAAAACTTTAAAACTGGAATTATGTCCGGTGTGGATAGTGTTGTAGATGATGATAATAAGTTAACAACTAACAAGAAAATTTATGAATCCTATTCTCAGTATGTGTACTTTGTAAATTTAATTTCACAGCTCGAAAAAAATTGGAGTTTTGGTGTGTCAAATCGAATGAGTAGGGTTTCTATTTATAGAGGGATTTCACAACCGAAACAATTGAGAATCGTGGGAGCATTTTCACATGTGAGCGGATTAAGTTAGACGAAATCGATGATGAGAAAATGGGGGTAGTGGAATTGATGCGCGTATATGGATAGATATGATAGTAAATGTTGGAGGCTTGGTCAAACATACGATATAAATGTGGTCAAATGAAATAAAGGGAGAGCAAAATGCACGTGTTTAAGTTTTTAGAAAAATAATAAATTTTTCCCCATTTTATCGGGTAATAAAAAAATAATACACAACTCAAGACCGAACAGAGTTGACTGAATGTGGCAGCGGACATGGTGGGTATCGTCGACGGGAACAAAACTTTAAAACTAATATTATGTCCAGTGTGGATAGTGTGGTAGATGATGATAACAAGTTAACAACTAACAAACGAATGAATCCTATTCTCAGTGTGTGTACTTTGTAAATTTAATTTCACTACTCGAAAAATTCGGAGTTTTGGTGTGTCGAATCGAATGAGTAGGGTTTCTATTTATAGAGGGATTTCACAACCGAAAAATTTTGAGAATCGTGGGAGCGTTTTCGCATGTGAGCGGATTAAGTTAGATGAAATCGATGATGTGAAAATGGGGAAAGTGGAATTGATGCGTGTTTATGGATAGATACGATAGTAAATGTTGGAGGCTTGGTCAAACGCACGATATAAATGTGGTCAAATGAAATAAAGCGAGAGCAAAATGCACGTGTTTAACTTTTTAGAAAAATAATTTTTTTCACCCATTTTATCGGGTAATAAAAAATAATACACGACTTTGTCAAAAAAAAGAAAAATACACGACTCAGTCGAGACCGAACCGAACGACTGTGGTAGCGGGCATTGTGGTCAAGAGTGAGTGTATTCTCTTTCGATTACAGAAATGGATACCCTCGAAACAAACCCAATAGATAGTACACGTCCAAGGCTCCAACCATATAAACATCACTAATAATTTCAATCCAGACACACACTAGCTCTATGCCTTGGACTTTGTTTTGGATCTGATCCAAACCCCTGATATGTGTTTTCTTTTGACAATTTATTAATCTTAGTCTGATACGAAATTACTATAACACAATAATTTTGTCGAAACTTTAAAATATGAGGAGGATATATTAAATCCAAGAGGAATTCTTTAGAATTATTCCACATTTTCATCCTTGATTTTGTTTTAATTCAATGATCAATATTAATTTTACTTAATGATTGTGTGACCTCAACTTCTTTGATTTTTCCTCGCAATATTTTGGTTTCCTTTTGTGTTATTTTTCAAAATTTATGGTTTCCTTTTATTACTCCTTTTTTTTTTCTTTCTTTCTATTGAAGACCAAAATCAATCATAGGTTTATCAACCAGAAAATATCAAGGAATTGCATCTGTTCCTATGTAAATTAAAATCATTAGGAAGAGGATGATAATGCCATAATGGTTACACTTACATGTTCGACTGAAAGAGAATTTTTTTATTAAAGAATGCATTGATTACTATATATAAAATCATCAACAAGTTCAATTATTCAACTGGTTATATAAATAGATGTAATATGACTTTGACATTCATATTTTACTTTCATGATTTATCATCAAATTAAAATGGTTACAAAATCATTCTTGCTTAGAATTAGTGTCGGAAGAGTTATGCAGATTACTTTTTCTTCATTTTTTTTTCTTCCTTTTTTTACCAATTATTAATTATGATTTAAGAAAGAGTAAATATTGAGTAATAAAAGAAAACCGTAAATATTGGGAGAATGATTAAGGAAGTTGAGATCACACCATTATTAATTAGAAGTAATATTGATTATTGGATTAAGACAAAAGCAAGAGTGAGGATATGTACACCTAGATTGGACTTTGTATTGATTCTAGCTCAATTCCTGAATGTGTTTTTCCTTGGAAAGTTTATCATCCCCCTCCTATATTCTTTTTGACTCAAAAATTACATTTTTATTCCTTACCGTTTTGATCAGTTTTTTCAAACGAGTTTTCTCCGAACTAACCAATTCGAGAGAAATATTTTTGTATGCACAACTACAAATAATTTTTTTTAGGCGCAGTCACATCATTTCAAAAAATTAAAAAGAAAAAGGAATAATTAATAGTAATCGATGTGACTATTTTATTTAACTTTTATTTTTTTGTCACTTATGTATTTGTGCCTAAACTAGCAGGACACCCGTGCGTCCGCACGGGAGTTGCGGCTTTGCCGCTCCTCACTTGGTTACATGAAATAGTAATTTATTGGGAAATAGATTAAAAGATAAAAGAAAAATGATATAATATTTGGTAAAAAAAATAGAAAAAGAACGACGGTAAAACCAACTATCATAAAAAAACCTTAGGTATCCCTATATTAAATATATGAGTATAAAAGTATTAAATAATAGACAACATTATTAATATGTTAGTGAAAATACATGACTCACAAAAATCATCAAAATAATTAGGTCACCGTATTAAATATGAGTATAACACATACGTCCTGCAGAAATTACACAAAAGATTAGGTCGTTGTATTGATATATGAGCATAAATATATGTCTAAAAAAAATAATAAAAAAATGGAAACTTTATTAATAAGAGTAAAAACATAAGCCATGCGTCCCCGACGTTACTAAAAATACAAGTTCCCTGAGAATAAATATAGATTCTGCAGAATGTATTGATGACCAATATATTCCAAAAGAATGACCAATGATGACAAGTTAATTTTTTGTTACGGTAAAGAGAATTTATTTCTCAAAAAATTAGTCCTTATATCAACAACAAAAAATATTACAAAAAAAAAACTTCTAAAAAAATGTCATTTATTTTTCAACTATTTAAGAAAAGGAAATCTTATTAATAAGAGGAAAAACATAGGTATACCAAAAAAAAACGAGGAAAAACATAGGTCCCTCAGAATTCACACAAAAGATTATGTCCCCGTATTAATATATGAGTATAACTCTTAAAATTATTTAAAATATATACAACTTTATTGATATATGAGTAAAAATATAAGACACGTAGATATAACCAAAAAAATTAAGTTCCCGTATTAATATGAATATAACCCGTAAAATTATTTTTAAAAAATTGACAACATAATATATTAGTAAAAAAAAATAAACAACATAATACGTTATTAAAAACACAACTTCCGTGAGAATAAATATAGATTCTGCAGAATGTGTTGATGGCCAATATATTCCAAAAAAATGGCCAATGATGAAAAATTAATTTTTTGTTGCGGTAAAATAAAAGAGAAATATACCAAAAAAAAAGAGAAATTATTTCTCAAAAAATTAGTCCTTATATCAACAACAAAATATATTCCAAAAAAAAAAAAACTTCTAAAAAAAATGTCATTTATTTTTTAACTATTAAAGAACAGGAAACCTTATTAATAAGAGGAAAACATAGGTCCCTCGTAATTCACACAAAAGATTATGTCCCCTTATTAATATATGAGTAAAAATATAAGGCTCGTAGATATAACCCAAAAAATTAGGTTTCCGTATTAATATGAATATAACCCGTAAAACTATTTTTAAAAAATAAACAACATAATATATTAATAAAAAAAATAAACAACATAATAATACGTTACTAAAAACACAAGTTTTGTGAGAATAAATATAGATTCTACAGAATGTATTGATGACCAATATATTCCAAAAGAATGGTCCATTATAACAAGGTATTTTTTTGTTGCGGTAAAATAAAATGGAATTTATTACTCAAAAAATTAGTCCTTATACCAACAACAAAAAATATTCCAATATACCCATATGTATTGGTAACATAGTTAATAATGAAATGCTATAAGTCTTTTTCCCTCAAAAAAAAAAACACAAAAAACATTAAAAAAAAAAACCTTCTAAAAAAATGTCATTTATTTTTCAACTATTAAAGAACAGGAAACCTTATTAATAAGAGGAAAAACATAGGTCACTCAGAATTCACACAAAATATTATGTCCCCGTATTAAAATATGAGTATAACTCTTAAAATTATTTAAAATATATACAACTTTATTAATATATGTGTAAAAATATAAGGCCCGTACGTAGATATAACCAAAAAAATTAGGTTCTCGTATTAATTTTTGTTGCGGTAAAATAAAAGGGAATTTATTTCTCAAGAAATTAGTCATTTTATCAACAACAAAAAATATTTCAAAAAAAAAAACTTCTAAAAAAATGTCATTTATTTTTCAACTATTTTCAACTTTGTATTTAATTCTTTTTTTTTTTGTAAACTAAAGGTATCATTCGCCTGCAAAACTACAGGGACTAATCCCCTGGAGATGATAGAGAATTCTTATTGTTTTAGTTAGTCTCATCATTTTTTACGGGAGTTTTTCAATTTTTTTCCCACCATATTCTCATATTAAATTAATTAAATTTATTTAGTTGAACTAAAAATTAAAATTTAACTTAATTGAATATTGATTTCTTTTAATATGGAGTCTGTAAACCACCAACCACCCATTAATGAGAAGTTTTTTTCTACTAACTTCTGGAAGTTAAAATAGGAATAACCATTATATAATGAGAAGTTTTTTCTAATAACTTTTAGGAAAATGCTAAACAATGCCTCCGGGGCACTGTTTAAGGAACCAAATATAGTAATATCATATTGAAGTTTGTGCGGTCAACGCCTCGAAAGTCTAAAAAGTGTTATTTTCAATTTTAAATTTTTTTTTTTTGGTTTCCTTAACCAATGCCCCGGGGGCACCGGTTAGCATAACCCTAACTTTTAAATTAAGACACAAAATAACCTTAAACTAAATGATGTGTCAAAAATTAAACATGGACAAATTGAAGATTTTATTCGTACTTTCTTTTCTTATATAGTAGATGTATTTATTTGGGTTTGATTCTTCTAAATCTAAAGGTTACTCCCAATTGGATAGATTACAATGCATAAGTTTAATCCGAATTTTAAAACTCAATTTTTTGCAACAGTTAAACTCGATTTTTTACAATGCATAGGGTTGCCTATGAAAATATAGGTGTCGATTGACAATTATCTTTTCTTGTGGTACACATTTGTTGGCATGGGCCATTTATTTTGTACTAAACATAAATTTCAACTTGATTTTGATAAGTTGTCGCTATGTTCAGCTCCATGTCCATCCATCGTCTCTTACGAGAGAGAAAATGTACTTTCTTTGTAGATATGAACAGCAGCGGACCTAGGGGGGCTGGGGAGGGCCATGGCCCACCCCCAAATTTAGAGCATGAAATTTAATTTTATGGTAAAATTTATATTTATTCTAAATTAATTTTTTGTATGAAATATAATTTTTATATTTAATTTAAATATTATAATTTTTTTGCGGCCCACCCAAGAATTATTTTCCAGTTCCGCCACTGGATATGATGCATTACTCTCTCCGGTCCTTAATATAAGATATATTTTACTTTTTAAATTCATTGAAAATCTAATACATTTAGTTCATATTATGATATAGATATATTAAATTTTCAATAAATCTAAAAAGTGAAGTCTCTTTTATATTAAGGACCAGAAAGAATATTATTTTTTGGGGTTAGGTTAAATAATGTCTCTGGAGTACTTGTTAAACATATTAAAAAAAGAAATAAAAGATAAAATTTAAGATATTGAACACACATGTTTTAAGACAAATTGTTTCTATGAGTATGTTTAATTAGTGTCTAGAGTCGAGAATAGGTCAGACTGGCCTACAGGGGCCTACGGCATAGCCTACAGTGACGTCTCCGAGTTTTTGGAGGCTCTGTGCGAAATATGAAAGTGGGCCTTTAATAAAAAAAAACGTAACTTTTTTTTATAAAAAAACCATCATCGATTTAAATTGCAAATAACATAAAATTATAATCATTCTTGTAATTAACATAAAAAAGATTCATAGTCTAACAATAACAACAAAATACATTATAGCTACTTTGCTTATAAAAAAAACATTCTCGCTACTTAAATTGACTCATTCTTGCTGCATTTTTTGAAGCAAATTCATCAATCAAGTCTTCATATTGTATGTCATCCAAGAGATTATTCTCAATTGCTATCAATGTTAAGCCGTTAAGTCTTTCTTGTAACATGATAGACCGCAATTAAGGCTTCAGTAATTAAAGAATTATGAGAATTGGGAATTGGGAAACACAATTAAAATAGAAAAATTGTGATTTTACATTGCAAATTTTAGAAACCCTAACTTGTAAAATTTAGTTTTTACCTTTGTTTCAACTTTAATGGAGTTTTTGAGAATAGAAGGAAGGAGGTAAACCGACGTTAATGTCGCCGGTGATGGTGGCAGGTCGACGCCTCACGTCTGGTGGTGGTGAGTTAATGGAGTTTTTGATAATGAATACATAGAACGCATAACAGAACGCAAAACGCAAGAAGATAGACTTCTTTTGTCTGCTTTTTTTTTCCTTAGGAAAACGGGTTGGGCTGGGACTTACTGCCCTTACAACATTTTCTAACATACATAATTAATTTTTACACCCCTAACTTACTAATACTACTACCCTATAATTTTTTTTTGTGGCCCTCATTTTTAAGAGACCTTGTGCCACGACCCATGTCGCACATGGGCCTAGGCCGCCCCTGCTAGCCTACATGGGCTCAGCCAGACCATCATATTTCTTTAAATAGATCAGGTCATGACTTTTTGATAGGGATGACAATGGATAGGGTATGGGTAGGGTACTATAGTACCCATCCCCATACCCGCGGATTGAAAAAAATACCCGTACCCATCCTCATACCCGCGTGGATAACAACTTTTGCCCCCGTCCCCATATCCTATGGGTACCTAGGTACCTGTACCTGTTACCCGCATTTTTACTAAAAATAAATTGATCAATTATAAAATATCATATAATTTTAATAGAATTAAAAAAATTCAAAGATTTTAATATTGACTAATGAAAATTATAAACAAAATTATTGCTAACCTTATGTTTAAGTTCATATTTATGTTAAATATTCACATTATTTTTATATTATGTTATAAATAAACATTTTTATTAAAAATATGTAATAGTTTAGTAGAGTTGTACTAAGGTACACGTACCCGCACTCATACCTGTTCATTTTTATGGGTAATTACCCATACCCGTGCCCGTACCCAAAATGCTGCGAGTTTTTACCCTACCCGTTGTGGGTAATTTTTGCGGGTACTCTCTGGGTATGGGTCAAATTGTCATCCCTACTTTTTTATAAGTCTATTTAGCTAAAAAAGGTCAGACTTTAAGCCATTAGAAAAGTCCTTTAAGGCCTATTAACTTTGATTAAAATTTGTACTTTAATTAAATTATAAATCTATTAACTTTATCGATAGTTTTAGTTTATTAATCTACAATAGTTTTTCACATATATAAATGTATTATTATAAACTAAAATTGAAATATGATGTCATATATAGTCAAATTCTCTAAAATATCATGTTAAATATTAAAAGGATGTTGAATCTCATTGGTTAATTAGTTCATTAGTATATTTAAAATTAAATATCATTATTTCCTTAAATATTCTCATGTGAAATGGACTTTTAAACAGGCTAATACGTCATGTCAGACTTTCAAAAGGTCAGACTCATACCTAAAATATAAGTCTAGGTCACATGTCAGGCTCAGACCTTCAATTTTTGGACAGACTAGGCTCAGGCTTGGCAAAGCCTAGCTCGGCCTAACCTATTCTCAACCATAGAATATGAATTCTAGGGACGAACCGATAAAATCTAATCATAAGAGTAGAGATTCCAATGATTTAGAATAGAATCCGCTACGATTAAGAAATCATGTAAAGGGAAATTGAGAGTTTTTGAGAGAAGAAAATGTTTGTTAAAAATGTTTGATTGATTCTCAAAGAAGCACAAAATCTTCTCAAATACAACACGATAAAGGCTACAAGGGTAAAATGACATAAAGTAAAAGGCTTAATTAGTAAAATGGTCTCTTAAAGACATTTTTGGTTTCACATTGGTCCCTTAAAGAAAAAATGGTCTGAATAGGTCTCTTAAAAAAAAAAAGGTCTGAATAGGTCCCTTAAAGACATCTCCGTTAATCAGTTTGGTCCTATTCGGACATTTTTTTAAGGACTAAACTGATTAACGGAGATGTCTTTAAGGGACCTATTCGAACCTTTTTTTTTAAGGGACCTATTCAGACCTTTTTTTTTCTTTAAGGGACCAATCTGAAACCAAAAATGTCTTTAAGGGACCATTTTACTAATTAAACCAAAGTAAAACTATTACTTAAAGAAAGCCGTAGCACCAACACACATTGTTTGTGAACCCTCCTAAGACGGCATAAGAGTTTGTTGGATTTAATAAGTGTAAGCTATTGGTTACATAATTATTTTTTGTTAAGTAAAATGACAAATATTCTCCCTAAAATTTGAAAAGTATCAAATACCCATGCTCCGTTTGCTCGTTTGCTCCGTATATTGTGATGACATGGTCATACATGGCTCCAATGGCTGTTGTTTTCTTTCTTCATGATACACTTTATATGGAAGAAAATGTGGTTGGCATCACGTTGACTCTTGCCAGAGATGATCCGAAGATATCATATGGTACCTTCTATTCAATTCCCCACTAGCATATTTTGTCACCCTGACCAATTTTCATCACGAAACACACACCAGTGCTCTCACTCTTCAAGTATGGTTTTCCAAATTTATTTTTCCAAATTTATTTTTTTACTCAAATGAACAGGCAGTGTAGAGAGATCATTCACCTTCTGTTCTCCTGTTTCTGGTTCTGGGATTAACCCTCGCTTAGCAAGCCCATGGCTCGCCTAGCGAGCCGAGCCTGACAGAACACCACCTTAGCTGTTCTGCTTCGAATCAATGATGGGATCTGCGTTAGAGTTTCTAGAGATCTGTTTTGACTTGAAATAAACTGTTTAGGGTCAATTGGGGGTTATCCCTTAACAAACATAATTTTAACTATAGTTGTCGATGTTCGTCGAGTTGTTAATTTCTATAGTGATTAGTTGTTGTCTGTAGGTTGTTGTGTCTAGTGATGTTGTTTTAAATGACGAGATTATGTGACGAGGTTTATTCGAAGTTGATAAGTGACGATGTTTTAAAAGTGGCGTTAATTTAATTGTTGATGCTAAGCCTTTGTGCAGTGACGTTGATATACAATAGTGAAGTTGTTTTTGTTTAGCCATCAAGGCAGTGACATTGATATAATGTTGCGGGTGTTGTTTATGTTATGTCGATGTCTTGTGTTGTTGTATTCGTGTGTCTCATGCATTCATTTATGTTAGTCCAGTGACGATATTTTAGTGCACAAGCACAATGACGATGAAAAGCACAGGATTCCTTGATATCTACTAGATAGGACTATAGGAGTCACACTTAAATCTGGTTGAAATTTGTCAGCGCTCTTCTCTTTTGGAATATTCAAAAGTGTTTTTTTTTTTGGGTAAATGATCATTTACCCCCTGTAAAATAGTCAAATTTTCGTTTACCACCTATGCAGATTTTTTTCTGTTTACCCCCTGCAAAAACTAGATTCCCTCATTTTGCCCCCTCGGTGTACGGCAGGACACGTGACTGTGCAAATTTGCTGACGTGGCTTGTACACGTGGAAAAAAATCATCTATATTTATTTTTTAAATTCCACATCAGATAATATTTTTTTCCTACAAAATTAAAAAAACGAATTTCCTTATTTTTTTTTTCCAAAATAAAAAAAAATCCTACCAAAAAAAAATTAATTTTTTTTCCTAAAAAATAAAAAAAATCCTACAAATAATTTTTTTTCGTACAAAATTATTATTTTTTTCCTAAAATAAAAAAAAAACAAATTTTCTTATTTTGCTCTCAAAATAAAGATCTACTCCCAAATAAAGTTTATTTCCAAAATAAAGATTTTAAGGATTTATTTTCAAATCTTTTTGAATTAAAAAAAAAACTTCACCAGTATCGTTTGCTTCCACCGTCGTGATCGTATTCGTCGTCAACTTCTTCAATCGCCAGAATCGTCTTCTACTTCGTTATTGTCTTATGCTTCTTTCTATTTTTCTAGTTCTAGGGCAAATGGTTTTGGTAGATTAGGAAATAAATCTTTAAAATTTTTATTTTGGAAATAAACTTTATTTCAGAGTAAATCTTTATTTTGGGAGCAAAATAAGAATTTTTTTTTTTGGGGGGAAGTTTTTTTTATTGGAAATTTTTTTAAATTTGTTTGTAGGAAAAAAAAATTATTTTTTTTTTTGTAGGAATTTTTTTTAAAAATTTTGTGGGAAAAAAAATTCGTTTTTTTATTTTGTAGGATTTTTCTTTTTAAAAAAAATATATTATCTGACGTGGAATTTAAAAAATAAATATAAATGATTTTTTCCACGGGTACAAGCCACGTCAGCAGATTTGCACAGTCACTTGTCCTGCTGTACACTCAAGGGGCAAAATGAGGGAATTTATTTTTTGCAGGGGGTAAACAGAAAAAAAAACCTGCTTAGGGGGGTAAACGAAAATTTGCTTATTTTGCAAGGGGGTAAATGATCATTTACCCTTTTTTTTTTAACTTGGCCGTTTATCATATCTTGTAAAAAATTAATCAAATATCACGTAGACTTTTTATTTTATTTTATAATTTTATAATTAAAATATTTTCAAATCTCTTTGCACCAAATTTTTTTTCAAATCTCCTTACAAAAAAACAAAAATCTTTTCAAATCTCAATCAATGTCAGCAAGGTTTTTCACACTCTCACTCTATAAATCCAAATCCTTATACGTTTTATTAGTTTTGCTTGAGGTTACAATTTGCAAAGAAAACTCGTTCGTGGAGTTAAGATGGAGACATGCGTGGATCATGTTGTTTCAACAATGATCAGAAGGTACAATTACATATACCTAACGATATTTTCTTCTCCATCCTCTCGAAAACTGTCTATAAAATCATTGAAGCTATTTGAATGTGTATGTAAATCATGGTCTCTCTTATTTGATAACTCTAATTTCATGACTGAATATCGCAAGAGTTTCTTAACAAAGATTCAAGTTTCTTAACAAAGATTCATCCTTATTATGATGATACTGTTAGAATCAAATATACACAAATAGTAGGAAAAGAGAAAGACGGCTAGGGTTTCAATAGAATACCAATAGCTTAACATTACAAAAGGTTATTGGAGAGAATATATAATAAAACCTAATGGACTCTAAACTAATAGGCCCAATAACATAGACTATTATTTTATTATCTAACACCTACTCTCAAACTCATGATGCATCAACAAGAAGCATTATGAGTTTGTCAAACAAAATACGAAAATAAAATAAACTACCAAATAAAATAAACTTCTAACATCACCCCTCAAGCTAAAGCTTACTAAGCTTTAAGCTTGTTACAAATTAGCCCACACAACAAATCAACCAAATTAAGATCACGATCAACGCAGCAATTTACCATCAAAGAGGGGAGAACCAAATCAAATTAATCCAACATCCAATCCAATGCAGTCCAAGCTAACCATAAACAAAATCAATCGAACAAATTCAAACTAAACTAATCATAAGAATCAATAGGGAGAAGTGCAATGCAATCAGAAGAGAAGTGCAATAGAGGGAGAAGTGCAATGCAATCAGAAGAGAAGTGCAATAGGGGGAGAAGTGCAATGCAATCAGAAGAGAAGTGCAATACAATCAGAAGAAGTGCAATAGGGAGAAGTGCAATACAATCAGAAGTGCGATAGGGAGAAGTGCAATGCAATCAGAAGAAGTGCAATAAGGGGAGAAGTACAATGCAATTAGAAGAAGTGCAATAGGGAGAAGTGCAATACAATCAGAAGAAGTGCAATGCAATCAGAAGAAGTGCAATAGGGGGAGAAGTGCAATGCAATTAGAAGAAGTGCAATAGGGAGAAGTGCAATACAATCAAAAGTGCAATAGAGAGAAGTGCAATCCAATCAGAAGAAGTGCAATAGGGGAAAAGGTGCAATACAATCAGAAGTGCAATGTAATCAGAATAAACAATAGAGAAAAGTGCAATTTCTCATCTTCACCAAAATTTCTCCAATTTTTTTTTTAACCAACAATAAAAACAAACAAAACCCATGATAATACCAGAGACACGGAATTATCATAGTAGTACCACATTAACCTTACAACCATGGCCCGTAACCATAAAACCAGAAACAAATCCTTTAGAGAAAGAAAGAGGCCCCCACCACAAGAAAGAGGGTAGAAACCCAAAGATGCAACCTTCAACATTCCACCACACCTGACATGCGTTTCTTCTTTTTCTTCTTAGCAGCAGAGCACAACAACAATCGAAGAGCAAAACAGCTATACATTCCCAAACACGTATGGGAATTCAACGGCGGAAGCGCTAAGTGATTCATGGCGGATCGAACAATGCTCTGATACCATGTTAGAATCAAATATACACAAATAGTAGGAAAAGAGAAAGACGGCTAGGGTTTCAATAGAATACCAATAGCTTAACATTACAAAAGGTTATTGGAGAGAATATATAATAAAACCTAATGGACTCTAAACTAATAGGCCCAATAACATAGACTATTATTTTATTATCTAACATACATCCCTCCTCCTACATAAAACTATTTTCCCTCGTAGTTTGAACGGTTTCGAACGTAAAAATATATTTGAGTTGTATTCTGTTTCTAACGAGACCTTTGAAAATAAGGTTAAATTAGATTGGCCAAAGGTCATGTTAGATAGGTTTGGTCTGGGGTATGATGTTGGTTTTGAAATTAGATTGGCCAAAGGTCATGTTAGATAGGAATTCTTGTCTGTATTATACATTCACGATGAATATTGTATTGTGGAACCCATCTACTAAGGAATTTAAACTCATTCCTCGCAGCCCTTTTGATTCTGTATCTGGTACGGAAGTTTGTCATCTACTTAAGGAATTTACATCCGTGGAACATATGTCAGATGTGAAAAGCTATATGGAGTAGTTTTTACTGGTTTCAATATCCACAGAAAGGAAAAATATATAGACAAAACATTTTACATCTGTTTCAATATCCCCAAAAGCAAAACTGGACGCGGTGACAATCCTGTAATTATCGCGAAAATTGTCAAAATAAATATATATATCTGGGCATATATATCCAAAGATGTACAAAGTGACTACAGAGTGATGCGCCGTATAGGACTTGATCATGATGTTGGTGACTATATGACATTTCGTCCGACACATGGCTGTGACTTTGATGTGGAGTCACATGAAGATTCATCTCCTTTCGACTACATATGGGAGATATATAGTCTAAGAAGTAACTCTTTGGAAAAACTTGATGTCGATATGGATGATCATTCTATAATGGAAAACTGGGGACATTTGTATATGGATGGACTCTCCCATTGGATGTGTAGACGCGAATCACGTGATACAGATAATCAAACATATATGGAGTCATTTGACTGGAGCAGTGAGGTTTTCCGTACAACAACACCCATACCCTCATACATGAATTATGGTTCGCTGTTGACCCACTTGGTGCTATTAAATGGGTCTTGTAGATTTCCCCTATTTGCATACTTTTTGTAGATTTCAATTTGCAATTATTTGATGCATTTTTGCTGAATTTTCAGAAGCACTGTGTTGAGTTTTTTAACAAGGATACAGAAGATTATTTCAAGAAACTACGTGCCTACTTTAAAATGCTTCATGAATTTGAACTGCCAGTGGAGGAGGTTGAATCTTTGAGTGATAGCTAGATCAAAGGAGGAGATTATATAAATGTAGCAGCCCAGTGAGCAATTGAAGTTAAAATTGTTTAGAACTTACGTCAGACGCATTGTTACCGAAAAAATTGAAAATTGAAATCTACAACATTCATAAGTATGAATTCCTATAAAACTCAACCTATCATAAACATAGTCTTAAGAGAGTTACTTTTAACACATCTGATTTTTGAAATATACGTCTACTTTTAACACATCTTATTTTCTTAAATACACATATGGGTTAGAAAAGAAAAACTCTATAGTATTAAATATGTGATCGACATAGGTTGGACTTTAGGCCAATTCTCTAATATATGTGTTTTTTGTTTAGAAGTTTCTCAACATCCTTCTATTCTCAAAGCCCTCCCAAAATTATATTTTTACTCCATCCTATTAATAAACATGAAATATGTTGCACCGTTCACACCCTTTTGTATGAAAAAATTAATCCATTTAAACACAACATCGAAAAAACTAGAAGAACAATGATTATCATGCATGACTTTTTAAACTATTTTCAAAAAATCTACAACCTCAACAATTTAACTCAATTTTGGATGCCTCAAAAATATTGGGGTCGCCTCTTAAAACATAAGGGTTGATTGAAAATTATCTTTTCTTGTGGTACACATTTGTTGGCATGGGCCATTTCTTTTGTACTAATAATCATAAATGATGTTTTCTCTCCCCACCCCCCATGAATCTTTTATCCCCCTGAATTTTCAATTTTGCCCTTGAAAAAACTTCGGTTCGTAGAAACCGAAGTTTTTTTTTGCCTTGAAAACAAATTTCGGTTTCTAAAAACCGAAATTTACTCTGAATTTGCACTAGAAAAAATTCGGTTTCTGCGAACCGAATTTTCTGCAAGGGCAAAATTGGAATATTGGAGGTATAAAAGATTCACAGGAGGGGGAAGAGAAATCATCATAAATTTCAAATTGATTTTGATAGGCTGTCGCGATGTTTACATTTCTACATTTGTCTTGTATAGAGAGAGAAAATATACATCCTTTAATAACACTCAACTAAATGTATTATTTTGGTCAAAATATAGTATTATTTTATAAAATATAATATTTGCTTGAGATTTTTCTTATCTTTATGACATTGATACCCATTTTTCTTTTTCCTTCAACATTTTGTTCATATATATATATATAGTAATTGTATTACAAACAATGAATTGATTTAAATGATAAATATTTGGCTTAACTACACATTTGGTCCCTTACGTTTATTTTAGGTTTCAATTTGGTCCCTTACGTTTAAAAAGTATCAATTTGGTCCCTTACGTTTATTTTGAGTTTCAAGTTAGTCCTTTCCGTCAATTTTGTCACTAACACCGTTTGAACAGTACACGTGTCAGTGTGTCCAAGTGCCACGTGTCAGTCCACATGTGCAAATTGACTGCCACATGTGACAAAATTGACGGAAAGGACCAACTTGAAACCTAAAATAAACGTAAGGGACCAAATTGATACTTTTTAAACGTAAGAGACCAAATTGAAACCTAAAATAAACGTAAGGGACCAAATGTGTAGTTAAGCCTAAATATTTTAGATTTTTTAAGCAGATGATCCGTTGTTTGACTTTGATTCCTAATTCATTTCTGTTGTAAGAAAAGAATCATACTTGTGTACACATATTCTCTAATGTAAATTGACTTTCTTGTAACAATTTTTTTCCCTCCAATGTAGATTAATTATCACTAAATAATAATGAGAAACTTCATAGAAATATCCAACTCACGTCTCAAAATCAAAACTGAAGGAATTTATAGAAAAACAAAAGAAAAAGAGATGAAAATAACTCTCACAACTACTATGGACCATTAAATTGATGTTGTCATAAAGGGGTCTCGTACAAAGTCTACAAAATTAGTAAAAAGAAAGAGACACATACATAAGGATAGGTATACTATTATGATCATATTCAACAACTGTAAGTTATAAGTTAGTATCTCAAAGTTTTTTTTCTTTTTCTTTTTTTTTAGTCTAGTGGCTAGAAAATCTACCTAAAGGTGAATTATAAGTGGAGTGTCACATGTTTGAACCCGGACTCCTGCACATATAGTGTGATGTCCCTACCAACTGTGTTAATTAAGCTCATGAGAACTCAAAATTTTAACTTTTATTTAAATAAAAAGACCATATTCAAAATTTTAATAGTCTAATCTCAATTCAACAATTTCGTAAAAAAAAAAAAACCTCAATTCAACAACTATAAGTTATCTTTTTTTTAATCAACTACTCCCACCTTCCCAAATTGAGTGACACGCTTGACTGTTGTGCACTATTCAATATTCACGCATATTATTTTGACTATATTTTTCTATTAAACAAAAATAAATATTAGCATATAAGATGTTAAATTATTTTCGATGAGTATTTTTAAAATATCAAATTTTTATAATTTTTATTATTATACAATTACAAATATTAATCGTCAAAATAATGCATCAGGATGCAGTTCAAGGGTATCACTCATTTTAAGATGAAGGGAGGATAAATTATCTTGAATACATAAAAATCTGACTTCAACAATAATGGTGCTTAATAATACATCCAATTATTTACTCCATATAGTCTCTACTCCTTACTTCCATTGGTTGCACATTGCTAACTTTTATTTTTATTTTTATTAATCTCTGATTTTTAAGAAAAGAGACTCTCAGTAATTTAAAGTACGACAGGAAAATAAGTAAAATTGACTAATAATTATTCACATTTGAAATCGAATTCAAATTCTTCTAAACGATTCATCGTAATGAGAGCTCATTAACCATATTTGTACGTTGCTATTTTGCTAGTATGTTTTCCACTCTTCAGTTATTACCAATTAATCAGCATTGGACTATGCATATTTAAGAGTTTTTTTTTTACAAGATGCATATTTAAGAGTTCTTAAGCATTTCATTTGCAAAATAAATAAATAAATAAAAACTTAAACAAATGAGTTTGTTTTGAAGAAGCAAAATATATCTATTAATTATTTTTATAACATTAAATCTGTTTTCATTTAAAATATAAAAATAAGCTAATTTTTTCTATTACAAATAAATAAGATAAAGAGCTCCAATAATTTTACCTAAAAAATAACTCAAAAATAATATAAGAGAGACCAAAATCCTGTAAAAATTTAAATTGGATATTAAAAAGGTGATTTTTTTTTGTATTAATCCTCTGATTCCTAGGAGAAAAGTGATCTAGTAATTTAAAGTTCGAGCACAAAGTAAGTAAAGTCTGGTCAAGAAATTGACCCACCTAAGAACCTTAATCGGGTTCTTCCGAACGATCTGTTTTTTAGTGAAGCTGGTTAACTGCTTGAGTCAAATGACTTGGTTAAAAGTAATTTTTAAATAAGAGAGGAAAACTTATATTTTTTGTTAAAAATAAAAAACTAAAATGACATTTAAGTCAAAATCACTTATAACTGTATTATGGTCTATGGACATTATCGCTTGAATACAATAAAAACAATAACTTACTGTATACTACTGGTAGTATATATTATTATTTTTTGGTTATTAACTGGTAGTATATTAATAAGTACAAATATACTATACAATTAATATACCTTACCAAAAAATACAATACAATAAATACAGATGAAGGTAAAATGAGGTAACAATTTATAGCAAACGCGTTTATTAAAGTCCTTCAGGGTCCATACACCAAATTCACATGCAATTACTATGCAAATGTCATAAACACTTTTTTTGTGACTTTTACTACTTTCCACTTAATCTTCATTTTTCCTTTTATTCCTTCCACAAGTTTCTAATCTTGTTTCATTAGTACTCACTCGTGTTCTAACCTTTGTTTCTTGCAAAAAAAAATACAAGAACATGAATCTTTCTGGATCTTTGTGGTTTGTAACAGTAACAGTGTGTTTCTTGTTTCTTAACTTGAGTTTTTGTTGCTATTCTTTGAATGAAGAAGGTATAGTGAAAAAAATTGAATCTTTCTTGAGTCTTAATCATTTAGCTAGTGACCCTTTTGATTATATGCTGAGATAAGGTTTTTTTGTGCAGGTAATGCTCTTTTGAAGTTGAAGAAGAGAATAACTAGTGACCCTTTTGATGCTTTGTTAAATTGGGTTGATGATGAAGTTGTTCTTGATCCTTGTGATTGGTTTGGAGTTGAATGTTCAGATACAAAAAAAGTTGTAGTCTTGTAAGTACTTATTCATTTTGCTATAATGACCTGTGTAATTATAAGTGTCGGTGTCTTGTAAGTACTTATGAAAACGGGCACTGATAATAATTTGCGAAAATGATATAATGATCAGTGTAATTATAAGTGTCGGTGTCGTGTTGGTGTCCGACGCCGAGACACATAATCTGAGGAGTGTCCGTGCTTCAACACTTTTGTGTGTAGAGTGTAGAACAAGGAAAAAAGAAAATGAATTATTTAATCACTACTGTTTATGTTGTTGAAGTTGAACTTAAGAGCTTGTTTTCCTTATCAGAAGTGATTATTTCTTTGGTTAGGAATTTGAAAGACCTTTGCCTTGAAGGAACTTTAGCACCAGAGCTTATGAACCTAGTTCACATAAAGTCTATGTAAGAAATTTAATTTAATTATATGCTTAGTTGCATTGTCTAAAGTAGTTTCATCTAATAACATCACTATATGAATATTTTGTGTAGTATTTTAAGGAACAACTCTTTCTATGGAACCATACCTGAAGAAATTGTAGGCTTGAAAGAATTGGAGATTTTGGATTTGGGATATAACAATTTCAGTGGACATTTAGATGCTAATTTTGGTCATAATATCTCATCACTAGCAATTCTGTAAGATGTTACTCTTACTATAGTTCAATTTTTTTATTACTGCATCCGTGTTGAAATAATTGTCGTTTTAGCAATGCTCAGTTGCTTCTTTTTGTAGTTTGCTAGATAACAATGAGCTCCTTGTTGGTTTCTCTCCCAAAATCAATGAGCTGAAAATGCTCTCGGAGTGTCAAGTAGACGAAAATCGGTTAATCAATGCAGCTAAGATGCCATCTTGTTCCGAAAGATCCATCACATGGTATGTTGGTCTTACTTATCAATTATCCCAGGATACTAAGTTCGATTACTACTCATTAAAAGAAGTTTTTACTGATCAATTGAAAAATGGTTTTTTCGTTTCTTTTGAAGGCATGTTCATGAAAATGAAGGTCCTAGGAGACTGTTACATTATCACAAACATCACCATCCTAATCGTAATAATCATACTTCTCGTAATCATACTTCGCCTCTATATAGATTTCCTCCTTCACATCCTCCATCGGCCACAGCAGTACCACTGGTCCCAAATCCAGCTTCAGATTCTCCTATTCAAAATGCTCCTGATTCTCCCAATCAAAATGCTTCAGATTCTCCTAATGATAATGCTTCAGATTCTCCTAATGAAAATGTTTCTGATTCTCCAACTCAAACCACATCATCAAAGAAGAATAAAGTTCCTATTCTCGCCGGAGTTATTATTGGTTGCGCTGTTTTTCTTGTGATTTCAAGCATTGGTATATATCTTTGTAAAACCAACAAAGTAGCTATTGTTAAACCTTGGACTACAGGAATAAGTGGACAACTTCAAAAGGCACTTGTCACCGGTAAATATCTTCGATTATATTCGAGTATCTTAGTTTATTCCCCAAGACAGAAAATGATGCAATTTTTATGCACTAACAAATAACAATATCTGGTTATACCGATCATAGAAATTTTCGAATGAAGATAGAAATTATCTGATGTTATATGTAAATTTGCAGGTGTCCCGAAGCTAAAGAGATCAGATCTTGAAGCAGCATGTGAAGATTTTAGCAATGTAATTGGCAATTCGCCGATTGGTACATTGTACAAAGGAACTTTGTCTAGTGGAGTTGAAATTGCTGTAGCTTCTGTTTCTGTCATACCAAAGAATTGGACAAAGGCTTTAGAAGCTCAATTTAGGAAGAAGGTAATAAACTTTGATTACTAAAATTATATTGTAGAGTTGATATTTAAGCTTATATCTATTGTGACTTAACTTTAGAAGCGATTATTTATGATTTTCAGATAGACACATTATCGAAAGTGAATCACAAGAATTTTGTCAATCTTATTGGTTATTGTGAAGAAGAAGAGCCTTTCACTAGAATGTTGGTTTTTGAATATGCTCCCAATGGAACATTATTTGAGCATTTACACGGTGCGTACTTATTAATCTACAGTCATTACAACTCCATAAGCTGTTTTGAACTTATTTCTATAAGCTCTCAAGGATAACTTATGAAAATAGCATATAGCTTATATGAAAATAACTTAACTTTATTTTACCTGTTGTTAGAGAAATAGGCCATGTTTGGATAAAAAGCCTTGTTAGGTGCTTATAGCATAAGCACTTATCATATAAATGCTTATGTATAAGCTATTTCTATAACAGATAGAATAAAGTTGAACTATTTTCATATAATTGCTATAGACTGTTTGCATAAGCTTTTTTCGACAGATTATGGAAATAAGCTGAAAACAGCTTACGAACATGTCATAAGCTGTTTTCATAAATTCTGTCAAACAGTCTCACAAATGCTTATGTCAGTATATAAACTCAAATAAGTTAATCCAAACAGGCCTATAGTTTATACACAAGCACTTATATGCTATAAGCGCTTAATTTAGCTGTTTATGCACAAACACTCAAATAAGTTGGGAAATGTTTGATATATTTGATGATGTTTGAAATTGCAGTAAAAGAAGCTGAGAACTTAAACTGGGGACCAAGACTTAGAATTGCAATGGGAATGGCTTACTGCCTACAACATATGCATGAATTGGATCCTCCTATGGTCCATACCAACTTGAGTTCTTCCGTCGTCCACCTAACCGATGACCACGCAGCGAAAATCTCGGATTTGAGTTTCTCCTACGAAATAGATTCATCTGAAAAGAAACCTGATGGTAAAAAACACAATGACATGATGCAATCAGCAAGTCCAGCAAGTAATGTTTACAGCTTTGGTGTTTTGTTATTCGAAATAGTTACCGGTCGAATCCCTTATTCGGTTGATAATAGCTCACATGAAAATTGGGCATCACATTATCTAAAATGGGACAAACCACTTAAGGAAATGGTGGATTCAACTCTAACATCTTACCAAGAAGATCAGGTGGAACAAGTTGCTGAACTGATAAGAGTTTGTGTCGATCCGGATTCGGAGAAGAGACCGAGAATGAATGAAGTGAGTGAGAGATTGAGAGAGATAACGAAAATGCCGCCCGAATTTGTAGTTCCAAAACTTTCTCCACTTTGGTGGGCTGAGATTGAGATTTCTTCTTGAAATCAATCAATGAATCATATTGTAGTTAGTAACTAAGTATGAGAGATTATAGAATTGTTATAATTTTTACTTAGTTTAAGGTACAAAAAAGTTGTCACTTCTTGTATCTATTGTAGGATGGTTGGTCTCAAAAAACATTGTATATGAGTGAGACCGAAAAATGTAGAGACTAATTTTTCGAAGCACCGAGATTATTTTTAAAGTGCTTTGTGTAATTGTAGCATATGGAATATAACTAAAAAAAATTAGCTTTATTATATCAGTTAATTTTGAGTCAGTTTCTGTAGTGAAAAATTTTATTCAAGGAATAAAAGTTTTTAGGAGAGGCTAAATTGAGTATTTAATTATATGTCACAAGTAGTCAAGTGGAGCTGTTAATATTTAAACTCAAACCTACATAAAAATGAATTATTGACAAAAAGAGGTCTTTTGTTTTTTACAAGAATTTTTTTATATATAGATAAAAAAATAAAATAAATTTTGCCATTCAGTAATTTAAATTTCTTTAAAACAGACAATATATATAGAAAATAATTTTTAAGATAAGTTATTCAAAAATGCTTTCTATATTATTCTACTTTTATTGTCTTACTTTAGATAACAAAAATCAAGCTGAAATTTATACAACACTTGCTTGGGCACAAGCTTTTGAGCACAAGATTTAGACACACACAAATCCAAAAAAAATAAAAGAAAAAAAATTGTCACACTCACAAGATTTAGACACACACAAATCAAAAAAAAATTAAAAGAAAAAAAAAAACTATTTTTACTTTATTTTTCTTTATATCTTGTGAGTGTGTCTAACAACAAATATTTGGGCTTATGCTATTTCTCACAAAAGAAATGGCACATGTGTGGTCACTCAGGAGGAAGACTTAACTAGGCACAATCCCAAATAATATATATTTGGGCACACATACATAAAAGAGAAAAGATAAATGATAAATAATTTAGTCAAATCAATTAATATTAATTAATCATTTTACATTTTACTTTTTTGAGTTTTTTTGTGTGTGCGTAACATGTATCATTTATGGTTGTGCCTAACTAAGAATTTCTCGGTCACTCACTCTACTCTAACTTTATATTTTTTAGATGGTCACATGACCAAGAAATTTACATTTGGTCACATTCAAAAAAAGATAAATAAATATTTGAAAAAAAGGATAAAATGATATTTACTTTTTAAATTATTAAATGATATAATATTTTTTTGAGTGTGACTAAATGTAAATTTTTTGGTCATATGATCATCTAAGAGTATCTCGAAATGAACATCGTCTGGAACCCTCCTGTTTTTCATCCATACATTGAACTAATTGTGCTTTGCCCGTTTTTTGGTATACAGAAGAAATGATAAGTCATTGAAAATCCACACAAATCAATCGTTAGTTGGCCCAATAGTAATTGACGCTAGACCTTGTAGGGGTTGAAACTACTTGATACTAGAACTGACTCACAAACCAAACAGTCCGGTGAACCGGATACTGATATTAAAAACAAAATAAAACAAAAATCAGAACCCGAACCTCAATATCGGACATAATAATTTCCCTGTCAAGTTAGAATTTATGGCCGTGATTTGACACTTCTTACTTACAAAAAAAGTGAAATGGGCCAAAGTTGTGTTTAAGGCTTGTTTGGCCCGATTTTTTTTGAGTTTATTCAAACAGCTTATGCAATTTTTATATATTATTGTAAGTTTATAAACTACGTTTTTGATAAAATAGCTCATAAAATTACAATTTTCAGAACTTATAAAATAATATAAAATCTAATTTATATTGCATATTCCGTTTCCATAAGCTATAAGAAAAAGCCGGGTAAAACTATGCTTAAGAAATAGGATCAAACTTATGTACAGTCCCATATACACAGTTCTTACTGTGCTAGATACATGGGGGAAGTTATTTTTATTTAAAAACAATTTTCTTTTTCTTTTTTTAATTAAAAAAATATAAATAACTATCTTTTTGTGAGAGGAACAGCAAAAACTGCATCTAAAGAAATGTATATAAGTTTTGTGCTAAGAAATAACTCTTGACACTGTTTTGTTGTTACTCACCACACACACAGAAACTTCCTCTCATAAATCAAATGGATACTACAGAAAAATCATCTCCTTCTAAACCTAACAACAACGACAATGAAGAACAAGAAGAAGAAGAAGAAGACGAAGAATACGAAGAAATCGACGAAGAAGAAGAAGAATTGAATCAACAAATTCCCCAATCAACAGAATCAAAATTACGCAACCAACGTTTCAAAGTACAAACCCTATCTCGTCGATTATCATCAGAACTAGTTCCGATTCGAGTCCACGATGTAATAATCAACGGAAACACCAAAACAAAGGATTGGATAATCGAAGCTGAACTTGATGGAATTGAAAAAGCTACTACAATGCAAGAACTCATGCAAGCTTGTCAAATCGCTATTGCAAAACTTCAAGGTCTTGAAATCTTTGATTCGTGTAAGGTTAAACTTGAAGCTGGACCGATTGAATTGCCAGATACTGCTAATGTTATTATTGATGTTGTTGAAACGGAGAATAAGCTTTCTGGTGCATTTGGTGTTTATACCAAACCTTCTGTACGTACTTTCTTATTCTTTCTCTTTTTCCTAATGTATTAATGTTTTGGCTTAAATGCGGTTTTGGCCCCTCAAGTTTCACAATTGCTTGATTTTGGCCCCCCACATTTAAATTGCTTGATTTTAACCCTCTAAGTTTCACAATTGCTTGATTTTAGCCCTCCAAGTTTCAATTGCTCGATTTTGGCCCTCCAAGTTTACCCCATTTTGCATTTGTTAGCCCCCCGTTGACTTTTTTTACTATAAATTGCTTATGTGACATTTTAAAAAAATTAAAAATATGTTTTAATTAAAAAATAATAATATTTGCTTTTATAAAAATGTATTAAAAATTGTTTTTTTAATAAAAAGTTTAATAATTATTTTTTATTTAAAAAAAGTTTACAAAGTTTTTAAAAAAGAATTCATAAAATGTTTTTTTTACTTTTTTATATAACAAAATTATTTTACAAACTACATATAATAAAAAAAAATTATAATTTAGTTTTTAAAAAACAATTTGTAATTTATTTATTTATTTTTAAATACTTATTTAATTTTAAAATGTCACATAACCAATTTTTAATGAAAATATTCAACGGGGGGCTAGCAAATGCAAAAGGGGGTAAACTTGGGGGGCCAAAATCGAGCAATTGAAACTTGGAGGGCTAAAATCAAGCAATTGTGAAACTTAGAGGGTTAAAATCAAGCAATTTAAATGTGGGGGACCAAAATCAAGCAATTGTGAAACTTGGGGGGTCAAAACTGCATTTAAGCCTAATGTTTTTTAGTTATGTTACTAGCTATGATTTGAAGCATTGCATTTGCATTGCAATATTTTAGAAACTGAATAAGATGGTTAGAATGGTTGGACCGTGATCGGCATTTGTCTATGTTTTTTGTAGACTAATACATGGACTTCTGAAGGAACTGTTAAGTATAAGAATGTTTTTGGTTATGGTGATCTATGGGATGCTTCTTTGGCCTATGGTGGCAACCAGGCAACAGAGGTTAGCTTAGGGGTGTATGCCCCTCGCGTGAAAGGATTTTTAACTCCTCTTCTGGCACGAATTTTCATGTCTTCTCAAGACTGGCAGGACTTTTCTTCATACAAAGAGAAATTGATGGGAATGTCTCTTGACTTGATATCGACAAAGCACCAGGACTTAGTATACACTCTTGGATGGCGTACCTTAACAGATCCATCACAAATGGCATCCAGGTCTACAAGGAGGCAGCTTGGCCATGGGTTACTGTCGTCTTTGAAATATACTTTTAAGTTTGATAGGAGAGATTCGCCTTTTAGGCCTACAAAAGGATATGCTTTTGTTTCTACCACTCGCCTTGGTGGTCTTACTCCGGATAACCGGAGCTTGCGGTTTCTGCGCCAGGTGAGATTAATTCTTTCTACTGACTTCAATTTATCTTTTTCAGTCCAATTTAATGTGTTATGCATAGAATATATTAACCTTCTATAGAATGATAGTAGTGTGAAATTTATTGGAAAAATATTGGTAGAGGCTAGAGTTTCTATATTGGTGCAGCTCAGATGTTTGCATTTGGAAATGAATTAATATGTAGAAAATTGGGTTTGAACTATAGATTTTTGGGTTATAGTAGGTGTTCATCTCCTTGGTTAGGGAAGAAAATTTCAGAACCTGGTCCCATAGAATAGTTAATCACATTTGCTATCATCCCGACATTCTTCAGCTTATATTTTTGTTTTTGTTTTTGTTTTTGGAGATAAAGGTATACGAGTTACTCTGCCCCGGGGCATAATCATAAAAGTGAAATTCTTGGATTTCACGTTGGTGTAATTGTCATGGGAAGGCTTTCACACTTAGTATGAGGTTTGCGGAACACTTACCTGTTATTACAGCCAATTTTGCAGGAAGTTGATGTGAATTCCATCCAATGATTGAATGTTTGGAAAATAAGTTCTTTGTGATTTTTTCTTCTAATCCACAGTTGTTAATTATGTGCATGTTTCATAAAGATGCATGTGAGATTAACTATTTAACTTAAAACATTCCACCAAGATTAACCAATGGGAGCCGGGATTTAAATGGATCAAAGAATGATCAATTAACCTACAACCCAACTAAACCACCCGTGTAATGAGTAGTTTAGGAGAAAACACACAGGACTAAAATAATGGTCATGATGGTAGTTATTTATATCCAGCAGGCTTTCATTAATGATGATAAAAACATCACATTATCTGACATATAAAACATAACATTAGCTTGTATGTCAGTCCTTAGTGTCCGATGCAGTCAAGCTAATACCTGTGGTAGCTCATTCAAAAGTGTTAAAAAGGAAGATAATCCAAAAACATTGTGGTTGCTGTTAAGGAATCAGTCATAACTCATAAGACTCAGTCTGGTTATATTATTTTCTTACTGTTGAGTTGCTCTGGATGATTTTTATTACAGTAAGATAATCTAGTGTCCGAAGCAGTCAAGCTAATACCTGTGGTAGGTCATTCAAAAGTGTTAAAACGGAATATAATCCAATAACATTGTGGTTCCCATTAAGGAATCAGTCATAACTCATAAGACTCAGTTTGGTTATATTATTTTTTTACTGTTGAGTTGCTCTGGATGATTTTTATTACAGTAATTGTTGGGCACGAGGAAGCCTTAAAGGCACGGACCATGGTCACAGTAATTTTGCTGTAATGATTTATTTGCTCCTTTAAAAAATTTTGTTTTCTTGAGCAAGTCTGTTAACTCTTCTAATGCAGGAGTTTGATGTTCGCCTTGCTGTCCCTTTTGGATTTTATAATACAGCATTGAACCTTGGCATATCTGCTGGTGTTGTTTTTCCATGGGGGAAAGGGTTCAGGACCAAGCCATCTCCACTCCCTGAAAGGTTTTATTTGGGTGGCGAATTCTCTCCAGTTTGCACCCTAGGAGGACCAACAACATTATGGGGATTCAAAACTAGGGGAGTAGGTCCTACTGAACCACGGAGGCAAAGAAGGGATGAAGAAAATGATGGCACACATGACTTCATTGGAGGAGATCTTTCTGTTACTGCTTTTGCAGACCTCTCTTTTGATCTTCCTATTAGGTGGTTGAGAGACCAAGGAATACATGCACACATTTTTGCTGGTTCTGGGAATGTTGCTAAATTAACTCAGGACGAATACAAACATTTTTCTCCTCGGAAGTTCTTGGACTCCTTTCGGTTGTCCGCCGGATGTGGAATTGTTATTCCTACTAGACTCTTCCGCCTAGAGGTTAGCTTCAGTTTTAATTTCTTTATATTTCATTTAAGAAGCAGGGAAAACTATCTAACCAAAAGTTGAGGGGTGGGTGAGGAAAATTGAAGTGAAAATGTCAATTTTGTAGGCTAAATATATAGAGGAATTTGGGGTAATATTATTTTTTATATCTAGACATTGGAAAGTATGAAGGAAAGGGAGAAATATATAGAGGCTTTTACGCTAGAAATTGCACCGCTAATGTAATTTTCCTCTTTTTCTTCACTTCCGTAGCTTTAGTTCTGAACTGAGCGCCTAATATATTATAATAGTATTGTCTGCATGCAGTTTTGATCCATGGTGTATAGTTGCCATCAAACTACCTATTGTATAAATTTGTATTAGTGTATATACTAACGTTTTTTCGTGAAACAATCTATTGATTTCATATGTTGACACTTCCAAAAATTAGTAATATCTTATTTGCTGTTCCGGTGTTCCCTCCCCTGCCATTCCACTTTGCCTCCCTCTTGGTTTTAGTATTTGCCTGTTTTGTGTTTGAACTTTCTATGGTTTATTCACTAGCATACTTATTGTTTCAGGCTAACTACGTCCACCTGCTTAGGAGGGATGAGCATGATCGTGGGAAGACTGGATTTAGGTTCAGTTTCTCAGCTCCTTTTTAGCAGCTTAGTTCTCATTCTTTTTTCTTATTATGTAGCTCTTGAAGCATTAAATATTTTTTTATTGTCACTGCATGGTAGGTACTATATTTTCATTTTCTTCTCGTTTTAATTTAAATTCAGACAAAATTAAGAGAGAGCATTCTTTTATGATGCTTCGGGAAACATTCGTAGGAATATGGTATTAAAAGGGATTGAATTCTCTACATTGACACGAGAGAATAGTGAATGATTATTTTGTTTTATTTTTCAATGTTTTAGTTACAATTAGACTTGATTACATACTAAAATTAGAGTAATGTGTCAATATCACAAAGCCCGTTTTATTTTAACCGCATTATTGGTGTGAAGTGTTCATAAGTTGTCAATGACTCCACTCCTAACTATGTTTTTTTTTTAACATTCTAGAGATTTGAACTCGAGATCTTACTTAAGAGATATGAGTTCAGTTTTTCTCCTACCAACATAATGTTGATTCTAAACCCAAATGATGGAAGGGTTGTTTGTTAAGTCGTATTTTTTCTTTGGTACACGTTAAATTATCTTTTTCCCTGGTCAATCTCAATTTTGAAGATCAATTTCTACCAAAATTTAGAACAAGTTGATTCTTAATTTCAATTTAAAAGTAAGCCTCAAAAGTCTAAAAACATGCTTATCAAGCCAAAATCCTAAAAAAAAAATTATTGTAAACGAAAAAGTTATTATTAAAACAACATCTCATCCAAAGATAAAATAAAGTTCTAAATCATTACGAGTAAAACAGCGTACTCCCAAACAAATTCATTGTTTATGGGAGGTAAAATTTTAATATCCTAACTAGTAAGGTACGGTAGCAAAGTTTGACCACTATTGGCTAGAACCGAGTACCCTTCTTGTGTAAGGTGCACAGAATCCCAAAACAGATACTTAGATGGATCAGAGCAAATTATGTCATCTGTATTGCACACCGAAGCCATCTCCATCGTCCCTGTTCCACAGCATCCTTGAAGTGAATGCTCAAATCCTATCCAAATTTATTACCAAAATTAATTAACACATAGTAATTCATAATTGACGAGTTAGGATCCTCTCAATTTCCAATTATTTTCATTTTCATCATTATTATATAGTTTTGAAAATATAAATGTAAAAGTGTGACATTAAATAGGTCCAAATATCATTTATACACCCAAAAATATTTAAAAACTTTGGTAATGGAAGAAATGAAAACAATAGAAAATGGAGAGGATCTCAAGTCATAATTGACGAGAAATTATACGGTTGAACACTTAATAGGTGGTCCACTATGAATCGGTATCTGAGAATAAATTGAACCATTAATGATGGTAAACAATACCCTTTTGTAATCAAGCATGAGACGGTAGGTCGATCGATGTTTGTCCGACAAAACAAGAGAAAATAAATAGGATTTGAGTCTTAAGGTATACATATGTTTTCTTTTGACTTTGCAAAACTTACATCGATCATATCACTATCTCAGACGTTACAATTGACCACAAACTTCTACTTTCAAGAAAAGAAGACCAATATCGATTATTTAGTCAAAAAAGACCAATATCGATTATCGTTAGAGTTTCAAACGATTTTCAAGTACTAGTTTGTGATGGACTGACCCACCTATCAAGTATCTAAGGCTATGTTTGGATTGATGATACATAATGGAACGGAGCATAATGAAATAAAATGGAATGGAGCGGAACGGAACGGAATTGAACATAAACTCAATTCCATTGTTTGGACAATTTTATAAAGTGGTTGTATTCCATCTCATACACCCCAAATTGAAGGGGAAGAAAAATGAGAGAAAATGATGAAATTGGATGGAATGAATACCATCAAATACCACTTCATTCCACTCAATTTTAAAGAATCCAAACAATGGAACCTCTCCCCATATCACTTCATTCCATCTTATACCACAAATCCAAACAAAGCCTAAGTGTTAAAGACGTAAAATTTTTGCGTCTAACTTTTGTTGATAATTCAAAATGTTGTAGCAAGTGTGAGTGGTTAAGTCCCACATTGCTTAGAAAAGTGGAGGTTGAACACTTTATAAGTGAGATGACCCATAAACCTAACACCTTAAGGTTTTGGGTAAGAGTGTGGTGTCCAACTCACTTGTAGAGTTGTTCTTAAGCCCAATGTGGATGATCCCCCGGCTGCCCCCTCGTGATGACCCAACAGTGGTATCAGAGCCGATGGTTCGACGAAGGGTTGAACTGGCTCCTTGTATCGAAAGTCTTCCTGACAAAGGTGGTCAGGCGGCGAGTCCCGTGGAGCAGTGTGGCTTACGGCGGTACAAGTGTAGGATGAAGAAAGCTTCCGCTTGAGGGGGAGCATATCCAATAATGGATGGACTCACACTTGAGGGGGAGATTGTTGTAGCAAGTGTGAGTGGTTAAGTCCCACATTGCTTAGAAAAGTGGAGGTTGAACACTTTATAAGTGAGATGACCCATAAACCTAACACCTTAAGGTTTTGGGTAAGAGTGTGGTGTCCAACTCACTTGTAGAGTTGTTCTTAAGCCTAATGTGGATGATCCCCGGCTGCCCCCTCGTGATGACCCAACAGTGGTATCAGAGCCGATGGTTCGACGAAGGGTTGAACTGGCTCCTTGTATCGAAAGTCTTCCTGACAAAGGTGGTCAGGCGGCGAGTCCCGTGGAGCAGTGTGGCTTACGGCGGTACAAGTGTAGGATGAAGAAAGCTTCCGCTTGAGGGGGAGCATATCCAAGAGTGGATAGACTCACACTTGAGGGGGAGATTGTTGTAGCAAGTGTGAGTGGTTAAGTCCCACATTGCTTAGAAAAGTGGAGGTTGAACACTTTATAAGTGAGATGACCCATAAACCTAACACCTTAAGGTTTTGGGTAAGAGTGTGGTGTCCAACTCACTTGTAGAGTTGTTCTTAAGCCCAATGTGGATGATCCCCCGGCTGCCCCCTCGTGATGACCCAACACAAAATTTTCTAATAATGCGTATTTAAAAAAATATGAAAAATTGAGTGAGTTGATAATTACCGTATTTGGCTGGGTATAGGACCATATCAAGAATGGGTGTATAGATATCGAAATAAGCAACCTTAGCATCTTGGAGTGTGGCTTGCAATAAATGAACATTTGATTGAAGTTTAGCGTTGTAATTTTGAGAATCAATGTTTTTTTGGAGGTTGCTAACACGTTGGAGCCAATTTTGGCTAGGTAAGATGCTATCTAATGTCACTAGTATTGGAACACAACCAATTGGAGGAAGACCTGCCACAATAATCCTACGACCTCCAGCTCCATACAATCTCTACAGTCATCCATCAATCAATCAATCAAATTAATTAAATACATATACACAACTTATGAATCAACTGACAAATAATTATATTATTATGTCAGACATTTTTAACTGAGTTTGAATCAGATCTTCATAGTTGTATGTAAATGATATTTGTCACTAATAGACATAAATATCGGTATTTATCAGTTGAACTAAGACTTATAAAGCAATATATGTGGGAGAGGATCCATATCATATTTTATGGTTTCATTAGTTTCTAAAAACACAATTTTCATAGAAAAAAAAAACACACACAATTTTCATATTTTTCATTTGTCACTAATTTATATTGCAATATTAAACAGGGTTTGGATTCTTTCAACCTTAATAATCATTTTTTTATATCTGTAACATATGTTTACCTGAATAAAATTCTGAAGATTTTGGAGCAAAAAATCTTGATAAGATGAAATAGAACCAGAGGGAGTAACAGTACTTGTTGGCAACAAATAAACATTGTACAACATATCATTAGTCCCAATACTAATTACAAACAAGGCATTTTGGATTATATAGTTAGCCTTTTCATTACCAACAACTTTTCTTATTCTCAACAAACCTTGCTCAAACAACTCAAGTTGTGAACCCAAATCCAAGGCCTTAGCTAAGGCCACTGTATGGCTATCCAAACCTGTACCACCCGAGCCGAAACTAACCCCAGTTAATAAATCATTGTCGGTAACTTGCGGGTCAAGAAAAGCGGGCAATAATTCCTTAATGCCTAGAATTTGGCATAAATAATCGGTCGATATTTTTCCATTTGAGAATCTACCGGTAGGGACATGGTTTGGAAAATCACAGCCGTAGGGCAAATGGTCACAGCGGAAGATGCTGTTAATTAAGTGGTTGTTGTTGCCCGCATCAATAGAGGAATCACCGAAGGCAAATATTGCGGTGATTTTATAGGACGCAATAGCGGAGTTTGGTATTGAAAGTAATACTAGAAAAGAGAGGAAGAAAAATGAAGGGGTTGTTTTGGAAGCCATGACTTGGTGATTTTGGCTTCAAAAATTATGGAATGCTATGTGTTGAGTGTTATGTGAATATATAGTTTTTGTTAATGATTGGGTTTTAATGTTTGGCTATCAAATGGTTCATTTTTTAATAAAGTGCTATCTAATGGGTCTCTAGATAATATCAACTGGTTTTCAAAATGATTGCTATATATATGTTCCATACTGCATAGGTCACTTTTTTGGATAAGTTTTTCTATATTTTTTTGCATTGGTTTTTGCATTTTGTACTATTATGTGATATGAACTAATATTCGACTCAAATTGAACCGCGACCACCACTAGCTGGGTTTCATATTTTGGTATACGGATGATATGTTTTTGACGGTGAGACTTCTGTGAATAATTTATGGGTCATTAGTCATCTCTGATGTGTTTTAGGTTGATGTCTGGGGTAAAGGTTAATTTTGCGAAGAGTTGTTTTATTGGGTTGAACGTGGATAATTCATTCATGGGAGGGACTTTTCTCACCCCCTAAAGCTACTTTGGAAGTACATATTCGAAAAAATAGTTATTTTCTCTTCATAAGTGTACTTTCAGAATATGTGTGGTGTTAAAGAAATGCGAGGAGTGGGTAAGATTGCTTCTTTTCTTCATAGCTATGACAGTTGGATTTCTCAACTATAGTTTGCGCTCGGTTCCTTTCAAGTATCTTGACCTCCTACACGCAAAAATTCGAAGATATTGGGTGTAGGCATTCATCTTGGCAAACCAAGTGTGTTAGCCTCGATGTTCAATATTAAGTCCATCATGATCTTTTATTTTAATTATTTTTCTTCTTTCTAAAACAATGTTAAGTGCATCACAATCTAAAATCTAAATCATGATCTTTCCAAATTAGGTCCTCAACATTGTTGTATTACCAATCAAACAAAGGCAACATCATTGACATAGTTTTTGGTTTCAATCATTGAAATTGTGTTCTTTTGGCAACATCATTGTTGTATTATAAAGACATAGGCAAAAAATATGAATTTCAAAAGTTTTTTAACCTTAAAAATAATCTACAACAACAAAAGAACACAATTTTTTTCATGTATAAGATTCACAAAATATACAACTTTGTATCTCACAAAGAATGTTGAGGTTGAGAGCAACACCTATTAAGCAACCTAAGCAATGCATCAGCTTTTCTTCTAGCTCTCAAAGAACCATCAGCAGCCAAACTTTGAAGAGATGGAATACTCCTTGGATTTGCCAACAATTTCCTTGCAACCAATTCTCCTTCTTCTTTACACAATCCGAGTAAAACGGTTATCGAATTTTCCTTCCCTTTAACCGAACCAAATCTCAAAAGATCAATAAGAATAGGCACCAAACTTTTACAATTTTTTATCTCTTCTAACCCTTGTGAACAACCTAATAACACGGCCAACACCGCCAATGAATCGTCGGTTATACCGGCTTTATCATCCATCAACAACTCAACAAGTAAAGTAACTGCTCCACTTTTAACAATACTTAACTTATTAGGATTATAAACTGCAAGATTAAACAATGCAATAGCAGCATCTCTTTTACCAATTGGTGTACCTTCTTTTAAAAGTAACACTAATGCAGGTATTGCTTTTGAACTTGTTCCAATTTGCACTTTACAATCATCTAACATTGATAAGCTATATATTGCTGCTGCAGCATTTTCTCTTGCTTCCATTGTTTTTCCCGATTCGAGTACTTCGACTATGTTGTCGACCGCTCCGGCGGCCATGATTAGAATCTTATTGTTGTCGTAGATCGATAGGTTGAACAAGGCGGTTACGACGTGTTCTTGGATTCTTGAATCTTTGGATACTAAAAGTGTTACTAGAAACGGAATAGCGCCTACCTCGGCTATGATTTGTCGGTTGGCCATACCGGTTTTCGCGAGCAGACGAATCTCGTATGCGGATTGTCTTTGGATATCGGTTGAACCGGTTGCTAATTTTCCAACAAGAAACTCTGCTGTCATTTTGACAGCATCTTTTGATGCTTTGTTTGCTGAGATATGATCAATTGCATTCTCATTCTTGTGCCTTTTGCTGCTACTGCCACTGTTGTTGTTTCCCTTTGGTTCGTTCACCGAGACGTTGTTTTCGTAGCACCATTGATGAACAAGGCTCTTCAATGCATAGTTTGGTATCAATGCAGTATGAATTAGTCTTTGGCCACTTTTAGGACAAGTATGGTGACCAGAATTTATCCATTCTGCAATCGAAATTCGGTCATAAGTATGTCCTGATGAAACAATCACAGGATCCCTCATTAGGTCTAGCGAAATCGGACAACGGAATTCGTCTGGAATATTAATTGTCGACGACATCATGGATTGAGAAAAAGAAGATGAAGAAGAACTATCATTATCATATATTTTACTTTTGTTGTATAAAATCATAGATAATGATGACTTACTCTCATCCGAATATTCGCCATCACTTTTTTCTCCGTTTCGGAATACCATTGATTTGGTATACGAAACGAGCAAAATGAGATTGTTTATATTTGAGACGACAATAAGTCCACCTGTGCCTGCTTGATTCTGAGCTTCAACTTCTAACTTCGATATTTCTTCGACATAATCCGATAAAGTTATCAAACCAATGCTACTCATAATTTCTTCAACTTTCAAAAAATCAATAAACCCTTTATTGTTCTTATTATTTTTCAAACAATTTTTCGACATTACTTCTAAAAGCTTTTCTCTTCTTTGAACTTCCCTAGGATCAATGAACAATTCAACTCTCTTAGCTTGTTTATGCACAAGCTCAATTTGCTCCTTAATATCATAAGTTATATTAAGCAAATTCAAAGGAAGAATATCAAAAGCTCTTCCAAATTCTTTTACAAGCACAAAAAATTGATTAGAAATGAACTCTAATTGTAATAAACTCCAAAGAGAACTTCCATCTTTCAACTCTTGAATCAAAATCTGCACTCTTGTAATCACAGAAAATATTTCTGTAAAACAAAGAATTGATGAAGGTGGAAGTGGTGTATCTGATTCTTGAATCTCTTCAAACAAAGATGAAAGAAGCTTAATCCTTCTTATCATAGATGATACATTTTTAATTTGTACTAATGGAAATTTTTCAATTGAACTAACTTCATTGGTTATTAAAACCAATGAATCTAGTAATGATTCATTTGGTAATAATCCAGGAGAAATCATCATTTTTGATCTAGGATCATTCATTTTTTGTGGTTAGTGTCAGAAATTGGATTACTCAAAGAGCTTCTATAAGACATTTTTTAATTGTTTTTAATAATAAAATGATATAATTAAATTAATTGTGAGATAGGCATGGTTTTTAATTTAATGATTTGACTCTTTCTATTTGTGTAGTTAGTGATAAAGACAAGAAGAAAAATATTGTAAGAGAGTCAAGTATTTGTGGTGTGCTGCCATTTGGAGGATTTTCCTAGCTTGAGAGATTAGTTTATAATATTGCTAATTAACCATTTTTTTATTCATCTTTTTAATGAGTCTTGTCAAACTTAATTTAAAGTAGCTTCTTTTTAGTTGTTGATAGTAATATGAATGTCTTCATTTGTACATCCTAACGAATAATCCGATCTCTATTATGTCCAAATAAATATATTGATAGCTTCATTCAAACATGTCTGATATCTGACATATATTGATATCTCTTTTCAACAGACGTGATTATATTCAATCGCTTGTATTTGTTTAAACTATTGTGAGTATCTGTTTTTAAGACTTCTAAAAAAAACTAATATGTTAAATCAAACCGCAACAACAAAATTAAACGGTAATTTATAGTTCTTTTCAGTGAAATTTGATTTTTAGTTTTATTAAACGGTCACAATATTATATTTGACCTTTCTTTGGTCAATAATAGCAATTCAGAACTATTGGTGTCAAAAAAAACAGTTGAAATTTAAAAAGTACGACTTATTTTTTTATAAAGGTAATTTCAATTTTATTTGAAATCACAAAATCGGTGCTCCAAACCTTCATCAATCCTTTGAGACGGGGACGAATCATTAATGATTCGATACAATTTTATTGAACTGTTGTAATGATTCAGTTTGATTCGATATTCTTCCCAACTAAGAATGTAAGTGTTTTATAGGATTTTTTTTTTTGAATGATTGTGTTTTATAGGAGTTGGTTGATGAGATCTCCAATGATTTCTTATTTTATTTTAAAAGCGACTTGGTGTTTCAATATTCTGAACAGTTCAACAGCAGCAACGACAACAAACACAACATTTGATTTTATTGATTTGTCGTTTGAGGAATATTGAGCATTACATTTTAGATTATGATGACTTATGGAATCCTTAAACGGCTTATTCAAAATCATCGTGCTTTCCCTCTAGCTACCACTTGGTCTTACATCAATGTTTGTCGTTTATGTAGTACTAGCATCTATAGCTAGAATAGAATGTTTCAACTTTCATGCTCCAATTAACTCACTGAAAATTCCTCATCAATATTTTTGCACCATATTAGATACCAAAAGCCATAAAATGCTGATTAAATATTGAGTTTAGATATTAGAGAACAAATTAGAAGTCTTATTAACTATAGTTTATTTTAAGGAAAATGCTAAATAGTGCCCCCGGGCACTAGTTAAGGATACAAATATAGAAGTTTTATATCGTAAATTGTGCATTCAATGTTTTAATGATGTGAAAAGTTATTCTCTTTCATCATTAACTTTATCATTTGTTTCCTTTTTAGTATGTTTAACTAGTGCCCCGGGGACACTGTTTAGCATGACCCTTATTTTAATAATAAAGGTCTTAACAACCATAAAGGTCTTAACCAAGTCCAACAACCATATATATACTCAAACTATCGATGTTTGAAATATTAATTAAAAAGTTTATGGTTGTTTGTTACCTTGTTATTCTATAATATCAGTGGCGGAACTAGGCGAGGGCTGAGGCGGGCCGCGGCCCTCCCCCAAAAAATAGGAAATTACTAATATACCCTTGGTATTTTCATAAAATTACATATTTATAATACTTTATATATTTGTGAAGGTAAATAGGAATAGAAGCGCAAGGTTAGCCTAGATGGTAGAGGTTTCAATTCCTAATGCATTTGGAGGTGATGGTCATGGGTTCGAACCATGCCTTCCTTGGTTTTGCTTTTTTTTTTTTTTTCCTTTCAAAAATCAACTTTAACACACCCTTGAGGATAAATGTCGTCTTAAACATGTAAAGACATAATTTTGAGATTAATGTTTTTCTTATGATATATCAATTCACAATTTTTATTTTTACCAAAAAAATAAAACACAATTATTTTTAATTTATTTAATCCGTGTCTAATTATTATCTTATATTTATTAATGAATAAATTTCAATCTAAATTTTTTTTATTGTCTAATTAAGCAAGCATTAGTTCAAAGTCAATTATTGATGATTTCAAGTCACTTGACATACGCAGTGTATTATTTTCTGGTATGTAATTTAATTTTTTAATTATCAAATTATTGCTTATTATGACTTAAATTTTTATACGCAATATAATTTTTTTTATTTAATTTATATATTATAAATTTTTTTTATTTAATTTATATATTATAAATTTTTTTAACGGCCCACCCAAGAAAAAATTCCTGGTTCCGCCACTGTATAATATAATAGATAGAATTACATTAAAAGTATTTTATCTTTATAAATGTTAATCTTTTATCTTGTTTAATCTTTTTTTCTAACCAATTCAATATATTGTTTTCAATATAGTGTGATACAAGTGGTAGATACTTGAGTCTCTTAATCATTTGGTTCTGGGTTCGATCCCCGGCCGGTGCATATGGAGAAACATTTGTTGGGAAAGATCAACCCCTTAAATAGATCTCAGTAGAGGATTAGTCTTTGCAATTGCGCGCGGTTTTCCAAAAAAAATATTGTTCTTTATTTAGTGCTAGGTTAGACGCCTTAATTGGATTCGAACGGGTTTTCGTAATTGTGTAAGTTTTAGTGGTGTTTGTAATTTTGTCTATAAACTATAAACTAGAATAATAACAATAATACTAGTAATAATAAATAACATCGTATAAATGTGGAGGCTAAAGTGATAATAATTGTAAGCTGCTAGGTTTGTTTTAGTGGGTGCGTTTGTGTTATTGTCATGTCCTGTATTATCTTGTTCTGTCTTGTATCGTTCAGTTCTTGCTGTTCTACGAATCAAACGCACCCAAAGAAAAAAACACGAAGATGGATAAGAAGATGGAACCGCACATTTGATGCAGGAAAATATTCAACCTCACAACATGATAGAGTCTTTGTATCTTGTTTTCTTTAAATACCGAATATATAGGAGCATTTAGAAACTTGAAGAGTTTTAAATTGCGGTGATTCATTGTAATTTTGGTCATTTGTGATTGTTGCAACACACTGCGGCTATTGCGGTGTGAAATTATTTTTTATTTTCACATACTATATCGAATGACAGTATGACACCACTATGCCTATATGTCACTACACAATTTACCCACCATAACATAGTCTAGGTTTATTTCATTAGAATTGATTCAAAGATGCTTGAAATGCACAGTTAAGAGACCGTTAAAAGTAAGATTTTCATTGGATTTGATGCAAATTGGAATTTGAGGTTCATATAAATTTCAATTTTTTGGTGAAAAGATTTGAACGAAAATGGTTGAAATCGTCTGATGCAGTTACGATGCAACCGTGCACATGATTGAAAACCACACCGCAATTGTGATGCGGTTGCATAGACTACCACATATGCAATATTGCAGCCACAATTGCAGCTGCAGACTGCAATTTAAAACCATATCAATAGCCAGACGTACTCTTCCTTTCCACCTTATCACCACTCCAATCTAAGTCTGATTATGCTTCGATCTCTTCGCATGTTCTTCCTTTGCTTCTTGCAAACAATAAGCCAAATCTTTGAGTATCTTCAGATATCTCAATGATCTCTACACCTACTAACCAGCCCAACCACAAAGGAAAGTCTCTTTCCCCTAAGCCAATTTTCATGAATCACTGCAAAATATTGTTAATTTCACATACCAAATTATCTAATCTCTAGAACTTTACGAACTAAATTGATATTTCACTCTAAGAAAGTAAGACACAAATAACCAAAGCAAAAGTACAGTTCCTTAACTACGTCGTGTTATGTCGCGAAAACTCTTTTTGCCTCCTTCTACTTCGCAACTCGAATTCCAGAGGCGATTAGTTTCCTCATCCTGCAAAAATAACAAAAAGTTGTTTACATCATTCATTTTACAATTTGCTCAACACACAAAGTTTATATGCTTTATGCTATATGGTGCAATTATATCATTCATTTTACACAATTCGTTCAAGAAACAGATTTTCTATCCTTTACGACAAGTGATGTGATTCTTCTTGGCGTTCAATACAATTAAGTAATTTAAATATCAACTCAACGCAAATAACAATCAAAAGAACTTTGCATATACAAAAAAAACAAGATCTTAAACAGACAAAATAAAGATAAACATTATATTCATAATAAAAATTGGACAAGAAACTTCAGTTCATGTAGAAAGGGAATCCTCTGGTAAGAACATGGAAACCAAATTTCTTAATGGATAGCCTATGAGCTTAAACCCAAAGTACTTAATTCTTGTGTATGTACCCAATCTAACACAAATTCAACACTATTTGAAGTTTAATTTACTTCTACTTTAACAGTAAATAAACTAGGTAGCAAGATGTAAATTAACTTCAAATACTAAACAGTACACTATTTGAAGTTTAATTTACTTCTGCTTTAACAGTAAATACTGTTTACACATTGTAGTTTAATTTACTTCTGATTCAAGAAGGTCTAAACAGTACTTTCGTTGAGAAATAGTGATGCCAGCTTTAGAATGTGCTACCTCCAATCCTAAGAAGTATTTGAGGATGCCCAAATCCTTAATTTTGAATTGTGTGTCAAGTATAGTTTTGATCCTTGTGAATTCTGTAAGTGAAGTTCCAGATAGAATCACATCATCCACATAAACAAGTAAAGCTGTGAAATCATTATCTTGTGTGAGAGTGAACAAAGAATAATCTGCAGTGGATTGTTGATAGCCTTCTTGTAATAGTAAGCATGTGAGCTTCTCATACCATTTTCTGCTGGCCTGCTTCAAGCCATAAAGACTTTTCTGTAACTTACACACTTGATTAGGAGCTGCTGTGACTCCATCAGGTATGTGCATGTAAACATCTTCATGGAGATCACCATGAAGAAAAGCATTGTTCACATCTAATTGGTGAAGATGCCAATGATTGATGGAAGCAAGGGCTAGCAATGTTCTGACAGTACTTAACTTTGCCACAGGAGAAAAAGTATCAAAGAAATCAAGGCCCTCTATTTGATTGTAACCCTTTGCAACTAAACGTGCCTTGTACCTCTCAATTGAACCATCTGCTTTGTGTTTAATTTTGTAAACCCATTTGCTTCCAATGGGTTTAATGTGAGGAGGTAGAGTCACAAGCTTCCATGCACCATTTTTAGCTAATGCATCCAATTCCACATTCATGGCTTTTAACCAATGATCATGCTGACATGTGATAGTTATGACAGATTCTATAAAAGGAAACGTGGGCAAAAGGATAAGGATACAGCAAATCATTCCCTTGTAGGAATGTTTCCTTATTCAGCGAAGGAGGAGAAAATAGATCTGGATCCAATTGATTAAATAGCAGAATGTTCTCTGTCATTGTTTTTTATGCATAGTTTTCTGTAGTCACTACTACTAGGAGAGATTTGGCCTCTCGAAGTGCCATTCCCTTATTTCAGTACTATTTCTTTCAAAATTTCCCTTTGTACTATCAGCTAGATCCCGTTTGAACTCTAGTTGACAATATTATAATAATATTTCCTCAATTTCCCTCTGTTATTACTGTTGATTGCTTTTAATTGTTTTTGATACTGAATTGAACCTATCAATTTGGTATCAAGAGCCTTGGTTCACATTTACATAGTGGCTGGTTTGACGACGGGAAGTATCATGGAGAATCGGGTTGACATTCTGGAACAGAGGATGAATAACATGGAGACGACGGTTGAACAGATCCGTCAGGCGGTTTCTGAACTGCAAGCTCGTCCTCAGGTCACGTTGGAGCAGATGAGACAGTTGCTGCAAGAGCAACCACGTCGTCATCGTCGTCATGGACGACCACATGGTGATGAGGAAGGGAGTGACGACAGCGGTGTTTCGGGAGAATCGCGACCACGACACCGACATCAAAACGGTGGAAATGGATCGGGATTTTTTGGAGGAAGGAGACGTTTGGAGATTCCGGTGTTTAAAGGAGAGGATGCGTATGGGTGGCTGGTTCGAATCGAACGATACTTTCGTTTGAATGGGGTACGTACCCAGGATAAAGTTGATGCAGTAATTCTGGCCATGGAAGACAAGGCCCTGAACTGGTTCCAATGGTGGGAGGAGCAGACACTGTTACGAACTTGGGAGGAATTCAAACAAGCAGTGATTCGTCGTTTCCAACCAGGGTTGATTCAAAACCCTTTAGGACCACTGCTAAGTTTAAGACAAAAGGGGACTGTGATGGAGTATAGAGAGAAGTTTGAGATGATGGTAGCACCCTTGCGTAGGGAGGATAGGTTCATGTTGAACTCCATTTTTATTAATGGACTGAAGGAAGAAATTCAAGCAGAACTAAAGCTACATGATAGTCATGATCTAGATGCAGTAATGGATCGTGCACTGTTGATTGAGGAGAGGAATGAGGTGATGCTGAGAAGAGGGTCAGGATGGAAGGACAGAGGAGGGACTTTTAGATTTAAAGACCCTGGAGAAATTAGTGGGGCAAAGAAGGACGTGGAAAGAAGAAGTACAGGCACTAATGAGAAATGGAGGGGTAGGAATCTAAATCCTGCTGAGCTAGAAGAGAGAAGCAAGAAGGGTTTATGTTTTAAATGTGGTGACAAATGGAATAGGGAACACATATGCAAATTCAAGCATATGCAGTTGAGGTTGTGTGAGGGCAGTAGTGAAGAAGAGGAGATTGAGGAGGTAGACGAGGAACAGAAGGTGGATGAGAGTGAGATAACTGAATTGAAAACCTTGAAATTATCCCTACAAAGTAAGGAAGGATTCACTTCCAACAAGTCCTTCAAGGTGTGGGTACAGATTGGTGACAGACAAGTGCTGACCCTCATTGATTCTGGAGCAACAAGCAACTTCATAACTACCAAGCTGGTGGAGGAATTAGGGTTGAACGTGGTGAACACTCCCACTTATGTGATTGAAGTCGGGAATGGTGAAAAGGTGAGAAATCAAGGAGTATGCGAAGGCCTAAAATTCAAATTACAAGATGTTGAATTCAGTCAACATTTCTTTATAATGGATTTAGGAGGGTCTGAAATGGTGTTGGGGATGGATTGGTTGGCGAGCTTGGGAAATATTGAAGCTAATTTTGGAAATTTGTGCTTGAAATGGATGAAGGATGGTCAGAAGCACTTAATTCAAGGTGACCCTACTATGTGTAATAGGCAGGCTTCTTGGAAAGCTATGATAAAAGCTATGTCCAACGATGGAGTGGGATTCTATGTGCATACTGTGGCTGGTAACAGTGGTGAAGGTTCAGATGCTGAGAAATTAGCTGAATGGGACAACATCATTGCAGAATTTCACGATGTGTTCAACATGCCATCAGGTTTGCCTCCTATCAGAGATTATGACCATGCTATTCAGTTAAAACCTGATGCTGCCATTCCTAATTTAAGACCCTATAGATATCCTTTCTATCAAAAAAATGAGATTGAAAAGATAGTAAAGGATATGATGCAAGCAGGGATAGTGAGACACAGTACAAGCCCTTTTTCAAGCCCAGTTTTGCTTGTTAAAAAGAAGGATGGAGGGTGGAGATTTTGTACTGATTACAGGGCTTTAAATAAGGTGACTATTCCAAACAAATTTCCTATTCCTATTATTGAAGAGTTGCTGGATGAACTGGGGGGAGCTGTAATTTTCTCAAAATTAGATTTAAAATCAGGCTATCATCAAATCAGAATGAGGGAGGAAGACATAGCTAAAACTGCCTTTCGGACTCATGAAGGTCACTATGAGTATTTGGTCATGCCTTTTGGCTTAACCAATGCTCCTTCAACCTTTCAGGCCTTAATGAATGAAGTATTGAGACCCAATTTGAGGAAATTTTGTCTAGTGTTTTTTGATGACATACTTATTTACAGTAAGAGTAAGGAAGATCATCAGACTCACTTGAGGGAAATTCTGTTGGTTTTAAGAAAACACCAGTTGTTTGCTAACAAAAAGAAATGTTCATTTGCCCAGGATGAAGTTGAATATCTGGGCCATCTCATATCGGGAAGAGGAGTGTCAGCTGATCCAAAGAAAATTGAGGACATGTTGAAATGGCCAGTTCCCAAGGATCTCAAAGGTTTGAGAGGTTTTTTGGGTTTGACTGGATATTATAGAAAGTTTGTTAAGGACTATGGAAAGAAAGCTTGGCCTTTAACTCAATTGTTGAAGAAAGATGGGTTTAATTGGAATGATGAGGCTCAGAAGGCTTTTGAGTGTTTGAAGCAGGCTATGACAACACTCCCAGTGTTAGCTATGCCAGATTTTAATAAGGAATTTGTAGTGGAGACAGATGCTTCTGGTAAAGGTATAGGGGCAGTGCTTATGCAGGCAGGTAGACCTATATCTTTTATGAGTCAGACACTATCTGATAAGGCTCAACAGAAATCAGTTTATGAGAGAGAGTTGATGGCCATTGTAATAGCAATCCAAAAATGGAGACCCTATTTGATGGGAAGGCATTTTCAGGTACACACTGATCAAAAAAGTTTAAAGTTTATTACTGAGCAGAGGACTATGGGGGAGGATCAGCAGAAATGGGTTTCAAAATTACTTGGGTTTGATTTTGAAATTAAATATAAACCTGGGAAAGAAAATAATGCTGCAGATGCCTTGTCTAGGCAAATGCAATATAACGCCATCACCACTATTCAGTGTGAAGCTTGGGAGGGGCTAGAAGCTGAGGTACAAGCTGATGCTAAGTTAAAAGCTATGGTACAAGCTTTGATAAGTGATCCTTTGAGTTACCCAGGGTATCAGTTGAAAGGAGGAAGATTATTTCATGAAGGTAGGGTGGTCATTCCAAAACAATCACCTAGGATTGCTTGGTTATTACATGAATTTCATGATACCTCCATTGGTGGGCATTCAGGGTCTCTCAGGACTTATAAAAAAATTTCAAAGTTGGTGTATTGGGAAGGTATGAGAAAACAGATACATGACTATGTGCAAGCCTGCGAAGTATGTCAAAGGAATAAGTATCAAACCTTAAGCCCAGGTGGACTGTTACAGCCTTTACCAGTACCCACACAAACATGGAGTGATATTTCTATGGATTTCATAGGGGGTTTACCCATGGTTCAAGGAATTGATACAATTATGGTAGTGGTTGATAGGTTGACCAAGTATGCCCATTTTTTACCAGTGAAACACCCTTATACTGCCCGAGATATTGCAGAATTGTTTATCAGAGAAGTGGTAAGGTTGCATGGGTTTCCAAGCTCCATAGTGTCGGATAGGGATAAGGTCTTCTTGAGTCATTTCTGGTCAGAATTATTCAAACAGGCAGGAACACGGCTGAAGTACAGTAGTGCTTATCATCCTCAGACAGATGGCCAAACTGAGGTAGTGAATAGGTGCTTAGAGACTTATTTGAGATGTTTGACAGGGTTGAAACCAAAGCAGTGGCCTAAGTGGTTGGCTTGGGCAGAGTACTGGTACAATACCAACTACCATGCGTCACTAAAAACTACTCCATTTGAAGCCTTGTATGGAAGATCACCACCAATCTTAGTGAAGGGAGATGTAAGTCTGTCAGCAGTGGAAGAAGTGAATAGATTGACAGCTGAAAGGAATGTAATGCTGAAGGAGATGCAAGAGCAGTTATTGAAGGCCCAAGACGTTATGAGAGCTCAAGCAAATAAGCATAGAAGGGAGGTGGAATATACTGAAGGTGATATGGTTTATTTGAAAATTCAACCATATAAATTGAAGAAATTAGCTAAGAGGTTTAATCAGAAGCTAAGTCCTAGATACTATGGACCCTATGAAGTGATACAGAAGATAGGACCTGTAGCCTATAAGTTGAAGTTGCCTGAAGACACTAAGGTGCATCCAGTTTTTCATGCATCATTATTGAAGAAAGCTGTAACTCCTAACATTGAGCCTCAACCCTTGCCTGCTTGCATGAACGAAGATTGGCACTTAGAACCTGGTCCAGCAGAGGCTTTAGATACTCGAAGGAATGACCAAGGAGAAGTGGAAGTTTTAATCAAATGGGAAGGATTGCCGGAATTTGAGAACTCTTGGGAGTTAGCTGACAAAATGAGAAAAGAGTTTCCTGGATTCCTCCTTGAGGTCAAGGAGAATTTTGAAGGGGGAGGTATTGATAGTTATGACAGATTCTATAAAAGGAAACGTGGGCAAAAGGATAAGGATACAGCAAATCATTCCCTTGTAGGAATGTTTCCTTATTCAGCGAAGGAGGAGAAAATAGATCTGGATCCAATTGATTAAATAGCAGAATGTTCTCTGTCATTGTTTTTTATGCATAGTTTTCTGTAGTCACTACTACTAGGAGAGATTTGGCCTCTCGAAGTGCCATTCCCTTATTTCAGTACTATTTCTTTCAAAATTTCCCTTTGTACTATCAGCTAGATCCCGTTTGAACTCTAGTTGACAATATTATAATAATATTTCCTCAATTTCCCTCTGTTATTACTGTTGATTGCTTTTAATTGTTTTTGATACTGAATTGAACCTATCAACATGCTTCTTTGTAGGTTTTGGGCTCAACACTTTGGGTGACAGACATTGCAAAAGACTTTTGTGAAGAGGATAAATGATCAAAAGAGTGAAAGGATGCAATAGGGTAAAGAATACCTGAAGAAGTTGCTTCTGCATGATTAGTAGAAGAGTTGCAGAGTGCAGACATAATCATTCAAGTAACTAGGAGGGTGTTTGTGTCTAACTGGTCTAACATTTATGTTTGTACATGGAGGATTATCTAAAGAATGCGGTGGAGAATTAGATGGTATATCTGTGGTGAGGTTAGTGTTAACAGGTGGTGTTGTAAGGTTAGAATTAACAGGAGGTGAGATAGGTGTGTTAGGAGTTGGGTTAATGTCAACTGTGTTATCAGTGTAATCAAAACTGGCAGGAGAAGTAGGATAATAATGCCATGTGAAAGGTGAAGAAATGGGTTGATAAAGCAGGATGTGTTCATGATGAGTGTCTAGAGACAAAAATTTCTTTATTGTTGATATCTAAGAGAACTGCACCCTTCATGCCAGATTTGTAACCAAGAAAAACACATTTTCTTGCTCTAGAAGCAAGTTTAGTTCTATGTGCTTGTAAAGGAGTAGTAAAGGCCAAAGAGCCAAAAACTTTAAAATCATAAAAATTTGGATTTTGATTGTGAAGAAGAAAATATGGGGATTTATTGTTGAGAACAGGACTAGGTAATCTATTCATAATAAAAGTTGCATGAATAGCATAGGACCAAAAAGGTTTTGGTAAATTTGTGTGAAAAAATAATGATCTGCCAATGTTCAAAATGTGTTGATGCTTTCTTTCAACATGACCATTTTGCTCAGGTGTCTCAACACAACTGGTTTGATGGATAATACCTTGTGAAGCATAAAAAGAAGGAATAGCAAAGACAGGTCCATTGTCAGTTCTGACAATTTTAACCTTACAATTATGCTGATTAAAAATAAGTTTTATAAAATCAATGACACGTTGTCTAGCTTCACTCTTATGCTTCATAAGGGTTAACCAAGTGTATCTGCTATGATCATCTACTGCAGTTAAGAAATATTCATGATGATGAACAGATTTAATAGCAATAGGGCCCCAAATGTCAAAATGAATAGATCAAAAGGATTTTTAGCTTTACTTGAACTAAGAGAAAAAGGTTATTTCTTATGTTTTGCAAAATGGCATACATCCTTGATATCGACATTAACAAAAGGAAATTGGGAATGTAAACTTGTCATCCTGGATACAGAAGGGTGCCCTAATCTGAAGTGCCACAATGCACTATCAGGTATTGTTACAAATGATGAAGTGCTAGAATCACAAACTAGTTTATTTGAAATGACTAAGTAATACAAGTCTTCAACTTTATCACCAGGTCCAGAACCAATCGTCCTCTTGGTGTTCTTTTCCTGAATCAAATAATTGGAACCATTAAAAGTGACAATGCAATCAAGTGCATTGCACAATTTTGAAACAGGCAACAAATTTAAAGAAAAATCAGGCACAAACAGCACATTAGTTAATACAAAATCAGAAGAAAATTTTATAGTTCCACATTGTTTGGCTATTGCATAATGACCATTAGGTAATTTGACATGAATAGGATGGATATCATTGAAAGAATGAAACCATTGAAGTGATCCACAAATGTGATCACTAGCTCCTGAATCAATGATCCAAGAACCAAGAGCAGAATTATGACAAGAAATTGAAGAAATGAGACTAGTGTTGAGCTTACCAAGTTGTGGATGACCAATTGATGAAGTAGAATGAACCTGATTTGAAGATGCAGATGATGAGTGATTAAGAGATGAATGTTGGAGTAGTTGCATAAGCTGATCATACTGAGCAGAAGTAAGAGCATGTGATACATTTGCCTTGGCATCAACAGTAGCTGAAGAATCATCATCAATTGCTTCTTGAGAGCTAGAAGAAGCATTGTTGGCAAAACGTTTCTGCGTATGAGGAGGAAAGCCATGTTTGGATTTACCACAGAAAGTGCAAACACGATTGGTACCCTTAGGAAAACCATTTCCATTATGAAAATTGCTCTTGCCAGAATGAAAACCTTTGGATTTAGAAGAATCTGCAGCATTGATTAACACTTTGGATTCTTCAGAAGGAGCAAAATTCCCTTGGCGCTCGTGTTGCAAAACCATTGAAAAGATCTTGTTCATAGGTGGAAGGGGATCCATAAGCAGAATTTGCGACTTCACCATGTTAAAATTCTCATTTAAACCGGTTAAGAAACGAATTGCATAAAGCAAAGTGTGATTGCGTTGAGCACTACGCATGGATTCACAAGAACATCGAGTTCTACAGCTACAATTAGGGATTGGAATATAAATCTCAAGTTCCTCCCAAAGAATCTTCAAATCGGAATAAAATTCAGTTACAGATTTCGTCTCTTGTTGCATAGCATAAATTTCTTGCATTAATTCAGAGATGCGTACCAAATCACCTTGCGAAAACCGTTCCTTGAGATCGATCCAAACGTCAACGGCGTTGTCCATAAACACAATGGATTGAGCAATTGAATCCGAAACAGAATTGAGGATCCAAGAAAGAACGAGCATATTGCAGCGATTCCATGCGCGATACGAAGGATCAAAGCTATCGGTGACTGGATCAATCGTTCCATCAACGAATTCGAGCTTCATTTTGCCTCCAAGTGCACGAGTCATGGATTGCGCCCACGAGTGATAGTTCGAGCTGGTGAGTTTGGGAAGAACACAAACGGATGAAGGTCCATCACTCGGATGAACATAGAAAGGACTTGTTTGATCCATGGTTGCGGAAACGAAGCGCTCTTGATCAAGAGGCTCTAGATACCATATTGAGAAACAGAGAAAATGAGAAAAGAAAGATTCATTATCATCAAAAGTTAGTTATTGAAATGTGTAATTCACTTATATACTAGTTCTAGGTGAAGTCTACTGTAACTAATCATGTACAAACTGCATTGTATCATAACTATTTCTATCCAAGTTAGTTAGACAGTTGTAACTGCCTTTCTCTCTAGTTGCTTCAGTAGCTTGTGTTACAGGTAAGATAGCATTTCTTTGCTCTTTCTCTATACATTTTGTTAATGCATCTTCCACGTGTTCACATATTCAAGTAAAGTACAGCATAAGGAAATATTCAAGTAAAGTATCAGCATAGGAACAATTAGACCAAATGCAGACATGTAAATGAAAACCTTGATGGTGATCATTTCCTAGATCTTCCTCATCACTTCCTCCATTGCCAAAGTTGGGTTCCTCCACATCATCAAGTCTCCGCATCAAAAGAAAAAGCACAGATAAGTCCAATCTTGTTTAATTGGCAAAGGCTAAAAAAAGAAACTACAATATCTTGCTACCTAGGTTATTGGTAGATGATTATAAATTAGCTCAACATAATATTTTGAAAAACATGATTTAAATGCTACATTTTCTCTGTAATGTATTATTACCATTGTAGTGGTTGCATTGGACTGATGGCACTGTTCCATTTTAAAAGGCATATGCTCTTTATCTCGCAAAGTAATTGCCACTCTCCTGTCAAAAAGTTAACACACATAAACAAGTTAAGAAAAAATAAAATGTACTTATCAATATTTCAAACCATGAACAAGTTAAAATTGTAAATAATTAACAATTAATGCAAACTTGATTTACTTGGCTCGAGATTTTCCTTTAGGAAGCATTGTAGGAATTGGAGCACTCTTTACTTCTTCCAAAGCTTCATCAACCTCAACCTTACGGAATCAAATTTAAATCAAATATATACCAAAATTGGAATCTATTGAAAATAAAAAACATAATAAGAGAAAACTGTAAGTTGAATTTTATACCAGAAGACATGAAATATCATCTGCACGAAGAAAGAACATAGTGAATTCAGAAACATCGTCGATTTAACATTTTATTAACTAATTAATCATGAAAAACAAGCAATCAAGAGATTTACCATAAAGCATATCCACTTTACTTTGGAAGACATTCAATACTCCACCTTTTAAAAGCACAAAATCCATTCAATAGAATCACATAAAGAGAAAAAAGAACACAAAAAGTGAATATACATACCCATGAGAATTCCAGAAATTCTCGGAGCCATTGGAATCGCTGGATTCTGAATCTGTTCACTGTAAACAAGCAAAACAAAACGACATCTTATAAGAAATTCAGTTAAAAAATAATCAATTATCAATAAGCAATTATTACGATCAAGAAAAACGATTACGATAACAGATATCGATGATGTCGAGCTTATTAAGTTTCTTTCTGTTAATCTTCTCATGATTCATACTCCCAGCCCTCCTTCATAAGAAAAAATCGATTACACAGATATGAGCTTATTTTAGAAACAATCACAAAACGCGGAAGTTGAAAAAATATACAAAATCCAAACAGCACTCAAAACAGAAACAACAATTTATCTATTTTCGAATTCATCATTTCAACGTGTAAAATTAATTCTGCAATTTATATATGACGAAATTCAAATGCGATTGAAAAAAGAGTGATGAACATGCATGTGAGAAAATTCAAATTAAAATGCAAGAGAAGTGAATAATTTAATTGAAATTGATGAAAAGTGAAAACGTGAAATTCAGTACCATATTTGCTGAAGTGGAGCTTTTGGACCGTGAAGCTGGTGTGAGTAAAACATCACTTGAAGAAAAGTTGAAGAAAATTTGAGAGAAAGAAAGAATAAAAGAAAGTGAAAAAGCGATTCTCTCTGAAATCTCTTATTTAACCGCCAAATGAAACGCATTGTTCGTTGTCAACGGAAATAAATCCGGTACACGAGAGTGCACAGAGAGTTCTCTGTGCTATCACTACTACGATCGTGATTATTCGACGTGTACATTTGTTTATTAGATAAAATTCGATATTATATCATATTTTTATATTAATTTATATTATTTATTTGTTTTTGTTTGATTTATATTTGATGTATTTTAAGGTAGTTTAGTGGTTAAATTTCAATTATGATATCGGAAGCCCTCCTTAATGAAGAGATGGTGGAAAAAAAATTTTTAAGAAACTAAAATGATATATATTAACAAATAGCCTTCTCAGCATAAGATGTGTCAAAGTAGATTACAAAAGTCAGAGAGATGGTGGAAAAACTAAGTTTTGGTCATAGCCAAAAGTCAAGAAAACACTCACTAAAAGTTAAAGTTTTTTTTTTTACAATAAAAGTTAAAGAAATTGAAAAGTCAATAAAATATCAAGTTGGGACTTGCCCACGACCGTCTGAATCTTACCACAGCCATGACAGACAAGTCAGAGAGCTAGCACTTCATTGCAAAGCCCTCTCATGTCACATCTCGTGTTGATCTGGCCACGGCCATAGCAAATCCATTGGAAGCATTTGGTAATTTTTGTCATTTCATATCATTTTTAAATGTCCATTATATGTAATAAAAGTCCAATGAATATGGACGAAACTCAGTACTTTTAGGCCATAAATAGAACCTTATATTCATTTCTAAAATCTCAGCTCCACTCTTGTAAATATTTTCCAAGTTTCAATAAAAAGTTTCTTAGTTAATTTTCTTTTGTTCTTAGTTTAGTTTACCGTTTTTATTTAGTTTTTGCACCTCCATGTGTGAGTAGTTCATTTCTCTTGAACTTTTGTTGATTGAGATTACTAATAAGTTTTATCATAATTCTATTGTTTTATCATATTTTATCTCTAGGACAAGAATACGAAGGACTGGTCGAACGGAGAATTTGATATATGTCCAAAACCTATAAGTTATAATCGAGAACAGTGCGAGTACCGTGTCTTACGGGGTATGCGAGGGTTCCATCATGCTTATGCGGGGCTCCATTAATTGCCCCAAGAGGGGACATTTGCCATGTAGATCGATTTATCCCATTATCTTTAACTTGACAAGAGTAGATTAAATTGGATTAAGATTTTGTGTTTGTGATGAAACCTATGATCCTAGGGTGATTTTATATAAAAATATTCTTGTTTATATTGCTTGCTAATCTTACAAAAATTCAAACAAATCATTCATCATTAATTACTACTTTTTCTAATCAAACTTGTAAATCATAGGACTATATATCTCTTGTTTTCATTAGTCTCTATCGATCAATACTCTTTTTATTATGACGATAATCTTGTTGCGAGATTATCAATCTCTTGATTTGATTATTATTGGGGGGCTTGGGGAAGCATACTTGAGAATTTGGAAAATGTTGAATTTAATTCATCATATCTAGGGGGTGAGTTGGATTGTCAACAAGAAAAAATTGTTGAACTATAAAAACATACTGGATCATTCAAGCCTTCTTACAGTTGGGTTGGGCCGGAAACATCATTGTATGCCTCAACTCAAAAGCAGCTGGAGCAAAAATAACAAGCATTTTTCTAGAATACGAATCTTATAAAATATAATATAATATTTGTGTATCTCTCCCTATTCGTTCGACTCCTATTTTGGCCCTCTTTATTTTAAATTTTCTAGCAAAAGATTCACTTTTTTTTTAGTTTACTTGTGTTTGTTTCAGATTTTTTCAAAAATCATTTTAGTAAAAAAATCATTTTTTTCTTTAAAATGAAAAGCTATTTTCAATAGCTTTCTTCAAAACCTAATTTTTTGAAAACCATTTTCTAAAAAAAAAACAAATTTTTATGATTGTAAACAAACGAAAAATAGTTTTAGATTTTCTTCAAAGTCTCTACAAAAAAATCTCTACATTTTTTTCAATTTTTTTTAAAGTTTAAACAAACAGACCCTTTATAGGTTCGCATGAGTTCGCGAACTGTTTTTTCCAGATTTGGCACCCCCTAAGTTCGCTACTTAAGTAGTGAGGGGGTATTTTTGAAATTTCCAGGAGCGAACAAAGACTTCCTAGGGGCATGAGAAGAAAATCTCAAACAACAACCAATGTCAATAGTACACTAACTGTTTGTAACGCCTAGTAAAATTGGTAATGTCGATATTGTAAAGTTGTACACTTTCACTTAGATTTAAATTTGAGATTTCACGGTGTATAAATTTTAGGTGGTATTTCTCATTCATTTTATAAAATAAAAATAATAAAAAATATAATAATACAAAAAACAACTATGCAATATGAACACAAAAAAATTGGACAAAAGTACGACATCGTATACTCTCTTCACTCACAACACGGATACCGAGGTGTGCAAAAAATATTATAAAAAATAAAAAGTGTAATTTTGTTGTATTTTTGTTAGGAAATTGTGTTTAATTATATAATAACATTTTTAAAAAAAAATTATACATTTGCCACCCAATTTTATATCAATTCCCAATTTTCCAATATCTTCATTTATCCCATTTGTTTTCCAGTCCATTTATCAACTTTCACTTCTTATCTTATTATAAGTTAAAACCAAAACGGCATAAAAAAGAAAGCGACATGAAAAAGTCTATGATGATGCACTTTTTAGGAAATTCTTTGAGGTTGTCCATTCACTCGTGCATGTATCTGGTTGCTATTTGCTAAATTGCTAATACATGTTTTTTTTGTGTTTGAGTTGAGTTGAAGGAAGAGTCAGAGACCAACATATAGTTGAGTTGAGGGTATTCAATTTGATGAATATTTTTATTTACAAAAAGGATGGGGAGTTTAGGATTTTGAATCATGTCTTTTGAAAATACAAAATCAAACTCTTATTTTTGACATGAACTATCTGTATAATATCATCATTAGAAAAAGAAAAAAGAATATATAGAGCCTTTCTCTCAACTCTTTTGATGAGATTTTTTTTTACTCCCTCCGTCTCAAAATTTTAGTCCTTTTAGAGTTTTGCACGAAGATTAAAAAATGATAAAGATCGATAAGTTAACTCATTTTTATCCTTACTTTATTAAGAAAGGGAAAATATATTAATTAATTTTTTAGCTTTATTAAGAACAGAAATGGTAAAATATCATTAATTGTGAATTGATTTATTAAAATGACTAAAAATTTGGGACAAAACTAAAAAGGTAAAAGGACCAAAAATTTGGGACCAGGAGTATGAGATTATATATAGGGTAAATAGTGTTATACCCCCCTGCAAAATAGGCGAGTTTTACGTTACCCCCTGCAAAATATTTTTTTGAGATTACCCCCTGCAATGTCAAGATTCTTTGCGTTACCCCCCTGGCTTAACAAGTGGGCATATGACATGGAAGAATCTTGACGTGGCATGACACGTGGAAATTAATTTATTTTTTATTTATTTTTAATTGCCAACTCATTAATTAATGTGGGTTTTTAATTAAAAAAATGAAAAAAAAAAACTTAAAAGTTGTTATATTTTTATGAACTTAAAGTTTTTTTTTTTTTTTTGACTAAAAGTTGTTATTATATATAAAAAAAAAAAATCTTGTATATATATAATAACTAATAATAGAGTAACAAAAAAAAAAACGAAGATGAAAAAAAAAAACTAATAATAATAATAATAATAACTAATAATAATAGAGTAACAAAAAAAAAACTGCAATCACATATTTTAACTAATAATAATATTAGTTATTATTATTATTATTATTATTAGTTTTTTTGTTACTATTATTATTATTAGTTTTTTTTTCATCTTCGTTTTTTTTTTGTTACTCTATTATTAGTTATTATATATATATAAGAATTTTTTTTTATATATAATAACAACTTTTAGTCAAAAAAAAAACTTTCTTTTAAGTAAGTTCATAAAAATATAACAACTTTTAAGTTTTTTTTTATTAAAAACCCACATTAAATAATGAGTTGGCAATAAAAAATAAATTAATTTCCACGTGTCATGCCACGTCAAGATTCTTCCATGTCATATGCCCACTTGTTAAGCCAGGGGGGTAACGCAAAGAATCTTGACATTGCAGGGGGTAATGTTGGAAAATGAACATAGTAGTGTTCATTTATGTGTGGAAGTTGATCCATTGTGATTGGAAATAAAATGGGATGAACACTTTGGTCTTGTAGGACTTGGAACTAAGTAGTGTGAATTAAAAAAAGTGGGAAAAATTCTCACATTGCTTAGAACACTCTCTTTAGTAGTGTGTATATATCCCAATGTGACTAACATTTTTTATTCACAAAATTAACTAATTTTTTAGTTAATTAAGCTGGTCCAAGGAGCCACTTAGTGCTGACTCATCATGGTAGCCAGCTTGATTTTGTTCCGTTGAAAAGAGATTCTTCCATTATTGCATTAATCCACACATAATAGTGCACATTATAGTGCATTAGTATTTGTTCCAACGTTACAATTTCCTCTTCATTTTGGCTGAAGCTTTCTTCTATTTACGTATCATTCTTTCTTTAGAAGGCAACACAATATATATAATTCATTCTTCTTGTTTCAGTAACATATACACATAACAAGAATTCATAAAAAAATCAAAACACCACTCTCTCTTGAAGCCTTGTTCTATATATACAAAATTCTCTTCTAAATTATTCTTTCTTTTGTGTTTCATTGGTTTTGTGAACTGGTAGTGTTGTACCAGCACTGATATTGTTGTATCAGTGAGATTGATATAGTTGTATCAATTTTCGAGTGGTTTTGTAGAACCATTCAAGAAGGTGTTCCTTCTCCGATCATTACAGTGCAGTACTTGATCGGTTCTGTGTTGAACAGGACTGTTTTATCCTGGGGACGACGCGGTTGGATTGTCTGCTTTGCACAATTTAAGCAGTACCGCGAAACGTCTTAAAGAGAGCGACCTAGTACGCGACTCAGCCAATAAAATCTTCAGTTCTAAATTTTTAGAAAATTATTTTTTCAATATCAAAAAACAACAATTTTAAGACGTTTTCAAAACTGCTATGGATACTGAAGATGTTATTGGCAATTCGGTTGTTGGTGCAACTGAAAGACCGTTTAAGTTTGAAGGACTCCACTTCAAACGTTGGCAACAGAAAATGTTTTTCTTCTTAACCTTAAAAAAAGTTGTCTACGTTTTAAGTGATGAGATGCCTCTTGTTGTTTCTGCTGGTTCAAGTTCAGGAACAAATCAAACTCTCGCCATCAATGGTGAAAACGGTGAAAAATCTGATGCTGAAAAACAAAAAGAAAAGGATTCGATTGATCCTACAGCACAAATTATGTTGAATCTAAGAAGACCTTAGATGATTAATCCATGTTGTGAAAGCTGACTTGGTGTGCAAGCTAACTAAAAGTGGAGGAATAACTAATTGCTTCTCAAGCAAGTTAGTTAGTTTGTTAGTAAAGTTTGTTAAGAAAGTTTGTTGAATTCAGTTTGATTTGTTTTGCCTAGGTAGTTAAAGTGTTTAGAGTCAGTTAGAGATTAGTTAGTTGGTTAGAGCCTAGGAGAATCATCAAAGTGTGATGATCTAGTGTTAGTATAAATAAGGCTCATGATTAGTGATTGTATTCAACCTTTTCTTTCCCCATTGAGGATGAATAAAACTGACTCCTATTTTCTCTAATCTTCTTCTTCCTTCTCCTCTGTAAATCGTGTGTTTCTTTCTTCCAAAACTATCCACCATTGTTGCAGCAACAAGGAAAAGCAGATCCTGCAGAAACTGTGCTCATAGGCAAGGCAAGAGTGACAGTGCAGCGCGCGCGAGATTCCTTGCTTGACTGCTGGTTAGTGAGGCCTGTGCAGGCCAAAGTGTGTGAGGTTAAAAGCTTAAGCTGCGCCAACATCTGGCATCAAGAGCCTGGTTCGTGCTTTAACCATGGCAACCTTTAACAGTGGTCAATTCCCTGCGAATCTTCCAGTTTTGGATGGAAAGAATTATGATAATTGGAGCAAACAAATGAAAGTTTTGTTCAATTATCAAGATGTGATGGAACAAGTTGAAATCTGGCACGCAGTGAACACAATGCTGCACAAGATGCTATAGCATATGTTGCAGCAAGACAGTCGCAGAACACAGTAAATAAATAAATAAATTGCAGAACAATAAATAACGCAGATAATTGTTAACCCAGTTCAGTGCAACGTCACCTACTCTGGGGGATACCAATCCAGGAATGAATCCACTATAATAGCTCTAGTTCAAAGCCCTCGACCAACACCCGGTACTTGACTTATCACCTAGACACTACCCGTGCAATCCTACCTAAGAACCTCTTAGATAATGAGACCCCGTCCCAAATTCCCTCTAACAACACGTACCATGTTGCTGTCAATAATAATAATCAAGATGGAGACACTCTCCTAGAAACTAGACAACACTCTTGCTTAAAAGCTTATGAGTGAATCACACACACTAACTCCGTGCTTCAAAGCTTAGGAGTAGCTTACAATAAACAACCAAAACACAGTCCTAAACTTGCATCAAATTGACACAAGAAAGGCTGACAAAAGACACAAACTCTAAACCTTAAAAACTCACACTTTGTAAAAAACACGGTTTAGAATACATGAAAATAATAGCTTGAGGCTTCACATATTTATAGTCTTCAATGTCTTGATGGGCAAGCTAGGGTTGCAGACAAAAACCCTTGCAACAGCTGCGGCCAAACCTAGATTAAAATTGAAAATATGTTTTGTGTTGTACCAAACAAAAAAAAACGAACAAAAATATAATATAATTATATTTTTGTTTTTAATAACTTTCCTTAGGCCGACTTGGACAATTCTTGTGCAGTAAGTCTCGTCTTGCATATACACACGTGCTGGAATTAATATTTGAAGCAAATCTTGAACGAGATTGACAGAAAAAATTCTGCACTTAAAACAGAGCATCAGGATGCTGTACGAGGATGCTACAGCATCTCAGTCCAGCATCTGGCTGGTTGGCTTTTGCAAAATGTAGCCAATCAAAACACCAACAATCTCCCCCTTTGGCAAATTTTGGCTAAAACAACTTTGGCCCAGTGCATGGAGAGATACTGTCTAGACTTTCCTTCGAGTCAACATAAACACACAACTAGGAAAGAAAGTAGAACAATGCTAGGCTATTTAAACTTTCCTTCAAGTCAACATGAGCACACAACTAGGAAAGAAAGTAAAATTTCATCAGATGAAAAGGTAGCTAGCATGTAAGCATCAGAGGCATGCAACAGCGGAACATAACACATCTTAGCCTCAAAGTACAGATAGAGAGAAATAAACTCTCACATAGTGGATTCAAGATCGGAGAAATAAACTCCTTAAAATTTAAGCAACGCCACAGAGAATAGGAAAAATAAATTCCTATATAAGCATGCATATTAAAAGTAGTAGAAAAATAAATTCTACCTACTCCCCCTCAACATATGCATAAACTTCACTCCCCCTCAAAACTTGCATATCACATAAAACATGCTATACTAGATGCTATAGCATTATGCATCACATCATGCACAACATATATCTCCCCCTTTTTAGCCATAAATTCTGACAAATAAAGTCAGTATCACATAGTAGGAGCAGAACTTCCACAGAGTTATCAGATCATAGAGAAACATAGAGTGCAGAGAGAATCAGAGCATAGGAACTCATAAAGTGCATATGACAGACCATCAGGGCATAGAAAACCTGGAGAATCGGAGCCAAAAGACATGGATTGTACGTGTTACAACCCAGAGAGTCATCAGGGCGTAGCCCTACAAATTAAAATCCAAAAGGACATGCAAATAAAGCATAAGCAGGTCACATAGAAGGACTTGCGTCAGAGTCCTCCTCCTCTACCTCAGTATCACCACCAGCAATATCATTAAGAACACCAGGATTGACATTGAAAAAAAAACACCTTGAGGTCAACAATCATTTGCTTCCTAGGCAAAACATCAGTTGACTGATTGACAGATGATGCAGCACAGTCTGCAGCATGTGTACCCTCAAACAGTCTAAAATCAAAAGATAAATCACAACCTCTCTTACTAGAAACACCAGCCTCAGTACAAATGCCAGGATGTTGAGCTAGAATAAAATCACACATCAGTGTAGGGAAAACTATAGGCATTTTCACAGCACATGACTTACCATGCAGAACAGTTTCATCAAGAATATGGAAACCAAGGTCAAGAGGTGATCTGGTCCCTACAACATTTATAAACAGAGCCAAACCTGTAGTCAGAGTATTGGAATGAGTAGTTGAAGCCGGTTGCAGTTTTCTGCTTTAATCAAATCAACAAGCTTTTAGCATTGTAAAAAATCTTCACTTAAATTCCTTTCCACATCAAGCCTTCTTTAACCTCCTAGTACTAGAAGCAGGAGTCCTCTCAGTAAGGTTGAGATTGTCCACATAAATAACATTTGAATCTTTCTCAGCAGATTCATCAACATTCAAAGGAACAGACATAGTTTTACCACTATCATCAACATAAGGGATCACATAGATATCATGAACAAGAACATTATCAGTAGTAGTTGCTTCAGAACCCTTTTCTTTGTCAGGAACAATAACATCATCTGGAGACTCGGGTATCAAGATGTTATCCAAATTTTCCCGTGCTGCAGATGTTGTAGCATCATGTGCAGCATCTTTCTCAGGAACACTCTTCTTGACATGTTCCAACACAGAGTCATCTTTGACCTCAATTGGAGCGCTAATATCATTACCAACAAATGTTAAACACAGCAGGGGGGAACACCACATAACTTTCTCTGACAAATACTTTCTCACCACAAGAAACATCCTTATCATCAACAAACACACAATTCTTACCAAATCTTCAGATGTTTCAACATTACCCATAACAGCGTGCATTACTAAATAAGTTGAAGAAAAAACTGCACGCCACACTTGCAATAATTGCTATAACTCTTCAGATAGGCAAATCCCAAGTTTGCCTCGCAATTTTTCAAATTGGACCGCATCTAGAGCCTTAGTAAAAATATCAGCCAGTTGTTCTTTAGTGGCAATATGCTCAAGAGTTATAATACCTTCTTCAACAAGATCTCTGATGAAATGGTGCCTAATATCAATATGCTTCGTCCTGCTATGTTGGATAGGATTCTTTGAAATATTGATGGCACTAAGATTGTCACAGTACAATGCCATAGCATCTTGTACCACATTGTACTCCAGCAACATTTGTTTCATCCATAATAGTTGGGAGCAGCTACTACCAGCAGCTATGTACTCAGCTTCAGCTGTAGATAAAGACACACAGTTCTGTTTCTTGCTGAACCAAGATATTAGATTGTTGCCTAAAAAGAAACAAGCTCCTGAGGTGCCTTTTCTATCATCTGCACAACCTGCCCAATCAGCATCACAATACCCCTCTAGCATAGACTTGTTCTTGTAGACCCACTTGGTACCAATCACATTAGTAGTTTTTGGTCTAGGAACTAAGTCCCAAACTTCATTCTTCTTGAACTGATTTAGCTCTTCTTGCATAGCATTTATCCAAAACTCATCAGTGAGGGCTTCCATCACATTTTTGGGTTCAAACTTAGAAACAAAACAAGCATTAGGAACTAAGTCAAGTGTCCTTCTAGTAGTAATTCCATGATTAGGATTACCAATAATCAGATCTGTAGGATGATTCTTTTGAGTACGAATGGATGACCCTTTCTTTGAAGTAGCAAAGATTGGTTCAGGTGTAGTAATCTCTGTATCATTCTTGAATTCCTCAATAGTTTCAGAATCTATACTACCTGGGATAGATGCTGTAGCATCTTCTGTATCATCTTTCACAACTTCACTTGAAATATCATCTATTACTACATTTATAGATTCCATCATGGTTTTGGTTCTGTAGTTATATACTCTGTAGGCTCTGCTATTTGTTGAGTATCCCAAGAATATGTCTTCATCACTTTTAGGATCCATTTTAGTTCTTGGTTCTCTATCAGACAAGATATAACATTTACTTCCAAACACATGAAAGTACTTAACAGTAGGTTTTCTACCTTTCCACAATTCATACAGAGTAGATGTAGTTCCAGATCTCAAGGTGGCACGATTATGAATATGACAAGCAGTGTTCATAGCTTCTGCCCAAAAACCATGAGAGAGTTTCTTTGCATGTAACATTACTCTTGCAGACTCTTGTATAATTCTATTCTTTCTTTCTACTACACCATTTTGTTGTGGTGTAATGAGAGATGAAAATTCATGGATGATGCCTTCAGAGGCATAAAAGTCAGAGAATCTAGAGTTTTCAAACTCCTTTCCATGATCACTTCTGATCCTTAACACAACATTGTTTTTCTCTCTTTGAAGTAGAATACATAGATCTTTGAATACGTCAAAGGTCTCTGATTTCTTTCCAATAAAATTTATCCAGGTATATCTAGAGAAATCATTTACAACAACATAGGCATACCTTTTTCCTCCTAAGCTTTCAGTTTGCATAGGTTCCATCAAATCCATGTGTAGAAGCTCAAGAACTCTGGTAGTGGTAAGATGCTGCAGCTTTGGATGTGGCTTCTTGGTTTGTTTTCCAATTTGACATTCACCACAAATGCTTCCTTCTTCGATCTTGAGATTTGGCAAGCCCTTGATGGCTTCTTCAGGTATAGCTTTCTTCATGCTTCTTAGGTTTAGATGACCAAGTTTTTGGTGCCACAATTTTATTTCATCTTCTTTCGTGATTAAGCATGTCGACACATTTGCCTCTTCTTGAGGAACCCATAAGTAGCAGTTGTCTTTTGATCTGACGCCCCTCATCAAAATTTCACCCTCATCATTTGTAACCAAACATTCAGACTTGGTGAAGTTTACCTTCATCCCTTGGTCGCATAATTGACTGATGCTTATTAAATTTGCAGTCAATCCTTTTACTAACAACACATTGCTTAGTTTAGGCAAGCTATTACTGTTGAGCTCCCCTATACCAACAATTTCTCCTTTAGTACCATTACCACAAGTTACAAAACTAGTTGAGTAAGACTTTAAATCAACAAGAAATTTTTCAATTCCGGTCATGTGTCTTGAACAACCACTATCAAAATACCAGTCTTCCCTTGATGAAGCTCTAAGTGATGTGTGAGCAATCAGAGCAGTAATCTTCTTCTCAAGTTGAGTATCATCACTGGTCTTCACATTCTTACCTATAGGTTTCCATTCTTGTTGAGTGGAGGCAGTTGTGGAAACTGGTTTAGGCTGATGATGCCTGTTAGGGTATCCAAACAATTTGTAACAAAAAGGTCTTATATGCCCTTTTCTGCCACAGTAGTGACATATCCAAGAGTGATGTTTTCTTTTGTTCTTTGACAAGGGATGCTGCTTATGATGTTGTAGCATCTGTTGAGGCATCTTTCGCTTATGAGTTTCTTTTGGATGCATGTACGTGAGATCTGGGCTGTAACCTTTGTGTTTGTTGACATTCTCATAACTAAGCCCAATATGTTTAGGCTTTAGAACATTTTTCTCTAAGATTTCTTCTAGTTGACCATCAGCTTTATGAAGTTTATCAAGATGATCATCATCTTTATACAACATGTCAGAGAATTTTCTCAAACGCCAAATGTCAGCATTTAATTTTTCAATGACTTCCTTAGCTTCATCAAGATCAGAGGACAGATAATTTACCTTCCTCTGGAGCTCATCCATCTTTGATATATTTTCAACTTTTTCTGCCTTCAATTGATTGATGGTTACCTTTTGTTTCTCAATGACTTTGCATATTTCTCCACTCTTGAGGCAGAGTTCTCTGTAAGAATCAGCAAGTTCTTCGTAGGTTACCTCTCCATCACAAGATTCTGTATCAGATGTAATAGTACCTGTTAAGACTGAGATATGTTTGGCAGTCACAGATGCTGTATCATCTTCTGAGTCATCATCATCAGACCAACTGACAGTTAGTCCTTTCTTCGTTCTTTTCTGATATGTTGGACATTCAGGTCTGATGTGACCATATCCCTCGCATTCGTGACATTGAATATTCTTGTTTAAGCTTGACCTTTCATCACTCTTAGGTTTTCCTTGATTCACAATGCTGCGCATAGTGCCTGGAGCATCATTCTTAGAATTTGGTCTGGGTCTTTTGTCCATTTGTTTTAGAACTTTGTTGAACTGTTTTCCCAGCAACTCCATAGCTTCAGAGATACTTTCATTAGATTCTTCATCCTCTTCTAGATCTTCTTCATCATTTTTGGATGAAAAAGCAATGCTCTTATTTTTCTTTTCACTTCTTCCATTTACAACACTTTCATAAGTTTGGAGTGATCCAACCAGTTCATCCAGCTTCATCTGAGATATGTTTTTGGCTTCTTCCATAGCTGTGACTTTCATATCAAATTTCTTTGGAAGAGATCTGAGCAATTTTCTTACTAACTTTTCTTCGGGAATTTTCTCCCCCAAAGCATCAAATTGATTATCATAATCTAGAATAGTCATATGAAAATCTTGAATTGTTTCCTCATCCTTCATACGTAAATTTTCAAACTGAGTAGTAAGGATCTGTAATTTGGACATTTTTACCTGAGGAGTACCTTCATGAACAGTTTCAAGAATCTTCCATGCTTCCTTGGCTGAGACACATTTTTTGATCAGTTTGAAAATGTGTTTGTCTACCCCATTGTATAATGCATATAATGCTTTTGAGTTTCCCAAAGCAAGCTCATCTTCTTCTTTAGACCAGTCCTCCTCAGCTTTTAGTTCAAGTGTTGGCTTTCCATCCTTGTCCATGACCACAGGGGGGTCCCATCCTTTCAGAACAGCTTTCCAAGTTTTGCTATCCATAGATTTTAGGAAAGCAATCATGCGTGATTTCCAATAATCATAGTTGGAGACACCAACTAGAAGCGGTGGTCTGCTTACAAGCCCTCCTTCTTTGTCCATGTTGCCAGACATTCTCCCTGGAGCTCACCCTATAACCAGAAAGGGTGCCTGCTCTGATGCCAATTGAAATCTGGCACGCAGTGAACACAATGCTGCACAAGATGCTATAGCATATGTTGCAGCAAGACAGTCGCAGAACACAGTAAATAAATAAATAAATTGCAGAACAATAAATAACGCAGATAATTGTTAACCCAGTTCAGTGCAACGTCACCTACTCTGGGGGATACCAATCCAGGAATGAATCCACTATAATAGCTCTAGTTCAAAGCCCTCGACCAACACCCGGTACTTGACTTATCACCTAGACACTACCCGTGCAATCCTACCTAAGAACCTCTTAGATAATGAGACCCCGTCCCAAATTCCCTCTAACAACACGTACCATGTTGCTGTCAATAATAATAATCAAGATGGAGACACTCTCCTAGAAACTAGACAACACTCTTGCTTAAAAGCTTATGAGTGAATCACACACACTAACTCCGTGCTTCAAAGCTTAGGAGTAGCTTACAATAAACAACCAAAACACAGTCCTAAACTTGCATCAAATTGACACAAGAAAGGCTGACAAAAGACACAAACTCTAAACCTTAAAAACTCACACTTTGTAAAAAACACGGTTTAGAATACATGAAAATAATAGCTTGAGGCTTCACATATTTATAGTCTTCAATGTCTTGATGGGCAAGCTAGGGTTGCAGACAAAAACCCTTGCAACAGCTGCGGCCAAACCTAGATTAAAATTGAAAATATGTTTTGTGTTGTACCAAACAAAAAAAAACGAACAAAAATATAATATAATTATATTTTTGTTTTTAATAACTTTCCTTAGGCCGACTTGGACAATTCTTGTGCAGTAAGTCTCGTCTTGCATATACACACGTGCTGGAATTAATATTTGAAGCAAATCTTGAACGAGATTGACAGAAAAAATTCTGCACTTAAAACAGAGCATCAGGATGCTGTACGAGGATGCTACAGCATCTCAGTCCAGCATCTGGCTGGTTGGCTTTTGCAAAATGTAGCCAATCAAAACACCAACACAAGTGATTAGTGGTGTGGAACCACTTTCAGAAGGTGCAACAAAAGCTCAAAGAACACAACACAAAGAGCTGAAGAAGAAAGATTACAAGGCATTGTTCATAATTCATCAAAGTGTAAGTCCTGACATCTTTGAAAAGGTTGGAGATTGTGAGTCAGCTAAACAAGCTTGGGATATTTTGGCAACAGCTTATGCTGGAGATCAGAAGGTGAAGAAAGTGAAATTACAAACCCTAAGAAGCAAGTTTGCACAGCTACAAATGGAAGAGAAAGAAACTGTAAGTGAATTCTTTACAAAGATTGCAAAACTAGTTAATGAAATGAAAGCATGTGGTGAGATTGTGTCTGGTACAATGAGAGTTGAAAAGATACTGAGATCTTTAACTCCTAAGTTTGACTATGTGGTAGCTGCTATAGAGGAATCTAAGGATCTTGACAGTATAAAAGTTGAAGAACTGCAAGGTTCTTTAGAAGCTCATGAACAAAGGATGAATCAGAGAAACTCTGACAAGTCCAATGGTGAAATAGCATTACAAGTTCAGCAGAATAACAAGAATAAGAAAGGAAAGGGAAAATGGCAAAATAACAAAGGAAAGGATAGTTATCAGAATGGAAATGGAAAAGAGAATCAAGATACAAATGGAGGTGGCAGAGGTGGAAGAGGTGGAAGAGGTGGTAGAGGTGGTTACAATGGAGATGGAAGAGGTGGAAGAGGTGGCAGAGGTGGAAGAGGTGGCAGAGGTGGAAGAGGAAAGTTTGACAAGAAACACATTCAATGCTATAATTGCCAAAATTATGGTCATTTTGCAGATGAATGTAGATTCAGAGAGGAATCAAGTGATGCTGAAGCCAAAATAGCAAGAAATGATGATGATGAAGGCTCAGTTATGCTCCTTGTAACTACAAAAGATGAAAGTGATCTGCAAGAAAAGTGGTATCTTGATACTGGATGTACAACACACATGACAGGGAGGAAAGATTGGTTCACAAGCCTAAAAGCTACTCAAAATCACAATGTCAAGTTTGCAGACAACAGCAGTCTTGCAGTACAAGCCATTGGTGATGTAACCATCAAAAGAAAGGATGGTAAGTGTTCAGTGATTTCTGGTGTATTGTACATACCAGGTATGAAATGTAATCTACTTAGCATAGGCCAATTGCTAGAGAAAGATTACAGAATTGTGATGGAGAATAGGTTGCTGAAAGTGTATAACACTAAAGGTAACTTGATGTTAAAAACTGAAATGTCAAAGAATAGAACATTCAAGATTGAGCTAAATGTTCTGAACCACAAGTGCTTGATGACTGCATCAAGCAGAGAGGAATGGAGATGGCACTATAGGATGGGACACTTGAACTTCAAGGATCTCAATCTGTTGCAGAAGTCAAAAATGGTGACTGGCTTACCAAACCTGCAAGTGCCTGAGGAAATTTGTGAAGAGTGTGTGCAGTCAAAACAGCACAAAGGAAGTTTCAGCAAGTATGCAGTAAGCAAGACTAATTGTGTACTTGAAGTGGTGTATTCAGATGTATGTGGTCCAATGCAGGTGAACTCAATTGGAGGTAACAGGTACTTTGTAAGCTTCATAGATGATTATAGCAGAAAACTATGGACTTACTTGATAAGCAAGAAAAGTGATGTGTTTGAAATTTTTAAGAAATTCAAAGCAACAGTTGAAAGACAAAGTGGTAAGAGGCTCAAAACCCTAAGAACAGATGGGGGTGGAGAGTATGTATCACATGAATTTGCAAAATTCTGTGACATTGAAGGTATTGTACATGACATAGTTCCACCATATACTCCACAGCAGAATGGGACTGCTGAAAGAAAAAATAGAACAATAATGGATATGGTGAGGTGTATGTTGAAGGGAAAGCATTTACCTAAGGAGTTATGGGGTGAAGCAGTTTCTACTGCTACTTATACATTGAATAGGTGCCCTACAAAGAGATTGAAGGGTATCACACCAGAAGAATGTTGGTCAGGACACAAGCCAAATGTGAATCATATGAGAGTGTTTGGTTCACTAGTCTTCAGACACACACCTGATCAATTGAGGAAGAAGCTGGATGATAAGTCAACAATGATGATATTGGTTGGCTATCACTCAACTGGAGGTTACAAACTCTATGATCCAATCAACAACAATGTGGTGATCAGTAGAGATGTAATAATTGATGAGCTTAAGGAATGGGACTGGAACACTAATGACAGAAAGAAGTCAACTAGTGTGATGATTGAAGAGATTAGTGAAGAACAAGTAAATCAACCAGTTTCTGAGGTGAGAAGATCAAACAGGCCTAGAGTTCTGCCAGCAAGACTACAAGAATGTGAAATGAACTCAGATGGTCAAGTGAATAATGATGGTGAGTTGATCCATTTAGCATTCATGGCTGAATCTGAACCAATTGATGTGCATAGTGCTCTACAAAGTGAAAAGTGGAGAGGTGCTATGAAAGAAGAATTGGAAGAGGTGCTACAAATTATGTTGAATCTAAGAAGACCTTAGATGATTAATCCATGTTGTGAAAGCTGACTTGGTGTGCAAGCTAACTAAAAGTGGAGGAATAACTAATTGCTTCTCAAGCAAGTTAGTTAGTTTGTTAGTAAAGTTTGTTAAGAAAGTTTGTTGAATTCAGTTTGATTTGTTTTGCCTAGGTAGTTAAAGTGTTTAGAGTCAGTTAGAGATTAGTTAGTTGGTTAGAGCCTAGGAGAATCATCAAAGTGTGATGATCTAGTGTTAGTATAAATAAGGCTCATGATTAGTGATTGTATTCAACCTTTTCTTTCCCCATTGAGGATGAATAAAACTGACTCCTATTTTCTCTAATCTTCTTCTTCCTTCTCCTCTGTAAATCGTGTGTTTCTTTCTTCCAAAACTATCCACCATTGTTGCAGCAACAAGGAAAAGCAGATCCTGCAGAAACTGTGCTCATAGGCAAGGCAAGAGTGACAGTGCAGCGCGCGCGAGATTCCTTGCTTGACTGCTGGTTAGTGAGGCCTGTGCAGGCCAAAGTGTGTGAGGTTAAAAGCTTAAGCTGCGCCAACAAATTAAAGCCCAAGAGCTTCAACTGAAAAATGAACAACAAATATGGTTGCATAATGATTATGTATGCAAAGGCTATATCATAAATGGTCTCTGTGATGATTTGTATGACTATTACAATACATACAACCGTGCTAAAGATGTTTGGGAGGCGCTGAAAAAGAAGTATGATACTGAGGAGGCTGGTGTGAAGAAGTATGCTGTTAGTAGGTACCTGAAGTACCAGATGGTGGATGAAAGATCTGTGGAGGCGCAATCCCATGAGCTCCAGAAAATTGCACATGAAATCATAATTGAAGGTATGCCTCTTGATGAACAATTTCAAATTGCAGTGATGATTGACAAACTGCCCCCGAGTTGGAAAGAATTCAAAAACCAACTTCGGCATAAAACAAAAGAATTTTCTATTGAAAGTCTGATTACCCGCCTCCGAATTGAGGAGGAATCCAGGAGACAAGATCAGAAAGAAGAAGAAAAGGCCTATGTGGTCACCGGTAACAAAAAGAATTTCGGTGCGGTTCTGAAGCCTAAAGGCAAACAATTAAAGAATCAGAACCGTGGTCAAATGAACCGAAATAATAATGGTAACCCTTCAAGGGCCCATAATGCTCAGCAGCAGCCACCAAGAAATGACAATGGTGCAAGTGGTGTAACATGTTTCACTTGTGGTAGACCTGGTCATTATGCTAAAACTTGTAGACTCAGAAAAAAACTTGTTGCTACCTCTAATGCACAAGTTAACGTGACTGAAGAGCCATATGTGGCTATGATCACCGAAATCAATATGATTGGTGGTACTGATGGTTGGTGGATAGATACTGGCGCTACACGCCATATCTGTTTTGAACGTGCTATGTTTAAGACATACACGGCTGCTGAAAATAAGAAGGTGCAAATGGGTAATGCTCACACTTCTAATGTTGCTGGTATTGGGGATGTTGAATTGAAGTTCACATCTGGAAAGACTCTGATCTTGAAGGATGTCATGCATGTGCCTGACATGAGAAAGAATTTAGTTTCTGGTTTTCTTCTTAATAAGGCTGGGTTTAATCAGAATATTGGGGCAAATTTGTACACCATCACTAAGAATGGTATTTTTATTGGAAAAGGGTACGCCACTGATGGCATGTTTAAGCTTAATGTTGATTTGAATAAAAATTCTCCTTCCGTTTACTATGTGTGTGATTTTAATATTTGGCATGCTAGACTTTGTCATGTTGGTAAAAAATCTATGTTTAATCTAAGCAACGTAGGATTAATTCCAAAGTTTAATAATAATAATAATAATAATAATAATAATAATAATAATAATAATAATAATAATAATAATAATAATAACAACATAGAAAAATGTGAATTTTGTAGTCAAGCGAAAATAACTAAAACTTCACATAAATCAGTTATTAGAGAATCTGAACCATTAGATTTAATTCATTCTGATATATGTGAACTTGATGGAACTTTAACTAGAAATGGTAAAAGATATTTTATCACTTTTATCGACGATTGCTCTGATTATACTGTTGTATATCTTATAAAGAATAAAAGTGAAGCGCTTGATATGATTACAATTTTTGTGACTGAAATTGAAAATCAATTTAGTAAGAAAATTAAAAGGCTTCGTAGTGATAGGGGAACCGAGTATGATTCTATTTTGTGCAATGAATTTTATAAACAACATGGAATTATACACGAAACGACTGCGCCATATTCACCTGAAATGAATGGTAAAGCAGAAAGAAAAAATAGAACTCTTACTGAACTAGTTGTAGCTAGTATGCTCCATTCTGGTGCTGCCTCACACTGGTGGGGGGAAATTATATTGACTGTTTGCTATGTCCTGAATAGAATCCCCAAGGCTAATAATGTGGTCTCACCTTATGAGATATTAAAGAAAAGACAACCTAACTTGTCTTATTTGAGAACTTGGGGATGTCTAGCTTATGTCAGGATACCGGATCCAAAGCGGGTTAAACTCGCTAGTCGTGCCTATGAGTGTGTCTTCATTGGCTATGCGGCAAACAGTAAGGCTTATAGGTTTTTTGACCTAAATGCTAAAGTTACCATAGAATCGGTTGATGCTGATTTCTATGAAGATAAATTTCCTTTTAAATCAAGAAATAGTGGGGGCAATGAATCCACAAATAGTGGGGGCACCGAATCAAGTCACATTCCTGTGATAAGAAATTTTGAGAGCAACAAAGAAATTGAACTTCGAAGAAGTAAAAGAGTAAGAGTACCTAAAGATTATGGACCGGATTATTCGGTATATTCTTTAGAAGAAGACCCTACGAGTCTTCAAGATGTCTTGTCATCTTTGGATGCAGATTTATGGCAAGAAGCTATAAATGATGAGATGGAATCTCTTGAATCTAACGGGACTTGGCACTTAGTAGAGTTGCCTCCTGGTTGCAAACCAATTGGTTGTAAATGGATTTTGAAAAAAAAGCTAAAACCCGATGGCACTGTTGATAAATACAAGGCTCGCCTTGTGGCCAAAGGTTTTAGACAAAGAGAAAATATAGATTTCTTCGATACTTTTTCTCCGGTCACTCGAATAACATCCATAAGGGTACTATTTTCAATTGCCGCTATTTATAATCTAAAAGTACACCAAATGGATGTTAAAACTGCTTTTTTAAATGGTGACTTAGAAGAAGAAATCTATATGGAACAACCTGAAGGATTTGTAATACATGGACAAGAACATAAGGTCTGTAAGTTAGATAAGTCCTTGTATGGACTTAAACAAGCGCCAAAACAATGGCATGTAAAGTTTGATGATTTGATGATCTCAAACGGATTCAAAGTGAATGAAAGTGACAAATGCATTTATTATAAATATAAAAATGACATTTGCACTATTGTATGTCTCTATGTAGACGATTTACTCATCTTTGGATCAAACATGACTGTTGTAAACGCAGTGAAATCATTGTTATGTAACAACTTTGACATGAAAGACCTCGGAGAGGCAAGTGTGATTCTTGGGATCAAGATCACTAGGTCAAAGGAGGGAATAACTTTAGATCAATCCCACTATGTGGAAAAGATTCTAAAGAAATATAATTACTTTGACTGTAAACCTGCTTGTACGCCGTATGATCCAAGTGTAAAACTGTTTAAGAACACTGGTGAAAGCGTAAGACAAACTGAATATGCGAGCATCATTGGCAGTCTTAGGTATGCCACTGATTGTACCAGACCCGACATAGCATATGTCGTCGGACTGTTGTGCAGGTTTACTAGTAGGCCCAGTAATGAGCATTGGCAAGCCATTGAGAGAGTCATGAGGTACCTTAAAAGGACCGTGAATCTTGGATTGCATTATCAAAGATTTCCTCCTGTACTTGAAGGGTACAGTGATGCTGATTGGAACACCTTGTCGGATGATTCCAAAGCGACTAGTGGCTATATATTCAATATAGCTGGAGGAGCTGTGTCATGGAAATCAAAGAAACAGACTATATTGGCTCAGTCCACTATGGAGTCTGAAATGATAGCGCTTGCCACTGCTAGTGAAGAAGCAAGTTGGTTGAGATGCTTGCTATCTGAGATTCCCTTGTGGGAAAAACTTATGCCAGCTGTGTTGATCCACTGCGATAGTACCGCGGCTATTGCTAAAATTGAGAATCGATTCTATAATGGCAAGAAACGTCAAATAAGACGTAAGCACAGCACAGTGAGAGAGATGATCACTAAAGGTGCTGTGAGAGTGGATCATGTACGCACTGACGAAAATTTAGCGGATCCTTTGACGAAAGGACTAGCTAGAGAGAAAGTCCATAATACATCTAAAAAGATGGGACTAATGCCTATATGAATTTCTCATGATGGAAACCCAACCTAAAAGACTGGAGATCCCAAGAATTAGGTTCAATGGGTAATAACAAGTCGTGAGAAGTTAATAATGATCATGCAAATAAAAATAAGAAAAGCATGATTCCTGAAAGCGAAAGGATGAGTTGAAACTCTTAATGAGATCTATACTTTGTATGAGTGGAGTACCGAGCTTCAGGAGTACTCTTGATAGACTCACCTATATGAATGTGGAACTGAGGCCGGTTCCTATGGAATTTAGAGGCGAATTCCTAGAGCTTTCATGAAACCGGGATTAACGTGCAGGGCCAATAAAGCACGGGCTATTAAGAAACACCTTGTGAAAAGGTTGTGTGCGGGTTTGAGAAAAATCTGAGATAGAGTTCAAGACAAGTGTCACTCTTGCTAAATCGGGCTCTTATTCGCTATGCAAAGGTTCAAGTCATAGACACCTTTGCTTATGCACAATCTTTTAGAAACCTTTGAAACACTTTTTTAAATTCAAGTGGGGGATTGTTGGAAAATGAACATAGTAGTGTTCATTTATGTGTGGAAGTTGATCCATTGTGATTGGAAATAAAATGGGATGAACACTTTGGTCTTGTAGGACTTGGAACTAAGTAGTGTGAATTAAAAAAAGTGGGAAAAATTCTCACATTGCTTAGAACACTCTCTTTAGTAGTGTGTATATATCCCAATGTGACTAACATTTTTTATTCACAAAATTAACTAATTTTTTAGTTAATTAAGCTGGTCCAAGGAGCCACTTAGTGCTGACTCATCATGGTAGCCAGCTTGATTTTGTTCCGTTGAAAAGAGATTCTTCCATTATTGCATTAATCCACACATAATAGTGCACATTATAGTGCATTAGTATTTGTTCCAACGTTACAATTTCCTCTTCATTTTGGCTGAAGCTTTCTTCTATTTACGTATCATTCTTTCTTTAGAAGGCAACACAATATATATAATTCATTCTTCTTGTTTCAGTAACATATACACATAACAAGAATTCATAAAAAAATCAAAACACCACTCTCTCTTGAAGCCTTGTTCTATATATACAAAATTCTCTTCTAAATTATTCTTTCTTTTGTGTTTCATTGGTTTTGTGAACTGGTAGTGTTGTACCAGCACTGATATTGTTGTATCAGTGAGATTGATATAGTTGTATCAATTTTCGAGTGGTTTTGTAGAACCATTCAAGAAGGTGTTCCTTCTCCGATCATTACAGTGCAGTGCTTGATCGGTTCTGTGTTGAACAGGGCTGTTTTATCCTGGGGACGACGCGGTTGGATTGTCTGCTTTGCACAATTTAAGCAGTACCGCGAAACGTCTTAAAGAGAGCGACCCAGTACGCGACTCAGCCAATAAAATCTTCAGTTCTAAATTTTTAGAAAATTATTTTTTCAATATCAAAAAACAACAGGTAATCTCAAAAAAATATTTTTCAGGGGGGTAACGCAAAACTCGTCTATTTTGTAGGGGGTATAACACTATTTACCCTTATATATATTACTAATAGCTACAATATTTTGATCCTGAAGACTTCTAATGAAAATATAATATCCACTTTTTGGGTCTCTAAGTTCACAAACATTTGATTATGTGCAGTCTTTTACCATATGAATCAAGTGTTAGGGACAGGACAAGTTGTGGGGGCAACATATTTATATAAATTTATAGCATTAAGCATGTATAACAATTTATTTTTAATTTAGTAAAAAAAAACAATTCATTTTTAATAAAAATAAATATCCTACGGATTTTAATATTGATTTTCTCATCAATGTAGATAAAAATGCCCCTCTATATAAATAAATAAACTCATACAAAAATAAATAAATAAATAAACAACCATGAGATGAATGGATTTGCGGTGAGATTTTTTTATAGGGAAAACAATCATTTTAATTGTGAATATGTAAAATGTTGTCATTGTGATCCATAAATGTACTCAAATTGCAAACACATCTCTAGTACATCTTTTGTTAGTAATTTTATGAGTTAAATTGATTAACGAAAAACATATTTAAGAACTAAATTGACTACCTAAAAAATATTCGAGAACCAAAATGACTAAAATAACACATTTGAGGACCAAAATAATTGTTTTCTATGTGTGGGCAACTTAATCTATTAGTGAAATTATCTCTATGTGTTGTGTATTTTTAGTGTATATAGTATCAAAAAAATTCTCCCCAGATCATAGTGGGGGCTCAAGCCCACACAAGGCCACACTTAGGTCCGTCCCTGGTTAGGGATCCGCCACTTTCATACTAAGAGGATTTTCATGCAAAGGTTTATCTTAATGATAGGTGCTCGATGTTATAGTCTAGTAATTTTGCTGTGAGAATATTTTATGTGAATGTTTGTCTTTTTTTTTTTTTGTGAATGTTTGTCTTTGATCCCGGGTCTCCACATTTTCCTTCCCCGTGTGTTTATTTGAATATGTTTTAGTCACCAGGTAAATTGCAAGGGTGGGATGGGTAGTTTTCAACTCATTTAATTAGTTGAGTTAAGGATTAAAAGAGTTAGAGGTTCAAGATTCAAATTTTGGCAAAGTGTAAAAGAAAACTAATATAACAATTATCATACTCACAATTTACCATTAAAAAAAACTAGGTCAATTGCAACAAAAAAAATAAATTATAGGAAACTTGGGTGATAAACTTACTAGTCCCACACCCGTGCGATGCACGGGTGTTATGCGGTATTTTATATTATAATTAATGTTGAAAATCATTCATATAAATTGAAACAATAAGTATTATGAAAATTATAATAATAACATCAACAAAAACAAAATAATAATAATAATAATAATAATAATAATAATAATAATAATAATAATAAAGTGATGTTCCTTCAAAAAAAAATAATAAAGTGATGTAAATATAAGATAGATATTAAATATGTGTTTATACATTTCGAAAAGATTACAATGGATCCTATTGCATCTACCAAAATAAGTTGGTAATCCATAAATTGTCATGTCACTATGAAAACGGTTTATGGTCATACTCATACACTGTGGTTAGATTAGTGGTTGCACAACTATCTAGGAATTATATATATCGATGCTTATACATTTAAAAAACTTATTTATACATCAGATTTGAAGTTACTTTGGTATCTTCTTCATTAACATTGATTAGCAATATCTTTAACTCATTCTTCAAAATAACTATGGAAATGACAACATATAATTGACCATGGAAAACAATCGATGTTGAAACATAAGTTTTTATTTATATTATAAATCTCATTGGAAGGATTCTGAGTTGGATAAACTACTTTATTATCTCTTACAAAAAAACTACTGTATTATCGAATTTGACATTTATATTAATTTGAAACTTATTGGAGCAAAAATAAACCAACTTAACTCATACTCAAATATCGAATATGATAAAAATCATACAGGACATAACAACCATTAGTAAACTTTATTGTATCTATTTTTTTTACTAACATTAGAAAGTAGTCCTGACAATCGACCAACTCCTTATATTTACAAAGATTGGACAAAAGATTATTAGCAAAAATATTAACCTTTTTGAAAAAAAAACATTAAAATACAAAAAATAATAAAATGAACAAAAAAATGTAAATGAATAATAACCCAAAATAATAATAATAATAATAATAATAATAATTACAATTAGTACCCCACATTAAATGAATGTAAGTGGGTGATGTGGCTAAATGAAAGGTTTTCATTGATTTGTGGATTAGGGTTTAGATAGACAATTCCACAACTATCTAGGATTTATATATATAGATTTTCAAGCAGGTTGCAGAAACAAATCTAATCGTTGGTTGCAACTTGCAAAGATAAATTATAGGAACCTTGGTTTCTTACTCTTACCGATTGATCCTCTGTAGTCCATTCCAGTCAATTTTCATATTTCTAATACTCTAGAGGCATTTAGTTTTGGGTAGGGGACAAATTCAGTCAATCCCCAAACTCATCCAATTTAATTCAAAAAATTGAGTTGAATCAGGTAATTGTTGAAAATAATGTCTATAAGATAATATTTAAAATGCACTGACAAATGGAACACAATGGAGAAATATGTCTACTATTTCAGAGCAATTTCCTATAACAGTGGAGAACGAGGGGATCCTCTCCTGTCAATTTTTTTATAAGTAGAATCTTGACCATCCATTTGTACTGCGAACAGCAGATTACATTAAAAAACAATTAAATCAATGGTGGATAGTAGGCTGGATTCCCTGTGGTTAATTTTGCACGGGAGGGAATCTGTTTCCCAATGGAGAAGTGAGTCTTCCATGTATAAAGAAAATCGTTTTCTCTCTTATCTATCTATATATATATAAATCCTAGATAGTTGTGGAATTGTCTATCTAAACCCTAATCCACAAACCAATGAAAATCTTTCATTTAGCCACATCATCCACTTACATTCATTTAATGTGGGGTACTAATTGTAATTATTATTATTATTATTATTATTATTATTATTATTATTATTATTATTTTGGGTTATTATTCATTTTAAATTTTTTTGTTCATTTTATTATTTTGTGTATTTTATTGTTTTTTTTTTCAAAAAAGTTAATGTTTTTGCTAATAATCTTTTGTCCAATCTTTGTAAATATAAGGAGTTGGTTGATTGTCATGACTACTTTCTAATGTTAGTAAAAAAAATATATAAAATAAAATTTACTAATGGTTGTTATGCCCTGTATGATTTTTATCATATTCGATATTTGAGTATGAGTTAAGTTGATTTATTTTTGCTCCAATAAGTTTCAAATTAATATAAATGTCAAATTCGATAATACAGTAGTTTTTTGGTAAGAGATAATGAAGTAGTTTATCCAACTCAGAATCCTCCAATGAGATTTATAATAGAAATAAAAACTTATGTTTCAACATCGATTGTTTTCTATGGTCAATTATATGTTGTCATTTCCATAGTTATTTTGAAGAATGAGTTAAAGATATTGCTAATCAATGCTAATGAAGAAAATATCAAAGTAACTTCAAATCTGATGTATAAATAAGTTTTTTAAATGTATAAGCATCTTTATATATAATTCTTAGATAGTTGTGCAACCACTAATCTAACCACAGTGTATGAGTATGACCACAAACTGTTTTCATAGTGACATGACAATTTATGGATTACCAACTTATTTTGGTAGATGCAATAGGATCCATCGTAATCTTTTCGAAATGTATAAACACATCTTTAATATCTATCTTATATTTACATCACTTTATTATTTTATTTTTTTAAAGGAACATCACTTTATTATTATTATTATTATTATTATTATTTTGTTTTTGTTGATGTTATTATTATAATTTTCATAATACTTATTGTTTCAATTTATACGAATGATTTTTTAACATTATAATATAAAATACCGCATAATGTCCGTGCGATGCACGGGTGTGGGACTAGTATATGTTTAATTTATTTAAGAAATATTTATGTGTTATGCTATCAAAATTTGAGTGGATTGGACCAAATGTTATTTTTTAGTCACTAGACCATACAAGAGAGTTTCTCAATCTTATTCAATATTTTTCATTTGAACAAATCAGGAAGATCGTCACCCTAATTTGATGGCTAACATACTTTTGTGACCAATTTAGAGATCAACTTATATTTGGTTAGTAATAATAATAATTCAGTATCTAAATTAGTCTCAATAATGATCAATAGTTTTTGTTCACTAAAGGATAAATTTCTAGTAGTCTTTTCTTAATTGTTGGGCTTTGAGGGGAGAGTTTTACTGTGTCGGATCGGCATATTAAATATTAAATAATCACACAAATAACTTTCACAACACACTCACCCAAAACTTTAAGGCATTGAATTTATGGGTTATCTCACTTATATATTGTTCAACATCAATTCTTGCAATCAATGTAAAACTTAACTCACTTGAAGATCTCTCAACATCTCCCTACAAGTGTGAGTCTCTCAGTGCCCGCGAACCATCACCACTTACTTATTGCTCCCCCAATAAGATGAACCGGGCTCACCATTGTGTTGGAACAAGAGTGAGAGTCTCGCTAGGTTGGATCGACACATTGGACATTAAGCAACCACACCAAATGACATTGATATCACACTTTAACCTAAAATTTTAAAGTATTAGATTTACGAATCTTCTCACTTATATATTGCTGAATATCAATATCAACTCTTCTAATCAATGTTAAGATTTAGAACACTATTTAACTTTTTTGGTCTTTAGAGAAAAAGTTTGATTCACACAAAAGCAAAAATAATATAGAGTAAGAGAGAACTGATTAAGATACGTTACCACTCACTACTCCACCACCTTATGACCAAGTCAAGCTAGGTCCATAATCAGATAGCATAGCATAGTACAAAGTATCAGAAAAATGAAAATCTGATATCTGAGCACCCCACTATTTATTTATTTTCCTACATATGTCCCAAATCAACATTCAAATCATCAAATGAATCGAAACACAAAAATAAATAGAGAGAGAAAGTGGGTCATATTCTTCATTCTTCATGTCCAATCATTTCTGGGCCGGCCCATTTTGCGGAAAATATTATCCGTGATTCCGCGATCCACTCGTGCGTGTGTCTTTCACCCACCGTTGATCTTAATCCAACGGCTAATATTAAAAATCTATCACCCCCACAATGCATTGTCCATTTTTTGTTTTAAGGGAAAACGACATGCATTAAATAAGTGGGCTCTTGGATCTAAGAAATTGGATATTTCATGGAGGGTGCATGCATTATCATCATCTATCACTTTCTTCATTCTACCACCACACTTAAGCCTTTGTTTTTGGATGAACACTCGTATATATAGTATAGGTGGATAATAAATACTATTTAATATAAAAAAATTAATAAATATTATTTATAAATCAATCAGAGTTATTCACCTCAACAAATATACCGATACATATTAACATAAAATGTATAAAGAAGAATTCACCTTGTTTATGAGGTGACACTTATCTTCCTCTTTTGATGCTACCCTACTTCTAAACCTAATCAAAAGAAATTCACAAAAGTTTTTATCTTTGTTTATCCCTTTTTTATTTCCTTTTCTTTCCAGCAAGGATGTGTTACCTCTTACCACCCCTAAATAAATTAGATAACTGTTGAATTTTCCTCTTCAAGTGTTTATCTATATTTGTAAAAATCTTTAATGCACATAACATGCAATATTTGGTCTTTATTTGTACTCTCTATATTATTATAGGATTAATTTTAAACTACAATTATAAAGTGAGATGGTGTTGTAAACAAGGTCGGTCCAATATAGTTAGAAGTTTAAAACAATTTGTATTACTTATGCGGGTTTACAAAACAAAACAATAACAATAAAGAAATACTTATGAAAAATAAAAAAATAAAAAACAAAACAATGAATTACATACGATTTTATGAAAAATAAATTAATTTTATATTACTAAAGTCAAGAGTTGAACTTATGTGTAAGAAAATTTGAGACCTTTAACTTTATCAATTCAACTAAAGAAATACTTGAAATTTAATTTTCATGTTATATATTTATAAGTTATAACTAAATGTAATTTTTTTGAGGTCTTTTTTTAACCTAAAATTTTAAGACCTAAAATCCATGCTTGTGTCGATTGACCCTTAGGCCGACCTTCGTTGTAAAATATAGATTTCATTGTATGTCATTAAAAATATTTACAATGATATACTATTTATTCTTCAAATTTTAAATGTTAAGCTTTCATGGTTTTGTCAATGAAATGCAAAAAATTGGATTTTTTGTAACTTTTATCTAAAATTGTTTACTTATTTATAGATAAATATATGCAAGCTAATGTTTCCCTGAGCATAATTTAGTTAATAAAAATATCACATTATATATGAAGAAGTTGAAGTTTAAACTCGAAATTTTCTATTTTTTTTACTAAACTCGAAATTCTCTATTTATTCATCTCAAAGAGTGAATTTTTAGCCACTAAAAAAATATGTAAGCTAATGTGATATTTTATCATCATTAATAAAACTATGCTAATAAAAAAAACATGCATACCAAATGTCATCTATTTTTTTTTGACAGTATACCAAATGTCATCTAAGACACTGTTCTTCATTCTACCACCACAGTTTAGCTTTTTTTTTTTTAGGTGAAATTTATCTTGCTCTTTTGATCTCACCCACTTCTAAACCTAATCAAAATAAAATCACAAAAGTTACCTTTGTTTTTCCCTTTTTAAATTTTTTTTTTCCACAAGGATGTGTTACCTCTTTACCACTCCTAGTGTTACCTCTTTACCACTCCTAAATTAGATAAAGTTTGAATTTTTCTCTTCAATTTTTTATCCATATTTGTAAAAAAAAATTAATGGGCATAGCATTCAATATTTGTCATCTCTTTTACCCCATGTTATTATGGGATTAATTTTGAAATACAGTTATAAAAGTGAGGCAATGTAGTAAATTACTGGTTTTTTTGTCCAAGTAGTCTACTGATTAAAATTCTACCTTTTAATATTGATAAGTAGAGTTTTTGGAATTTGAACATCAGCTCCAATATGTAGAATGTGATGTCTCTATTAACTGAACTAAATGTAAATTATTGATTTTTTATTTTATGTCATTCAAAACATTTACACATATAGGGTTAATTCATTAAATCTAAATTGTCAGCTTTTTTCATGGTTTTGTCAATAAAATGAAAATATTGAAATTTTTTGTTACTTTTATTTATTTTTAACAAGATTTTACATAAGAAAAATAAAATAAAATTGTGTACTTAATTTCAGTCAGTTTTTTTTTTTTTTTTGCCTTCATTTCATATTTAATCCTTTACATTTATTTTAGATTTCATTAGTCTTCTATATTTTAATTTGATCCCATATATTGGTAATTTTAAAATTAGTAGCTACATTATGTTAAATATTGACTTAATGTACGTTGTGGCAAGTGTGAGATGAGTTAAGTCTCACATTGTTTAAAAAAGTAGTGGTTGAACACTTTATAAGCGAGAGAACTTATAAACCTAATGTCTTACGGTTTTGGGTTAAGATGTGGTGTCTAACTCACTTATGTAGTTGTTCAATGCCCAATGTAATGATCTCCGGACCCCTCATGACCCAATTGTGGTATCAAAGCTGATGATTGAACCGACTTCTTGTATCGAAAATATTTCTGACAAAGGTGGTCAGGTGGCGTGTACCATTCTGCTTGATGGGAAGCATAAAGAATAGAATGACTCACACTAGGGGGAGATTGTTGTGGCAAGTGTGAAATGTGTTACGTCTCACGTTGCGTAGAAAAATGGAGATTGAACACTTTATATGTAAGAGGACATGTAAACCTAATGCCTTAAAGTTTTAGATTAAGATGTAGTGTATTTAAGTCACTTATGTAGCTGCTCGATGTGTCTGACAAGAATCTAAATTGACCATTAACATAAAAGCTTAATTCCTATTTGATCTCTTGTGCTGTTAACTTTTTGTTGAATAGATAGATAAAATGATAAATTATTGAAAACTCAAACAAATAAAGTGTATAAACTAAGGTTCGAACTCCAATCATATCGCCCAACCTATTAATTTTGACATTTCTAACAGTTAAACTAAGATTTGCAAACACTTCGATAACATTAGGATTAGTTGGTTTCCTCTTGTTAGAACCAAAGAGATTTGAAATTCTATCTCTTAATTATTTTTGAACATATGAGTTACAAAGAATTCGAGAAACTAAAAAGAATCACTACTTCAAATTTGCACGAAATATAATGCAGTACTTAAATGAAGATAAAATCATTGATAAAGAAGAGACATTGTGTCTAATATATATGCCTCAATCTAGATTTGTTGAACAACAATTCATGTTGAGTGATCTAAACAGTTAGAAAAGTAAAACACATTTGGTGAAAGACTTCCGTGTAAAAGTTATCAATAATTACTACTTACTCCGATTTTATATAAGAGAAAGTTTACTTTTTAATTCATTAATAATCTAATGTATCTTGACCAAATTATGAATACATTAGGTTCTTCTTGTTTTTGAACAGCGATACATTACGTTCTTAATGAATCTAAAATGTAAACTTTCTCTTATATATAGGACTGAATGGAGTATAACAAATACGAATTTGACAAAATTCATTGTTGGATTAAAAATTTATATCATATAGATTATATCCATAAATATTTAAAAAAATTGAAAATTATTTGATATGTTACTGAGACCCATAAAAATTAATTTATATGATATAAAACTTTCAATCTAACATTAAATTTTATAAAAAAAACAATAAAAATTTATTCGTTGTAATATTATTTATAATTTATGCACGATGAAAGTTTTGATGAAGTGTTTCATATCAGACAAAACTCTTGTTATTGAGTAGTTGTACAAGGCAAGTTCCTTAACAAACACAAAATTGTGTTGTCAAAAAGTTGTGAAGTATATACGTTGAGTGACACATATCCATGTTGAGTGATCTAAACAATTAGAAAAGTTAAACACCTTTCTTTGTTATTTTTAACCCATGATTTTACCAGGTGACGCAAGTCCCTCCAAACTGGACTATCAGAGCACCTAACAATGAATTCTTTATTATCATAGACGATTCCATAATGTGACAGGATATCTGTACAATTGAATCCCCACAGTAGTATATTATGTATATATACCAGGCCAATTCTGACGTGCACAAGGCCATCATATCTTTCATGGTGTACAAGTTCATGATATCATTATAACGAATACGAGTTTTATAAAATCTACTGTTGGATTGATAGTTTATATCATATAGATTATTCATGTCAAACTTTAAAGAAATTGAAAATCATATGATATGTCGTTGAGACCCATCAAAATTAATGGTATTTACGTTTTATTAAATACCGTTAATTTTGATGGATTTCAACGACATATCATATGATTTTCAATTTCTTTAAAATTTGACATGAATGATCTATATGATATAAATTATTAATTCAACGGTGGATTTTGTAAAATTCGTATTCATTATAATGATATTATCAACTTGTGCATCATAAAAGACATGATGTCCTTGCTCAAGTCCTATATACTAAGGAAAATGTTGGGCACTGTTTAAGAAACTAAATATAATAATATCATATAAAAGTTTGTGCAGTCAACGCCTCGAAAGTCTAAAAAGTGTTATTTTCAATTTTAAAATTTTCTTTTTTGGTTTCCTTAACCAGTGCCCCGGGCCCGAGAGCACCGGTTAGCATGACCCATATACTAATATCAAAATGATAAGAAGTCTTTATATGACATTTACTACCAAAGTTGAATTTTGCATTTGCATATGTTAGTTCCCAATCCCAATACACGTCTTGAATATTTTAATTATTATTGTATGTTTGGTTTCATTGTATTTGAAGAGTGACGGGTGAAAACTTTCTTTTTAAAAAAAAAAATTGATATTCCGGCTTGGTGATTTATTAATTTGAGAGGATCAATTTCATCGTCCACTTGAGGGGTTCTCATTTAAAGAAAGTTTTTTTATCTGTATGGACTACTGCCCACCGAAATGAAGAATATTAAATTTATAAGAGATGACTCATTAACTTTTTTTTTTTAATAATCAGATGACTCATTAACTTAATATCTTAAAATTTTGGATGAAATTGTGATGTTCAAAATTACTTATGTAATTGCTTAAAATTCAATGTGTTAATTTTGTAAAAAAAATAAATAAAAAAATCAATGTTAATTAATGACGCTTTTCTCAACGGCCCAACACATATTTTTTGTGTGAGAATGGCTCTTAAACCATCTACTCTTTAGTATAATAACATCAACATTTTTTTTTCAATAATCAAGTAAATATAAAATTTGATATCTAAAATTTAATGACCATCTCAAATAGCTTTATTTTTTTCTTCACTATACTATACCGAGATGTGATTACGTCAATGTCATTATTTTGGTGCAGATACATAGTCACACAAACTATGACTATTTAGTTTTACTTGCATAGTCTAAAGTCACAGATTGTATAACTGCACCAGAAAATTAATCGCATAAAATTTAATATAATTTGTACCAAAAAATTCAATTAGTACATGTAGAAAACTCAACTCACCAATCTTATTTGATTTAGTGGTGATTAGCGCTAAATATGGTAAGGATCACGGTTCGATCTCCCGCAACTGCAATCGGTAAGTTGCTGAAAGTACTTATATTAGAACTCACCTTGAATAAGATTAAACATATGGTAAAAGAAAGAAAAAGAAAGTACTCAACTCGATCTTGTTGGTTTTCCTCGTGTAATTATGACCATACCATTCCTCTATTCACAAAGGGATAATTTTACTTTCATAATAGTAACATTTCTTTTCTTCAATCAATCAAACTATAAAAAATGCCATCATATTTAGTAATGAACTATCATGTCTAACTTGAAAACAACCAACATATACCACCCATTGTCAACATGAATCAATTATTTGGACCTACTTTTGCACTCCCAATATAAATGAGTATGACTCATAAATGAGAATTGTTTGACTAGAGAGAGCCAAATAAATCAAAAATATAGATAAAGAAATTTTGTTAAAAACAACTAAAAAGTGTAGCAAAAATGTAAGAAGCACTATCACAAATAAGTATACTGAATATGACACTTACTAATTGATAATAATTTGTAAAAATAAAATAATTAAGTATAACTACATGTCAAATTGTCATGTCATGATATGTGTAAGACATCTAAACACGCTTTTAATTTGAAATATGGGTAAATAAACCAAAAATATAGATAAATAAATTTTGCTAAAAAAGATAAATAAAAGCCAAAGTAGGACGATCCAATCAGCAAAGACTCAACTTAGGTTCTACAAAGATTTAAGATCAGATCTCACTACTTATATAATTAAGTATCTCGTTAGTGAGTAATATGTAAGTACTTCTATCGGCGCTTTCACACCGGAACTAAACTTTTTTCTATTAAAAAAATGTACTAAAAAGATAGCATTGGCCCATGCAATTCCCAAACCAGGACTTCACATGATCTAATAGGCCAAGAAATGTGATTGCCTTTAAATAGCATCAATTCACCAAAATATACCAATAGAGAGAACCACATATTTATCACCACTAAAACTAAGGATAGAGAGCAATATAGAAATATCATCATGAAGGGCTATGAACCAAGGTCAAGTTCCTCTTGTGCAGCCTGCAAATTTCTCAAAAGAAGATGCATACCAAATTGTATATTTGCACCATACTTTCGTGCCGACGAGTGCAAGAAATTCGCGAAAGTCCACAAAGTATTTGGAGCAAGCAATGTAAGCAAGATCCTCATTGAAGTGCCAGAGGAACAAAGGGAAGAAACTGTGAATTCTTTGGCTTATGAAGCTGATGCAAGGCTTAGAGATCCTGTTTATGGATGCATAGGTGCTATAGCACTTTTGCAAAGGAAAATGATTGAACTTCAACATGATCTTGCCATTGCTAAAGATCGTCTAGCTCGTTGTGCAGCCGCTGCTGCTGCTACTCATTCCTCTTCTTCTTTTTCTAATGATATGTCGAATTCGAATGTTAGTTTGCCACCTTTTCCTGAGTTTTACAGTTGCAGTGATTTTAATGATAACTTTAGCCACAGTTCTTCATCTCAATCGTTTAGTCGAAATGAAACAGGTGATGATTTCCTTCAAATCCCTTATATATTTTGAAGTTGTTGTCACCCCCTTACCTCTATTTTGTTGTAATTGTTATGTATTATGATTATGATTTATCAAAAGGAGTGCTTCTGTTGTATATGTAATTTATAAATAAGAACTACATGAATGAATTTGTTTTCGAGTTTTATGATTCCTGTACTCTATTATAATAATAGGGTCTAGTAACTTCTAGAAAATTGTTATTTTCATGGCCTAATTAGTTCTTCAATTTTAGTTGTTGCGTCATAATTTTTTATGTCTTTGCAATTGCAGCGCGGCCGCGATTGCAATTGCATACTTGCATTAGTTGTATTTGATTGTGATTCTCTGTTATATCAAAAATCGCAAACTCAATTAAATAAAAACCTTTGATATGTAAACCATCAAATAATGCTTCTGGAAACATGTTTTGAGTTTTGACCACTCTCTTTTATCTAAACTCTGATCCCTCAGTTTTGATATGTTAATTCCTAAAGACAATTATATCAGAAACAGTTACATCAGTTATAAGTAACCGAATATAACAAATTGTAACAGAATTATAACTAACTCTAACAAACTTTTCAGATGTTGCATCATCTATTTATAACCGGAATTTTAGTGTTATAACATTGCTCCGTCTAACAGATGTTGCTGCACTTCAACGCGCGCGCACACACACACAAAAAAAAAATCTTATTGAGGCCTGAAAACCGTCAAACTTGCCACTAATTAGGCTAATATTGCACCGCGATTCACCTAATTTTGATAATGATATTGACAATATGATTATAGAAACACAAGTAGTTTGATTCTTTGAACATCTTTGAAAGGTTTCTATCAATGGAATTGGAAGTGGGACTAAGTGAACTGTTTTATTGAAGAATGCAACAGGAATTGTGATTTTGTGAGTCACAAACCCTACCAATGGTACTCTCTGATGGGAATCCAAAGACTAAAAAGGTTTGAACGGTTTCTTTTGCCGTATATGGCACATCAAATATCCAACAACACCACATGGCCCAAAATAAAACACCTGACTAGATACATTAATTTTTTCGTACACCCATGTTGCTGTGTTTACATTCTTCCAAACATATACAAAGTTTCTTTTAGATAGCCTAAAGAGAATAGTGGATATTAAAGGATCTTTAGGTATACCAACTAAGTTGTAATGTCCAAAAATTCTCATCGTCAACCGTATTTTCATAATAATATATAAAAGAAGAAAAAAATTACAAATCTAAAAAATAATAAATAATGGTGATACATATTAAATAGCATTGACGACAAATTCAAAACCTCGAAACCTACATATTTCAACAAATCTAAAAAATTATGAGAGAGTCTCGTAACAAGAAAGTCAATCAGACACCACAACAAGCAAATATAGCATTTATCGAGAACAAACCACTAACGGCATAACAAGTAACAACGAGCCCCAGCGGCAAGACCCAATCACGACAACACTCCACCGGCAACCAAACAACACCAACGGGAACTGCAGCACCGAGAATGGCTCACATTAGTATGGTAGAATTACAAAGCTGATTTGATACAATTTGATTAAGGATCGGGAGAAAATTGAATGAAGATTCGGGTTTAGTGTTTATATATGATCACATGGTCGTGAAAGTCTTTCTCCGTCTAATACTATTGAGTTTTGTATGCATATGTAAATGTTTGGTCACTTTGGTGGCTTTATTCGGATAAGTTCTGGTACTATTAAATTTTTTATATTTAATTTATAAGATGAGAGTTGTCCCTCTTTAGAAACTCATTTCAAGGCTAGTACATTTTCAATGTGAGACTTAAATTTCTCCAATAAACCTCGTCATGTTCGGCAACAATATTTGGTTTGGTGAGTGACATTGATGGATGGTCTTCAATATCATGTTAGCTTTTAATATTGAGTTTACCTCATCTTTACAAGATCGACTTGTAAGATAAAGAGTGTTCAGACCCGACTCTTATGCATGGGCCATTATATATAAGGATCGGTGTTCAAACATGTAATGAACAACGTTTTAGTTGTTTATTAATTTACTCTACTTCTAGGGTAGTGAAGCCTCCTAAAAACAAGATAAAAACGAAAGATTAATTTTTCATTGATTTGATTGATAATTATAATATTCATTACTATATATAGTATAGAAAATTAGCATATTCCCTAGCATGTTTCATCCTTATCCTAAAGACTTATCTAGAAAATTCTAAAAAGTAAATGACTCGCCATAATTTAAACTACTTGGACTATTCTCTTGGGCCTATATTAGATCATTACAAAACCTTAATATATGTGCATATAATTATAAGAAGAAATTCTAGCTACTAGACTATTTAACCACAAAAAGAAATTCTTGAAAAACTAATCTAAGGATAACATTTGAAACCCTGAAACAAACACATTTTATAATTACAAGAAAAATATATAAAATGAAATAGCGATTGTTCACAAGCCCAACTTAAGTATATAATATATGGGAGTTACTTTTTCCGTCCTACCAGTTACTCAAATACTGTCTTTTACTTAAGTAGCAGATGATATTTTTCCCCAAAATTTCTGATTTTAACTATGCGAGTAACGAATAAGATGACAGCTCCATAATATATTCGAGCCCACAGTCAAATTATCGTTGGGCCTTTCAGTAGTTTCAATTGAATATATTTGAAATTTTCAAAATCATAAGGTAAGGAAACGTTTGCTAAACCAATGGAATTGAGAAGAATTGTGGAGTATGGAAACTAAGCTGTGGGGAGGACTATCATTGAGAATATAGTATAAAAAAACTACTTTGCAAATGCAATTAAAATAAAAATAAAAGAATAATATTGAGAATAGTATACACATGAAGGATCCATATAGGAGGTGGATGAGAAATTTGACACTATAAATTTGTATGGATTTCTATCAATCCAAACAAACAAGGTTGAATCTGCTAGATTTAGTTCAGATTGGACCCAATCAACAAAACCAATCCAATAATGAACTCGGTTTCATTTATTTATTTTATTGAAAACTTGATTACATATCTTCATTAACATAGTTGGGATAAAATAACATCAAATATAAAATTAAACTGATAATATAATAGTATATAAAAAATTGAGGGGGCCATATAACATCAAATACTAGTATAAAATTAAACTGATAATATAATAGTATATAAAAAATTGAGGGGGCCATAATCTCTGCCGATTCTCCTTCTAAGACTTTGTTTAATAAAAAATAGCGGATACCTGATAACTAATTTATAACGGAAGAATTTATAGTAAAGAACTTATAAGTTAGTTGATTGAATTTGTAGTGTTTGTTAAAATTAACGGTTTAACATTATAAGTATAAAATGACATAAAAAAATATATATTTAATTTTTTTTTATTAAGATGGAAGAGATAAAATTGGAAGAAAAATGATAAACTATATATAAACTCGTAAACTAGTGGAAATAGCGTTTGAAAAATAAGCTATAAGCTCTCTTTGAAAAATTGTTATCAAACAAGTCTTTTTTAACAAAATAAGCTTATAAGCTAAAAGCTACAAACTACGGTATAAATTAACTTGTGTGTCTTCAGATAAAGAGCCTAACTCCGCCTCTAACTAACACTAAACACCATGGTTCGCCAAAAAATATTATGTGTTGCTCATTTGTTTCTACGTCTATATTCGTAATTGTGTGGGTTCACATATTTTTTTCAATACTTAATATTAGGGCCGAGCACTGACCCGTAACGCGACTCTAAACCGATACATCCGATAATATATTGAAGAATTCGGTCTATGCGAGTTTCTAAAAAATAAAGAATGGTTACAATTTTATCGATGATTTTCAGTTCGAATCCGACCGAATCGACGGATGTTGAGCCTTACTTAATACTCAAAAAATAGAGAATGAGGCGCGCACATGGGATGCAAATGCAATACTAGTAGTGCAAGCTAGCTACAGCAACAAACTTCACAAGCCAATCACTAATTTGTATGTTCACACATTTATTTTCAGAAATAAATTAGGAGTATGACTTGAGAGGTTATAGACCTTTTATTTTAGATGAGTTCCAAGGCAGAGGGCATTTAGCTGCACATTGCAGCACTGACAAATCCACATGCACACTACTGCTCTGCTCCCATTCACATAAAAAATATGTTTGGAAAAAACTCGATTAAGAAAAACAATTCAACTTTTTTTTTTCCTTCCCTTTTGTGTAGAAAAAACAATTGAACTTTACTTCATTCAATTTAAAATAAATGTCGAAGAATTGTAATATTATTGTTAAAATATATTATATGGTACTAATTTATTGAATTAATTTTTTTCAAACAGTTTAATAACCAAAAAAATTACTCTTAAACCGAATTAATGAGGTATCTGTTCGAATCTCAATCTCTCTATATAATATAATACTACTATAATATATCTATCAAAACCTCATGTAAACACTAAATTAACTTATTTACTATTGATAGGAGTAATATTTTAGAAGTAAATATATATATATATATATATATATATATATATATATATATATATATATATATATATATATATATATATATACTCAATTAATTATATGGTATGTACTATTGAAAATAAAATAATACTTGTAAATACTCCTAATGTTTTTTATTAAAATGGGACTTATTATAAAACAAAAAGAGTATACATAGTATTAATTATTCTTCAACTGATTTACATGCTTGCTCTTAGACAAAAAGATTAGACCCAACATAAAAAATCTAGACAAGTATAAATTCTGTTGATGATATTATTGTTTATTTTCTCAAAAATGTTCCCTGCCGTACAAGTGCCACCAGAGAGCCTTTCCTTCAATAACATACTACTAGGGAAAGGTATGATTTTGAGCCGTAAAGTCTTATGTACCGTATTTTTAATTATAGTATTAATTTATCCTCTGAATTTTAGCTAGGGATCAATACAGAGTTGATTCAACAATATTTAATGTTGAGGAAAATACCCTACCAATATCATTTCTAACATGTGAAGTTCGGATACTCTAAAAATGGCGAAGTATTGTGTCTGATACGTACTTGATACCGATATTCGTCTGATACTTTCTGATACACGTATCGGAGAAGTATCGGCAATTAATATTATTTTTTTAAAAAAAATATAACCGATACGTGTCGGATACTTCTCTGATATGTGATATGAGTATCGGAAAAGTATCGGGCAATTAATACTCTTTGATGATGAAAACGTAAGAAATGAGACTGATACAATTCATGTTTTCTCTTAAGTGTATTGAATGTTAGAGTACGTATTTTTTTTATAAGCAAATTGTTATTTATTAAATTGTTACGTTAGTTTTTCTCTTTGCCAAGACTTGAACTTTGAATCTCCAACTCCGTAACTCTTAGCTCAATTAACTTAACTAGTTGAGCTACCCATTCTAACCCCTTTTGAGTAGTACTTAATTTAAGATATGTAATTGTCACCTGTTTGCTCAATTTGAGTAGTTTGAATGTTAATTTTTTTTTATCATTATTAATTTTAGTTATGTTTATATATTGTGCATTTATATATATTTAATTTTAATTTTAATTTTTAAATAACGTATCATGACCGTATCGTATCGGGAATTTTGAAATTTTTTCTGTATCGGTATCATATCTAATAGAAAAGGGAATAATGAAGGAAATAATATTCTATTGGAAAATGATTTTTGTTGTCTCTCATTGATATGGTTAAGTGTCTATATATACAATAATAATAGGCTAATCAAACCTATGAATAATGACAGACTTTAATGAAAGTAATTACAAAAATAATTATGCTTAATGACAATAATATTCTAGTCTATCACACCCCCTCAGTCGAAGCGGGAGGTTCGCGGACGCTTAGATTGGTCCGGAAATCATTAAATAGAACACGAGGTAGGCCTTTGGTGAAGATGTCAGCAATTTGGTGACGGGAAGGAACATGAAGGACGCGTGCCTGGCCACGGGCGACCTTTTCCCGAACAAAGTGAATGTCCATCTCAATGTGTTTAGTACGCTGATGTTGTACTGGGTTACCAGAAAGGTAGATGGCACTAACATTATCACAATATACCAACGTAGCTTGAGATAGTGGAAAATGAAGCTCCAAGAGAAGGTTGCGAAGCCAACAAGATTCAGAAACCACATTAGCAACACCTCTGTACTCAGCTTCTGCACTCGAGCGAGAAAGTGTGGGTTGTCTCTTGGAAGACCAGGAAATGAGGTTGTCACCGAGAAACACACAATAGCCGGAGGTAGAACGCCGGGTGTCAGGGCAGCCCCCCCAATCCGCATCAGTATAAGAGACAAGTTTCTCAATAGGGGATGGATAAAGATGCAAACCATAGTGTAGGGTTCCCTGAATATAACGCAGGATGCGCTTGAGGGCAAGCATGTGGTCGGTACAAGGAGCATGCATGTGAAGACATACCTGTTGAACAGCATAAGAAATGTCAGGGCGGGTGAAGGTAAGATACTGCAAGGCTCCTGCGAGACTCCGGTATAAGGTGGGATCATCATACGGAGTGCCGGCGAAGGTACCGAGCTTTTGCTTGGTGTCAACTGGAGTGGCAGATGGTTTGCACGAGGCCATGCCTGCGCGAGCAATAATTTCACCAGCATAAGTACTCTGACTAAGGAAGAGTCCACTAGCATGTCTAGTTACGGCAATACCTAGGAAGTAACTCAGCGGTCCCAGATCCTTCATAGCAAACTCAGATGCAAGTAGTGTCATGATGGATTTTCGAAGGTCATGGGTGGAGGTGATAAGGATGATGTCATCAACATATAGCAAGATGTAAGCCAAGTTAGAGCCATGTCGATAGATGAAGAGTGAGTGATCTGAAGTGCTGTGCTCAAATCCAATGGTGGAGACAAAATCAGCAAAACGCTGGTACCAAGCACGAGGCGCTTGCTTCAAACCATAGAGTGATTTTCGCAAGCGGCACACATAATCTGGGTGATGAGGATCACGAAAACCGAGTGGTTGATGCATGTAGACTGTCTCGTGAAGGTCACCATGCAGAAATGCATTCTGGACATCTAACTGATGAATATGCCAGGATTTAGAGAGAGCAATCGTGAGAACAGTGCGAATAGTCGCCGGTTTTACTACAGGACTAAACGTCTCATCACAATCCACACCTGCAATCTGTGACCTGCCATCACCTACAAGACGAGCTTTGTAACGCTCAAAACAACCATTAGATTTCTTTTTATGACGAAAAATCCACATACACCGAATAATATTAACATCACAAGGTCGGGGGACCAGATCCCACGTATTATTGTTAATTAGAGCATTAAATTCAGACTGCATTGCGGCTTTCCAATTAGGATCTGAGAGGGCTAGTTTGGGGTTTTTGGGAAGAGGTGAAATGGTCGGATCATCAATGGTAACGGAAAGGTTAAAGAGTTTTCTAGGTTTGTAGATACCCTGCATACTACGGGTCGCCATAGTCCGAGTAGGGGGTGCAGGTTGGGCCAGTGGTGTAGGTGGTGGGGAGGTATCGGGTGTACTCGTAGGGAGGGAAGATGATATTGTGGTGTTGGATGAGGTATGGGAAGGATTATGTGGTCTGGCTGGTGAGGTAGACGGGGGGTTAGGTACAGGAGGTGACGAACTAGGGAGGTCATCAAGAGGAGATTGCAAAGTGGGATTGGTCCATTGATGGACTAATGATGGGTGCAGGTCATCAGTGAAATGGTCATAGGTGGTGAGAGGTTGGGAAGACATATGAGCAAAGGGGAATTTTGTCTCATCAAATATGACATGTCGGGAGATGATGATCTTTCTTTGCGATAAATCGAAACATTTGTAGCCTCGGTGATTAGTGGGATACCCTAAGAAGACACATGGTGTTGAGCGTGGTTGCAATTTGTTAATGGTAGTGGATGGAAACAATGGATAACACAGACAACCAAAAACACGAAGATGTGTGTAGGAAGGATCACGATGATACAAAAGTTGAGTAGGAGAATGATTTGACAAATTCTTTCGAGGAAGGATATTAAGAAGATAAGTAGCCATTTGAAGGGCATGATGCCAAAATGATGGAGGAACAGAAGAATGGGCGAGAAGAGTGCGAATCATGTTATTAATGGTGCGTATTTTACGTTCCGCTTTGCCATTTTGAGATGACGTGTGAGGGCAAGAGAAACGGAAAATAAGACCATTATCAACACAATATTTATGAAATAATGTATTGTTGTATTCACGTCCATTATCACATTGAAAACATTTCACGGTTTGAGAAAATTGCGTGCGAATTTGATTAGAAAGAGAAGTGAACATTTCAAAAACCTGAGATTTGTTACTTATAGGAAACGTCCACAAAAAATCAGAATAATCATCCAAGAATAAAACATAATATCGATGACCAGAAGAACTTAAAATCGGTGATGTCCATATATCACTATGTAAAATATCAAAAGGCATTAAAGTAACATTTTTGGATGAATCAAAAGGCAACTTAATATGTTTGCCAAACACACAAGAATTACAAATAGTCTTAGAACTTAAATGTTCACCACTAATGAACTTATTTTTATGAAGAGACTGCAAAGTAGAAGAACTTGGATGGCCGAGGCGGCTGTGCCAGAGACCGGAAGAGAGACCAGCAAAGTGAGAGGCAGAGGTGACAGGATATAGATCACCAAAGCTATTACATCTCATGAGAGGGGTACCCGTCTGAAAGTCAAATACCGAGAAACCAAATGGATCAAATGAAACAGAAACATTATTTTCAGTAGTGAGTTGTCGCACAGAAATCAAATTCTTAATAATTTGTGGTGTGTGTAAAACATGTTTAAGGTCTAAGTGTTTGTGTTTGTCAGATGTAGGTAGGGTTGTGTGACCAGACCCTTGAATTGGAATACCTTGTCCACTACCGACAATCAGTTTCTGATTTAAATGACTCAAATTAGAATAAGACGTGAGATTACCTTGAGATGCCGTTGTGTGGGAGGTGGCTCCAGTGTCCATGTACCATGTGTTGTCCGGCGGATTAAGAGACATGGTGTGCATGGCAGCTGCAATGTCAGTGGGGGTTGGTGAAGGCGTAGCAACGTGAGCCTGTGGACGTTGACCTAGGATACCTGGTTGCCTCGGAGTACCGGTGGGTTGTGTCCACTGAGATGTAGGATATGGGCAAGGAGGCACACCCCATGGAGGTGGGACCCATCCCCAAGGAGACCAAGAGGGATGTTGGAGTTGCTGCCATGGTTGAGAGGACCAAGAGGGACCGTTAGACCTAGAACCACCGCGCTGTCCGCGCCCTCTGGTGCGACTTTGATTGTTGCGGTTGCGGCCTGAACCAGAACGGTTGTCCTGTCGTCGGTTGGAACGCTGCTGGGAGGAGTCATCTGTGTCTCGTGGCATGGCAGTATGCAAGACAGTGGGTGAGCTAGTGCTATGCATTTTGGCCAAACCAGATTCCTCCAAGGTGAGCATGGAGCGAGCCTCAAGAAATGAGGGTAAAGTTTTCTGTTGGCGAATCACGGTGGCAACCCCACGATACGGCTCAGACAATCCGGATACTATTTGAAGGACCAGTCGGTGTTCGCTGACGGGTGCTCCAACGTTCTTCAGTTGATCAGATAGTTGCTTGAGTCGTTGACAATATGCAGAGACGTTAGGAAAATCTTCCATACGAGTGGAGGAAAAATCTTGTTCAAGCGCAACAGCACGGGAGTTTTGATTGTCCTCAAATATGTTGGCCAAACGGTTCCAGGTAGCCATGGCAGTTGATCCTTTTTCCATAATGGTGGTAAGGAGATCAAATGAGATAGTGGAATAAATCCATTGAAGAACCGTTGAATCAAGAATTGTCCACATTTCAAAACTGGCATCAGTGGAGGCAGGCTTCTCTTTGCCGGGTTGAGGAATGATGTGATGAATAACCTTGTGGGCACGAGCATGAACCTCAAATAATTCGGCCCACATGTTGTAGTGATCCTTCTCCAGCTCCAGTACAAAGGGAATGCTATGTTTGATGTTGGTGACGGCAAGGGCAGGATGAAAATCTGTTTTTGCTGAAGAGACAGATGTGGAGATGACGGCAGAGGTTGTGGATGCAGCGGCAGGAGCGGAAGACATGTCGACCGATGTGAAAACAAAGAGGGACTTGCTGTGTTTTGTGAACCGGTAGAAAAATAGGACACAATAAAACAACCGTTTTTATATCTCTGTTTCTGCGAGACAAATACCGTATTTGTGCGAAACTGAGAAAATTCAAACTTAGAGAAAACGTAAATCCAATACAGTGATGTTGTTGCTGTGTTTTGCGAGCAGAACAGAACAGAACCAGTATTGATGAACGGCTTGTGCGGTGATGGAAAACGGCACGGCGGTGCTGGTGCGAACAGATCGTGGTCGGCGCGTTTTGGGTTAGTCGGCGCGGACAGTGAGAGCTGGCGCGGGTGTAAGAGAGCGGCTATGAATGGAGCGGCTCAGGTAGACGCTTGCACGGCAGTGGGCGGTGCAAGGGAGGAGGCGGCGGCTTTGGGTGAGCAAGAAGAGGCGGCGCTGCAATTTGTTTTTGTAGGTCACACGTGGAAAGAAAATACTCGTGATACCATAATAGAAAAGGGAATAATGAAGGAAATAATATTCTATTGGAAAATGATTTTTGTTGTCTCTCATTGATATGGTTAAGTGTCTATATATACAATAATAATAGGCTAATCAAACCTATGAATAATGACAGACTTTAATGAAAGTAATTACAAAAATAATTATGCTTAATGACAATAATATTCTAGTCTATCAATATCGTATCAATATTGTGTCACGTATCGGGAATTCATTGTTTCTAACCCTCCATATTGCCTATATAGCTGAGTGTTAGATCGTCAATACACTTTTGTGTTATTTTTCTTGTTGGAATTGTCGTAATTAAGAAGCTTAAAGCTTTGTAGTACCATTTTCAAAATTTCTTGACAAGATCGAAAGGACACCAAACTAACAAAATAATTCATTCTACATCACCCCAGCAAACGGACATTGGACAAACAAGTGATCATCTGATTCCAGACTATCACCACACCATACACAAGAAGGTACTACTACTCATTGGCCAAATATTCCTCTACAACCAAAATTAATCCTCATTAGGGATCCGACCAAGAAGCATTTTCCAAGAGAAAAATAATGACCTTCGACGGGACCCAAATATCCCAAACTTTTTCCACCGTCTTATATTTTTCAGAACCAAAAGAAGATGGAGAAGACTCTTAATTGAAGAGGTGGCAATGAGTCTTAGAGAGGACATGTGATCCTAGTTGTATGATACAACAAATCAGCTCTCTATTAGCTCATCTTATGAGAGTTTGTCGACTAGATTACTTAAGGTAGATCTTCTTTCAAAAAACCAACTTAATAAGATCATTGTTCCAAAGAGATGATGGTATCCTACGAAGAGCTCAACTTTACACCCCCAACAATTCTAACCATTCTAACACAATCCCTCCTTCATAGAAAGAACATAGGATCCTAGAATTTTTATCCATAAACCATTTCCAATAAATAAATTTTACCGTAACCACCATATACTACACTAATTAAATATAAATTTTACCGTAACCACCATATACTACACTAATTAATTTCTAGGAATACCAGTAGGGGCTAATCCTAGAAGGAGAGAGACATGGAAATCGGTGGTGGATGTTATATCTAACAAATTAAGTTCTTGGAGTAGCTGTCAGCTATCTATTGGAGGACGCATCACTTTAATCAACTCGGTTTTGGCTAGTATGCCACTTTATTTCTTCTCTTTCATTAAGGCTCCTAGTTGTATTTTAAAACAATTAGTGAGGATTCAAAGAAATTTTTTATGGGGAGGCGGTCTTGAGGAGAAGAAGCTATGCTGGATTAAGTGGGATCATATTTGTTTACCAAAGAACCAGGGTGGATTAGGAGTAAAAAATTTAGAACTTTTCAATACGGCATTGCTTAGCAAATGGAAATGGAGATTAATTGATGAAAGACAGGGGGTATGGGCTGATTTGTTGCGGTTTAGATATGGGCATCTACCTACTAAAATTTTGACTGGAACAACACCTCAGGTTGGGGCTAAGGACTCTATTTGGTGGAGGGATATTTTGAGCATAGGCAGAACGGCTGATGAGGATTGGTTCAAATCGAATGTGGGTTGTTGCGTTGGTGATGATAATGATATCGGATTTTGGAAATTCAAGTGGTTTGGAAATAACAGTTTTGGTGAATTATATCCTAATCTGTATGCAAAAGAAGCTTTTAAGGATGTTTTGATCTCAGATAGGTTGAGTCGAAATGGAACAGATACCGAGTGGCATTGGCAGTGGTGTGAAGAACTTTCTGACAATGACGCACATCATCTTCGAGCTCTTAAGCAACTTTTACTTGATTGTCCTTTTGATCAAGCGAGGTCGGATAGATGGCGGTGGGTGCCGGATTCGGTTGGCCTCTTTACGGTTAAATCGTGTTATAGTTTGTTGCTTCAATATTCTAACACGGTTGTTTTGGAGTCAAATGTTTTGGATGTTATCCAAAAGCTTTGGAAAAACGATGTTCCATCTAAAGTTAATATTTTTGGTTGGAGATTGCTTCTAGAGAAGCTACCTACGCGGGCAGCCCTTCATCATAGAGGTATATTGAATAATTCGCATGATATTTCTTGTATTTTTTGTTATATGCATATGGAAGACTGTTCCCATTTATTCTTCAATTGCTCTTTTGTTAAAGGTGTGTGAGAAACTATATATAGATGGTTAGGACAGAGTTTACCGGCAGACTTGGAAGGTTGGAATCACTTTTTATCCTTTGGTTCTTTGGTTAAATCAAAAAAAGGTAATCGGATTCGTCATTTGATTTGGTTGGCCACTACATGATGCTTATGGAAGCTTAGAAATAATGTTGTTTTTAATGGAGCCTTACCGGATGCTTCCAAACTTGTAGATGATATTAAAACTTTTTCTTGGTTTTGGTTTTGGTTTAGGGGTCGTTTTGGCCGTAAGTCTTCTTTCTCTTTTTCTTCCTATTGTATGTCTTCAAAGCATACTATAATTTGCTTTATATTGTGAGGGATTGAGTACCCCTTTATACTCCTTTATAATATATTGTTTGCTTATAAAAAAAAAATAAGCCAAAGTCATAATATTGTGATGTATTAAGAATTCCATGTTAAACAAAAATGACAAAAAAAAAAATATTTTTAAGTAGAAATAATTTTCACCTTATAAATTAAATTTATAAGATTGAATTATATCCGAACACAGCTTCTTTGAATGTCAAACATTTTTTAGTAGTTATTTTCCACAATGAGTGACAGAGTTTGACTATATGCGCATTATTCTTATATTTTGTTTTGACTATATTTTTCTACTAATAAAAAAATTAGCATACAAGATATTGTTGGATTCATTTCGAAGAATATTTTTAAAATATTAATTTTTTATAATTATTATTATATAAGTAAATATATTTCTAAAGTAATATTCCTATAAAAATAATTAAAAATAATTGTTAAAGTTATACATTGATATAGAGTCAAAACAATCCTAAATTGATAAGGGTTGAGTACCCCTTGTACTCCTTATAATTCAATTTTTGCTTATAAAAAAAAATACATTGATATAGAGTACTTTTATATCAGTAGTTTATTTTCTAAATAAACAAAATTTAAATTATAAAGAGTATAAGGGATACTTAACTCATACTAGTATAACTCAAGAAACAACACCTTATAAACATTGAAAACAAACTAAAAGATTGTTACAACAATTAAAATTAAAAAACACTAAATTATCATTATTCCCTAAGACCATCTCCAATGGTGAGTACCTATTTTTTAAGAATTGATACTTAATAGGTACTCCCATTGGAGCAAAATGCAAATGAGCACCTAATAGTAGGTACTAATTCTCAAATAAGCATTGGTAACTATCCTATTTTGGTGGGATCCATTTACAAAGATACTCCCTCCGTCCCAAATTATAAGGGAAAAAAACTCATTTTTTTTGTCCCAAATTATAAGGGAAAAAATTATTTTCAAGAATGTTTTTCCCTTATTCTCATAAAATTAAATGCAAATTGCATTTAATTTTTTCTCTCTCCCATTTTCTCAATAAACAACAACCAATAAAAATTGGTTTTACATCTTCCTATTCAACTTAATAAGTGTGATTTTTTTATTTTCCCTTATAATTTGGGACGGAGGGAGTATATAGTTATTGGTGAGATGTGTTATTGATGGGACCCCTTTAGAACTTTTTAAGAGGTGTTGGGTTGAAGGGATTGAGTGCTTATTAGATACTACTATTAAAAAATAATAAATAAGTATTGTGTACTGTGTACACATGGGACCCATTTAGATATCAAAAAATGAAGAGCTCCATTGTAAATGCTCTAACCGGCCAATAAACCTGTACCCGAGATGTAAATAATGAAAGGAGAATGTTAACTTGTGCCCTTAAGGGCACATGTTAAGAAGATAAATGTGGAAAACATTTATTGAACTTGTGGTGTATTCAATTATCTAAACATTAAATTCTTTGTATCATTAAATGCTATATTTCTATTTTTAGGTAGCTTAACATGTGCTCTTAGGGCACAAGTTAACATATGAAAATATGTTCAACATTAGGTGGTAGTATACCACTAATGTCATACTCCCACATTAATGACTTTAGTTACCTAGGAATTAGTTGTATAATCGCCTAAGAATTATTAACACCATCTTAAAACAAAAGCTGACTAACAAGGTCAAAATAAAATTAAAATAATCAATTATTCCAAATTCCCAAACCAGTGATATCTATCTCTTTCTTTATTCACTTACAAAGCAAAACAATCCCTTTCATTCATTACACTCTCTCTCATATATAAAAATAAAATAAAAAACTTCCCCACCGCCCTATTCCACCATTAACATTGAAACCACTTTCATTTCACCTCACACAACACTACACAACAATAACACTGAACGAGGTAACCCTAGCAGTCACTCTCCCATCTTTTCTTTTTTCATTTTTCAAATGGACTCACCTCTTCATCATCATCTTCAAGAAACCAAACCCACCGCCAACACCGATGTTACTACCACTCTTAGTGAAACATCTAACAACAGCACTGATGATTCGTCATCAGTGCAGTTGTTAGATAATAATAACAGCACCAGCACCGCCAACACCAACACCAACAATAATAACAATAAACAGAACCGTAAATGTAAAGGTAAAGGTGGACCTGATAACAATAAGTTTCGTTATCGTGGTGTTAGACAACGTAGTTGGGGTAAATGGGTTGCTGAAATTCGTGAACCACGTAAACGTACTCGTAAATGGCTTGGTACTTTTTCAACTGCTGAAGATGCTGCTAAAGCTTATGATCGTGCTGCTACTATTCTTTATGGTTCTAGAGCTCAACTTAATCTTCAACCTTCTAATAACAACTCTCATAACTCTTCTTCTTCTTCTTCATCATCCTCTTCGTCTCGATTAAATTCTTCCAATAATACCCTTCGTCCTTTACTTCCTCGTCCTTCTGGTTACTCTTTCACTTACCCTTTTGCTTTTTACAATCATTTTCTTCATCATAATCATCATTATAATTATAATAATAATCCTCATCAAGAAATGGTGCAACTTCAACAGAATCAAGAATATCGTCATCAGCAGCAGCTATGTCATCAAGATTTTGAACATGCAAGTGGTGATTTTGGTAGATCAGTTATCTCGTACCAGAATCATGTTCATGGTACTAAATATGTTGATGAAGAAGAATTGCATGCACAACATGTTTTGAACATTCAGCAACAGAATCAGATGAATAATAATAATAATATTCAGAATTGTGTGGTTGAGAGTTCTTTGGTGGGGTCATCAAGTTTTGAGGGTTCTTCTCAAAATAATAATATTGATGGAACAGTGGTGGATCCAGATCCAGTTTGTGATTCTATGTGGCCAGCTTTGACAAATGAAGAAGATTATACAACAACTAGTTTATGGGATTATAATGATAATTTCTTCTTTGATTTTTGATGAATTATTTTATTTTATTTTAATTATTTATTGCAATTTTATTTTTATTTTTTTATTTTTAGTTTTTGTTTTTGGGAATTGTTTTGATTGGACTGGATTATAGTATTATAAACTGGTGATGATATTGGTATACTTATATGAATAAAGTGTGTTTATTAGTAGTGGAGTGTTTGTTTTGGATATGAAAGTTGTGGCAGAAATATTCATCTGAAGAAAAAGAAACCCTAGTGATTGTGATTCAATGGTGCTTTCTTTTGCAAGGGATGAACGAGGTATGTACAGTGTAGCCTTCCCATTTGTCTCCTCTGATTTTGTGGTGAGTTTTCTTTTTCCTGTTGATCAGAATTGATAATTCATTGCATGTTGATTGATTGGTTACTGTTGTATTGATTTTTGTAATCGAACTGTCCTTCGAACACATTTTAAAGAATTTAAAAATGGATCTTAGGGCACATGTTAAGATATACCAAAATAGAAATTTATCATTTAATGATACAAGAAATTTAATGCTTCAAAAGTCAAAATGCACAAATTAGCATTTAATAATTTCTATTTTTGCTTTCTTAACATGTGCCTTAAGTGCACAAGTTAACATTCTCCTTTTTTTAATTCTTGTGATTGAGTCATCGGGTGTTTAGGGATGGAAGGAGTTACTAACCATTAAATGATCAAATCGTTTTCTAGGGATGAATCCTTGGAATTTCAACTTTGACTGTTCGGAAATGACATATGAGAAATTAGGAGTACACTAGAGTAGAGTTTTGTTCTTACCAAATTAAAAGTTGTGGAATTAAAAGGAGTAGGAATTAAGCATAAGAACATCTCCAATGTACTTGGTACCTATTAGGTACTCATGGTACTTATTAGGTATTACTATTGGAGCAATACTTATTTGAGTACTTAATAGGTATTGGTTTAACAATAAACATTAGTATCTATTTTATTTTTGTGGATCTCATTTATAAAGATGTATAGTTATTGGTGAAATGTGTTATTGGTAAGACCTATTTAGAACTTTTAAAGAGATGTAGGGTTGAAGGGATTGAGTACTTATTATGTACTATTATTAAAAAATTATAAATGAGTGATGTATACTCGTGGGACCCAATTAAAAACTAAAAATTAGTATCTCCATTGTGAATGCACCTAATTACCGTAGATAAAAGGTCATGCTAACTAGCTAGTGCTTCATAGTACTTGTCATGTAGGAGTAAAATTAATGATGTAATGATGGTAAAATAAAAATTTTTAAAGTTAATTACACAAATCCCAAAATAATTTTTTTTTATTAATATGTTTAACAAGTATTCCGGAAATATTTTTAATATTTTTCTTAGACAAACTAAATGCATTCCGCTATTTCAAAATTTAGTAGGGTCTGGTATTCCTCGTCCGGTATTTCATGTTAACTTTAATGTAATGTTATGGCAATTTTTTTTAGGAAAATGTTAAACAGTGCCCCCGGGGCACTAGTTAAGGATACAAATATAAAAATTTTATCTCGTAAATTGTGCATTCAATGTTTTAATGATGTGAAAAGTTATTTTCTCTCATCATTAACTTTATCATTTGTTTCCTTTTTTAGTATGTTTAACTAGTGAGGGAGTTGAGATTCAAACCCCAATTATAATGTCGGCTAAACAATTTTGGCAATTTTTTACCCGTTGAGTTAAAACTTATGTATTGTTATAGCAATATTTTACTCCATATATTATCTTTGGTCCTATATAAGAGAAAATTTAGTTTTTACTTTTTAGATTCATTAAAAATCTAATATATCTAGACCATATCATGGATCAGATACATTAGATTCTTAATGAATCTAAAAAATAAATTTTCTCTTATATATAAGACCAAAGGAAGTATTAATTAGTTTATATTAAAATAAATGTCTTATGTATTTTGTCAATAGGATCGATACACAGCTAAATACTATGGGTACCAAAGAATTTGTCAATGAAGAATAATCTCTTTTTTGCACTCTCTTTTATCATTCACATCTAATTAGATAAAATTCATTAATTGAGATATTCTCTAACAAAAATGAGAAAATAAAACTCATGATTTTCAATGTTCTTTAAAATTTGAGAATTGCGTTAGCTACTTGACTAGTTGATGCCTCATAAAGTTCATCATAAGTGTCTATTTAATACAAAACAAGGGCATACCCATAAAGATCATCATTTCACAAATTCACACATTGGACAACAATTGTATTGAATGGTTATTAAAGATCATATCGTCTATGCATTTATGCATATAAGAATTGGATAAGCATGCAAGTCACATATGATATCAAACAATGAGCATATTTTTCATTGACCAACAAGAATTCAATTTAATCTATCGTTGTGCAATTTGAGGGATAGATTAATTAACATAGACGAATAGAGTACTCGATCTATCTATATATGGTGTTAGCTAGTCAATAGCAAACGTAATTTTTTACTTAAGTAGAATAATGTAAAATTCTAAAAATTTCAAAATTGTACATATATACTACTTAAGTAGAGAACTAAATAGAGAACTGAAGAGGATGTCAAATTTCTTATTTTTATAAGAATCGCTACTTAAATAGTAGAAAAGTAAAAATAAAAATTACCAGGAAGCGCAAGAAACATGGGGGCGCCAAATAAATTCTCGTATATAAAAATTCCGAATTAGGTTACTTTTGCTATCTTTCAAGATTTGGGCTTTCTTCTACGTAAAAATTGAATCTTGTAATGTCTCATATAAAAGAACTACTACGTAGAATTCAATCTTGTACGTCCAGAAAAATGTTTAATTTTTTCTCTTTAATTCTGATGTTCGAGCAAACGGAAAATTGGAAATATAGGAAAAGGAAATTCAAGCTCCAAATTATGTATTCAAGCCTTTGCCAATATATTCCTCAAGCACTAGATACGCCTTTAAAATTAGGCGTTGGAATAGGACTGAAATTTTTTTTAGGGTGCGTTTGTTTCACGGTTACAAAAATTAATCACAGAAACAACTTTCCTTTGCATGACTTTTCAAGGAATAATTTTTTCAGAAAAGTGTTTGGATAGCATTATTAATTACCAGAAATCTTTTATTTAATTTTTCTTAAAATAATTAATATATTTTATTTTCGAAATGAAAAATAAAAAGAAAGAGGGAACATTAAATGAAATCATGGGTAGATAGTGGTGTAGGCCGGTAGTATTTTGTTCCTTGGGAATAAAATATTCCCACCTCTATTAGAAGGGATTGATAATCCTGACAATGTGGTAAAAAACCATTTCCCTGGAATAATTATTTTCTTGGAAATATTGTTGGTTCCATTTTAACAAACACGGATAATTTTATTTCCAGTCTTAGATTCGCATGAATATGTTTAGAATTTTGATAGTCAAAGTTAGATACAAAGTGTGGCAATTGAGGAATATTTTTTCAAAGTGTGGCAGTTTGGGATTTTTGTTTCTAAAGTGTGGCAGTTTGGTCAAAAAGCCTCACATATGAAGAATTTCACACAATATTAATATAGGGAAATATATGACAATTAATAGAAGTGTTCCCTAGTCTATTTAGTTCGGGGTAGATGGAAGGGAATGAAGCGGAGGTGAAGTGAGGTAATATTTTTAATTAAATGTGTTTGGTTCAATTTTTACGAAGGAGGGGAGCAAAATCTCTCATAAACTCAATTTATTTATTTCTTTTGTCCTAGATGAAGTGGTAAGTCTGGTAATCCATTGAAATTAAACTCATATATATATATATATATATATATATATATATATATATATATATATATATATATATATATATATATATATATATATAGGGGAGGGATCAAATTACACCGGTGTAACATTTGAGTAATGTTACACTGCTCAATAACGCTTTAACAAATACAAATTTTACAAAATCCACCGTTGGATTGAAAACTTATATCGTATAGATCATCCATGTTGAATTTTACAAAAATCTAAAATCGTTTGATATGTTATTGAGACCGATGAAGATTAATGGTTTATGCATTTTTATTGAATACCGTTAATCTTGATCTATCTCAAAAATATATCAAATGATTTTAGATTTTTATACAATTCAACATGGATGATCTATGCGATATAAGCTTTCAATCCAACGGTGAATTTTGTAAAAGTTGTATTCGTTAAAGCGTTATTGAGTGGTGTAACATTATTGAGTGGTGTAACATTACTCAAAATTTGTATTCATTAATGTTACACCGATGTAGTTTGATCCCTCCCCATATATATATATATATATATATATGTGAGATTCGGTCGAATCCGGGTCACGACGTCCGGCCTGACAATTTTGGTATTTTTGTTAGTTGGGCTAAAATTTATGGGACCTCATAAACTCAATTTTTGCTTCCCCAAATTGGGGGAATTTGGAGGGGAGGGAATGCAAGCTATATTATTACAATTTTAATAATATTGACATAAGGATAAAAAAGTAATTTGGAGGGCGGATTTGTGGAGTTTTCGACTCTATTGAGTTTTTATATTTAATTATTTTTAATGTGAGTAATTTTAAAATTATCATACTTTTACAAGATTATAAGGATAAAAAAGTAATTGAATTTCATCATCTTTCCTTTTCCCCTCATAAACCAAACATATTTGCAATTAAAAATCTTTTTCCTCCCCTCCCTTTCCCTCAACCAAACATATAAATTAATAATTAAAAGAGATATCACCTATCTTTCCCTCCCATTCTTTTTTTTTCTTTTCTAACTAAACAGACCCTAAGAGATATTACTATCCAATTTTTAAATTGGAGATGACACAATCAACATGACCACCATACACCGGTGCTTTATCGTCCAGTTGGGGCTTGGAGGTCTATTAAGTTTTTAAGAAACTAAAACTTTAAATTATTGTTTAAATGTTTTATGGAATTATTTGTTTTGGTGCACATCGTCTCCATTTCGCCATTTTACATACTTCTGTGGGTCTGTTTGTTTCAGATTTTTCATCAAAAAAATCTATTTTTCCCAAAAAAAAAAATTTATTTTTTTATCTTACTTGTGTTTGTTTCAGATTTTTTCAAAAATCAATTTAGTAAAAAAATCATTTTTTTCATCAAAATGAGAATCTATTTTCAATAGCTTTTATCAAAATCCATTTTTTTTTATCGTTCATTCCCCACCATCTTATTCCCCACCATCTTAAAAAAATAGATTTTAATAATTGTAAACAAACGGCAAATAGCTTTAGATTTTTTTTAAAATCTCTACAAAAAAAATGATTTTCTTGAAAATGATTTTATTCAAAAAAAATCATTTTTTTTAAATCTCAAACAAACGGACTCTGTATGTCCTTAGGAGTGTTCAGGTTCATTTTCAAAGAACACCAAAAAAACAAGATTCATTTATGAGTTTCTTTTGTCTCTTTTCTCTTTGTTGCTCGATGCACTTCTTAGCCACTTCGTTCTCTTTCTTTTTGTCGATCCCTTCGAAAAATTGTTTCTTCAATACGTCCCTTTTGAAGTGATATTGGTCTTAGCCCCGTATTGGAATAATCGCAATACTATATTAGATGTTGTATTTTTAGAACACATTCTATCTAGCGTTGTAGAACTTTGATACAGCTAATTGAACTGTTTTATCTTATGAACGTCATGATTGATAGTGTACTTATGTAATTTGTCAAGCTGATACATCCTTACTTAATTATAATTACAATAGATATCACTTAAACACAATAAACTTTGTGCAAAGAAGGGGGACATATCAAATGTCAAGCCATGTCCTAATTTTTTTTTACAATATTGCAATGAGGATCGAACTTAAAACCTCATGGATATTACCCAAATTCATCATACATGTTACTCAAATCATTTACCACTAAATTAAACTTAGTGGCTTAGCCATGTTCCAATATATCACCGCACTTTTATCGTCTAAATTACATTTACAAACAAAAATTGTTATGAATATTATCTGTGGATGTCCATATAAGTCACTTGTCCATGTAATTGACTAATTATGTTTACTTATATATAGATATTATTTATAGTATTATAGATATTATTTATAGTATAATGTAACCTTAATTCTAGTAGTGGACAATATAAATTTTTTTAAGGAGAATAATATACACTATTGTCGCCCTTACTTACATCAGTTTATAACAAAATTATAAATATAAGCAATCTTTTTTTCTCCTATATAATACAAAGTACTACTTCGGTCGGACAATATCCAAGAACAGCATGGTTTAAGCCATTAATTCTCTGTTTCATATACTCCGTAATCTTTTTTATTTGGTCAAGCAAATCAACTGTTGAAATTTGGTGTTCCTATACTTTCTGTTTGGATTATGTCTGTGTCAATAGCTTTTCCTCATTAGTACGGGCTAATGTAACATTAATTAATCTTAGTTTACCCCAAAAATTAGCGTGTGGGACATAATAGACGAATGTTGGACGTAACATCAAATCTATTGGTATTTAAAATCCAGTATAATGGATTTAAATCTCCGACATAATATTATGGATAAGCCATAAAATCTATTTGACCAAATCCTAATGGACCGAAAATCATGTACGGTATGAACAAAAAATAATCTTTAAAGTCTCATATTACGTACGTGTGTCTTTGTAGCGTTCAACTTTTTTCAGTTGGTGTAGATAAAATAATACTCCCTCCGAACACATTTATAAGTAAATTTGATTTTTTTGGTACATTGAAAAATGAATATATGTGCCCTATATTATAGACTACATACATCCATTTTTCAATGTACCAAAAAAGTTAAATTTGCTTATAAATGTGTTGGGAGGGAGTAAATAATATCTGATTCCATATTTAAAAATGAGTAAAAAACAAAAAATGTTCTTTCAAAAAAAAAAAGAGTAAAAATGTTTATGCTAATAATATCAATTAAATTAGATATTACAAACTTATAGTGAGGGTTGATTATCATGGGGTATAAGGTTGACTATTGTACAGGGCCTTAGGCCCGAATTTCTCCAAAATTATTTAAAATGTTTATGGATTCAAGTTTTAATCAAAATTTTAAAAGTTACATAAATTTTTATTTCTTACAAATTTTCATTTTTTTAAGTTTAGTTTCTATTAAGTTTTAATGGTAATTTTATTTCTTTATCATATTGTTATTAGTAAGAATAGTCTCTAACTGTTGTTCAAAAAAAAGTCTCTTAACTATTTTAAAAACTTTTTATAAGAAATGGGTATTTTTGGTTCCTCAAAATAGTTCTTATAAAATATAAATAGGGATTAAAAGTAAAACAATTTTTTTTTTAAAGAAGAAATTTAGAAATTTATAATTTTATAGAAAATAAAAACATATTTAACCCAATTTAAAATTTTAAACTTAACTTAATTATATCAATAAATTTTAAAAGGTCCAAAATGTTTAATTCGAACCTAAATTTTTGCATATACCAATATTTAAAAGTCTACATATATTAATTATAACTTCTCCTTTCTCTGTCCTAAAATATAAAGGAAACTAATCAAAGATAATTGATGTATTAAAGTAACTTCTACTCCCTCCGTCTTTTTATTTTATAATTTTTATGATTTGGTTAAAAATTTGAACTAACTACATCAACTTTGTACGACCAATTTTTCCTTATATTTTGGTACGTTGGAAATATAATTTTGAAGCACCAAATTTCTTTCACTTACCAATTTTTAATATTAGAGCATAACGTGTAGCGTTCAACTTAAGTTGCAAGTAGTGATTGAAAAAATCTTCTACTAATTATTTACGATTAGGTGAATATACAAACAAAGTTGGGAAAAACGGTAAGAAATTTCATTGTCCAACTTAACTGCGTAACGTGAAAAGGCAGTAAAAGTTGAAGATGCTAATCTTATCTAGAAAATATGAATATGAACGTAATTTTGGATGAATTAAGTTGAAGAATTTCTTTGACTGCATGCAAGTATTTTATAATTAACAGTTAGAGTGTGATAGTTATTGATTGGTTTTTGTGTGAGAATTAACGTGTTTAAACTTTAATTAACAATAAAATAATGGATTAGGACTTATTCTCCAACATTCCGGCCGGCTGCAAATTGAAATGCAATTTTTTATTTAATAATTAACATCAAGAAGTTTTGTAAAAAATAATCAAAGAGCAAGTAATAATCCCACAACAAAAGTGCTTTGTCTATATCTGCTTTTATTTATATATATTAAGTTTATCTTGCTTGTATCAACAACAACAAAACTATTTTATCCAAAAAAGTAAGAAAAAAACTATTAAGTTTATCTTGGAGAAATTTTAATATTCTTAGTTTTTCAAGGAAGAAAGTTCACTCTATTTGATGTTTTTTATGTATTGTCAATATATGATTTTTTAAAAAAAATCATGATAATATAGATAATATAGGTATAAAATTTTCAACGTCGTTAATAATGACCAAATTTTAGTCAAAAATTTTGTAGAAGTCACAAAGTAGATTATCCCTCCCAATGGCCAATGGTTTAAAAACTTTTCCGCGTTTGTAATTTATTTATTTTGTTGTGCAACGCCACATTAGTAATTAATTACTTTTTTTACGCAAAAAAACTTATGTCATTTCATTCATAATAATAGTAGCATTACAATGAGGAATTACATTAGTAATTAATTACTAGAAAATTTAGCAATTGAACTAATAATTGAATAAACCATCAATTTGGTCTCTAAATATCACTCACATTTTAACTATATATTCTGCTACATTATTATTATTATTATTATTATTATTATTATTATTATTATTATTATTATTATTATTATTATTATTCAAGCAATCTAGTGGTTAGAATTTTACCTTCGATGGTAAATAAGTGAGGGTTAACGTTGGCCCTTGTATATTACTTACAATGTCTCTATCAACTGAATTATGCTCAGGTGACTTCTGCTACGCCATTCTACTACACTGATCCCATTTTAATTATATGACATAGAGGATGTTTAATTTCTATTAAATGTGTTGGGTCACGAGGGGGCAGCTAGCTATCATTCAAATTGGGCTCAGAGCTACTATAGAAAGTGAGTTGGACATCATATTTTTACCCAAAATCTTACGACATAGATTTATGGGTCCTCTCACTTATAAAGTGTTCAACCTCAACTTTTCTAAACAATAAAAGTGTATTTAACTCACTTCACTTGCGACAACAAAATGTCAATGTAAAAAATTAATTTACAATGGCACAGTCATAAAATAAAATAAAAATACACACCAAAACATTTTTCTTACAATTGCTTTTTGAATTTTACCTTTTAAAGAACAAATAACCATGTTTTGGAGAACAGTAAAAAATAAACAAATAAAAGTGCTCAAAATTTTATCCATAGCGAAGATTGAATAATTTTCATAAATAAATATAGTGATTTATTGTTAAAATATTAGTGGGTATACACAAAAAATAGGTGATTATTTTTTATAGTGAAAAAAATTATACTATTTTTCAAAAAAATACAATGGCTGAGTTATTTTTATGAAAAAATATGATGATTCGGCATTTATATTTTTAATAGAAAAATAATTTGGGTAACCCACTATCCAACGCAATTCAACCCGAAAATTATTGGTTTTACCCAACCGGGCCCAATGTTATAATGGATGGTTATTTTACTAAACTCAATCCGGAGTACCTTATGTGGTTTGGGTTTTGGTCAAACTCAACTCAATCCAGCCCACGTACACCTCTACTCTAGATAACGTTAATATTATCAGATTTTTTTTTCCAACATGGTTCAAATCGAGATTTCTTTCAATTGTATGTGTAAACTTATATTCATTTAAGCTATTGGTCTGGTTAACAAATATTTTATCCAATCTCATATAAAGAACAATTCATTTTTCATATTAATTAAAAAATTATATGTATTTGATCTTTGATATCAAGAAAATACCTAAAAAGATAAAATGTGTAATATTTTACTTTCTTCGGTCTTTTTATATTTTATATTAAAAAAATTCAATATTTTAGGTTCATTGAATATCTAATATATTAATTATGTTTTGGTTTTTCACCACCAGTTGAATCTGGTTCGGGGGTCAGTTCTGCCATCAAGTGGTTTCAGCCCCTCCCGATCGCAGTTGCGGGAGATCGAATCGCGGTCCTTCCTACCAAGTTCAGCGTCAATCACTACTGAACCAACTAACGATTGATCTAATATATTTTGTTTATAATAGCTTCTTCGGATGCTTTTTATAAAAAATATTTGATTTTTTAAGTTCATTAAATAATTAATATATCTAATTTATATTATAAACTAGATACAACATTTATTTAATGAATTTAAAAAATTGATTGTTTTTTATAAATAAAAAATTTGTAGCAAATATAAACTAAATATAATAATTATTTAATAAATTTTAAAAATCAACCATTTTTTTTATAAAAATAAAAGTAAATACTCTCTTCAAACATTAGATTCATTATAGAATTAATGTATCTAAAAAATTGTTTAAATACATTAATTATATAATTAATTTAAAAGGTAACATATTTTTTATATGGGTCATGCTAACCGGTGCTCCCGGGGCACTAGTTAAGGAAACCAAAATTAGAAAGTTTTGAAATGAAAATAACACTTTTTAAACTTCCGAGAAGTTGACTGCACAAACTTCAATGCCAAATTACTATTTTTGCATTCTTAACTAGTGCCCCGGGTCACTGTTTAGCATTTTCGTTTTTATATATAGAACCCGAAACAGTAAAATATTCGCAAACTCAAATGACTGTATACACCTAATCTATCATCAAAAGTGACTCTATAAATAATGCTATTTATTCACTTTTTCCAAAGTACACTCATAGTCATAGCAGCAGCAATAACACTCCACTAACCACCGCACTCCAGCCACTCCTCACTTCTCAGCCGTAACAACCACCACAACTTCCACAAACCACCGCATCAAACCCCCATGTCTAACCACAACAGCATCAAAACATTCGACTGGACATTCGACACACAACCCGAAGAAGAACCACTCCAAATCAAAGGCGGAAAACTCCTCTTCTTCATCGCAATCTTCACCATCATCATCCTCTTCACTTTAATCTTCCTCTGTGCCCGTTGGATCTTCCATAACCGTGGCTTTCTCAATCCTCCTCAAGCACCGTCACACACAACCGCATTTCCTTCTCCATCAGAAGGACTCGACGAGGACGATATCAAGAAGCTTCCGATTATATTACATCAAACAGATTATTCCAATCGCGCTTTGGAGGAAATGGAATGTTGTATTTGTTTAAGTGCTTTTAGAGATGGTGAGAAGGTGAAAGTGTTGCCGAGTTGTGATCATTGTTTTCATTGTGAGTGTGTTGATGTTTGGCTTATGAATCATTCTAGTTGTCCTTTGTGTAGAGCTTCTCTTAAAATCGATTATACGTTTCCGCAGATTTTGATTCAAGAACCACCTATTAGATATAATAATAATAATGTTCCACTTTAATCTTGTTTAGCTTTTGTTTTGTAATGTTAATTTAGTAGTATTAGTGTGTAATTTACTTGTTTTGGAATGTAAATCCTAGTGACAAGTAGTTTTACTTTAGAGATATGTGATTATGGTGAATATTAATATGATTAAAATTTGTAAACTTAAGTTTTAACTATTTTGGGGACTGAATTTGAAAAAGGGACCATCTCATTGCTTTCATTTTGTTTTGATGAACACATAACAGACTCACTCTAACCATCTCATTGCTTTTATATTTAATTTTTTTAACTAATGTCTCATAGGTACTGCTGCATCCGTCTCATAATATAAACAAAAAAATATTTTCATATTTATTAAGAAAAGTAAAATATGATAATTTCAAGAATAACTTTTTGTGTTTTTGTTGAAATAAGTTTCATGGGAAGATGTAAAAAGAGTTTTTATTGGTTATTGATTATGGGTAAAAGAAGAGAGAGAGTAAATTAAATAAAAATCTATCTTGAAAATGATAAAAATTGATTTTTTTTGCTTATAATTTTGGACATGAAAAAGTGATTTTTTTTTGCTTATATTAAATTTTATATTAAATTTTTTGAAGCAAAATCAAGTAAATCTGTAAATAGATAAAATAAAAAAATAACACGTCATCATATTTTTTTCATCTTCTACTACATTTCAAATCTAAAAAACATAAGGTTCCATTTTAAGGAGAAAATTTATATGCAGATGCATTTTTTCCTGTTCTTCACAAAAAGTAGTTTTTTATATTTTTTAATTTAAAACAATAAAAAGAAAATTGGTTTTAAATAAAAATAACTACTTCTTGTATCTAGAACGGTAAAAACTGTGTATATGGCATTGTACATAAGTTTGGTCCTAGTAGTCCAGAGTTCGGTCACGAGGTAAGTAAAGTCTGACCAAGAAATTGTTCCACCCAGGAATCGAACCCCGGATTCTCCCGACATCCATCTTTTTTGGTGAAACTTATTAACCACTTGAACTGAACGATTTGGTTATAGATATATCTTTTTAGCACTAGACCAAACAATGTTTTACATTATCATAACCATCAAATCACAATCAATTATGGATGATTTTTAAAAGTAGTAATGAAAATCAATGGTTATTAATTTAAAGGTTATGCTTGATTAATGGTGTAAAAATAGTTATATTGATTGTATATATGAATAAAATTCAAAATAAATATTTTTATTGATGTAAATATGAATTGATAATCCATAAGTTGGGGCTTTTCAAAAAAGTAATTTTAAAAGAAAAAACTGATTCATAATTTAATTTTAATGATTTTACTTTTTAAATGAATTCTTAACTTGGAAAACTACTCTTTAAGCATTTTCTTAAAAAATGACATTGATTTCCACCTTTAGAATGAATATATGCTCTCTTCCTTTCTTTTTAACCTATTAACCTAGTAATAATTACTTGTAAGCATTATTGTTAAAAATTAAAAAAAAATAAAATAAAATTCAGAGCATTGTATATAGAGACAACGTGTCAAAGAATAAAAGACAACATATTACTATTAATCGATTGATGATGATGTATTAAATTTATTCTTTAAAAAGGGATGAGTAAAAAACTTATTCTTTTTATAGCTTGACGCTTCCTAAAGTATGATTCGATCTTAAATGGTTTATTGTTTTTCTATTTGAAATGTGCTGTTGCTTATTGCAGTTCTGTTTTATTTTCTAAAGTTTAAATAATTTGATAATTCATTGCATGATGCCAAAGGAAAAGGGTGCCCAAGAAATTCCTTTGCATGTGACAAGCGTCCAAACACCAAAGTAGTGGACTTTTTCTTTTTTACTTTTTCTATTCTTATTATTTTATTTTTGTCTATACACATATAAATTTAAGGGAACGGTACATTTAAAAATTTGAATGTATCAGTACATTAAATTAATAAGTAAATAAATATTTTTTAAAAATAAAAAATTTATTGTTAAAAAATTATAATAAATAAAATATTACTTACCTAAACTGTCAAAAATATAAAATTTGATGTTTTATAAATTTTTATTTCTCATGATAGTCAATATTAAATTATTTTACTAAAAAAATATAAAAAGCTAGTGTAATAATGCTTACCAACAATAAAATTATGTTTTTTTTAATGAAATTATCATATGTAAAACTAGAATACATAATCGACAAATAATTTTTTTATTCACAAATATAATCGTTAATTTATTAATGTAATGACTTAATGCATCAGTATATTTGAATTTTTAAATCTCATACAAAAGCCCTTAAAGGTGAATAGGTAAAATGTTTATGGTTTGAATCTTGATTTTTGCATATATATATATATATATATATATATATATATATATATATATATATATACTATCTGAGTTAAGCTCACACGAACATAAGTTATTGTTATTTATTGACATTTGTAAAGTGATTCTACATTTTATTTCTAAAATCATCTTATGTCTACGCTAAAACACTTGATGTCAGAACTGACCCCGAACCAAAATTAGGCGTCCATTAGACTGGATACGGTGATCGAAAAGAAGAAGAAAAAACAGTTTCTACGTATAATTGAGCTTTATACCCACGTTGGAGTTGCATAATGGAAAAAAGTATAGGGCGGCTGAGGTTTCACAAAGCTAGCTAGGTCATATAATTCTCCATAACACTATCTATGTGTTTGATATAGTAAGGGTGCGTATGATTCTTAAAACAGCAAGAATTGGATAGAATAAGATAATACAGGACATGACAAAATTATACCGGAAAGATATAAGGTGATAATATTTTTATATTCGAAAATAAAATGAATATTTTCGTATTTTTTATAGTTGTACTGTGGACAAAAAGCTGTCATGTGGTTCAGTGAGGGACAAAAAATCTTGTTTTTGTCCTGTCTCTTGCTGCCTAATTTATCCAGTTCCATAATCTGTTTCAAATCAAACAGGGTATAACAAAAATTGTCCAGTCCAGACCGCTATTTTTTAGCAGATCAAACGCATAGTATTTTTTTTTCATCAATTTTTTTTTTTACAAGCTGTAAGTGTGTAAATTCAAAGACCCCTGTTGCTTTTATGAGTCAGCAATGGCTTGCTCTGTTGAGACATGTTTTGTGCATGATGCAATTACTAGATATATAATGGGAGACTTTTCAATAATTTAGGATAAGAAAACTCAAAACTCGACGCGGCTCTCATTTTTAATTTCTTCATTCTAATGTTGTTGCCATAACTCTATGTCCAGAAGACTTTTGTTTCAATCTTTATAATAATACATGTTTAATCACGAGTTACCCATTACGGATTACGCCCATAATCCATCTATAAGTCCGATTAATATATTGTTTTATTTTATATTGTAATCAATGTGAAAATTATTCAATTATGAGTTATCTAAACTTAATTTATTTAGTTAGAGTACGTGGGTCTTCATATTTTTTTGGCAAAATTACATTACATGTCCTTTATCTTATTTTTTTGTAACAATTTGATCATTTATCTTTTTTTGTAACAATTTGATCATTTATTTTTTTTGTAACACTTTGATCCTTATCTTATTTATTTATAAAAAATAAAGGACAAAAATGTTACAAATAAAAAAAGATAAAGGATCAAACTGTTACAAAAAAAGGGACTAAAGTATTACAAATAAAAAAAATAAAGGACTAAAGTGTTACAAATAAAAGATCAAGGACCAAAGCGTTACAAAAAAAAAAATAAAGGACCAAAGTGTTACAAAAAAATAAGATAAAAGACCTGTAGTGTAATTTTGCCTATTTTTTTTATAAGTGGGTCTTATTTTACATTATTCGGAATTAATATAAGTAGAGTGCGCCCCTCAACATGTGAGTTTTATAAAAATCCAAATTTATTAAGAAAAGAAAGTGTACTATTTATTTTCGTGAGTATAGTTTGGTTGGTAAAAATATTATATTATTTAAATTCCGGACATTTCTACATATTTATTATAAGACCGGAATTTTTAGTCTATGACTACTCGACAAAAAAAATAATGAAGACTATCGTGAGATTCCAACCCAAAAATTTGAAGAGAAAGATGGATAACTTAAAGGGTTGCATATTAGGGTTGCATAATACAGGGGTGCACCGGTGCACCTAAAAAAAGGTTGCATATTTATTATATTATTTAAATTCCGGACATTTCTACATATTTATTATAAGACCAGAATTTTTAGTCTATGACCGGAATTTATTATAAGACCGGACATTTCTACATATTTATAATAGGGGCTCTCTAATTTAAATACTACGTTGAACATTTTAATGTATAATATTACCACCCATATAAGGGCCTAAGACTACAATAGTTTTCTCTCTAGTGGCACCTATCTAGTAGCCTTTTTCTATTTGATGGTTTCATTCATCTATCTGTAATTTGTAGAGTACATATTAATTCAACCTATATATGGCAATTTATATGACCCAACATTCAACGAAAGTATCAATTGTTATCACTAAAGTTTCTTACGAGAGAACAACCTAAAACACTAATATATATGTTAGATCTACATTTGTGGAAGAAGTAGCGGACACTTCAAAATTATAGATCTTGGCAATGGTTTTTGACGAAAAAATGGATGCACTTTGTCTATTTTATGAATTTTTTGTCAATCTTTTATATTGTTTTGTAGGTAGGGGGTTGGTCTCATAAATTTGAGTTGTATTTTTCTCGTGTACTTTTATTCATAATTTAGGATGTACTTTTATCCATTATCAATATAAATTTTAACGTTAAAAAATAAGCTAGTCCATTAAATGAAATTTGAGAGTTTTTAAATAAATGGACATTTATAATATTATCCACTTAACGTGACATTTATAATATTATCATTATTTAAGAGTCAATGGCAAATGGACATTTCATTTAATCATATGTGATCGTTAAATTATTGATATTTTAAGGTCTTAATAATGACATCTCATTAAAATAAATCAGACTCCTTCAACAACTCCTTCAACAACTCCTTTACCTGCAAGTTCAGATCCTCCTTCAACTCAGCGTCAACGTAACAAGAAAGCTGCTTGTTGGTAAATGCTCTCAAACATTGATTGCCCCAATGGGGAAAGGTGTTAGTTTAGTCACGAAATTTGTGACAACTTCATGGTTGAAGGTAAATGTGATATTGTTGACGGTCCATTATCACATCCTAAGGTTTACTTGTGTCATGATTGGGCATTACATGAGAGTTACACTTTGGGTGACAGCTGCCCGTACTCTCATGGTTAGGATGATACCATACGTCCCGTGGCTCCATTTTATTGTGTCAGTATCTGCGTTTACTACTTTGCAGGGGAAGTCTATCCATACAGGGAATTTTGTTTCTTCAGACATACTCTCTTGGATAGAGAAGAAGCTTTTAGGACTACATAGCATTCAAGCATGGTGGCAAGTGCATTAGAGATGCCCTCCAACATCCAACATGTAGCTCACATGCATTCTATGCCCTTTAAAATCTCTCATCGTTTATAGTATTTTCAGTTTTATGTACGGATAGTCTTTTGACTGTAGATGATGTTTCATCAATAATACTGATGTTAAATTTCTCTTTTTGATTGAATGGGAAAAATATGTTTGTATCCTAAAAAAAAATCATTTACTCATTACATACTTTTTTTTTTCTTCAACCAAATTAATATTTACTCATTTGTTAAATAAATACATTTACTTACTTTTTTTTTACTATAATACATTTTGTTTCTATCTTCAACGAATCAAAAACAAATTTAATATACTTTCTTTTCTATCACCAATTATTCTTTTTTTTTCTCAATTTTTTTCCTATCAAACAATACATTATTCTACACACCCCACACAATTTGACACTTGTGTCCATAAAAAAATTAAAGCGTTAAATATGTATTTGATTCATCTAAATATGTTAACTTTTATCATTAGTCCATCTAAAATTATTCTTCGAACTTTGGTCCTTTTAAATTTGTTGTTTTTAATTTTAATCCCTACTTTTTTTTTATAAAAGTTCACGTATCATATTTCAAATGACTTTTTTAAAAAAATATATCTTTCTTAAAATCTTAAAATACTATTAGTTTAATAAGTTAACTATTTAATCACTAATTCTTGTTAATTTATCTATAATTTCAAATTAAAGATTAAATAGTTGAATAAGTAAATTATTGATTTTTTTTTGGTACAAAAGTAAATTATTGATATTTTAAGGTCTTAATAATAAAAGACATGTCATCAAAATAAATCATTTCCAACAATTGCTACATGGAATTTTGTAAAAAAATGGAAGGACTAAAATTAAAAACAAAATTTAAAGAGACCAAAGTTTGAATGAATTATTTAGAGGGACTAAATATAAATTTTGATATATTTAAAGAGATTAAAAACATATTTAATCCAAAATAAAAATAGGATCCAAAAGTTAGTTTTAAAATAAAGGGTCCAAAACTTCAAATTTTTTAAAATAGGAAGGCCAAATTCCATTTAAGCTATTATTTTAATATAAATTAATATAAAAATATGATATACATTGAATTTTATCTTGAAATTATATCTAATTAACCAATTAAACTTCGCGATAACTCCACCAAAAAATAATAAAAAACTTACCACACTATTATTATATATGCACAGGGGCAATTGAATGGAGGATAGCCAATGGAATTTGACAGCCAATTGAATGAATTCTTATTTATAGTATTTATTAATACAATAAATAAATAATGTGTTAGCAGTGATCAACTAACTATTAACATCACACAAAGCATTCATCTCTCATCAAGCAAAACAAAAGAGTTCATTCATCGAGTACACTACTAAAGCATAACCCAGCCATAATATATTTACGATTTATGGAAGTGGTAGTTTATCCACGCTTATTTCATTTCAGAGTAGTTTGTTCATAAAGTTTTGATGATACTATAGTTTCCTTTTGAGTTATTAAATTTTATAAGTTTCATATTTGTTCATTTAGATTAAATGAGTAAAAATAGCATTATTTTTTAAGCAAAAATGTATTTTTTTTGTCCATGTAATGTTAGTGAATTTGAGTGTTGGTTGGTTCGTAAACAAAATTCTTTCAATTTGCCTCTGTAATTTTAGATTGCTTTCGTTTTAGTCATCAATGTGACCACGTCACACAAAAATGTAGACATGGGCAGGATATGCTGACTAGACCACTACCACATGTTTAGCAGGCACAACCTCAACAATTAACCATTAATGACTAGCATTCTTGTCACCCCTCTACCCTTCGGTCACAAATGATAGACGACTCTATTGCGGCGAAAGCAACGAAAATATTATGTAAAACATGTGTATAGTATTTGTGTACAAGGGCTTCCATTATATCTCTCACTTGCATGTTAATGGTAACCATGGTTTGTTGTGGGTTATTAAAGCTCCGCCAAAAGCTAAAAAGACTACTTTGGCATATTTGTCGAAAATGTGTTTCGACTCAGGTCCGGTTGCTGGAAAAAGAGCAGGTTATTCGTAAGGTTGTGGTTTGTTTAATGTAGAGGATAATAAACATGTATTTTTCAAGTTCCAAGTAGTCAAAGTATTTGGAATATGTCTTGGGTTTTTTCTAGGCCATTTTGAATATTAGTAAGAAATCTAAATTTTAGCAAGTATTTTGATTTTTAATTTTGGATATCCGAAAACTTAGTTTATATGCTCCATAAATTTATTCAATTCTAGAAAACTTTTTAGCTATCTCAAATATTTTACGGGGATGAAGTGAATAAAAGGTTAAAATGAGGTTTAAGGTTCAATTCCTGGCAAGATAAAAGCTAACATATCAATGTAAATATACTAACAACTAAGTATTAACAATTTGTCATTCAAAAAAATAAAATGTTAAAATGAAAAAAGAAAAAAAAAATTGTAGGGGTGTGAGAAAGTTCACCGAATTTGGGCCTTTTAGATTAAATAAAGCCCATTACGAGCTTAGGGTTTCTTATCTTCGCTATAAATTGCTGCAACCTTGTCTCTCTCATTTTCAGCTGCCATCAACTAGGGTTACGACAGCACCGTTCAAGATGAGAGCCAAGGTGAATTATTCATCCTCTCTACTCGTTTTATACATACATCAATTATAATCACTTACTCTGATTTTATCGTAATTCTATGTTCTAATTTGAGCCTTTATTGTTTTTTGGTTTTTCAGTGGAAGAAGAAGCGTATGAGGAGGTTGAAGAGGAAGCGCCGAAAGATGAGACAGAGATCTAAGTAGACAGTTATTCTCACCGATCGTAGTTTGTTTCTTCGTATGTTTTTGTTGTTAAATGCGATCTTTCGCATAATTGTCTTGAATATTTTCTTAATGTTATGATACATTAATGGTTTTATATCTTAATCGTATTAGTTTGGTTTAAACAATTGCTTAATTTCTGTATGAATTATTAAATTTCGTTATTTCCGTTTATAATTATCTCCTGGAAACTGTAGTGATGTCATTATAGTTTTACATTTCATTCTTTAGTTTCATTTTGAGGCTTTTCAATTATATTTATAGCTGTTCTTTTTAGATAGTAGGATTATATTAGGCTCCGTTTGCCAATGCCAAATTTTTTGCTTGGGGTTTATAGCTTATGAGTTCATTTTAAAAAAGAAAAACAAAATCAGTTTTGTAACCTTTTTCTCATGAAAGTGTAGTTTATTTTTAATCTTATATCTTATTTCAATAAGCGAATTCAATTAGCTCATAGCTTAAAGCCTATTTCTTATTATGTTTTCTACCAATTGTACTCTTGTTATCTTACCTGAAAACAATTCAACATATCTTTTTTCTGTTATTACACATCTATAAGTTAGTTGTTAATTCTGTGAAACATATTCAATCAGCTAGATTATCCTCCATAAGTTATAACTTATAGCCGTAAGCTATTAGCTCATATGAAATAAGCTGGTTTATCATTAGCTATTAGCTCACATTCAAACAGCTAGGTTATCCTCCATAAGTTATAAGTTAACTTATAGCCATAAGCTATTAGCTCATATGCAATAAGCTGGTTTATCATTACCTATTAGCTCATATTCAATCAGCTAGGTTATCCTACACAAGTTATAAGTTAACTTATAGCCATAAGCTATTGGCTCATATGCCATAACCTGGTTTATCATCAGCTATCTGCTAATTTTAGCCAGACAGAACCTAGGCAGTTTTATATATCAATAATCAATGCCAATAAAATTAGAGATTATAGCTTAACAGAATTTGATTCAAATGTCAGGATTTCTCCATTTAGGTCAATTTTTTTGTTAAATAGCGCTTAAATCTGCATCATAGCAAAATTTGAGTGAAAGCAACTGCTTAGTTGGTGTTTTACTGAATGAATCAAATTGTTTTTGTAAACTGCAGTTGTGTGAATACAGGGTGTGTGGTTGATTCATTGTTATTTTCATTATGTTGTGTTTGTACTTTATATTTTCTTCTTCCTCTTAAGATATTTGAGCTGAAATTTCCCTGTGTTTTACTACTACTGGGTTATTTGATGGGAATGAAGCATTACATCCAAACATGTCTATTACCTTGGTAGTGTATGTGTTTGGATTAGCGTTTTCTTGCCCAGACTCATGTTTGAGTGCCTCTGCACCGTGAAAAACTATGTTTATAATGATTGATGATTGATACGAATTTAAAAATGCAAACAATTTAGGTTATAGTTTGGATGTACTGTGTATGAAAATGTCTCTAGTTATGTTTTTATGGGGAAAATGTTTTTAACACGATGGATGAATCGTTGATGTTCTTAATCTCAATAGAATATTCACTTTTGTCGTTGTACATTCACCAATTCTAGATGTTGGTTCTAGATAAAAGGTATTTTTTCTTACACAAAATAAAAGGATAATTTAAATACAATTTTTTGGTCACTTACTTTATTATGTATGCTTCAATATGTTAGTAATTTATTTTCGAAATTAAACAATTATAGCTCAATTTTGTTGATTTGTCATGTTGAGTAACAGACGTACATTTAAATTTGATACGGTTAGTGAATGTTTATGTTTTCAGCAGTCCTTAGAATTAGATGTTATATTCCCAGATGTAACGAGCTAGGAATTTATTAAAAAAGAAGGGATTTTTTTTTACCGATACAAACAAATCTCTTTCAAATTTTGGGTTGATCTTAATTTTATTCTTATAAAATTACTTGGAATGTGAGAATTGTTCTTATAATTATTTTTTTAGTTTTCAATGGAGCTTGGAATTGAACTTAGGATATTTAGCATCATAAAACATTTTATTACTAGACCAAATTTAATGGTTTTGTTCTTGTAAATTTATGTTCTAGCCATTTTATATCCGAGTGAGATTAATAACTAACACCTTTGACTGGTATTTAGAGCCTCTCTCGTTTGAAGCACCTGGAAATGGATTCCCTCCCGTGGCTAAGATTTCACTGGACCTCTTCTGTTACTCGAGAGGATCCAGCCTCGAAGCACCTGCAAAGCTGCCTTATGAAAATTTTATATTTTTAAAAGTTTATGGTACTGCAAGTGATTCAAGTTCCTCCAATTTTATACTTATTTAGGATGCTTATCTTTTTGTTTTATCAATTTTGCCATGTCACATCTATTGAGTAATATTCTTATTTTACTCTGATGTTGCAACCATTCTGAATTATCTTTAATCTCATTTTCACAAAGTTCCAGACATTTAATTTTTTATTTTTTTTACAGTTCCAGACATTTAAACTTAATAACACCAACTTGTTTCTTATTAGTAAGCTAAACGTGCTGGTATAAGCAATAGGAATTATCTATAAACTTAAGCAATCATGATTGTCACGCAGTCATACTCCAATAGGAAATCAAATAAAACCATTGCTCAGGCTTAAAAGCTAATTTGCAGTTGTTCAAAGGCTATATTCTAATTATTATGATGATTATATGATATTAACAAATGCTTAAATATAATGTGGAATGTTAGTATGAGTCACGTCACATTGTGACTTATTCATAGTATATGTTTGAAAACTCGTCCAATTTGCAATTCTTGCACAATGAGGTAATTTTCACCGTGAATAATAAAAGCTGCAAAGTGTAGCTTCTTACCTAATGCACGTATATAACAACTGGGAATAAAAATATAGTTGATAGTGAACCTCCACACACTTTTTTATTCAACGTTTGTTCAATAAGCTACAAAGTGTAGCTTCTTATCTATCGCATGTATGCAACTTTTTATTCAAAGTTTGTTCAATTACTCTTTTATCCACAAATGCAATGAAAGCATTTCGTTCGGCACTAATGGTATCCCCAACATGCCAAATCAATTTTGGAACAAAAATCCAAACATGCCATGAAAAAGAAAGAAACCACATCAAAGGATTGAAACCATGCTTCGTATAATTGAAAACGTCAAACCAAACATATCATTAGATTTCAACGAATCAAAGATGATCATACCAAATAACTATTAACAAGAGATTCTAAATTAGATTAAATAACAAAAGTAACTTCAAAAACATATAAAACTAGAAATTGTCATGATTAAACAAAATTAAAAAAAAAAAAAAAAAAAAAATCAAATTTTTTCACTTTCTTGAATCAGGAGTTCCAAGTTGAAACCCATCAAGGTTATCAACATAATTCCTAACTTCTTCTGCTATCATACGCTGAATAATCGACCTCAAATTATCATTTCCCAGTAACTTCAAATTATCATCAAAATCAAAATCTCGTTCCTTTTCCTTTTTCTCTTTCTCTTCTTTGATCAATTTCTCACCAGGTGGAAACAAACTTAACGACGTCATAACCGTAACACCATTACCCGCATCTTCTTCTTCCGTAACCGTTTCTTCACCGTCACGTGAACCGTTATTATTATTATTATTATTATTATTATTATTCTCAACACATTGCCGTTTATAACCGTAACCGAGATCCAACAAACCATTATTATAACCGTCATACATATTCGACCCACGTTTTCCGATATTCACGGTGGATGAAACCACCGGCATTATCGGAGTCACCGTCGCCGCCTCCGTACGACGACGGCGGAGAGTCGAATTCCAGTGATTTTTAATCGCGTTATCAGTTCTACCTGGTAAAAGACGCGAAATCGTCGCCCATTTGTTTCCATGAACTGCGTGCGCTTGAATTATGATGTTATCTTCCGCCGGAGTAAATGGACGGTGTTGAACGTCGGGACTCAGCTGATTACACCACCGTAGACGGCATGATTTTCCAGAACGGCCAGGGATTCCGTTGCTTATGACAGACCAGTTTCTTGCACCATATTCATTTACCAATTTCACCAATGTTTCATCTTCTTGTGGACTCCATGAACCTTTCACTTTATCGCCGTTTTCATCGACACCACCACCGCCGCCATTGGAATTGGAATTGGAATTTGAGTTTGCGCTAATCATCGCGTCTTGAACCTGTTTGTGAAAATGCCAAAGAGAAAAGAAAGAAAGAAAATGTTGTTATTGTTGTGAAAATGTGTGAATAAAATGATGAGTTAGTTTTTTATTTTATAAAGAAATAAAAAACGAATGAATGAATAAACAGAAAAACTGTAAATGAAAAGTGTGAATTGGAATGAAGTAATGAAACCTTAATTAAGATGAAACTGTTTTTTTTGTGTGTGTAACTACTTCCAACGTGTTTGTTTCTGTTCTTCAACTTCTTCTATTCTTGTTGTAAATCTTGAAACTTTAGTTATTATTATTATTTTCTGTTTTTAATATAATAACTTTGGAGATGAAATGAAAAGATAGAAGTTGGGTGTTTTTTCGTTTGGACTTAGGTAGGTAGAAGTTTATGGGTGGGTTAGTTTTAATTTATATAATATATATATTTTTTTAATTATTTTTGGTTTAGGGTTTTATGAAAAAATGGATTTGGAAGGAGTGGGTGATTAGATTAATCAATAATGGTGTGGAAGTTATAACTTCCACATACATCTTTATCTTAACTGACTCAAATAACGTTTTTTTCCTATAAACTCTAACTAAGATGGATGATCATTTTGACCAAATTGGTTTCTTAATTTTGTAATTAATAATTAATTAATTATAATGATTTTGAAGTTTGTTGGTGGCAGTTAGGAAGGAGTGATCATATTTTCTAGATGGGTATGAAAATAATTTTCGTTTTTTTTTTGGGTCATGTAGTCTGATGGCTAAAATTTCAACTAAAGTGTCGGGTTTGAATCTGATTCGTTGAGTGTCCGGAGTTCAAATTTCTATCAACTGAGCTAAGTTGATAGGACTAAAATGCGATATTTTTATCAGTTGAGTTAAGTTTATGAAAAAATAATTTGATATTTATTAATTAAGGTACCGTTTGGCCTAGTTTTTTTCCCTCTTCTTTTGAGCTTATGCAAACAGCTTATGCAATTTTTACGTATTATTATAAGTTTTTCAAGGTAGTTTATGATAAAATAGCTTATAAAATTACAATTTTTACTAGTGTGAACTTATAAAATAACATAAAACTGAATTTATATTGCATAAGCTATTTGCATAAGCTCAAAAAAGTTAGGCCAAACACACCCTAAATATTTGATTATGATTTATGATGATGATAATCTTGATGTAGCCAGAGAGGCTAACTAACTTATGAGAGGAAGTTGTAACGGACGTCGGTTACTTAATTGTGTGGTGAAATTATAGTTAGAAGGAAATGGATGAGTGAATAAGGAAGGAGCAAAGAAAGGGGTTTCGTAACTGTAAGTTGTTATTGCGGTTAGACATGCATATATACATGCTACTTATTCGATATTATAGGAGTTTTTAAATTTTAAATAACTAGATTTATTCAAACTAGTAACACACCACTATTTATCCTAATTCAAACTAGATTTATTAAAACTTATCATAAATCTTACAGAGTTTTTTTTTTTTGAAGCAAAAATGTTGGTAGGATTGTACCTTAATTTAAACATTTTAATTGATTATAGTTATATTCAAATTAATCGCTATAATCTGTTCTCTACATTGTTTTAGGCAAAAGAAAGATAAGACTGGCCTATAAAAGTATAATAATTTTTTTATGAAAATATAACTGAAAAAAATTGTAATATTAATGTTAACTTTACAAAGGTTTGCTGGGCAAAATGATGGATGATCATTTTGGTTAACCTATAAACCAGCAAGCCTAGCCTAGGCAGTTGTTCGGGTTCTGGCCAAAAAAAAAAAATTGTGTTTAGGGGTTAGTTTAGGACAAAACTAAGATATTAGTAGCTTATGCAAACCTGTGATTTTTAAGGGTTAGTTTACGGTAAAATTGAATTTTTTTGTTAAACTATATATACTATGTCACATGTGAAATTTCGGTGACTCTATAATTTTCTAGCTCCGCCATTGGGTCTGGTCAAATAAAACATCTCAATTGGTCAGTACTTAGTCTAGATTGTTTTGCACAAAAAAAACATTAGACGAGAGTGAATTGTCTCGTTGTCGTTTCAAAAAGGATTTGGATCATCTCTCACAAAACTCCTCTACTACATATAATTGGAAATGATTTAAACCCTAATTTACCCTTCGGGACCATACTTTATTAATTTTTTTTTGTGAAATAGTCTAGTGTCTAAAACTTCGATAAATTAAGTGTCTAGCGTGGGTACTTTATAATTTGTAGCATAGTAATAAGCGGACCTTCTCCATCTAATTTGATTTTGTATTCTGACCTTGTAAAGGGCAAGGGCGCAGTGACCTATCTAACAAGTAACAACTCTATTATTATGTCATAAAAGAAGAGCCATGTGGATTTCCATCAGCCATATGTGTGAGAGTTTATAACAATTCGGTGAGCTTAATTTAATTGGTATGAATATCGCATATTATATATAGGAGTTGAGTGGAGATATTGCATTTTATATATATATAAGTTGGGGTTCGAATCTCGAACACATCATTTATTAACTTTAAGAATAGAATTTCTAGTCATTAGATTACCTGTGAAAAAAAAAACCAACAAAAATTAGTTGGAGACAAAAGTTAGAAGAAATTTTTTTATCGACTAAAAACAAAATTTGTGAATTTACCATAATACCGTAATAAAAATCTATTAATTATTCATTTATTTATTTTCTAAAATTTTCTTTTTTTATATAATTATTTTCTAAAATTTTCATTTATCTCTTATACGACCATAACAAATACTTTAATTGTTCCTTGTGTATTTTCTAATAAATTTTATTAACCAAAATGTACTTATAGATCGGGAATAAGCTCTTTAATATTCCAGTGGAAGCCTATGCAACTTCACGTACAGCACTTACTATCAACAACCATGGGCCATTTGAGTATTTGATTCAAGTTAGATGTAAAAACAGGTGCAACTAACTCAACAGAACCTAACCAAAATAAAAGGTAGTTAGTTAATTAGTTGGAATCGTATTTTTGGCTTTTTCAACAACAAAAAATTAGTTGGAATTGTAACAAACTACGTACAACCAAAACTTTACTCATTTTGCTAGGATCGGGAGAAGTGGATCAAGAGTCATAGTTGTTGAATAATGATGTTAAGAATTGGTGCATAAAACAGAAAAATGAGGTTTATTTATTGATTACTCCTATGTGCTGTCAACAATTATATTAGTGGTTACTAACCTAATTTGGATTTTGTGTAGTGATACTGCATGCAGTTAGAACATTTAGATTGTTTGATCAATATCGAACGATTCAGATTTCAAGAACAAATTTTATTATTTTAAGTATAAAATTCAAGCTAAAAATTTGGACTGTCTGATCTTAATCAAAAAGTTCTTATAGTGTAGTAACTTCTCTCCGACTTAACCTTTCTCCGACCGCATAGAATCTGAGTCTGGTTACTAACCTAACCTCCAAGCTACAATAAATTAATTAAAGAAAACATCACTCCTAAATGGGGCAATTGAAGAATTTCTTGGAAGCCAATTAAGAATGCAAGGAAGGATACAAAAGGATTTGAGCAATGTTAAATGATTAATTGATAGTGATTCACAAAGACTTTACCAAAAAAAAAAAAAGAGTGATTCACAAAGAAGACATATAAAAGTTTCACGATTGTCACGGAGGTACGAGGTAGTCCATGTGGCTTGTGTATAAGGTAAGGCATTCCTAATTTCCTATATGTAATTTAGTGAGGCATAGAAATTTCGTTTTGTTAAGGGTGAGATATCCATTTGAGTGGTTTGGATCGGATGATGTATCTTCGATTCCTACAAGTATAGTTGATGGTGAAATTCTCATTAAAATCTAGTACAAGTAGTTGAAAACACCTTAAATTTGAACGTAATTAAGATTCTATTAAAATCTACAGATGGTTTAAAATCTATCTGCATTTAAAAAAAAAATAGTACCTAATTGAGTTTCTAAATTTAATATAGTAATCAATTATGTACCAAAAAAAAATACAATTTTTCATTAAACTGTGTTGAGTGTTAACCATTCAAAAAGTTATGAGTTAGAGAGTGCAGTTTCCCAAATTCATATTAGAATAACAATTATGTTCCTCTTTAGCAATTAACTAGTTATTCCGTAAATTATATATCTAAAACCTCTTTATCTCTTCATCAACTTGTTACATTCTTGCAAATAATCTTTCATTACCTTGTCAGAATCTTGATTTTTGATCTTACTATATCTACCTTAATGACTGAAATAATCCACGCCATGAAAGGCACATACAAATCTGTCTGTTAAAGTCTGTAAACTTTGCTTCAAAAAATAAAGTCGGTACACTTCGTATTATACTGGAACTAAATAATTTTTAATACAAGAAAAATGGTAGAATACAGAAATTTATCGGCTAGCTCAAACCAGCAGGTCCAAAAATACATCAGCTTAGCTACAACTCAGAAGAAAAAAAAAGACTTACTAGACTATTATGACAACCTTCACAGGAACTTAAAATTAATTATAGTCTCATCAACCTCTACCAGAAGAAGAAAAAAAAAAATGTTGCATCGAATTTGCACAGAAAATCTACACAAAATTCATAAGCAGCAGGCTTGCTCTCCATAAAAAAAACAGATTCATTCTATACTTCCCACCATACCATACTGGTTAGTAACTGCTGCTACCCATGGGTGGCATCCCAAAAGGAGGCATTTGGGGCATCCCCATTCCACCCACCGGAGGGGGAGGCGCATAGCTTCCTCCATAACCTGGTCCTCCCATTCCAGGCAACGGTGGTGCAGGTAAAGCAAGAGGCAACAATTGAGCATACATGTTCTGCAACAGAAAACACATCCATATCAGTACTCCTCTAATGTCCAGTCAAGACTAAGATGAAAGGAGTTATCAAAGGCAAATTACTCTGAACATTGATGTCAGCTATATTCTGCAAAGCCACAACAGAAACTAATTTTAGGGTAGCAGAAAATAGCCAAAGATAAATTACCTGTTGTGCAACTACATCCTTTTCTTCTTTCTCTTTAGACTTCACTTCATTTTGTGCTTCAATTCTGTCTTTCACTAGTTCATCCACTTTGCCGGTGTACTCACGGATAAACTACAACAAAGAGAATATGTTTGAAAGAGAGAACTAGATAAAACGCCAATAAATAGATCCGTTTCAGCCCATGGAAGAATAAAGAAATACAGTTGTCAAACTAGAATTCTTTGGATATCCCATACAAATACAATACCACAATTACATAATACAATCCAGAACCTTAATTAGCCAAGTATATTAACTCATGTTAACCTTATTTTAGTTATCACTTTTATCAACTATGAAATTGAAACCCCAACATTCATCTAAAAGCAGTTCAAAGCATACGTTTTTATGTTTGCAACCCATAAACTGCAGGACTTTCAAAAGACAAAAACATCACTTTTAAAGAGCAAAGGGATACAAGATAGCTAGCATAATTCTTGGCAAAACGGTCAGGGATGGGAGGGGTAATTTTCAGTAATGTAAGTTTCTTAAGCCTGATATCAACAGCATTGTCATAAAAATAATATATGTAAACTGAAATAGTGATACAAATCAGCAGCATCAAAAGAATGCCAACCTGTAAGAGGTATGGGAAGGCAAAGTCGATCATATTGTGCATCCAAGCTAATTCAAGAACAACATCTGCTCGTATTAAATCATAGCAAACGAATAGACATGAGGCAAAGCATTCCTTCTTTCCCTGCATAATCATTGTAAAAAGAAAACTTAGAAAATTATATGCACATGATAAATCAGATTATCATCATTCCATGAGGGCAGGAAACAGCTTAGACCCAAATGCAAGAACACTAAAAGCCAATCCTTCAGTAAATTGTTGATTGTAAGGCCCTAACATGCAATTGCAAAAGAAAATTACGAGGTTTGAGGAAAAAAGCAAATACCATTAGGTTCAAATTTTTTCTCTAAATGATTTAGAACTGAACAAGCCACAAGAAGCGACCACAAGTATGCAATTTGCATACTGAACATGTTAGTAATGATGATTCAGATCCTCATGGTAATTTAACAAAACATGTTGGGGTACATGCATTTTCAAACTGAACTTTTTAGTACCTGATCAATGAAATAAACAAGCAACTCCTCGGCAAGTTCACGCTCGCCAGATTGTGAAGCTGTCTCCATGGCATCTTTGTAAAGGTTATCCTTCTTTGACAAAGCAATGGACTGCTTCCACCGTCCTGCCTTCTTGTAAATATAAGCAGCAACACGTCTCATCTCAACAAGCTCATGCTTTTCAATCTACATCGTACATAATTAATCTATCAGTTTTCCGTAATTGAAACAGAAAAAAGCCACTGTCAAGCGAAAAGTGTAGGTCACCTTTTGTGCAAGGCCTATTTGATCAAAATTATCATGCAAATCAATTGACTCGCGCAATCTATCATAATCTTCCTCCTCAACATATATTTCGTTCAGGGCTTCATTTACAGCAGACACGTTGTTGCTCTGAACTGCAACCATGTATGGCTTCACAAGCCGGAGGTGACCAGCCTACAGCACATTACAGATAAAATATCAATAGGTGTTACAGCAGGCAAATTGCAAACTAATATCTAACAAAATTTGCTGTGATTCTACCTTACGCAGGATGTCAACAACCCGAGCATGGTCCACGCGAAGTGCAAGGACATTCAGAATATCATTGATGAGATCAGGATGTTCTTCCAAATAGAAGTGAACAGCCTTGTAAGACAACTCAACATTAGCAACTTTGACAGCAACATCTTTGAATTGCATGTGATCCCATGCTTCAGGTGAATGGTTCATGATAGTAGTTGCGGCATTATCAAACTCATCATATTGGATATACAAAAAGGTCAATTCTTTCCAATGCTGTTGTTCATCACATGCTCTTATGAGCTTTGGGATATTGAGGCGGGTTGAGAATAGTTTGATATGCTCCATAAGCTTCTCAGGGCGGTATCTAGCATAAAGAACTCCTAACTCAGTGAAGATGCCCATATGAGCTCGTTCTAACCCTAAACCGCTCTCCATCAGAGATATTAACTCGTTGAAGTAGCCTCTATTTTGGTAATATTCACTGACCTCTTCCAAGTCATCCACCTACATAATTAACAAACAGTTTGACACAGTAAGCAGTGGAAAGTAAATAAGCTCACTACTAGTAATAGCAAACCAACAAAAAGACCAGATAGCAAGTGCAAAAGCCCTCCAATGACCAGTCACTACAAATTTACATATTTGCAGAATACTCTAAGGGAGAAGAATTTACATTACTTTATGAAGCCTGTTTTATTCAAGCTCTCTAAATAGAAATCAGATGGGAGCATAAATCAAGAAAAGGCCTCTTAAATTTATTTTTAAAACATCTTTAGTTCCTTAGAAATGCTAAAACTAACAGATTACCTGAATAATAATGTTGAGCCCACATATCTGGGCCAATCGAAACTCCTCTGCATCAACACAAGCAAAACAAACTTCTTTCCATGTTTTGGAACTGTTAGCTTTCCTTGCTGCATCAACAGCACCTTGGAACTGTTGTAACTTGACCAATGTAATAGCCAACTTGGCCCAGTTAGATATAAAGGAAAATATGATTTTTGCAGCCTCGTATAATGCTTCGTCATACAACCGGTCCCCAACATTTTGCAAATTAGCAACATTTGGCATCAGAATGAACTCCTCAATGTCACTAAGCCTATCAATCTTTGCATATGCATAAATGAGCTCGCCGTCAACCTTTGGTTCTTTTGCCTTCTGTCTTACCATTAACAAGTATTTGACCAAGTCATGGTAAACATTGGCATCTTCAGCGGCACGGATAACATCCAAAAATTGTGTAGTATCATCTGCTCGTATAAATGACTCAATTGCATCACTTACAAGCCCTTCCCTGAGTTGAGCCTTTGCCACCTCACTCCAAACAGCATCTTCTTCAACTCTGAACGCAAACTCAACAGCTCTATCGATGCTACGAATATTATCAAGCAACACATTGACTGCTTGAACATTCAAGTTGAACTTCTTGAAAATTGCAAATGCTTCCTCATACAACTGTGCTTCTACAGCCATTTCTCCAACTGCAGGCCCATCGAAATTATCCAGTCTATTGACATAATCCATAACCCTGGATGAATCAGCCTTTATCGCTGTCAAAATGAGAAGATTCTGCAAATTGAAGTTCCCACTGAATGCAGAATTCTGAAGCACAATCTTCTCAAGAAGTTCAATCAATTCATGAGGCAGATCGGCTGTCATGAAAGCCTTAACAGATGCAGAAACCTGTTCAGGGCTTGAGCTTTCAGGCAGAGCAGTAGATACAACCTGATCAATAAGTTGCCTTCTATATTCATTTTCAGGATCAAGAACTTTAGCCCACAGATCACCATCCATTCTCTCAACGACATATCTGCACCACAAGTACAAGCATGTGAGCAATGAATACAAGAAAATTGATTTGGTCGAAGAAAGACCTACATACACACTACAAACCTTGCTTGCAGTTTGAACAAAGAATTTTTACTAGTGACATTGATAAGTTCTTCATCACATTGTCCTCGTCTGTAAGCTACAACTGCCAAGGTCGGGTCACGTTTCTCACAATACTTGCCCACAACTCGAGAATCATAGTACGGGTTGCTTGTGAGAAAATGTTCTGGGTTGTTGTTGCTATCAATAATGATTTTACCCAGTGCATTGTGAACATGTACATCCTGGCTTCCCTCACTCACGAGATGCTCCAAAAACTGTGTGAGCAAACGAAGCCGATTCCTGCATATATAATAATCAAGGGTTAAAAAATCATAAATGTGAATGCAAATCAACAATACATAAGAATAAAGAACAAAACACACCTCTTCTCACACTCCTCTACAAGGGGCTCCACTGGAAGCAAGGAACGAACAGAAAGAATCAAACCTTTGATGAAATCTTCTGGGCACTCATCATCTAGCAGCTGTCCAACAACTAAAGGAGCATTCCCTGGGTTCACCTACACAGAAATATACAAATGCTGACGGGCAGAAAAAGTAAGGTAGATATCACTCATGACATATACAAGGCTACTATTATACCTTCTGAACATAACCTTCAATGTAGCGAAGCATGTTGTTTGTGTATAGGTAGTGTGTCAGATCTGGAACAAACCCAAATCGATCACAAACATTGATCAAAGGTCGTGCATCTGGAAGCTTAGCCTCCATTAGGAAGTTCTTCGTTTTTTCAGCATCATAGAAATTGGATTCTCTTGTCACACGCTCGACCTCCTTGATTTGACCAGTCTTTGCTGCTGCCTCAATGTACTTGAAATGAATTTCGGGGTCCTCGCTATACCATATTATTCAGAGAAGCATGTATGATACATCAGCATTAAAACATTGGAAAATATATCAGGTATAAACAGGGTCAATTACCAACCGGAAAAAAAAATGTACAAACCTGGAGCTCAAATATGATCCAAGAAAAAAATACAGCCCTTCATATGACCTAAACTGCTCAAAAATTTTAATGCAGCCATCAACGCCCAATTGTTCAGAATATTCTTTAGCTACCTGAACAGATATAAGTAGGCTTAGTTATCAATTATTAGTAAGCTCCAAATCAAAAAAGACAATGACTCTTCTTTACCTGCACAATAATCTGTAAATTGCCCCTAAGATTGGCCAGTAATAAGTCTTTCATGCACTCTAATGCCCATTCTCGTGAGAGAGTACCAAAAAATTCTACAAGTGACTGCAATAACCAAATAATGAGCAAGTATTAGGCTTGCGTGATATATTGTAAACCCAAAAATAGATAAGAGCAATAAGTCAGAAAAAAACCTGAGGCTCAATTGCATGTGTATTAACAATCACACGTTTTATATCTGGTAACTCTGTGTAATGCTGCACCAAGAAAGATGTATTCAATAAAGGAACTTAAGATTTTTAAGTAGGGAAAGTACAAGAATAAAACATTTAGCAAGGCATTACTTGCAAAGCTCGCACGTAAAGTCCAGCCTTTTCACAAAGCTGGGCAATACGAGGACGGTCATAATGGCTGAACATGCCATTGGCCAAAATAGCATCGGCAACATTAGGGAAAGTGACCAGATTTATCTCTAGCACCTGAACAACAATCCACAAGAAAATTGTATCACTGCAAAGAAAGAATTATTAACAGAGTAAAGTGCCACATAACAACTGGGAAACAAAGGCCCGACCTTTGTTTGAAGGAATCCGTGTTCTGGTAAATTTGGTTTTAAAACATCCAGGAGAAAAGCTGTTGCCTCACGGATCAGGTTTCTCTGAGCAGGCCAAAGAATAACCAAGACAAAAATGTCAATAACGTTTAGAAGCATAGTGTAATAAATCAACGATGATAAAGCTAACATATTAAATTACTACTCGTCATAATTGCCTAATCACAGTAGATAATAACCTGAAGAAACAGATCAGTTATGGTGTTGTAATCAATTGGGCTACCTCCCTCCATTTGAGACATCATTAATGCAAAATTAACAGCACCCTGAAAAGCAAAATAAAAATGAATAATAAGTACAAGACTGTAAACTTAATGAACAAATACTGTGCAAAAAGAACAGTTACCGATGCATCTATAAAGGTGGCACACAGTGGGCAATTACAGAAAAGGTTAAACTAAATCAATTAAACAATATAAACTGTAGAGCTTTCACTCAAACCTGAGGATCTGTTCGGAGAATTGTTTGCAAGAGGAAGAGGTAGTCAGGTGTGTACCCAACCTATAGCAACAAATAAGAAATGAAAAATATTCAGGACCAAATGTTTCCAGTAAAGCAGAAATGTAATTCACGCAAAGATAATTATTACAGGCTGAGAAAAATGTTAACACATATAATAGCAGTGAAGGAGCTTTGCATCAAAGCCAATATTCTTTAATGAGTAAACAAGCACCTGCTTAGAGTAGACCAGAATCTTGTCAAACTCCCTCCTCTCAGCAAAAGCAGCAACAACTTTTGGAGTAGCTCTAGCTTTGATGTATATTTTTAAAGCAAGATCATTGTCCACAGTCTACAAGGGAGCATACCCATGAAAATTAATAGAAGCTCACCATTTCAAAAAAGCAATTAAGATAAGCAGCAATGCCTCATTAGGCAGAAAATTAGAAAATAGAACATACAAACATAAAAATAATTTGAATTCTTCAAAATGTATAATCCAACTAAACCTTAACAAGATCTCCTAGCTCCTCACTGCATTCAAGCTTGTCCTCTGCCAACCAATTTTCCAACAGAATTTTCTTGTTCTGGTTCACGACCAACCGAGATAGCTCTAATGATTCAAAGCCATTCAGCTTTCCCCTCGTTAAAAGCGTTCCAAAATACTGCAGCAGTGGCGGAGTTTGACCAGCTTGCACAGGAACACTCTGCCAAATAGAAAATAGTCACATTTTTAACGCTACTATTACAAGTTGAGCAGAACCAAAAATGCAGGAAATTGATGGAAAAAGCGAGAATATTTTCAAAAACTAATGAATCTACTTGAGAGGAATGACAGTGATTTAACAACTTATAGAGTTCTAGTTCACATTGACTGATCTGTACTACCCAAGTGAAGCTGATGACAGAATTCTGCTATACAGTTTAACATCATTACACATGTATCTGAAAGTTAAACGGGATAGATAGCTACACTACACTCAACAAATATAATCTAATTGACCAAACAAAAGAACAACACCTAAAGGCAAATGATAAACCTAGGATTAATCTCTCTGTAACTTAAGTAGAAGAGAGAGCATGAAAAAATCCTGAATATCAAGAAACCTGAAATTTTGCAACTGTGTCAGGAGTACGAAGGATTCCTTGAGGAGATTCAGCAGCAAGCTCAGCTGCTTCTTTATACTTTGTTTGGGAAAACAATTCATGAAAACGCTCCACAACCTGTAATGACAACAATTATTGCCATCATGCAAGCTTTAAATAATAAAAGAACAAAAATACAACAGTCGCCATTTCTTAAGAAGCTAATACACAACACAACACAACACAACCAAATTATAAATCTCAAATAAAATATGAATGGGAAAAAAGAAGAGATTAAAGCATGTAGGTTATGTTGGTCAAGTAAAAGACAAAAGCAACAAAATTGCAGCATACATCAATAAAATATCTAAGATGAACTGGCTGACGGTGCAAAATAAATTACAACAAATGTTGGTGAGGCAAAGAAACATATGTCAAACACTCGTGAAATAAACTGAACAGACAGCCAAAAATATTGTACTTTTTATTGGAAGCATATAACCAAAGTTCATACAAGTTAGAGTTTAGCAGTTATATGCACCACATAAGATTAATAGACAATGCTTCAAAGTTCTTGGGATCTCCCTGACAACACCCCCAGTGAAGAAACATTATTATTACAAAAGTTGAGTTCTACTCAAAATTGACATACCAGCTTCTCAGCACCAGGAAGATTTCCTCTTTTGGCAAGACTAACAGCTAGCTCCAAATTGTTTAACTGCAATAATAACCAATATGAAATGTGTTAAATGTCAATTCATTCCCTGCTTCACATCATAAAAGTGATAAAAAAGGTCAGAAACATACTTGACCGCTGACAAAATTCACAATTGTTTGTTCATTAACAGTGGCCAACAAAACTTGGCCTCTCCTATTAATGGCATAAAATCCTCCTGCTGATGTGGCTTCTGATGTCAAAAATATAGGATCTGGACTAATTCTGTTCCTATATACAGCAGTAGCTGTCTCCAAATCGTATACAAAAAGTAGGCCAAGTTTGGTAATCACGTAAATCAAATTATATTTGTGGGATATCTGAAAGAAAAAAATAAAGTACAAATCAGATATCTACAGCATTTTATATAATGAACAACACTAGCAACTTCTGTACCTGCATTGCAACTGGAAAGTCATCAGCAAAATCTGGGGGGAAGAAAAGATCTGCTTGTTTCTTTGAAAATGATGGTTTCCCTGCCAACAAATTTCAAAAGGTAAACTCCAGGAGTATGATCAATTTAATCACAGACGATATAATGAACACACAGTTCAATTCCACAATACACCTCTTACAATTTGGGCTTTAAGCCTAGAGGTGAGGAGCTTTATAAGGACTACTTAGGCCATGCATCTACCTCTAGTTAATGTGGGATCTCAACAAACCCCCTCACACTTAAGACAGGACATCTGTAGCATGGGAAAATGTGGGTGGAATAACATGGATCATGGCGCAATAACAAATTTGGGATATACTTTGATACAAGTTAGAATTTAAGACCGGTCTAACTCAACCCCAAAAGCTCACTGAAGAAACGGAGATTGCCCAAGCTTTAAAAAGGACTACTTTGGTCATATTACTAGTTAATGTGGGGTCTCAACAACATGAGTCCATCTTCAGATGTCTGATTTTGATATATACAGCTTAGATTTGTGAAATTAGTTACAAATGCAACTCATATATAATACATGAAGTAAATATTTACTGCTTCATCTACCTCCTACTTTCAGGACTACATGTTTACCACTACAATTGAAAAGTCAACATGGAACCATTATAAATGGAAAAAGAAAGATGTACCAAAAAATATAATGGAAAAAGAAAGAAAAAAACACATCTGTCACATTCAAATTTTAATCAGTCAAATACATGGTAACAAGCGGAGAAGTAATCCATAAAGCATGGACTAACAAAAAAATATTATGCATTTCATCGATCAAATACATGGCAAGTTAGTAACAATTGGAATAATAATCATTGTAGCATGGTTGAACCACAAAAATAATACATTTATTGACTGAAGTCATTAGGAATAATAAGTAGCTTCCTCAGCCCTCCTACATGGATATCACTACAATTCATCCACCCACGTATGAAGTTTATGAAATACTAATATTCTGAGTTAAATTACAGCAAGACAAAAGTGATATTGTTATAGTCTGTAGAGACATAAAAGAAACGGGCCATTATTGTCACTAATATGATCACTCCACCTCTAGTTATAGATCCAGCATGATAAATACATATTTATGCAAATAACTAATCTAAATGTTAGATTTCCCAGAAAATATTAAATTTGGAATCTCAAGATAGAACAACTAGGTTGGCATTACAATAAAGATTTTTGTTGAAGCCATATGTCCCATAAAATAAAGCATGAGAGATATATGTGAATGAGGAAAATATATGCAGACCTGGCTGCGCGCCCAGTTCAATGACATGTAACTTGGATACAATTTGACCAGCATTAAGTGTCTTTGAGGCAAAAGAAATCAAAACAGAAGGATTTTCATTCCCAGGAACCTGTTCAAAAAATACAATTAAAATTTGCCCAACGCATTAGTATTATTCAATTATTATTCAGGTAAAATTTATAAATAAGTATATGAACACAGAACCATAACAAAACGTACTTTGAATTGGGCAAATGATGCAGCATGAGCTTCAAGTGCCTGACTACGCTGCTGATCCACAGAGAAAAGCTGCATGTTCCCTTTAACCAATTGTGGCCTCTATAAAGCAAAAGAAGATGAAGAAACAAACCAAATAGATTAGGCTAGCAAAAATCACAATTGAAACTTGAAAGATCACAACTGTATATTTGTTATACAATTATACACAATATATGATTCAGAGACAGAGGTCGAAATAAGCAATTATGGTCTGAATGAAAAAGCTGGTTATAGCTGAAAATTTGAAATGTGTTTCGCAATGATAGCCACGACTATGAGAGGAAGCAGAGATATATACCTCGGGGGAACCAGGAGCAATACCAATCAAGACCAACCACTTTTCCGTAGGGTCACATCGATAATTGATTATCTGGTTGTTTGCCAAATTCGCTGTTCTCTCAAATATCTTAACAGGTTCAGAATCACCTAAAAGTTAAGAGATCAGGGACCATATATCAGTTAAAAATTTACAAATGAATTACAAGCACGTTAAAAATGTGTAAAGCATAATAGCAACAAAAAAGATGAGCATCAGCAGATTATAATCATCAATATCTTACCTTCGATTGACCAGTGGTAAACGGAGGTTTGTGTCACGAGGCCCAACATTTTGGGGCTAATCCACTTCCAGAAGGCTACCTGTAAATGAAAAATAAGGGCACTCCACATAGATTAGCAATGTCATTTTTAGGGACCTATTATGTTGCTGCTTATGTATCCTAAAACATTATCATTACCTGCTCAGGCATCTGATGTGATTTCATCTTTGTTTTCAATTCAATGTTAAATATTTGTAGGTGATCCTGTGTAGTCCCTTGCAGTTGAGCTTCAAGAGAATGATATAGCTTGTAAGTGAAGATAATCCAAAAGCAAAAAATATTTTAATTTTAAATACAGCACCAAAAAAAGCACATGGCCCAAAAACTGGAAACCCGGAGATTGCTTGATATTTAGGAATGGGGAGACTTGTGATTTGTGAACACTGTAGGTATCTAAATACTGACTATGTCAAACATATACAACGTGAAAAATATGTCTGATTGCAACATCTAAAATGCCTAATGTGAAATTGGGGATGATTAATACATTAGCAAAAGTAAAAAAAAAATGGAGAAAATATATGTATCAAATACATTGCATTATTAATAAGGGCAATAAATTTCATGCATCTCCAAGAAAGTTGACTATAATATAGTCATGGGTCAACCCTCAAACCAAACCATTACTTCTTTATATAATCTACCTAAATAAACTCCTCATTTAACCGACTCCTTTATCGCATCCCCTAAAAAAATAACACACCTTTGTTCTTTTTATTATAGCACTTCAAGACATGGTCTCTAACTTCTTCGTTATATAGAATCTAAAAATAAGGAAGGCAGTTGATTTTAATCAAACGTCACAGCTCTGTGTCCCTGCCAATCAGGGTACCTATAATAGTTGACTGACACAGTCAGGGTAGTTAAGGTATCAGAAATATGGACCAGAAAAAAGAGATCAATGGCCATAGTCTTACTCAAGTATGCATTAATGCATACCAGCAAGGTTTTAAAAAAAAGTTCCATTACCGCGAAAATGGCCACGACAAACGGTATCGGAAGTGTCTGTTACCATTTTTTGCCGTTTTGACACAGCAAACAAAAATTACATAAACAACTGCGGCAAAACACTGTTTCGCCCGACAAAACTCCATTACGGCCGCGATCTGAATTTATTAGTGGTTAATTTGTTTCTTAAAAGAAACAAATTCATTAAAAAATTATGAAGAGAATTATAGTTATGAAATTATAAAGAAACAATGAAAAATTAAGATATTATATGATAATATAACTAATTTTAGTAAGATTTATGCAATGTTTTGATTAATTCGCACCGCGACAACCATAATTAGAAGCACAGCATACGTAATAGCCGAAATCACGCTTATAAAAAAAAAAAACAAAAAATATCCGAAATCACAAAATCCTTAACGCGGCCGAGACCTCAACCACGGCCACTATCTAAAACCTTGCATGTCAGGCTGAAGTATACATACTACAAACAGTTAGGCGGATTCATGTGCTTGGTGTCAAGTCAAACTAGTCAAAACTAAGCAATTTGTTTCATTTCATGGCATCAACAAAATCATGCAGCTAAAGGAACAAAAAACCGAGAATTCAAGCATACTACTATAAAGCTTCAAATAAATTTTGATATTTATAACGACAAACAAACTTCATATCAATATCAAAGTGCTAGTAACTCTACACAAAACACAAATCCTACCTTTCAAAGCAAGAATTCTGGAATTCGGATTCATAAGAGCCGAATCAGCAGTAATCGGCCTCCTCAATGGTTGATTTGGCATGCTCATATCAACAATAACAACACTATTCTGTGGAGATGTTTCTCGAACACATATATACTTGTCCGATTCCATAGTCACATGCGTGAAAGTGATGAATTGTGAATTGATTCCAACACTCGGTAACTGTAATCATAAATCAGATCAAACAAATCACATAAAAAACAATTAACCTTCTCACTAATTAGTTCATAATCAATCAAAAAATATGAAAAAATAAATAAAACACTCAGATCTACTCGATTTTCACATTAAGCAATAAACTGAAGAGTATTCAGCAAAATTGAGCAAACTATAATCGATAAGTAAATTATTCATTAAACTAAATTAAGTGTTGGTGTTCTTCGTGGAAGTATAAATTGAGCTTAATGAACGGAAATTGAAAGAGGAGGAAAAGAACTTACGGTTAGGACTTCTTTCATGGCGATCGGAGCGTTCGCGGCCGCCATGATTAGTTAGATCGAGAAACAGAAATCGAAGAAGTTGATCTGAAAGATGAGATTGATGATGGAGAGTGAAAGAGTGAAGAAGAGGAGGAGAGAGAAAGTGGTTGAGGAGGATCCAAATCAGTGTGAGATCTATGAATAGCTTATGAGAAGACTTGGACCCTCTTCAAAGTGAAGAGGTTAGAGAGAGAGTCGTTGAAAGTTGAATGGGGTCTGACACGAGTGAAATGAAAATGGGAGAAAAAGAAAGAAACGGGGAGAGATGAAATTGCTCTTGCGAGAAGAGAACCATTAGATCTCGTTCTCTGATGGCTTTTTTTTTTTGTTAATTTTTTTACTTTTTTTTAGGCTTAATTAATAAAATGGTCCCTTAAAGATATTTTTGGTTTCATATTGGTCCCTTAAAGAAAAAAAATGTCTAAATAGGTCTCTTAAAGAAAAAAAGGTCCGAATAGGTCCCTTAAAGACATATCTGTTAATCAGTTTGGTCCTATTTAGACCTCTTTTTAGGGATCAAACTGATTAACGGAGATATCTTTAAGGGATCTATTCGGACTTTTTTTTCTTTAAGGGACCTATTTGGACCTTTTTTTCTTTAAGGGACCAATCTGAAACGAAAAATGTCTTTAAGGGACCCTTTTATTAATTAAGCCTTTTTTTTATTACGTTTTGGAATAGTTAGTTTAGGATGTCTCTATTTTCAACACTTTCAATTTTCTCCATTATTATATTATTTTTTGGGAATATAAATGCAATTTTATTTTTCTTTTTTCTTATTTACAAAAAAAATGTTTTTTTTCTTAAAAATTAGAATCAGTGTGTTTGTTTAGGGTCCGTTTGATATGCAGGAAATATTATCTGGTGTACCATCAGAAAATGATTAAATAAACATATTTCTTCTTTTTCGTCAAGCACCTTCTTCGACTCTCAATATCGACATTTTTTTTTATGTTTCGTCATTTTTTATTTAACAATCAATCATCAAGTTCTTGTGGTTGTCAAATGCATGCTCCCTATGTTGGAATATTTTATGATATTCCAATAATATTATGTGGACAAATATCCTTATATAATTATATTAGCTATTTATTAATTATGAGCCTTAATTGATCAAATGAACAAATAAAATTAAAAGGCTAATTAAATTTCTATTTAGAAATTAATTGATTAATTAATTTGATATGGGCTGAATGACCCATTTCAGAATAATGGAAACCCTATTTGGCCATCACACTATATATAGATTATGGTCCTCAATATATCGGACACAGTGCATATCGACTCTTCTCCCCATATGAAGAGCGCTTAGGGCATAAGGAGTCCAGGTTGAGGAAAAACACAAGTCAACGGATACTCGTTGTATGTCTCTCTCTTTACGATTTGTTTTACTTTTATCTAACGGTTCATCTATCTATTCAAGTATTCATATAATCATTGGTAAATCAACATGTCGTAGATCATGTATATATGCTCATATGTTTGTTTAGCTTCCGCACTCTAGTTATAAGATTATATGTTTAATCTTTATTAATGAGAGCATGTTTATTATTAATTTTAAATTAATTCTAACAAGTGGTATCACAGCGGTTCTTCAATGTTTGATTTATTGGAATTGTTTGCTATTTTTGCTTGAAATCATATTTGGGTTTCCTGTGATCCCTTTTTTCATATGAAACCTAATTTTCTTATTTGGGTGATTTTATCGGTTTGATAAATCAGTGTTTTGACAAGTTTTAATCCATGATTAAGTGTAGATAAACGACTTTATGTAATACTAACTTTCTCTAGTCAATTGTACTCTGCTATTGACTATCAAGTGTAGATAAACTACTTTTTTTTCTTATAAAAAAATGTTTTTTTTAAAAGAATATGCCGATTTTTGTTGGATCCATATTTTGTTTTACACCCTCCAGTGAGCTTTTGAAGTGAATGAATATTGTTGCTGCAATTCCTTCTTTAAAAAAAAAAACAAAACAAAAATTGACGGCAAAACGATTGGATCCAGTATGTGATATATTTTGCATATAATTCGTTTGACAATTTTTTGTTTGACTATAAATTTTTCTTCGATTGCTTTTGGAAAATTGAAACTATAAAGATATTTTGTAGCAAATTAAGGTTTGGTTGAAATTTCATGTGAAATTTTGCAAAATATAAGGATGTGGATAAAGTTGATACCACTCTGAATTCAAAGTTAGTTGTAGGTACCATATGCAAATTCACATATGTAGCATAAATATCTCAACAAACTAAATATATTATATCTTTTTCTTTTTGGTTTTTTGTTATATCTTATCTTTGAAACCAAATTTTTAAAATTTTTAAAATTATTTTTTACTTTTTTATCGAACTTGAATACTCTTGATTTATAATTTAATTTTGAACTTAATCTAAAATTTAGAATTTTAATTAAATAAATGATGAAAACACAAATAATATTCACAATTTGTTTTTTCTCATTTTCATGTGTTAAATATGACTTTTGATTAGAGCTGTCAAAAAGGGCCGGGCTATCGGGTCGGCCCATTAGCCCTATCCTTTTACACGGGCCGAGCTTCATAAAAAGGGGCCGGGCCTTATCGGGTCAGACTTTTTCATGGGCCGACCCACAGGCTTTTGATCCGGCCCATTAAAGAATTAAAAAAAATTATAATCTTTTTATTGTTATATTTTGGTCCTATTTTTATGCATAAATTCATATATATATATTTTTTTTTTGTTGTTTTATTGTTATTATTTGTGTTTTGTTCCTATCTATAATCTGTTTTATTCCTATTTTTAAGCAAATCATCTTTTTATATTCTTTCTATATTTTTGTTTTTACTTAAATTACAATGGATGAATAAAATATATAAAACTTGGAATATTTTTTTGGTAGTAATAATAATAATATGACATAAAACTTATTGGATTAGAATGAGATTATTTGTTAGAGATTTGTTTGTTTGTTTGATGAGGATAAAGAGGAAGATATTGTTGTTTGGGAGATTATGTGAGAAAATATAGGGATTCGAATTACCTTCTTGAAGATTTAGTTGAGAAATATAACATAAAATTAATAGAATATGTTTTTTTTTTTCAAAAAAAAAACTATGAAAATTAGTGGGTCGGCCCATCGGGTCATGTAGACTTTTGCTTATCGGGCCGAGCTAATCGGGCCAGGCCATGAAGTTAACGGGCCGGACTGGGCCGACCCTTTTATTTGACCGGGCCCTGCAGGCCGGGCCAGGCCGGCCCGGCCCCTTTGACAGCTCTACTTTTGATGTCATACATATTGATCACCAAAAAACCACCAATCAATTATATGCATGACACCGCCAACAAGTTCAAATTAAAAAATTAAAATCTTAATATTAATAAATCATACATAGTTCCCTCATTCTCATATATTGAATATGACTTTTGGAGTCATGAATATCAATTACAAAGAAAAACCACATCTAATTATTACGTACATACTCCCTCCGTCCCGAAATATAGGCAAAAAAAAATCACGTTTATTAAGAAACTCTAAATTTTACCAAAATAAACAATTGAGTTGTCTAAACTACCCTTATCATAATGAAAATAAAACCAACTATCCAAGTAAATGCCAAGGTAATAGAAAAAGAAGCTTACTTTTACTTTATGATGATAGAAGCCAAAATGCCATAGAAGCTACTGAAAACGTGTAGACACACAGTAATAATAACATGTATGGAGTACAATGAAACATGCCTTTAGATATCCTAAATTTTCAACACCCGCCAAAATTTTGATTCAAATTTACTGTATCCTATAAAATTCTTCAAGAGCAGGACTTATGAGTACAATGAAACATGCCTTTAGAGATAGATTTAAACCTCCCTTACAACGATTCAGAAGCTGTTGACAGTATAATACCAGTGATAGAATGCAACACAACCCAAACAATTGCTTCTGAAAGTAATGATTCTACAACAGTTTCAATTGATATGAACTTTTTTATTTCTGAAGTTAATGAGGAAGGTCAAGATACACTAAATGATGAAGGAGGTGACGACGAGTACCACGAGATAGTATCAGATGAAGGAGGTGACGACGAGTACCATGAGATAGTATCAGATGATGATACTGAAGCACAACATGCTCTAAATGACAATGGAGTTGACTCTCACACGGAAGGTGCTACTCCTGTTCTTTTTTTTAAATTATGTTTTGCTTGTTCTGTCTATATTGCGTTAATTTATTTACTTGTGCTACGTTTTGTACTTGTTTTAGGAGAAGTTTGTTGCTTTTACTTGTTTTTAGGAGTATTCCATGATACTAGGAGTTGTAAAACTTGAGATTAGTGCTCCCTATTTTTCTAATTTTTCAGTTACTTATTTTCTGTATTTAAACACTTTCAATTCGATGAATGAGGCAGAACTATCTTATTTTTATTTTTTTTAATCATAACCATCTTTTTTTTTTACCGTAAAAACCATCTTTTTTTTAATCAGCATGTTTCCTTTATTTTCAAGCTTATTTTTAATTTCCTTTATTTTCAAATTATGCAGTGGAAAATATTATTTCACATGAGGCCAAATCATCTCAGAGAAAACGTTCATTCTTGAACAATATTCAAAGAAATGTCATTTCTCAAATATTGATAAATGAAAGTCATGATGGTAAGCTCAAACGTGGAATTGTTGAAAGATTGGCTTTATCTTACTCGGTCTCTATCTATGTCATTTATCGAATTTGGAAGCAAACATGTGAAACAGGTGATGCTTCCCATAAAAAATCAAAAAATTGTGGTCGCAAAAGAGTTGAGATAGATATGGAAAGAGTGCGTGAGGTTGCATTAAATAAGCGTAGTAGTTACAGAGCTTTAGGACGTGCCTTAAATGTTAACAAGAACAGATTATTGGATTATAAAAAACAAGGGGTTTTGCGTCGGCATTCAAATTCATTAAAGCCGCATTTGAAAGAAGATAACATGAAAGCTCGTCTAAGATTTTGCTTGTCCATGCTTGAGGAAAGTAGCATTCCTCATAATCCAATGTTTAAGTCAATGTATAATGTTGTGCATATAGACGAAAAATGGTTTGAGGTGACACAAAAAACCAAAAAATATTATCTTTTGGCAGATGAAGATGACCCATATCGTACATGCAAAAACAAAAATTACATTGATAAGGTCATGTTTTTAGTGGCAATTGCGAGACCTAGATTTGATGATTATGGTAATGAGACATTTTCAGGAAAAATTGGCATGTTTCCTTTAATTCAACAAGTACCTGCAATACGGTCAAGTGTCAATAGACCCGCAGGCACACTTGTTACCAAACCGATTACTTCTATAACTAAAGAAGTGAGTCGAATGTTTCTAATAGACAATGTTTTATCAGCTATCAAAGAAAAATGGCCGCGTGAATATGCAAGGGAAACGATTTATATACAACAAGATAATGCACCATGTCATGTACCTATAAATGACAAAGAATTTTGCACAGCTGCGTCTGAAGGTGATTTTGACATTCGTTTACTATGACAACCGCCAAATTCTCCAGATTTAAATGTTTTAGATTTAGGGTTTTTTAATGCTATTCAATCATTGCAACAAACGGAAGTGACTAAAACGGTTGATGAGCTTATTCAGATTGTGCACAAAGCTTTTGATGATTTTCCTACTCAAGATTCGAACAAAAAATTTCTCACGCTCCAAGCAACCATGATTGAAATAATGAAGGTTAAAGGATCCGGTAATTATAAAGTTCCTCACATGAACAAAGATGCGATTCTTAATCGCGATGAAAAGCTACCCATTCAACTACAATGTGATCGGAAATTAATCCACGAAACTTTTGAATACCTTCACAATGTTGGTTAAGGTATGATGAATTCAATATTTCTATTGTAATTTTATGCCTTATGCAAAGTGATGGATAAATATATGGTAATTTCTCATGGATTTTTTTTTTCTTATGTAGGTGTTGTGGAACTTTGCTCGGCGATGTCGGTTGTCTTATTGGAATTTTGGATTTTTGCTCTCGGCGATGTCGGTTGTCTTATTGGAATTTTGGATTTTTGCTGCTTAGGCTCTCTTTGTTTAATTGATTTTTAGCAATCTATTTCTTATATTATGCTTATCGTTTTGTATTATGTATTGATCCTTCAATATGCCTTATATTTTGATGACTTTGTTAATCAAAATTTTTTGCTGCTAAAAAAAATTATAAACAAACTATCATTTGATTTGAATTATCATATTGGAATTAGAGTATAACTAGAATTGATCCAATGTCCACTAATAAAAATAAAAGCTGCATACTACTAATAAAACCAAAACAACACGCACGAGTATTAGAATGAAATTAACTCACTTTCATAACCCAAGCATCAGTACATAAAAATAAAACCTGCATAGTGCACACTACTAATAAAACCAAAACAACATGCAGGAGTACACGCAGCAGTACACGCAAGAGTACAAACCACTTTGATAATCCAAAACATAAACAACAAAACACAATGCATGAGTAATCCAAAACGACATCAACCCAACAAAATTTGCATCCAACTAAAAATATTCTCATCCCCATTTCTAATAAACTGAATCTAGAAAAATCTTGAGCATATTATGAAACTCTTTGTTCAACTCTTCATGTGCAAATCCAAACTCCAATCCATCATTTGGGAACTTATTCAAATCAAACACACTTCTATTCAAATCCAAAAAACCTCCATCATATGGTTCAACAATTTCCAAGTTAAGACCATGGTTCTCATTCATTTCCTTTGATGCAAATTCAATCTCAGTTGACTCTGTCTTTTTCACTTGTTGGTTATTTTCCATATCTTCAATTCCTAAGTTAAATGAAGGTCCATCAAACAAAGGTTGAGAAATCTCTTGTTCAATTCCTAAATCAAAAGATGGTCCATCAAACAAAAGTTTTGGAGCTGCCATTTCAATGTGTAGAGAAGGAAAAGGATTAAAAAGATAGTAAAAGGGGAGAAACAACAACAACCTTTTATAGAGAATACAATTGGTGGATTTAATGAGATTAGAAGTTGGACAGTTGCTACTATGCAGTATGCACACCAGATTGAATTGGATACAACAATTTTTTTTTTTTTAAGGAACTCAAGAGTTTATTGGGAAACTCTACAAGTAATGAATTGGAGTAGTAGTATTACTAAGGGTAATATTGTAACTTTATCATTAAAAAGGATGTTTTTTGCTTATATTTTGGGACATCAAAAAGAGGTTTTTTTTTGCCTATATTTCGGGACGGATGGAGTATATAACACCAACATATAGAAGCCATTCTCTTTAAAAAAAATTATATAATACATGTATAATCATTTATTTGATCTTTAATTTATTTTCATATTTTCTTTTTGTTTATTTTTTTCTTTCCTATCTTTTTTTTTTGCATACACTCGTAAAAATAAAATACAATTGTACAAACTTACGGAGTATATTACTACTACAAAAACAAAAATACACATCTTTAACTATTTCTAATACTATTAAAATAAATTTATATCATTAAATATTTATAGATAATATTTGTATTGTTAAAAAATATTGGCGAGGCATACCTAATTACCCTTTCATAATTTGAACAAGTCACATAAGTGAATTTGCATGTGGTACCCAAAACTAACTTGCAACAAACTCTCAGACCATCTTCAATAGTGATACTTATATTTTTAAGTACTAGTACCTAATAGGTACTCCCATTGGAGCAAAAATAAAATTGTACCTAATAAGTACAAGTTCTATAATAGGACATAGTACTTAAATAATTTTTGTGGGACCCATTTAAAATGATATTGTTATTGGATAGATGTGCTACTAGTGATACCAATTTAGAATTTTTGAAGAGGTTTTGGGTTTGAGGGATTGAGTACTTATTGAGTACTATTATTAAAAAAATTATAAATGAATGATGTGTACATGTGAGACCCACTTAAGTACTCAAAAATGAGTAGTTCCATTGTGGATGGTCTTAGATTTTCATTTGAATTTGCATATTGCTTGTTTCTTATTGGTTGATGGCTAAATACCCTCAAATTATGAAAGGGTAGATTAGAAAATACCATTAAAAATTCAAAAGATATTAAAAGATAATAAATTTATTGAAATAAATTAAGATAAACTTACCATCATCCCATAGTATGTTATCTTCGGGCTGTACATTCTTCTTTACGGTAGATGACGATGCAGGCTCAAGTGGTGTGTTGCTTGTTAACTTGTTTAGTGTTTTTTTACGTGTAGCCCTTCGCTTAGAAGTTGTCTTGATATTCTTTGACTTGCCTTTCAAGACAGTCTCTATAAGAAGCAAACAAAAAGGGCATAAGAATACACGATAAGAGAAGAGTGTCCCAAACTCAATTGTTTCACAATACACTTACTATGGTCATCTTCAGGTGCATTCTTCTCAAGTGGTGTTTCAATTGTTAACTTCTTTGGTGTTTTTTGACGATTAATCCCTTTCTTTCCAAGTGGTGTCTCTATAAGAAACACACAAAAACCAAATGAGTAAGAGAGAAGTACTGTAAATACAAGTAATAGAAACTGGTGTTATGAAGAAGCAAGACATACTTACTTTTGAGACGATCCTTAGGTGTTTTCTTCAGGTATCCAGAAGAAAGGAATGGGGTCATTATTGAGGAGATCTCGAGTGTAGAACTCTGTAAAACAAAATAATATAATAAATTAGAAGTAATTTTTGTGTAGAAACTGTTGAAATTGCTTCTGATTTATTATACTATTTTGTTTTATAGCGTTATACACTCGAGATCTCCTCAATAATGACCCCATTCCTTTCTTCTGGATACCTGAAGAAGACACCTAAGGATCGTCCCAAAAGTAAGTATGCCTTGCTTCTTCATAACACCAGTTTCAAAAAGCAAATTGATCAACCTCCCTAAAGAAAGATAGATGGAGTCGCTAGTGTCTTGAAGATGCCTATGCACATTGAATATGTTCAAGAAAAAAATAAATAGAAAGGAAATTAGACATACATACATTTCTTAGACACCCAAACACAAACACCCATTTGACACTTGAGAGATAAATAAACAGAGATAGAGTGATGCAATATAAAATAAATTCTTAATTAACAAATCAATTGTGAATTTACGATAATAAATTTTTTATTTTGTTACATGTTTAAAGCTTCATCGGTGGAAAAATTGATGTTAAGATGTTTGATTGCTAACCGATAAAATTGATATTAATTCGAAGTCGAGATTTGTAGTTTTTGAGTTGAAACATAATTATATATTAACATAAATTAAATTCATTGTACACTCTCAAAATTCTAAACCCTTCGCGAAATTCACTCTTTCCTTTTCAATGGTGGAATCATTATCTTCTCGCGCAACCCTGGAACCCAATCCTCAGGACAAGGTTTTATTGGAAACCGCTTAAATTAACATATAGTTTAAAAAAATAAAATAGAAAATATTTTAATTAAAAAAAATCCTAAGGATAAATTCATCTAGAAAAATATTATAGAAAAATGTTATACCAAAATTGATAGTTACATCGTAAATAAGTGCTAGTTAACTATATAATTATAAAAAAATGAGACAAGTCACAGTGCACACATTTATTTTTTACCATTAGATCAATAAATCTCAACGTTAGATCAAATAAAACATGATGAGACATATTGATAATTAATATAATGGATAAAAATGAACATGTCATAGTTAGGGTTGGGAACAGGCCAGGTCAGACCTTGATAGGCCTGAGCCTGGCCTACGATCTTTCTTCAGGCCTGAGTCTGGCCTACAACCTATCAAATGTTATTTATTTTGGCCTGACCTGAGCCTTTTTAAAGTCTGGCCTGACCTTGTAGCCTATTTAAAAGTCTGTTTTACATAAATGTCTCTATATAGTCTTTTTAAATAGGCTAAACAGACCTTAAAAACCTATTTCACATTTAAATTTTATAATTTCTTCAACATTAAGAGAAAGCTAATAAAATGATTAACACAATAATTAAAAGTTAATAAAATAACAAATATGATTAAATAATAATATATTTTTTCTTTGGCAAAATAAAATAAAATAAAAATATTATATAAATAATAATAATTAAATATAAACAGGGCGGCCTATCAAGCTTTGTAGGCTTTTTTAGAAGCATGAGCCTGACCTATTTATGTAAACAAGCTTTTTTCAAAGCTTAAGCCTGACATTTTTAATAAACAGGTCAGACCAGGCTTACACAGACCAGGCCGAAGGCACCTGTAGGCCGCCTGACCCATTCTCAACCCTAGTCATAGTACAAGATTTATTTATTTTTGCACATTAGACAAAATATTAAAAAAAAAATCATAGACTATGTGTATATATAAAAATAAAAAGCTTATACATATCTAATTCGTATATAACTTGACAAAAATAATACTTTAAAGCATCATATGTCTCTCTATCATTCTTCTTAACTTCATTGGCTCCACCAATCGTTAGTTGGTTTGGTGGTTATTGACACTAAATTTAGTAGGGAGGACCACAATTCGATTCCCGCAACTACAATCGGAAAGAGACTGAAATTATTTGATGTCAGAACTGACGCCGAATCAGATTCAACTAGTTGTGAAAAAAAAAATTTATTCTATAGAACGAAGAGCACATGAAATGAAATAACTAGGGTTTAAACCAACCCATCAGTTTGGTGGCAAACTCAAACTCAAACAAAAAAAAAAACAAAGAGCGGGATTCGAAGCCTCGGTTTCCAAAACACACTCCATTTTCATTTCTCTCATCACCACAAAACTGAAACGAAATCAAATTTTCCAGAAGCTTCAGCAATGTCCATAGGCGTGCGTCGTTTAACACTCCTCGGCGAGTTCAAACCCTTTGGACTCATTGCAGAAGCTCTCGACGGTAAATCCACTGAAACTGTAACCGAAAACTATGAATACTTCCTTTTCGATCCAGAAATTGCTCGAGATAGAGATGCTGAAGATAATTGCAATGAAGTTGCTTCTGCATTGAATAATCGCGGTGATCACGAGCTTTTCATTCGTGGAAATCGGTAATTCATTTCTTCATTTTTTTACTGAAAATTGAAAAATCTCGTTTATTGTTATGATCCTAGAGGCAATTTGGACCCTGTTTTCTGGTTTTACCTCTATTCGTTATGTCAAAGTTCCTAGTCAGGTTCCTTATTTGCTTCAGTTTTGATCGTCATTTTAATTTCTATACATTTAGTATTGCTTCAAGAATATGCATATACCTCTATAAATTGTGTTTGGAATTTTGGCCTGCTATAGAAATGAATGGAAAAGTGAGCTGTGACTCACAATGTTTGATTTATTTGATAAATTTCTATGCAAATGTTGCTGTATACTCTGCACAAAAGGTGTTTGCTAAAATGCCTGAACAAAGTGTTGTCACTTGGTTGACCTTCATTCAAGGATTTTTTACCAGCACTTATGGTTGGGAAGTCTACACATCATTGTCATTGGATTTATGCAAAACTTATGCTTTTAGTGATGTCTCAAAATATTGCATTTTTCCTAATTCTCTTTTAGTGGGATTTGAAATAGTTGGTATATTGAACGGAGCTACTTCTAATTCATTTGGAACTTCGAATTTTGGCTTACTTGGCCAACTTCATCCAGACCCCACTATTAGTGTTGTCTCATTAGTGCTTAAGCACTCTCCAATCATCCCTACTTGTATCCCTGGCACCAATGTGAAACATGTAGCATTTCTAGCTTCCAATGGAACTAATGTTCTAGTCTTTTTACCCAACCTCTACATGCTCTCTATCGGTAACAATATTCACACAGTTATAAATTTTAGTCCTTTGTTCATTATCACAGTTGTTCTATCCTTGATCAAAATTAAAAGTCAATATCTACATATAAAATATGATGCTACTGTTTATCAAGTTGAGTGTGAGAAGGCAACTTGGCCCAACATTGGAATATCATCAAAACTGGATGTCAATATAGCCTTTGATCTTGAGGACAAGATCACTTTTAGAGGGGTTGGTAATGATATGATCAATGTTGTAGTGATTCCATGTTTGTTCACAAATATGTTTTACAATGAGGAAATCATTTATGGCATTAAGGTTGCTGAATTTGAAATGGTGGAAAGAATTAGGCATAAGAAGATGCTTCTGTCATCATATAGTGATGCTCTTGAATTTTACCATGTTCAAATTATGGATCCACTTTAAGTTGATAGGTTGAATTCTCAAATTTTCTTCACTCGGTGTCATGACTACTGCATAGCTGGTAAGGGCACATGGTGGCAAATTAAAGCTAAAACTCAGCTTGCACAAGATCAATTTGAAAATGTTTATGCTTGGAATAATCTTTGTGGTGTTTCCTTTATTATTGGTCCTGATATTAATTATCCAGGCGAACCTTATTGCTATTATGCGTTCTTCTGTTTACGAGGATACATGCCACTCATTCTTTGAAGATTGGACAAGTTCTTTGGTCTTCTTTTTATGTTGTGTTTGCTCATGTGGACCAAGTTAGAAAAGATGGTGATCTCAATGATATTTTCATAAACATCAAATTCTTAACTGAGGTGTGGAAGACATCCATTTGGACCAATTGTGATCAGTTTCTAATTTCTTGTTCCCATTTCAAACAATGGGATCCCGGTCAGCATTTGGGGATGTGTACAACACTACAATGATTTGGTCGTTCAAGTTCAAGCAATGGGATCCGGGTAAAATTTGTGTTGTGAGCAATTTTCACAACCTTGAGGACAAGGTTGATTTTGAAGGGGTGGGTAATGTTATGATCCTAGAGGCCCAAATCATGTTAAGCCCAAAAGTGAAAGGAAGTGATGACTCATCAACATTCTAGAATAAGTTTGTTAGCATTTTGTTATGGAAATCCCTATATAAACTTGTATTGGTTTATTCAATCCTTATGAAAAATATGAAAAATTAGTCTTTCTTCTTATCTTCTTCTTAGGAGGCTTCTCTACCCTCGAAGTAGAGTAAATCTATTTTCACAACCTTAACATTTATCTACTTTAGTTAGTTTCGTAAAAGTAGAAATCGTTACAAAAAGTTAAATCTGAAGTTTAATTTTCAAATGCCGTTGTGAACTCGTTTATCTACTATGCATTTTATGAACTCGTTGTTTTTGTGTACTCATTTGTCACAGGATTATATGGTCGATTGGTGCAAGAGTATTTAAGAGATTTACTTTGCAATCATCTATTCTTAAGGTATGTAATTTGATTTTTCATGCTTAGAAAATTGCTGAATTTTCTTTGCGAAGCTGAATTTTGTTTAGCATTATAGAAGTTTGAGAAATTTTATTTGCAAATTTGACTTTAAGCTGGAAGACAAAGTTGGTAGGAAATTCTCTGATTATTTCTGATCTGTTAAAACTTACCGCCACACATTTGGTTTGAAGGATGTAGTAAATTTAGGTTAGGTTTAGGTTTAGTGCTGATTTCCTGTTTCATCGTACTTGCTTTTATTAATTATTAGTATTAGTATATTAGTATTGGTATTGGTATTTACTTAAATCTTCTTAACTGTTCACTCGCATAGAGGATCTGCGAACGAGATAAAAGTGTCAAACTATTCACATGTACAACTTGAATTCCTATACATAATAATGGATAAGATATAGTGAGCATAGAAGCAGTTTAGGAAACTGTGTTTTAGAACATGAATGTTTGAATATTTTTCACTTAGGTAATAAGTAATAGCTGGAAGTTCAAGTTATAGTCTGCAATACTAGGATTAGAGTTTTATGTGCCATTTTTAGTTAAAAAATGAATTTGTTTATGATAGATAAGAGGATGGTTACTTTAGGTGTAAGGAGATGCTTCATGCTTTGATTCTGCATGAAGTGTATAAAAAAGAAATAAATTGAACTTACAAACCTTCAAAGTTCAAGCATTCAAAAAATTTAAGGCCTATGCCTGGCCTGTTATCTTTCATAGACTTGTTTTTACATCTGAGACCGACCTTTTTAAAAGTCCGGTATGACCTGTTAGCCTCTATTTAAATGTCTATTTCACATTAGCGTCTTTTAAAAAATAATCTGACATATCTTTAAATAAACTAATGAGCTCATAGACCAACAAGATTATGCTCCATTTTGATATTTAATAGGAGATTTTAGAGAATATGACTTTATATATGAAAGCAAATTAATGTAGGTAGTATGCTCTAATTCGTGATAATGTTGGCAAATTTATATGTTAATACAAAGTTCAAAATCTACTATAATATTAGCAATGCAAAAATATTATTCATATTTTAAACATACCGACTTGAATAGGCCTAAAAGACTTTTTTTGGGTCTGTAGTCTATCTTTTATTTTTTACTTAAACAGACCGACTTGATTGGTATGCATCTGGGTGTTGAGATGTTGTTGGCCTAGTTCTATTTCCTTTTGGTTCTGTATTTAAGGAGATTATTTATGTTGTTTTATTTTGTTTGTTTTTTCGTTATAAAATTCTCTCCATTAAAAAAGTCTTACATGACTTGTTATGGGTTTTTGAGGAGGTTAAAAGTATCGAGTCACCCAATGGTTGCTACATTGTTCGTGCAACTAGTAAGTGCAGCAGCAGAGGACTAAAAGTCTAATCTTAATTTTTTTTTTCTCTTGTAGAAATTGGTGCCGCTTTTCGTTTCATTTACTGAACCATTTTGCTTTAACTATTTTTTGGGAATTGGTAGGTGTGCTGGTGTCATCTGGGGCATACTACTGAAGCCCTTCTATGTATATTACAAATTGATCGTCTGGCGATCTATAATACATCTGGTGAGTATACTAAATGAAGTTCAACTATCATCTGATGGAAAAAAAAAAGTATCTTATGATATGGGAATGGATTTAATTTATTCTTGTTGAGAAAGAGGAAAACAAAAAGGCATCTAAACGTGTCTATGTGTTTTGCATAATGGAGCCCAACTGTGCATTCGTTTTTTTCTATTTTATGTCACTATTTTGATTTTGACAATGTGGTGGAGTGGCAAAATATGTTTTTGTAAACAATGATTACTGTGTTTGAGTCATGGAAGACTCATTTCGTTGTTTTTTTTAGCATTTTTAGCAAATTTTTTGCTGTGTTAATGCAACGTATAATTTGCAAAACTAACACTCAGCACTGCACCACTTAAAACATTTATATTATTTTGTGCAAAACGTAATATATCGCAAAGTATCTGGGGGAGCCATTGCTCCCACTAGTCATAGTAGGCTGCGCCAGGGAGCTAATCTATGGAGGTCATCCGGGGTTATGTTTCGTATTGGATGGTTCAATATGGGTCAACAGTAATGTGGGAAGTCTCATGCTCAGTTACCATATTTAATTTCATGTTATTTTTAAGTCTTTACGTATCAATTTGAATTTCTTCATATTTTAATGTTTTATCAACTCAAATTTTCTTTGGTTTAATAGGTGAAATAGTTTCAGTTCAACTTCCTCGTACAATCACATCTATATGGCCTCTTCCATTTGGTTTATTGCTCCAGCAGGAAGTTGAAGCATGCACGCCATCACGTGTTCCATATTCATCTACAAGCCCTTTGCTTAGTGTCCGTGATATGTTGCTTAGTGCATCTAATCATATCCAAAAGGGGGACGGAAGTTTAGTATCCTCTCATCTGATCTTGATGGATCCGCTGGATGAACAGCAAGTATGTTACAGCAGTCTATGGATTGTCACTGAGATTTAGTTCTTCTTGGATATGTCTTGTGAAGTTGTGACATATATGTGATAGATTCTTATTCTGGTATTACCCCGTTTTGGTTTTTAACTTCATACTTTTGTTTTTTTTATGTAACTGTAGCCAACTTTTATTGAAGAAAGAGGGAAATTGAACATTATGAAGGAATATGATGAAAAGACAATTTGGACAAGTGATCAGGTCCCGCTTATGGCATCTTATAATAAAGGTTTCTGTCATTAAAATTCTTACACTTAGTTCCTGGTCTTTTAAATGATTTACTGTCTTGGTAATTTTTGTAATGGTGGTTTGAGTTCAGGAAAGATGCAGCATTCTTTGTGGGTTGCAGAAATCATCAATTCTAACTTTGATGAGGCAGCCTCTGGTTTATTAAATGTAGATCCTATGGGTCTATTGCAAAAACACTTGTCCTTTCGTAGAATATGGCAAGGAAAAGGTGCTCAAACAGCTGCTTGTAAGGTTGAATAAGCTTCCTACAACTATCTCACTCTTGGCTATTGTTTGGCACGTGTATTTAATTAGGAATACTTTTGTTTTTGTTTTAAAAGGGAAATGCAATTCATCATTTAATGACATGCTCGATTCCTTTGTTCTTTTAAGTAATTGATAATCTCAAATGTGGATGCTTACTGCTATATGGCCAACACCTGTGTTGTATTTCTAGCGTAGCAGATATGACTTAATAATTAAAATTGTGTTAGTGTATAATTTTATTACATTTATGTCTATGCGGTACATGTAATATATTTGTTTTAAATATTTTTTATTCCTGTTATAGTAGATGGTTAGATGTGACCTTATTCTGCTTCCCTACCTTTTATTATATCCACAAATTATGACAGTCCTCCCCCTTTTATTTTTTCTCACTTCGCCATTTATCCCCCTTTTCTCTCTTGAGTTCATGTTACTTTGTATTTCACATTTTTAAAACCATATTTTTATTTTGCATGTTTTTTGTAAGCTCCTACATTGTTCTGTAATTTGCACGCTTACTTGAGTTAGCTTTTCTAGGGCATGTGTGGATTTACCTAATTGTTAAGGGGGTTTTACTTTTTTTTACCACCTGTAATTTTTTTTTTCAAAAATATTTTGATTACAAGCTATTTTGGGAACAAAATAAACAAATCCAAACAGACAAGATGCTTTGTATAAAAACATTGTCTAAAATGCCTGATTGTTTTTATTCAACTGGAATTTTGGATTTTTAGTTCAGAACAGTGAAAGCCTAAGACCTTTAATTAATAGATGGATTCCATTCTTAATTCCTTATTACATTCTTTAGTTGTTTACTATTTCTGCATAATTTATTTATTTTTCCCTTCATATGGTTACTAGGTCTTTATGGCCACTGATGATGATGCAGCTCCTATTGTGTGCTTTTTTCACCAAGAACAAAGAAAGTTGTTGTCTGTTAGGCTTCAAACTGTTGAAATAAATAATGAGATTGTGTTTGATGTTAAACCCGATATGAGCTGGATCATAGCTGCAGTTGCAGCTTCACCTGTGACGGTGACTCGTCCAAGGTAAGTATACGATTTTTCCATTTTTTCTATATTGCTTTTGTAATTCTGGACATAATTTTCTTCAAATGTGGCTTCCAGGGTCAAAGTTGGACTACTTCCATATTCAGACATAATGGTTTTGACTCCAGAAAATGCTCTGCTTCTCTATGTAAGCTTTTAACATAGTTGGGCATATAGTGTCCTGTCATTTTTCTCATGTATGTATTATCACGTGCCTACATTTCTTTGCCAGTAAATTGTATCTGGGATAGGATTCTTTTCTGATCTTCCTTGTGGGTTAATGCTCAAGAATTTTTTCAAACTTTTCTCTGTTGCACAAATAGAGTGGATTCAGTAGCTCTTATGAAATGATTACTTGTATAATTTTTTGTTGTTGCTGTTGGGACTTAGGGGGTTTCCCGATTCTCCAGCTCTCTTATTATCTTAATTTAATTCATTTGTGTTTTTTTACAACATTTTCTTTCAATTGTCTGCTCATCTTCTAAATAACTAAAATTGATAATTTTTTTTCTTTTCAAAAAGTATTTCTTAATGGATGAAGGGGACTCTGGCGTAACAGTTGGAGTTGCTGCTCTGTGACCGGAGCTCATGGGTTAGAGTTGTGGAATCAGTCTCTTGCAAATGCAAGGTAAGACTGTCCACAACGGATCCAACCCTTCCCTTGATCTTGCTATGGCAAGAGCTCTATTGCATTAGGTTGCCCTTTTTTTAATTTCTTAATGGCTCAAATAACTTTTTAATCCTTTATCCTTGTAATATACACCATTTTTGTACTTTAGTCATTGTAATTTTTGTGGTTCAAATCTCTGAAACACAGTAAAGGTTGTATTTGGTCCTCATTGTTCTGGTTTTAGTTTCTATAATAAGATCTGTCTTTTGAATTATTCTTTGCAATATATGGACCAAATTGATTTATTCTCTAGAATAAGACTACTTCCAACGTGGACAAATATTATACGGAATGAAACCAAAACAAGGACCAAAAACAAATTTCCTATGTTTCATGGATTAAAACCAACTAGAATTTTGTTTAGGAGAATTGATAAAGCTCTATACTAAGGATTTAAGCCTTTCTTGCTGATTAAGTTTTTGGTTGCCCCTTTCCTTGGTGATATTTTACTTCCAGGTTTATTAATCTGTATATAATTAATTTTGTAGAGAGGCTTTCTCCTCGATAAGTACTAAATGCTACATTTGTTCTAGTCTTCTGAAATTTTTCTTATATGCTCCCGTAAACCCTCTATTAACCAATCTTTATTGCCTAGACATATTTTCTGAAAATTTCATTCTCCCTTTCTTTTTTGTGTATGATTACACGTAATTCATTTCAATCATCTGGCATCATACTAAAGCTTGACTGGACATATCATTTTGTAATATGTCTTGCTAATATCGCAGTCTGGGAAGCAATGTCTATGTCGATATGTGCTACCTTCTTGCTTAAATAAAGTCAAGATTTTGCATGATTTGGAGCTTCCAGAAACATCTTCTCTTTCCAATGCCTTAAAGATTACTGGCCTTGCTGATGCTGTTGAAGGGCGTGTCAATGTGATTGTAAATAATAAGCAGGTATTCAGGGATTATTTCTTTTTCATTTTCACTTTGAAATTGACACATAGAAGGTTATTGGCAAACCCAAAATGGTCCTCGTTTCTTTAAAACTGTAACTCTTGATATTTCTGCATTTTTTTTTTTGTACCAGATGTTTAGATGTGCATTACGACAAAGTCCTTCATCATCATTAGCTAATGATTGCATCACAGCACTTGCCGAGGGGCTTGGTTCTAGTTTCTACAGACATTTTCTCGGTCTTATCTGGAAAGATGATTATTCCACTGATCTCTCAGAAGCTGAATCCGGTGTCGATTCAGAATGGGATTCTTTTTGTCGTGTAATTATGAAAATGTGCAGAAAATCTAACATTATATCTCAAAAGCATTCTGGTTTGGTGCCACATTGCGCTTGGAACTTCCTTCTCAGTAGCCAATTTCACAATAATTTCTGCAAAGTAAACTCCTTGTTTGGAAAATCTTCTGCTGTGCCACTTGATCAGGTGGAATCTAGTTCCTCTACGTTATCTATAGATGGTACAAAAAGTTCTGAAGAGCCATTTTATACCGAACTGTTAATAGAATGTCTGGAATCTCTTCATGCACTCTATGAGAGCTTGAAACTGGATAATCTCCGCAAAAGGTATGTCTTTACCTTCTCTCATTTATTTATTTTTATATTTTTTGGTTGCTTTTCATTTGTCTATAGCAACCTTGCTAAAGCTTCTTCATCTCATTTTTTATATCCATCTAGTTAGACATTTAGTCTAGTGATATTGTCCTTTTTGTTTAGGAAGCAGATGGTTGATTGGCTTTGGTGAACCTAGCCATTATCTATATTACTTTTTGGTTATTAGTTCAGTGTTTTTATGTCAATTGCTTTTATTTCATTTCTCGATGATGTACCAAAATTTTTCTGTCAGTAATATTTTCATATGAATTTACATGGTCTAAAACAATATCCCTTTTATACTCCCTCTTTCCATAATTATAAGACCCCCTTTGGAACATTTGTTTGTTCCTAAATATAAGCCCCTTTGCAAATTTCTAGATATATTTATATATTTATATATTTGTTAATATTTTCCAAATATATCCCTTATTAATACCACAAATTTGTATTGGAATATGAAAAGTTAACATTAAATGCATCGATACACAAAGGGTAACTTATTAATAGTCATAGACTAGTTATACACATTAATTTCACTACAAAATGAACTTAATATATGTGAAAAGTGCTAAAGGGCACCTATTTAGTTTTCAGGTTTATTTGACACATGATTGACTTCGGTCTTTTGTTTGTAAGCTGTATTCTCCTTAACTCCACGGATTTCTTGTTATTTAAGCTCTATGTCCTGGGTCAGCTAAAGGGATTTAACACCATTAATGGGGGACAAAGATCAAGAATTTCACAGTTTTAATTTAAATATAAATTTATTAAGAATATTAAAAATATTTGGGGGGACCATAGGCCCCCTCACATCATAGCTGCTCCCTTCAGTGTAATAACAGCGCCATTGCTAATAAAAGTTGAAACTGCTAAAATTAAAGATAATTCATCAGTTCATTGTCTGTCTTAGACCTGTTTTATATTGCAAAATTTATTGCTAAGACTTTCATCTGTCATATTTTACTTCATTATGTTTTTCAAAATCTTTTGGTTTAGCTGGGAAGTAATGGGATTAGACTTGCTTTACTATGCTTCCCGGCCAAAAAAATTGTGCTTTGTGCGTGATTATGGACCACTATTTTGTTTCCTTTCTTTTGGTTATTCACTAATTTTATTCTGCTTTATGCATTTCATCGTGATCGTTAGGCTGTATTTTCCTTTGTAATTCATTTTCCATTTTATTTTTCTGTTAAAATATATTTTGCCTTGATTAGGGACTTAGAGCATCTAGCAATTATCTTATGCAACATTGCCAACTTTCTGGGCGAGGACAACTATTTGGACCATTATATCCGTGATTTCCCCCTCTCCTGTAAAAAGTTTCTGAAGTCTGGAACAACCATTTCCCCTAAAATTCCTCCAAGTTTATTCAGATGGCTTGAGAACTGCTTGCAACATGGGTGTAGTTATGCTAATATTAGTGATCTTCCGTGTTTAGTCCGCAAAGATGGGTGCCGTGTGGTTAGTTTGGCGCGAAAAATAGTTTGCTTTTACAGTATACTCTCTGGTGCTAATTTGCTAGGAAAGAAGCTTTCTTCTGGTGTTTACTGTAACATTGCCACGGGATCATATTCTTCAAAGGAGGAGCTTACTGTTTTAGCAATGGTTGGTGAAAGGTTTGGACTTCAACAACTCGACTCCCTGCCTTCCGGTTTATCTCTTCCACTTCGCCATGTAAGATTGACTGAAGTGGTGTGAAGTCCTTGTGAACTTTTTGGCAATTAATTTAAATGATTTCCCAAATCTTTATGTAGAGTATTTATTGTAGTAGCTTGTTTTTTTGTTCTGTTTTAAATTGCCTATTGTTTTACTTCTGCTTACATGATTCTAATGTTGATCATGATTACTCTCACTAATCAGGCATTGCCCGGTGTTTCTTTGATTCTTTTCCATGTCTCCCTTCTATTTTCTGTGTGTAATTGCATTGCTACCTTAGGACTTCTGCTCTTTAAATATTATCCTTGACAAGATATTATTAGTACTTTCCATACTTTTAAACCTTATAGCTGTTATGCTTTTAGGCATTAGATAAATGTCGAGATTCTTCTCCCAATGACTGGCCAGCTGCTGCTTATGTCCTTCTTGGTCGGCAAGATTTGGCGATGTCAACTTTGGCACGTGAATACAAGTATAAGGAAATTGAAACACCAACCAATGTGAATGTAATCTCTATGTCCACACCTTATATGCTCAATCTGCATCCAGTGACAATATCTTCTACTATTTCTGATACAATTGGATTGGAAGGAACTAAGCTTGAGGACACAGATTCAGTTGACGGGTCTATGTTAGATGGTATGGAGCATATTTTTAACTCTAGCACACAGTTGCGTTATGGTCGTGATCTGAGGTTGAATGAGGTCAGTTTTGATCACATAAGAATTTCGGAAAATGATTTGATTATTTTTACTTGACATATTTTCACATCCTAGCATGGTTTGTCTATAAATTGTAGAAATGGGTGCAGAGTTTGCACCAGTTTTTAGCAATCATTTAGGCAAAGAGGCACTGCTGCTTTATTGTCATTTCTTTTTTTTTTTTGGTTGATGCTTTATTGTCATTCCTATTTTCTACTAATGAGCCCAGAGGGTTTTATCTTTTTATTTGCCACAATTTTATTGAAGTTCTTGATTTAAAGAAATTGTCAAAAATGTTTTTCAGAATTAAACAATTTTTAAAAAAAAAAATCTATTTATTCATTTGCAAAAGTTACTAAGTCATTGCTCTTGCTATCTTTACTAGGTTAGACGCCTTTTGTGCTCTTCTAGACCTGTGGCAATTCAAACATCTGTGAACCACAGTGCCTCTGATCAGGACCTCCAGCAGGTATGCCTTTCTATGATATTTGATGTTGTCTACTGCTTTGTTTGAAATGTAATTATCCAATCAACCTGTTTACTTGATGATAATATTTTTAGCAAGCCAGCACTCTTCTGTTAGTCAAAATTCTTCTATTCCCAGTGTAATTATCCCAAATATCAGACCGTGACACATGGCATAGAAATTCAATCTGCAGTTCTGTACTATCCCAAATATCCCAACATGTAATTGGATTATTCAATTTTTTTATTCCCTCACTTTCTTAATTATTTTTGTCGTAAAGTTGAATTTCTTCTGAGCCCAGATTTAATTTTGTTATTATCATCAAATTGATGTTAAGTTATGGTTCTTCAAGGGCTGACAAATCATTAGGTTTTGTTTGATGTTATTAAGGTAAATGAAATAATGTACTTCAAATGGTATTAACATTGAAGGTTTTTATTGGTGAAGAATGAAGATAGACTTATTTTGGTTAAACGATCATGGTTTCATAGGTATATATATGAAAAGTAAATTATGGTTATTTTTACCTGTAACCAGTTCTTACTTCTGTCCTGTGCATTAGTTTCTGTTTCTGTGAATCTATGATATGTTTTTTACTCTTGCTGACTGGGTATATTGTTATTTTGAATGACTCTGAGCCTTTGACACTTTCTTTTTACTATTTATGAAGACTCAATTGTGGCACCTTGCCCAAAGAACCACTTCACTTCCTCTCGGACGTGGGGCATTTACCCTCGCAACCATACATACACTCTTAACTGAGGTGCTCTTATTCTTAACTTTTTTGGTCCTATTTTGTTTTCATTATGAGAATTTTTACATTTGTTTTTATCGAAATATACTGTTTTTGATAGAATATTTTTGAAAACATTTAGGCTTTTAGTGTGCCGAAGCTTGTACTGGCAGGTCGGTTGCCGGCCCAACAGAATGCAACCGTAAGTTGAGATCTTGTGATTTACTATACCTGTAATACTTGTTTTGGCTTTTGAAATTATTTAGTAGTTTTTGTATTGTTTTGACTTGAATCATTTGTTTACTCAGGTTAACCTCGATCCCAACATCAGGAACATACAAGAACTCAGGTCTTGGCCTGAGTTTCATAATGCTGTTGCTGCTGGGCTTAGATTAGCCCCCTTTCAGGTTTAATATCAATTCTTGAGGCTATGTATTTTTAACAGTTTAGTATTTTTTTGCCAGGATATTATTTTAGTCGGCCACTTCATTAAAGCAATTATCACTTTAAATGGTTTTGATACAGTTAAATCTGAATATGTTCCATTGATGTTTACATGGATATTCACATATCCACCCTCCCACCCTCAGACACACACGCGCGCGTGCGCACACACACAGTGCTAGTATAATTTTAAAAGTAAACAAAACCTTATGTGGTCAAATGAATGCAAAAACTAATATTAAAAAAAGAACAGTAACATGATTGGCATACAATCACCAGATACTGTTGCTGACTATAAATTATGCTTCATGTTAATCACTCCCAAATACCCCCTTTTCATTTTAGTCAACTGGTAATTTCAATTAAGCATTATTCAACTGAGTGAACCACTTTTGGTTTGAGTTAACTACGTGTCATTACTTATAAAAAGAATCTGTGTAGCTAATTAAACTTACATGTAACATGACTAGGGTCTGTTTGGTTCAACGGAGGGGAGGGGAGGGGAGGGATTTTAATGAAGGGGAGGGGGAGGGGAGGGGGAGGGGAGGGGAGGGAAATATTTCAATTAAATATGTGTTTGGTTCAAAAGAGGGAGAGGGGAGGGGAAGGAAGAATTTTAGTTAAATATATGTTTGGTTCGCGAAGGGAAGGGAGTGATTTTAAAATTAATTTACCTTTTTATTCTTGAAATTTTATGTGACATCTGAACATAACAATAAACAATAGCACACATGAGTTGAACTACCATGTAAAAAAAAAAAGAGTTGAACTACCATGTAAAAAAAAAAAAGAGTTAAACTACAATTCATTGGTGCAAATCAAACCATCTACCGGTAGTATTTTCTTCTTAATGATCCATCTAACTCAAAGAACATTTTTTATACAGGAAAAAAAAGGAGTCATATACAAAAAAAATAAAACAAGAATGTGATGAACCAATGGAAATAAACAAATAAAAATATGAATGTATACAATATATATAAAAACAAGTGATGCAGGGAATTAAAAATTATGAAACATAAAGAAGAAAACTTGAAAGCAAACTGAGTAGCAGAGACGCCGAGATGAGTAGCAGTGACACCGAGAAGAAAACTAGTGTAAAATAAATCAAGAATAATAAGGATAATGTTGGAATTAATAAAAATAATTGAGGATAATTATGACAATTTAATAAAATTTTAACGAGCTTCCCTCCCCTCCCCTCCAAATCCCCCCAAATTGGGGGGAAGTAAAAAGTTGGATTTGGAGGGATTTTGCTCACATCCGCTCCCCTCCCCTTCCCTCTTAAAAATTGAACCAAACACAAATAATTAAAAATATCCCCTCCCCTCCCCTCCCCTCCCCTCTATTTACCTCGAACCAAACAGACCCTAAAGTTAAAGTGGCATTAATAACTCTTGAAGACTGTTGTAGGTTAGAATTGGTCAGAGATGCAACAAAAACTTAAGAGGTTTCTTACTGTTTTCAAGCAATATTCCAGTCTGAAGACATTGTTTGTGATACAAAGCTCTGGGTTTGAGACTTGAGTATTTGTTTCCATAGCTTGTGTACAGTACATCTCGGATGCTTTTTTCTTGTGTTGAATACTGAATAGCTTATTTCTAAAAAATGCATATAACCTCTTTGCAGGGAAAAATGTCAAGAACATGGATAATATATAATAAACCTGAGGAACCAAATTCTGTTCATGCTGGGCTAATCCTTGCTCTAGGACTGCATGGATTTCTGCGTGTATTAACTATTTCAGACATTTACCAGTACATTTCTCAGGTTTATCTGGTGCTCAATGGTCTTTGTCATATAATTTTTTAGCACTCTTAATACGTATTCTAATGATGATGATTTTTGTGAGCATAGGTGAAATAATTGGTTTTAAATTTCTATTGAAATGATATCTTTCATGGCACGAATTAGTCGCTGCTGCTTTAATTCAATTCTGTTCTTTATTGGAACTTGAAAATTTATTTGGCCTTCTTAATTGTCACCTTTCCAGCTGAATTCCTTCTAGTTATGGGTCAAAAGTTATGGCAATGTTACAAATAGCACTATTTTAAGATTTGGTAAAAAAAAAACACTATTTTAAGATTTGATTATTTCTTTTTCTGTACATATATCATTGTTATAGTGTGTGTAATTATTAAGATGCATCTTATTCTTTTTTCTTCATTATCATTTATTAGGTTCAAGTTTAATATTTTAGAGAATAATTTATAATTCATCAATCAATAAATTTCAAACTATTCAGCACTTTTAGGTTGGTATTAGGATTCAGGTTTAATCGTCTATGATTAAGGTCGTTAGTTTGTAACTCGTCCATCAATAAAGTTGAAATTATTCAGACCTTTCAAGTTAAAATTAGGAGGACATTTGTGTCTTCTCTCTAGAATTAGTTAAACCAGTTAAACAAAATTTAGGAGGTAAAGGGAAACTTGACAATTATATCAGCTGAAGGAAAATAGACCACTTATTCATTTTAGAATTTTAGAGTTCTTTTTGCAACTGATATCTTTTTGTGAGAATGACAAGAGTCAGAATGAACTGAAACCTAAGGCAACTTGAATTACTGAGTAGCAGAATCAACACTGTTTGATTTTAAGGGCCTCATTTTAACCATTGAGACAGTTGATGCTGAATCATTCATTTAGTCAATGAACTTTGGGAAAAATCTTCCATCTTTTACTTTTTATTGTTGTCTTTCAGTTTTTCTATTGTATAACATCATGTTATTGTCGCTGCATATTTTTAGGAGCATGAAAGTACTTCTGTAGGATTAATGCTTGGCCTAGCATCTTCTTATAGAGGCACTATGCAACCGGCAATGTCAAAGGTACAAGGCTTAATTTTTTATGATGAAATTGTTGCACTTCTTGGCACTAAGATAGGAGATTATAGCTTGAGTGAAATAGAAAATTATTTTCATAGTTTTGCTCTATAATATTCACGATTTCATTGTTTTTTAATGTGAATGAAAATCACTTATCATTTTATTGCAAAACACAAAATTCAAACTAATGGAACTGAAGCAGAGGTATCTCAAAGTGGAGTCGATTAGAAAAAACTAATTCTTGTCAAAGTATGGTAAAATAAAACAGGAAGCTTTCTCAATTGTATATCCATGTTCAAAGCTAATTTATTGAACATCTAATTAGTAAGTTTTGCTCAAATAAGTTCAATTTAACTTACCAAAAAAATAAGCTCAATTTAGTGATATGATTCCTGTTTGTGGGATTGGCTTTCAGGAATGAGGGGTGTAAATTGTGCTTGGCTTGTTTTCTATAAATTCTAGGAAACTGTTTCTGGTTGAGTTATATGCCCCCATCTCCTCCCTACAACTCTTTTATTACGAAATATCACTGTCCTGTGTTTTTGTAATCATCTACTCTTTGAGAATGAGTTTATTATTATCTTATAGAAGGGGGAAAAAAGAATATGCACAGACAAAGTTTTGTTTTACACGTGTGCATATGTACATTAATCTGCAAATTTATAGAAGACTGCGCTTTATTTGTTTCTGCTAGTGAATGAAATCTGGCTTTTTTATTGCACATTTTTGTTTGGTCATACCCATTAATACTCACCTCCTCCTCTTCTTATGTTTCTTATAGTATGTTTAATTTATCAAACTTTATTTTAGGAGAACTGATTGTAGTACCTTGTGGCAGATGTTTTATGTTCATGTTCCTGTACGACATCCATCTTCCTATCCAGAGTTAGAGGTTCCAACCTTGCTCCAGGTAACTTTCATATTGTATATATGCTCACTCAGAATGGCTTCTTTCACCACACCCCCAGTTGATATTTTTGGCAGGGGTCGGGTGGTGCCTCACTTTTATGGTTGGGTGTAGGAGAGAAACTGGTGTTTTCAAATCTAACTTCAGAAAGAGTTTTAAGTTCCCAAAGTTGTGGCTTCAGAATACCATACTTTATATGTTGAAGAAGTTGATTCTTATATTAATAGCTTTAGGAGTATGGATTATGTCTATCAATTGATGTGTAACTTGTCTTACAATTTTCATCCGTGTAAGAATTAAAAAGCTAGTGTTAGTTGTTACAGCTAGCACTGCGGTACCTCAGCATAACTTGTTCTGGTTAACTAACTTCAGGATATTCTAGAATATACTATATTAGTTTCCTAATCAGTGTATTCAGCCATGTATTTTACATCACTGTAAGTAAATCAGAAGCTCGGATTACATTTTCAGTTTTCTCCTTCTACCGATTCTATTAATGGCATTTGATTTGTTGTGTGGGTATTTTAGTTGGGAGTGCTGCTATTAATAATAGCAACTTGTATTAGTTGCTTTTGTCGTTTTGCTTACCTACATGTTAAGCCCCAGCTAAATTTAGGATAAGTTTCCTATATAATCTGTAATATGTAGTGAATCTTCAGTTAAGAAAAAGGTTCAAACGAATATATGAAATTCCAAATTGACTGTCTTTTCCTTTAACATGTCCGGTAAACATTTCTATCATTGCCATTTGTGTGCAGTAGTATTACTTTCACCACCCTATGATTATTTTCGAGTTTAATTTTTATTATAATTTCTTCCAGTCAGCAGCTTTAATGTCAGTGGGGATTCTTTATGAAGGTTCAGCTCATCCACAAACAATGCAAGTCTTATTGGTAAGCATATTTCTTTTCTTTTTCTGCTATTCATTCAATACTTGAACTTCTGTCTGAGATATTCTATTATGTAAAAATGCAATATGTGAATGTTGTGTTGTATGACCACACTTGGTTCTTATTTATAGTCACAAAATAGAATCAGTAATAATTACAAAGATCATTCAAATCCTTAATTCCTAGCTAGCTTTTATTTACATAATAGGCACATGTTAATATGTTTTCGAAGACCCCCCTTTAACTGGAGCATATATATCATATGAATCAAGTTGTTACAAATATGGCCCACCTGATCATCAAAACTGACAAAATCAGTTGTTATTTCTCTTGAAATCACTTTCTCCCTCACAAAGTGACAATCTATCTCAATGTGTTTAGTGTGTTCATAGAAGACTAGATTTGTTGCAATTTGAAGTGCAAGTTGACTGTCAAAATATAAGTTTTGTATCCTGGAGGTTTCTCAATTTTAGCCGTTTGAGTAGTTCCCTATGTGAACGATGGAAGGTCTTCTTCAGGTTATTGTGTTTTAATTGGAGGAAACATAATTTCATGGAAAAGGTAAACGCAAACTGTTGTTGTAGGGTCAAGTATGGAGGCAGCGTATCGTGCTATGCCCACACCACCTGTGAACTTTTATGGTTGAAACACTTGGTACAAAAGTTGAAATTTTGTGAACTAGGTGCTGTGGAACTTATGTGTGATAATCAGTCAGCAATGTCTCTTTCTTCAAATTCATTTTTCATGAGAGGACTAAACACATAGAAGTTGATTGCCACTTTATGAAAGAGAAAATCCTTTTTGGTAGCAATAAAACCTCTTCAGTGAGCTCAAATAATTTGTTAGCTGATATTTTCACCAGATTGATTTTTATGTAACATGATGAATGGATATAGTTTTCTTAATTATATGATAATCATTGATTATTCTCTATTGTTTTATCGCTGATATAGTTTTCTTAATTTTCTGTTTTTCCTTTCTTGAGAGATTCTCTCTTGTATATAAATTTGCACAACCTCATTGTGAAATACAAGCCATTGATTCTAAATTATTCAAGTCATAATAAGCACTTGTTAAATATGCTTTCGAACAAATTCATTAATGCCATCCAGTTCATTAATGCCGTAGTCTGTGATTTGATTCGATCGTTTTGCCAACCGTTATGATTTTTATTCTCGCTGCCTCTTTCCCCTTGTACTAAACACAATTAATGTATAGCTTTGATATGTTTGTATTTCGTTATCATTAGTGAACTTATGTTTACAAATTGGTTATCAAAGTTGTGGTTTGCTTGCACTGTGTCTTATATATAGTATGTACAGATTCCATGGTCATTTTTATATACCTGCCACAACTGAAGTGTATAAGTTTCTTTCCTGATTCAGTTTTTGTATGTATGGTTCATTTTCATTCTGAGATCTGAGTAATTGTACTTTGTCTTCTCTGGCCGAGGCAGAGCTTGTGGAGTTTCAGTATCTGCTTTAAATTGTCACTTATGTTTCTTATTTAATTTCTTTTGAATATCTTCTGGTATAGTAATACATTATGGCATTGTTTATTACATAGCCGACCCCACCCAGTGGGTAAAAGCTTCAGAAAATCATTTGTCTTTTGTTACTTCTATACGTAACTTTTCTAGGGTGAAATTGGACGCCGAAGCGGAGGTGATAATGTTCTTGAGCGAGAGGGTCATGCTGTTTCTGCAGGATTTGCACTGGGTCTTGTTGCACTGGGTATGGATGTACAAATAAATAGCAGTTTTTGGATTGCAATTTTTTGGTTCTTTATTTAATAGAGATATTTTTCGTGAAGGGCGGGGAGAAGATGCACTTGGCTTCAAAGACTCATTTGTGAATAGACTGTTTCTCTACATTGGTGGCAAAGTTCATAATGTATGTTATGGACCATCGTTTTTCCCCTCCCATGTTGAGAACCTTATCCTTTCATTTTTATAATAGTATATATGTCTAGATTCAAATTCCTGTGAGAAATTTCCATTTTGATCCTCTGTTGCATGGCAATTTAGACTACTTTATAATGTCTTTTATATAACATTTAAGTACTTCTGCATCAGGAGAGATCACATTTTTCGACATTCTCAATGGATGAAAATCGTGGTTCTTCCCAGGTTCAGTGAATTAATTTCTCCTTTTTTTCCCCAGAATAAATTAAAGTAATTAAAGTTGCATGAGAAATATTGTGGGTGGGATTGCTCTTGCATGACTAATTCGTACATTTTTATTTTTTTGTAGATGATGGATGGGACAACAATAAATATAGATGTCACAGCGCCTGGAGCGACAATTGCCCTCGCTTTAATGTTTTTGAAAGTACTTACTATGAACTCACTCTACAATAAGTGATAAATATTTCAACAAGAAGTCTTTTATCTACTGCAATTTTAGTTTCTATCTTTAGAGATTGTTTTGAACTGGTTCAGTATTATCACTACCTACATATTTTTAGCTTCGATAACCCTTATAATTGATATATAAATATGCAACTCCGAGTTCAGTCATGGATATGGCATCCTTTGCTTTCTATGGAGTCCGGATAAGTGATAACTGATAAGTGTATTCTTGTTACAGACAGAGTCTGAGGCTGTTGCGTCTAGGCTCTCAATTCCCAATACACGCTTTGATTTGCAATATGTACGTCCCGACTTCATCATGCTTCGTGTCATTGCTCGAAATTTAATAATGTGGAGCAGGTTTGTTCTGGTCTCTTTATGTTAATGCTAAATTTTTTGTGGATCTCCGCTATTATTTTGATCTATACCTATGCGTTCTTTTGTAGTGTTCATCCCTCAAAAGATTGGGTTTGGTCCCAAATTCCTGAAATTGTCAGATGTGGCGTGGAAGGCCTTGGTGGTGATGGCAATGATATTGATGATATGGATGCCGAGGCCTTCATGCAGGCCTATGTTAATATTGTGGCTGGAGCTTGTTTATCTCTTGGTAAATGCTCATTGGTCTTTTCTTTACTTTTATGATAAATACCTAAATTCTTTCTATTTCAAAGGTAATCATCCAACTGAAAGCATTTGTTTAAATCCTCATTGCGACTATTGTCCCTGTTGATATTTTATCAACACAGATTTATTATTAATTTCCTTGATAGTGCCAACTCACTGGTTGTGATAATATTATATCTTTATCATTAATCTTGTTACTTTTTACCATGTCAGGACTGGTATTTGCTGGCACAAGAAATGGAAATGCACAGGAATTACTTTATGAATTTGCTATGTACTTTCTTAATGAGGTTGGTCTATAGAATTATGCTACCTAACTCTTGAATGGATATTAATTGGTTTGTTCTAATTTTTTTAAGTCTCGCAGATCAAGCCTGTTTCCCCTACAAGTGGAAAGTTTTTTCCTAAGGGACTGTCTCGTTACATTGACAGAGGCACATTGGAAACATGCCTTCACCTTATTGTTCTTTCCCTATCTGTGGTATCTGCTTCCCCTTTCCTTTTATTGTCAACTAATTAAGGATTAAGAACCTGGATAAAATTCAATGATTAAACGTATGCATCACATTGATAGGTAATGGCAGGCTCTGGACATTTACAGACCTTTCGGCTGTTAAGATTCCTAAGGAGCAGAAATTGTGCAGATGGGCAGTCAAGTTATGGTATTCAGATGGCAGTAAGTTCTACAATTTTTTTTATATCAATTTTGCCATTATAATTTAAAATATAACATCTAGCTATATGTAGGAAGTGGGCTTTGGAACTTGAATTCTTGTACAAAAAATCTGCTTTCGTATCATCTGTGCAAATGTGACGTCTCATGCATGCATAGAAATAGAAAATGACGAAGGGATTTTTTGAAGATATGCACTATCCCTATTATGGCTATATCAGAGAATCAGTTTGAAGTTCATATACTTCCTTCATTTAGTAAAACAACCTTTCTTCAAATTTATAGAGATATACTTGTGTAGAATGAGTAGCTTACTTTTGTACATCTGACATGATTTATGTTCAGACCAAGTTATGCATATCCGTAGATAAAAACATGCCTGTTAGTTAGTTTTCTCCAGTCTCCATGCTAACTTTTTTGTTGGACAAATATGCTGCTTTAGGTGAGCTTAGCTACTGGTTTCTTATTTCTCGGTGGTGGAATGAGAACATTTTCAACAAACAGCAGTTCCATTGCTGCTTTGCTCATTACTCTATATCCACGTTTGCCCATGGGTCCAAATGATAACAGATGCCACCTTCAGGTATATACAATTGCTGAATTACTGTCCCTTGTTACAAATCTTGGATGTTCTTTGGTTTACTCTTTAAAATCATGTTCTATGAAATATGTTCTTTTGCAGGCATTTCGCCATCTTTATGTCCTTGCAACAGAGGCGCGATGGATTCAGACCGTTGATGTTGATACAGGTCTTCCTGTTTATGCTCCCATCGAGGTCACAGTCAAAGAAACTGAGCATTATGCCGAGTCAAGCTTTTGTGAGGTCACTCCTTGCCTTATGCCAGAACGAGCCATTGTAAGTCTGAATGGCACTTCAATTTGTCTTGGCATTGATGGTTACGCTTCTTCTGTATGACATTGCTTTGATTGCTGGGTTAAAGAAAATCGCTTGTAGATCTAATTTGTTTGGCATTGATGGTTACAGTTGAAAACTATACGTGTTTGTGGGCCTCGCTACTGGCCTCAGGTAATAGACTTTACCCCTGAAGGTAAGCACAAACTATTATTCTGTTTATGTGATCATTTAGCGATTTAAGATTTTGGAAGTATTATATACTTTTCAAATGAGAACTCTAATTTATTCACTTAATAACAGATAAGCCTTGGTGGAATTTTGGCGACAAGAATAATCCATTTAATTCTGGTATTCTTTTTATCAAAAGAAAAGTCGGAGCTTGTTCATATGTTGATGATCCCATTGGGTGCCAGTCACTGCTATCACGGGCAATGCACAAGGTTGGAATTGCATAGTATTTGATATTGGTATATGAGTTTACACTATTATACTCCAACTTTATTCTTTTGCTTGATCTAGGTGTTTGGCCTTACAAGTTTAAAAGCATCTGATACAATCACGGAGGTACATAGCGGATCTGGTTCTATCACTGTTGATCAGTTGGTCGGTACCTTCTCATCTGATCCTAGTTTGATTGCTTTTGCACAATTTTGCTGTGATCCCGCGTGGTATAATAGGTAAGTTCATATTTCTAGATAATTTTTGTATCCCATGTTTTGGCATCCATGTGCTGCTTGATTATATCTGCAGTATTTAACTCTAGAGTGAAGACCCATTCTAGTCCCTAAGAAAAATTGCAAGACCCAATTTAGTCCTTAAGAAAAAAATTAAGGTGTATGATTGTCATTTTTTTTTAGTTATTAAGCATTTTTCTGGTTTGTGAAAATGTTTCTTAATTTTTGTAATACATAATAACTGGTCAGAGACTCCCTTAAATAAATAATAATGAAATTATTGTCAAGCAAACAAATCGAAGCACACTCATCATAGGGATAATTGGAGCCCTCAGGAGTCTGGACTAAAGAAAATAAATGAGAAATGTAAGGGTGGAATCACCCCGACTACACATCCATAGTATCTAATTCAAGACTAAACTCTAGTTACATATTATAATAACTACTCTTTCTTAACAATCTTAAAATCAGCTAAAGCAGTAAAAAAAGACTAGAATTTGGTTTTATCCCTACAGTCATATATTCTTTAAACTTGAAACCTTCTGAACATGCTGAAAGGATAGAGAGCGTAACTTTGCTGGTTAGAAGTTCATCTATCTTGTGCATCATACAATTAGCTAGACATGCCTGATTGACCACTTTCCTTCAAAACTTGTTTCTTTTAAGTTACTAAAATGTTCTGTTATTCCCTTGACTGATGTGAAAGATCATAGATGATAAACAAAGACGCCATACTAATTACAGGCTTATTGCATATGCTACTCTCCTTTATTGTACAGAAGGTGAAGTATCTAAATAAACTAATGAAACGTGCTTGCAGATCTGATGTTGATTTCAAGGAATTTTGCTTGCAAGTATTATTTGAGTGTGTGAGCAAGGATAGACCAGCTCTTTTACAGGTAATGTAATTAGAATTAGAAGACTAATTTCTATTCTCTAAATTCAATATATTCAATGTATCAATATATCAATATATATAATAATAGTTGAAAATAATGTTTTTGGCTGAATTGCTTTAGGGATTAGCTCTCAGCATTTTGTATTTATAATGACAATATGTACATAGCAAATCCCATGATAATAGGGATTCAATTTTGCCTATTTACATAAGAGACTTACACAAGGAAATAAAGAATATTTACATAAAAATAAATAAGGGAGATACTATCTCAATCAATAATAATATTTATTACATCTATCTCAACAATAATAATGACCCAAATTTAAAACTTCAAATGTTACAACTGGAATCACAGGCATTAAATTTTTTCTGTGATTCACATGGAAAACCGTAGTATGAATGTATATGTCTTATGATTTAGGATTTGTTGACACGGATGTAAGATTTTGCACAAAAGCATTGTTGATCATTACAACCGCCGGATATGAATATTCTCATGTTGATCATGCATGCCAAATTTCAATTAAATTTCTTACACACAACTTAAAAAAATCAAGTAGTTTATTGTTTTCTACTATTTTAGTCATATTTTCGATGGTAATCTTATGTACTGAATTATGAATACAGTATAAAATATATTTTGCCTCGTGGAATTTTTATGAACATGATATACATTTCTACACTGTTAGAATATACTCCCTCCGGTCTCAAATATAAGTAAAAATTATTTTTTCTGATTCATTGAATAACTGACTGATGTATCTGGTCTAAAAAGTAAATTGTTGCTTATATATATGAGACAAGAAGCCTGTTGAATAATTTTTATGGATTCCATCATTTCACCAATTCGAACTAAATAACGAGCTAATGAATCTCCTTTTTGCCATTGAACTTCCCAATCAAATTCGCCGCAACACTCATAATTATCAACTTTACATAGATCCTACTGTATGAAATATCTATGAATATATATCTTTGATATTATTTTCTAGTATCTCAATTTATCTCCTAGGATTAATTTCCATATTAAATATTAGTATGATTTGGTTTTTGATTGGTTTATTTATTTATTTTGGATTATGAATCTTGTATCACTATAATCATATTTCTTATTCTGTCTAAAACTTATAACATCAACATACATACAATGTAAACTTTTCATGTGAGAGGTGAGTGGTTATGCATGACTATGTTTTTCTCACTTGATGTTATCACTCCATTTCTGGGTCTCTCACTCTACAAATCCACCCATTGAGTCATGTATGGATGTCATGCATGGATGTTATCACTTGTGTAGTACACACGTACACACACGCATACATCCATGCATGACTCAATGGTTGGATTTGTTAAATTTTCTTCTACACAAAGTTATTAAAGGTGTATGTCAATGTTGCTAGGTGTCAATGAATTTTAACTTCTACATATATTGGTTTGTGCTTGTTGTGGCTATTAGACAATAAGCTGTTACATGTTAAATTTGGCGAATTCTCAAAGTACATCTATTGACGGGTTTATTATGCAGGTATATTTATCTTTGTACACAACAGTTGAATCCATGGTCAATCAAATTACTACTGGTGCCGTTGTTTCTGGTGACTCACTCTCTATATCTGGTTTTAAGGTGATCTTCACATTTCATCTTTATAATTGCTCTTTCCTTCTGAGTAATAATCTGTCTCTAAACTGTTCTTTTTTCCTTTCCAGTTCTTCTGTTTATTTACCTTTAGTGTTCACCTCTGATTTGGTCATACTGAGCTTTTATGATTTGTTGAATAAGCTTCTATGGTTAGACTTAAGTGATGGTTTAGGCTGTAACTAGAGAGCCAAGCCATCAGTCATATTTGATCATAGTTTCTTTTGTGGCAAACACTCCCATGGGGTACTGTAATATAGATATCAATTAAACATCAGTTATGGTAAGAGGGTGAACATGCACACTTCGTAGATGTTTTTTGTTTTTGTTTTGAAACGGCAAAAATCAGTAATTAGTTGTTAATATTAGCATTTTTCTCTTTCGCCAGGAGTTGAACCCCGGTCCTTTTACACCATAACTCCTTTGACCCTTAGCTCAAACTAGTTGAGCTACCCAACATTTTGTAGATCTTGTGTGATATATTCTTCAAATCAATCTTACACATTCACTCTTTTGAGCATTAAAGTTAAAAATATATAATTAGGACTGTTTGAAATGTCTGAAGTCTAGTGAACATGTTCAGCAATTCAGTCAGAGTGTATTGCAATGGTTCTGGCTTAACGCTAGTTGTATATTCTTGCAGCTTGCGCTTACTTATATTGAGGCATTGATGACGGCAAAACTATCTACTTCAAAAGGAGGAATCGTACAATCAACGTTTGTTGGTTCTCTTAGAAAGCAGGTGGAAGAACTTCTAAACAGTTCTCAGGAATTGAAGGATGATTTTCATATATATTTGAAATTGGGAAAATGGCCTGATGGGGAATCACAGGATAAACGCTCCATTCTTCTTTCTTGGTTTCTTCAGTGGTATAATGTACCTGCTTCATCTGTAATCAGGACAGCTATTGATAGAGTCAAACCTAAGCGCATGTCATCCTCTTCAATTCCCTTGCTGCGCCTGTTTTTACCAAGAACTCATATCAATGTTATTAGTGAGATAGATAGGTGTTTGACATGATTGTAGTTAAGTTATAACTTGTTAATTTTACAAATATTAGTGTCCAGTTTATCTTTTCATCACTGGCTAGAACAACAATTTTACTGATGAGTTCATCCCCTGGAGACAAGGTGTAAATGTGTAATTATATATATGTAATCTTATGTTGACTATATCTTATTTTGACTATGGTACTAGAGATGATCATTGAATAGGAGCCCATGAGTTTGCATGTGTGTGGGTTTGAGTATTTATAGTATTTATTATATGGTTTCATATTTATGTATAAAATGTTTATTAATTTTTAATCATATGATTAGGATTTGAAATGTTTGTAGTTTACTTTTTCTATTTTTTTTTATTTGAATGCCAAGTTTACTTTTTGTATGATATTTATTTATCTGTTCAAAGACATTTAAAGGTCAAATAAGTCTCCTGAATTATGTAGGAACTGAACACAAATAGAATATCCATTATTGAGTCAAAAAATATCCAGGGGTTACAGAAAAGAACTAAGCAGACCAACTTTTAGACAAGTTTCTTATCTACAAGTTTTGGGTACATTGCATTTTCAAATTCAAAATTTCGTAATCAAACTTATTCAACAGTTATCAACAGCAAGTAATATTAACTAACAGATATTTGTCAATCTCTTACAGATTTTTGAGTGTTCCCTTTGTATTATATAGTAATAATATTCAGTTATATTGAATTGATCATATGCAGGTTCTGATTTGATCTTAATATTTGCTAGACCCTCGGCTCGGCCATCTATAATGGAAGCAAAATTAGAGGTATCTTCTGCAATGTAAGATATAGATTACTTTTCATTTGTACTTGCAAAATATCATTATCATTACATTACATGCAATTATTTTAAACTTGGAACAATGGAACTACAAAAATCAACTAAACAAAGCCGTGGTGCTTTATTTTTTTTTTCTTCATTAAAGGAACAAGGATTCATTGTACAATTTATGTTCTTGCTGTGCTAAATTGGCTTAACAAGTAAACACGAGGAAGTAAAAGGGTAACAACAAAAATATTTGTCCAACTCCTAAAAAACCTAATAAAAAGTGACTCAAAAATTACAAAAACTGACAGAGACAACAAAAGTTGAGGCGTTGAAGTGAAGGGAAGAAAAAAGGACAAGCTTTCTTCTTAAGTAAAAGGAGAAATAATAACAATTAGGTAAAAAAAAGAAAAGGTATTTGTGTATGAAGTATCTGTACGTTATTCGTCAAGATTGAGAGATGATTTGTGCATAAAGGAACTCATTCCAAATGTCTGGTAATCCTGGTAAACACCAATGAATACAATCTGCATAATTAGTTGGATCAGCTTGTTGTTCAGGTGTTAGCATCTTTCCTTGACGTATGGTGTAAACCGAGGTATGTGCATCTTTTCTATACTCTGATAAGGTTGTGATGTTAATGAAGTACACTGGCACCTTCATTGAGTTTGTCACATTGTTTGCAATGACGAAAAGCCGACGATCTGTGCCCACATTCAACGGAGTCGACATGTTGAGAACCGGAGTTGTTTCTTTAGCACATTTTATACCATCTGGGTTGTTCCAATCCTCACTCCTATATAATCAAAATGGTTAATTGTAAATGTTAAATTCAAACACCAATTATGCTTAAGCTTAAAAGTCAAGTACAAACAATAAAATGTTAATTATTGAAGGGGAAGTGGGTCACCAACTAACTAGGAATTTGATTCCTTCCTGTTTACTCATTAAGTATCTTGGTCTTTTAGGTTGGACAGCTCATTTTATTGCATGTACATTTGGTGGAGTAAAATTATGAAAAGATAGATCTTTATCCAAAAGGCAAGATTATTCAACCATAAACATACAAATAAAACATGTGAGTAAATTTAATAGGTTTTTCCTAGAAGAAAATTTAGTTAGTACCATAGATATTGTTGTTTTTCAATCACATGACATGGAACTTTAAAAAGAAAATATGCCAACACTATGTATGGTGTTATAAGAAAAATGAATATTTAAAAAATATGTTAACAAATTGAATTTCAATTCCCTTTATTTATATACTGTGTCTGCATAACAGTTCATATGACAATCAATGTTTGTTTATTGATCAGAAAATTACTTTTCAAAGATTAAAAAGCAGAAAAAGAGATATTGTCATTACTTGATATGAAGAGGGGACGTGCCAGTGAAGAAAACTTTGGTTCTATTTGGATTAATGTTGTTATCAACCCATTTTGACCATGTCTTCATTACTCTCTCATATGCTACTGGCCTAGGAACTTCATCATATTCTGTGGCCCCTTCATCAAATGATCCTCGTCTATTACATCACACAAAAATCCATATAAGTTTCATAAACTTGCTTCAAAATCAAGAAACATTAAATAAGGTAAAAAAAAATACTACTTACAAGACTTTCATGTTGAAAGTGTTCATCCACCATATGTAGGTGTTAAAGATAAGATAATCTGCATCCTTCCAATTCACTCCATGTTTTTCAATTGATTCAGGCATGATTATACGGTCTAATATGCTGTGCATTTTTGGATCATCTGAATTTGATTCTACAAGAAATGGTGACCAGTAGAATTCCACAGTAGTAATTATGTTCTCTGGTTCCTACACAAATAACAAGAGTGCATCTTAAGCAACATTGAATAAGTCCATGTTAACACTGACACAACATGTCATTTTATTTTGGGTAAAAAACAAGGTGTCCTTTATTAACTACATGTCTCCATCTATCGAAGCCAGATCTTGTTAACTAAGGCAAAATAAAGAGGTGACTTGGTATTTAAACATTCCCACTTGCCACTTTGTCATCAAATTCAGTGGCCCACTATAAATGCACAAAATTGATCATCATTATTACATCTTTGTTCTTATTCTAGCCCATAAAGATGAATAGTAGTACCATTTTTGTGTGACCCTTCCGATTTTCAGGAGAAGGATCTTGATAATTTAGAGTTCTGTCGCGAGGTAAGTGAAATCAAGCTAGAAATGATACCTTTCACATATTAGGGGAAGAGGGACATAGTATTTTACCATTCAAAGTATGATGTTATGCTTGTGGTTAACAATTAAGCCTTTTTTATTTTTTAATTTTTTTTTGTTTCTCACAAATTTCTTCTATGAAAGGTAATCCTATTCGAGTTACTGTCAAACACTAAATGACATCTCAGTTGAGATTCTATGACAAATTATTATGCATATGATGATCAAGATGTCTAGAATCAAGGTTTTAAATAACATTTGCATTTAGCAATTCTTACTAATATTTTGTAGAATTGAAGCTAAAATATAATTGATGTGGCTAACACCCAAATGAAAAAGGAAAAGGACAAACCTCAATTTTCAATATTGCAAGAGAACCAGTCTTATACCAAGTCTTCTTATCCGAAGTAACAACAGATTGAACCATACAAACCATTGATTCCCACTGATTTCTATTCAAAGAATCTCCAACAAACATTACCCTCTTCCCTCTAATCTTCTTAAACAACAATCTTGGCTTAAACCTTAATAATCACACAAAAATCCAATCATTAAGAATAATAATAATAATAATATTCAAATTTCAATAACAAAATTGGAAAATTCAAAGATTAAGAAAAAGCCAAAAATTGCTTACTTTGGCAGAGAACAATCTCTAGGTTGCCATTTCCAATTCTGATACAAAGAATCTTTTCTTCCATTCTTCATACAAGTAACTTGTGAAGTAAGAAATTCACATTCATCTTCTTTATACAAAGGATGTGTCAAGTTATCTAAAACCCATTTACCATTAAACAAGTCACAATCTTTAGGTGGCAATTCAACTTCTTCATCATCTTCTTCCTCTTCTTCTAACAATTCAATCTTCTCTTCTTTCTCTGTCATAACAATCTTTTTCAATTCAACATGTTCTTCTTGTGGTTCATCAGAATCATCATCACCATCATCACTTTTATCAAGTTGAGTTCTTGAATTCTTAGTAGTCACAACAGTAACAGTTTCTTCCACAGCATTTTTCTTAGTATCATCATCAACAACAACATTTTCTGTTTCTTCTTCTACAACAACTTTCTCTGTAATTTCCTTTTGTAAAGACTCAATCTTTTTTGGTTTTTCTTGATGGGTTTGTTGAACTTTTGGTCTAGAAAATGGGAATTCAGCTATGGATTTAACGTCTTCATTATACATGAAAATCCCAAAGAGGAAAATGGAAAAAACAACTACAAAAATGGAGAAATTGTTGTTTTTTCGACCCTTCATTGCTACTCCTGTTTCTAAGTTGAAAAGAGGTGTCTTGCGACGAAATGGCTGCATGGTAGAAAAAGAGAAAAAAAAAGAAAGAGAAATAATAATAATCAGAATAATAATAAAAATAAAAAATCAGTGAGCAAAAGAGAAGAGAAAAGAGGTAGAAATATAGAGGAAGAAAAGAGAGACATTTGGGAAAGAAAAAGAGTTGAATTCAAGTATTAGGTTTGTTTAATTGGGGTTTGGTGAAATGATCTTGTCAAGAATATAGAAGAAGGTTATTTGGTGGATGGTTGTCTTTCTCAATTCTCAACTTATTTTGTGGCTGATCTAAGTCATGTCACTGTTAAAATATGACATGTGCGTAGGTATTTGAGTTCCTTAACCGTTTAGTCTTAGCCTTGATTTTCAGCTGGTGCGTATGAAAAAAATATTTATTGAGAGATGTCAATCTCCTAAATGAATCTCAGTTACAGATTAATATTTGTAATTGCGCGCGAAAGATAACTTTGGTTTTAAAAAATATATATATAAGGGGTTATGTATGTGATCCCACCATTATAGTAACTAATTTATTAGATCATAACATTTGAAGGATGCTAGTTTATAAGTAATTTCTTTGGTCAAATAGTCTATTAACACAAATCGTGTTTTAAAGTGTGGAGAAGTGAAAAATGAGTGGATTCAAACCTGTATTTAAAATACATCATAATATATCGACACAAATCGTGTTTTAAAATATGGAGAAGTGAAAAACGAATGAATTCAAATCCGTATTTAAAATACATGAAATGTTTCTACGACTATCAATAATGTTCTATTTAAAATAATTTTATCATGACGATGACTTTTCATATAAAATTATTCAAATTCATTTATTGCTCTATTCTTTTTTTGTAAATTATTATATATTTTCATAAATAAATGAAAAAATTAGGCGCATTACCATAAATTTTGGTGCCTAATTCCTTGAGTAAGGTGAGTTTTACATGGCCATTTTGCTCTGTTTTTATTTTATAAAAAAATAAAAAAAATAGAACTATGTATGTTCTTACTCTACAAATTTTACCAACGATGATTAAATTTAATAGAAGGGATTTGACTTACGCAACATAACGAATCAATATTTTAATATTAATTATGAAAGACAACTCACATTTACTATACATATTTTAAATATGATTATCTCTAGTGAAAAATACCTATAAAAAACCGAAAATAAAATCTACATCTAAATTATTTTAGCCCATGTATTCACTCTATAGTATACGAATAATTATTACCAAAACAATATATTTTTAGTCTCTGCTTTTAGAGACTAAAAAACACGCGGTTTTACATTTCATAGTGACTAAAACGTAGATACACAGACTAAAAATAAAATTTGAGATAAATTACCGGAACTAAATACATATTTAATGTAAAAATTGATTATATTATTAGACATGATTCCCCTTGATCCATTGGCAATGCAACAACTTAGAATGAATATACGTGAGGGAGAGGGTTACAAAGGAGTGATTTCAAAGCTTTCAAAGTTGGTAGTAGTCTCAGTCATGTGAAAGAGTTTGGTGGTTTAATTTTAGACTCTTTGGTGGACACAATGTTGCTATCTTACAGTTTTAAGTTTCGGATTGCAAGGAAGCAATTCTTGATGGTCAGAGTAAAGTTTTATTCCAACAGCAATGTTTAGATTAATTTCAATATAAGTCTTTTGGGTCAACTAATTATAAAAACCTAAAAACTAATGTTTGAGATTAGTTATATGTAGGGAACTTTATGAGGGTGTGAATCCTGTCTTCTAAGTTTCTTCTATGTGAGTTGTGTGACATTGATTTTTATAATAATTTATTATTATATGTGTGTTGTGTGACCCAATTGTCCCCCTGCCCGGAATTTGGGGCACAGCCCAATAAGAGGGAGCATCCCTGACACGTCAGCCCATGATGTGTCCTCCACGACGTAACGGCTACGCGACACGATAAACACGTGCTCATCCATCCAACCACGACTCAGCCAAGGAGCTTATCCGTTATCCACTAATAGCGGAACAACTCCAACCAAGATAGGGGCGAATAACCGCCTCCCCTACAATACAGGGACTATCTTGGCAGTTGAGTCTATTGGGCTGGTTCGTTCCAGCCCATTAGACCAACATTTGGCCCAGCGCCGGGGGCAACTATATATAATATAAGCTAGTTGGTATATTATTGATTTAATTGGTATATTTACCGTGTAAAAATTTAACAAATAGACCAAATTAATTAATTATTCAACAAATAGAAAAAATAAATCAATTATTTAATAAATCTATTTTTTTTCTTATAATACAAAAATAGAGTAGTCATACCAATCGTTAGTTGGCCCAGTGGTAATTGACGCTGAACTTGGTAGGGAGGACCACAATTCGATCCTCGCAACTACGATTAAGAGGGAGTTGAAATCATTTGATGTCAGAACTGACTTCAAAATCAGATTAGTCGATGCTGTAGGTCAATACTAGTGATGGGAAAAATAAATAAACAGAGTAGCCCTTTCTTGATTTGCATGCATACTCTCTCCTTGTATTTGTACGGTGTCAAAAAAGATATGTCGGCCAAATATGTGTTTCAAATAACAGTCCTGAATGCTTAAACATTGCTTCTTTTATTACTATGAGGCACGCACGCACGCTTCCATTGACACTTGTGAATCTCCGGATCTGATATTTCTTGTAGTTTTTAATTGGCACAATAAATGTGGTGAAAACTCCTAGAAATCTTGAAGTTTAATTATTTTGTTATTAAATTAGCTGGTAAAATATCAACAAAAAAGAAGATAAATTAACCAAAATATTAAAAAAGCCGATAAATTAACCAAAATAATGTAATTTTGACAAATTTACTTCTAAGAAATTATAAATTATAACACAATGTTCCTATTAACTGAGCTAAGTTCACGGGAACTAAGCAGTAGTCACTATTTACTTCTAAAAGGCAAACTTCTGAAAGCATCAAAGCTATAGAAGATCTAGGTAATTTACTTTCACATATATACATCATATTAGCTAAATGGCAACATCACTCACTATGTTAAAGCCAAACACACCCTGATTGATTCTAAAAGTATTAACAACCCTTCAGATAAATAAATTATATATGGAATAGGTCACCTAATCTTAATCTAACATTTAAAGGAAAATAAACAATGAAATATTGAGAAGGAGAAAGAGACCCAATAGAAAATTGTGAAGCCCAAAAAGCATGAAGCAGGTGCACACACACATGAATCATCGGTTGCAGTTTGCTAAAGTGTTGAGAAAGATGAAATGGCATTTTCTTCATAATAGTAAAATGAAGAAAAAAGAATATGACATGACATTTTTATATAGTAACAAGTTTCGGTGCAACCACTCTATAATGAGACAATTGTTGAGGACAACTTCTCTAATAGACTCATACATACAGTAAGTCATAACAAAAAACAAAAATTATAAACTCATGATAATAAATTTGACTCATTTAATGTGAACATTTACGTTTAATTTTGATAAATAAATAAAATATTACATTACGTGAACAAGTCTAAAATAAATAGTACATGGTTGAAATACATGTCTTTAACTAAGATATTCACAAGGTAGAGTGGATACAGAAGATATGAAGATGGATTTGTAGCAAGGGATGCAAGAGATGTCTCATGGAGTTGTAGAGTTCGAGGAGGAGAAAAATGAGAGTTTGGGGTAGCTCGATAGATATAACGGGACGTTAAACGCTTACATTTTAATATTCTTTAAATTTATAGTCGATGTGAGACTTAACCACTCATACTTGAAATTCGACAATCTTCACCCAAGTGTGAATTTTCATATCCTATAGTTGATCCAATACCAGGATTCACTCCCGCTCCTCCCACTAAGCCGAATCACGGCTCTGATACCACTTGTTGAAAATTTCGGAAGAGCGCTAGGAGAAACAACAGGGTTAATACTCCAAGACCACAAGAAAGGGACGCCGGCCACATCTCCACCCAAAACTTGAGACAATAGGGATTGTCATTGTCACTTTGTTACAATCCCACACAAAAAGATGTGTTTGTGATCGTCACTTTGTTACATTATTACTTAATCCTTATATAAAATGTGTTTGTGATTGTCACTTTGGTACAATCCCACACAAAAAAATCTTGGATGTTTGTTAATTGTTCTAGTGGATTAACTTTTTTTTTTTTTCTTTCTCTTCTACGTATACTTGTTTTGAAAGATTTTTCATGTACTTGGAAGCACAATTTTTGAATCGTAAAACTGTGAATGATTCCTATAACAAGAATCATATCTTTAAACATTTTATACTATACCTCCTTATCGGCTAATTTTATTTTACACAATTGAATTGACACATTGAAAGGTGTGAAAAACATGGAAAAAAGTTACATTTTATCCTACATATTGGCCAATCGGAGAGTTATAAAATCTTGAAATTTTTATGGTCGTATAAATTGTTAGCCTTCTTATAATCCGAAGGATTAGCCAATTTGAAAAAAAATCTATTCGAATGGTGTGATACTGTGATATGAAGGAGGATAAATTTAGAAAATTAGGGAGGTTCTAAGAATGTAAGGGGAAGATTTTCTAATTTTTTTTCTCCTAGATTGTACAGAACTGGGCCTAGTTGGATTGGGCTTGAACATATATATTCTCTAGTGATTTTTTCTTTTCACGTTCACTGGAAGTCCTCGTTCGCCTCCGAAAATTTCAAAAATACCCCCTCGCCGCTACTTAAGGAGCGAACTCGGGGGATGCAAAATCTGGGAAAAAAGAAACAGTTCGCATCCTAGAATGCGAACCTTATAAAATCTAATATTTTTTGTATCTTTTACCATTCATTCGCCCCTATTTTATAAGGTTCGCATCCTAAGATGCGAACTATTTTTTTCCTCAGTTTTTGCTATTTACAATTCTACATCCTACATTGCGAGGGAGATAGAATTGGAAGGGCGGCAGATTGCGTGAAGAAGAAATCTTCTCTAGTTTGTTTGTTTCTTGGTCTAATATTAGTGAAGCTAATGATATATTAAGATCTCAATAATGATATACCATCAAAACATATTATTTAGAATATTCTATATGAATTTTTGTAAAGAATAAGAGATTAAAATTAAAAACTAAAAATTTATGAGACCATAATTCGAAGGAAAATTTTAAAATGATTGAATTTAACCCTTTTCTTATCTTTTTCTTCCTCATTTTCACTCTAAAGCCCATAAACAAAGTATTTAACAAAAATCAGTGACACTGTTCTCAAAAGAGCTTGAAAATCAATCAAATCAATAAATGGAGCATATACAACTCATAACTTTTGTCAAGAAAAGATCATTCAAAATTAAAAGCTCATAGGAAAAACATTAATAAATCTCACAAAACCTCACATATATAGCTAGAAAGAATAAAATAACTCCAACTATTGAGTAACACGGTACCTATCCAATGGATCCTTAAATAAGAGACGTTCATGATAAACTCTCCAAGCATAGTCCTCAAAATCAATAGAGTTGAAAACCCTATTTTGCCCTTCACCTCCAATATTGATTTCTTCTTCATCACCATCTTCAAGTTTGTCCTTGTTACCAATTGGAAGAAGTGGAGCTACATTGCTTTCTGTAGGAAGAGTAATCAATAATGACATTGTTATGCAATGTGAATCATTTTCATCTCCTAATGTTGCCATTGGTCTGCCTCTAACTTTCTTTAGCTTCCCATTGCTCCAAACCTACACATTCATATATTGTGGTAAACAAATACCATATCAATATGCATCAGTCTTAAGATTAATTTGATGTGCTGTTAATGTTTAAAAATATACTTAACGTGTAAAATAATTACTCCTACGCAGCTTGTTCTCATTGATTGATAGATAAATAGCCCCAAATTATTAAGGGATAAATTGAAGAAAAAAAAATTCTTAATATTTTTGCTCCTAGGTATGTTCGGGAGTCACAGAGGGAAGAACTTTAGAGGGTTAATTCTATATTTTGGTATATATATTGAGGAGAGATCCGTTGACTCTAGGAGTAAGTCGCAATTGACTTACTCCGCTTAATAACTCGATATCGACATTATATTTTTTCAATCCAACCGTTGAATTCAAGGATCTTATTGAGTAGATCAACTCCACAAATTTTTATAAAAAATCAAAAAATGTAGTTATGTATTCAGACTATTGAAATTCAACGGTTTTTTTAAAAGTTTGTCGTACGTTCAATTGAAGTTATCAGAAAAAGTATCAAACGGTTTTGAATTTTTATAAAAATTTGTGGAGTTGATCTACTCAATGAGATCTTTGAATTCAATGGTTGGATTAAAAAATATAATGCCGATATTGAGTTATTAAGCGGAGTAAGTAAATGAAGATTTACTCCTAGAGTCAACAGATCCCTCCTCATATATATATATATGATTATTTTTAGAAAAATCGAAAAAATAGTTTGATAAATGATAGTATCATAACATTTTAATCACACTTAATTATTCCATTTTCAAAACATATATAATTCTACCAAAAGACGAATCATTCGAAAGAATTCAAATTCTTTTCTTCACATGTAGGGACAACTTTTTTTTATCGATTTTACTTACACCTCAACTAAACTCTAAATTACCATGACATGAGTCCATGACTCCCTTCTTCTAAGAATCTAGGGTTAACACACACAAAATAATCTCATACACTTTCTGGTCTCCTTCATTTGGATGATTAATGATTTTTTGTTTTATAAGATATATATGATGGTTTTTATATACACATAATAAACTGTCAATAATATATGGATTATTTAAAAAATAACTTAATTAAAACTTAACTCCTTTGACCAAAAAAAGAAAACTTAACTATCATTCTAGAAAATAAATAAAATGAGACCACCAAAATAACATCTCTCATTTATCATGTGACCCAACGACTAAAAATAAACCCCATTCAGATGATTAATAATATCTCATTCAAAAAGCATGCTTATTTTTTGTTATAAAAAATAAAATAAAAAACTTTTTTTGACTTGTTAACCATATAATTTGAATGCTTAATTAAACCATATAATTTGAACCTTTGTTCAAACTATGGCCTTTCGTTGTACCAAAATAAAAAACTAAAACTATGGCCATTCAAAATTGAATTGAATTATTTTTTTGGTGATCATTTTCAAAATTGAATTATACAATATGTCCTAAAAGAAATTGAATTATACATGCACCTAAGTGGCAAAATGGTACAAATCATAAATAATTCAAAGCTGACAAATCTGACATTACCCATAAGCTTTTGCCCACAAACCAAGCCACTAACTTAAAGAAAATAAGTTTCTGATTATAAAAGTTAGACAATACAAAAAAATTATAAATAGTACTCCCAAAAAATCAACAAATAGCCAAAATGTTCTCAAATATAGTGCTGCAGTTGTTTTAAAATGAGTGATATATATTTCATAGAAAATGCTATAGTGTTCTGCTTAATATAGTGCAGCAAATTAGAGGGTTAATAACCAAAAACTATAATTCTTAATATTTTTTTTTAGAGTTTAATTGATATGCACCGACGGTGTAAAATAGTTTTACACGATCGTCCAATAAATAATCATCATTTTGCCATGTCATGTAAAGAAAGTGGGGTGAAGTGGGATGATGTGGCGGAAAATATGGTTGGTATTGGTTGACAGTGTAAAATTATTTTACACCGTCGGTGCATATCAATTAAATCCTTTTTTTTATAATAATTATTATGACTGAAAGGAGTATTGCACTTACATTTGTAGTAAATTTTCTCTTTTAATATCCTTTACAATTATTACTCTTAATTTTAATTTTTTTATAAGTAAAATATTATTATAAAGAAGTAAAAGAGATATTCAATCTCTTATGAACATTATACCATATAATCGCCACATTATTATAAGTAAAATATTATTATAAGGAAGCGGCATTAGATATATCCCCATTAAAGACCACACTATTTCTAAGCTTTCAAATATACCATGTAGTTGCCAACTAAACCAGATAACTACATTACTTTTAATTAATTTTTATTTTTTGGTTTTCACCACTAGTATTGGATCCATTGAACCGCTTAAACCGGTTCGGGTATCAGTTCTGACATCAAGTAATTCAAGACCGCTCATCATCGCAGTTACGGGGATCGAACCGTGATTCTCCTACCACCGATTAACACCTGACCAACTTATAGACCAACAATTAAATTTTACACATTCATCCATCAAATCAATATTTTTTATTTTGATGATATCTTTATAAACACATTTATTTTATGCGACTTGATTGGAATCATAAGTTGATGGAAAAAGTACTAATCTCATGCGATAAAAAAAAAAAAAAAAAAAACCTAAAAGAAGAAAAATGTAGTACTAGTATTAATAATCTAACCTGAGCAATATCACCAACAGTAACCAAGATGGAATCCACGTGTGACAACACAGAAACCCACCCACCTGAATCCGACAACAACAACTGTTTCTCGCATCTTATCTGATACTTCAACCCAACTATAAACGGATAAAACCCACCCGTTGAACCGGGTTTATTTCCGGGTAAACACTCCGAAACCCACATAATCGAACTCAACCGGTTCGGATCATTTTCAACCGGGTTCTCAATCCCCAAACCCATCATTAACATATCAATAATATTCAAACCCAGTTTCTCAAGCTCACGTGTGAACTCGCGAATAGAATCGAGTTTTATTAACTCGTTCGACTCAGTCGTAAACAACGAGTCAAACCGGAACGATTCCGAGAGTCCGTCTCCTTCTCCATCGTCATAACCGAAAGGCCAGTTTTGAGGGAAGAACGATTGCTTTTGATCGTGAGATAGGTTGAATAGTTTAAGCGATTCTGACTCGGCCGAGTTGGCGAGTTCGGAGGAAATTGAGTGATCAGTGAGTTGAATAAAACCGTGTTGGGAAATGGAGGAGATGAGTTCGTTTGGGATTAATGAAGAAAAAGAGAGAGAGGGAGGAGATATGGCGGATGGAGAGGAGCGGCGAGTTGGGAGAGAGAGATTGGGAGGGAGACGGTGGAGGAGGCGTGAGAGTGCGTCGGCGGCGTTGGAAGTTGAGAGGTGGTTGTTGGTGGTAGTTGATGGAGTTGGTGGTGGTGCTGAGGTGGCGCCACCGTGAAGATTTGGTAATGGTTGATGTTGTTGTTGCTGCTGCTGGTGAGTGGAAGAAGCCATGACGTGAAAAAAAATGAAAACTATGATTGAAATTTTGGGTCCCTTTTTTTAGTTTATGTGTTTGTGAATTCGAGCGTGCCAATATATTAAGATGAAAAAGAACTTCAATATTTATTTTTTTGATAATTATATTTTTTAATAAAACAACATAAATTTTTTACTATATTTTTTCAAGGAAAAAATAATGATAGACTAAAGTAATATAAATTATCTATATTGATTCTTAAAATCAACGGCCATCTTTGAGTCATTACCCAATTTTACTGAATCTTTGAAGATGTCATCATATTCAAATAGCCAATTCTTATTTTCAACCATGTGATTGCTGCTAGAGCTGTCAAAACGGACGACCTGTTTCGGGTCGGCTTGGTCGGACTTTATCGGGCCGGGCTAAAAAACCCGGATAAAAACAGGCTATAAAAATTAGTGCTTGAGCCCAACCTGGTACGGGTTGTCGGGCTTTGGGACCAGCCCGAATTTTTTTTTACTTTTAGTATTCAAACTCAACATTATAAATAACTAAAAAACTACTACGCTTTGTCGTGCATACCAAAATTGGACATTCAAATTAACTACTACGCTATGTTAATCAATACTCTTATATTATACATATACTATATAGGATCAAAAACTCTTGCGCGCATTATTTTTATTCATCTTCTACCTACAAGTTTCTCGCGCGCCCTATTTTTATTCATCTGCTACCTACGGATTTCTCGCACGCCCTATTTGTACTCACCCGCTACTTATGAGTTTCTCGTGTGCCCTATTTTTACTCATCCGCTACCAAAGATTTTCTCACGCGTCCTATTTTTACTCATCCGCTACTTACGAATTTCTCGCACGCCCTATTTTTATTCATCCACTACCTACGAGTTTCTCGCGCGCCCTATTTTTACTCACCCGCTACTTATGAGTTTCTCGTGCGCCTTATTTTTACTCATCCCCTGCCTAAGAGTTTCTTGCGCCCCCTATTGTTTACTCATCCACTACTTAACAGTTTGTCACGCGCCCTATTTTAACTCATCTGCTACCTACGAGTTTCTCACGCGCTTTATTTTTACTCATCCGCTACTTACGAGTTTCTCGTGCACCCTATTTTTACTCATCTGCTACTTAAGTAGTAAAAATGAGAAATTTGAGGAAAAAATACCGTCCGCTACTTAAGTAGCGGATGATAGAGCTATCAAAAAGGGCCGGGCTATCGGGCTGGCCCATTAGCCCTATCCTTTTACACGGGCCGGACTTCATAAAAAGGGGGCCAGGCCTTATCGGACCGGACCTTATCGGGTCAGGCTTTTTCATTGGCCGTCATGGGCCGGCCCACAGGCTTTTGGGCCGGCCCCTTAAAGAATTAAAAAATTATTTAAAAAAATTGTATAATCTTTTTATTGTTATATTTTGGTCCTATTTTTATGCATAAATTCATATATAATTTTTTTAATTATTTTTGTTATTTTATTGTTATTATTTGTGTTTTGTTCATATCTATAATATGTTTTATTCCTATTTTTAAAGCATATCATCTTTTTATATTTTTTTTAATTTTTTTTGTACAATTACACCGAAGGATATAAAACTTGGAATATGGTTATTTTAAGTCTATCATCTTTTTATTGTATTTATTTTATATTCTTTTATATTTTTGTTTTTTTTTACTTAAATTACAATGGATGAATGAAAGATATAAAACTTGGAATTTGTTTTTTGTAGTAATAATAATAATATGACAAAAAACTTATTGGATTAGAATGAGATTATTTGTTAGAGATGTGTTTATTTGTTTGATGAGGATAAAGATGAAGATATTGTTGTTTGGGAGATTATGTGAGAAAATATAGGGATAAGAATTACCTTCTTGAAGATTTAGTTGAGAAATATAACATAAATTTAGTTGAATATGTTTTTTTTTCAAAAAAAAATATTATGAAAATTAGTGGGCCGGCCCATCGAGCCATGTAGGCTTTTGCTTATCGGGCCGGACTAAGCGGGCTGGGTCATGAAGTTAACGGGTCGGGCTGGGCCGGCCCCTTTATTTGACCGGGCCCCTCCAGGCCGGACCGGGCCGGCCCATTTGACAGCTCTAGCGGATGACATTTGAGACATTCGTAGAGCGGCAAAAGAAACTCTTATAATACAAACTAAGTTCAAATCATCCAAAACAATTTATTTATACGGAGTAGTATTTATTATTTTAAAAAATATTATAATTTATTCGGCTTGCGGGACGCCCGGGGCCCATTTCGGCTAGCCCATATTTTAAACGGGCTTTATCGGGCAGGGCTAAAAAGCCCGAAAACAATTCGGACTAGGATTTTCAAGGCCCAAGCCTGGGAAAAAAAATCGGGCTTCGCAGGCCGGCCCATTTGTGCTAGCCTATTTTGACAGCTCTAATTGCTGCAACCTGAATCCAAAAACCATAATTCATTTTTTGTATCAGACTCTTGAGGATCTTTGGCTTTTGTTTCTTGAGCCATAAGCAAAATTTCTTCTTCTTCATCAAACTGAGCATAATTTGCATCGTCTTCTTCCCAGCTAGGACAATCAGCTTGAAAGTGACCTAGCTTGTGACATTTATAGCATTCAAAATAACCTTTATTGAATTTTGCACCTCTTCCACCACGTCCCATGCCTCTACCACGACCTCTTCCATATGAATTCTCTCCTCTACCACCATACCCTCTTCCACCATTGGAGACTTTGAGAATCTATTCTTGTTCATCTTTCTGATTGTTCATTCTTTGTTCTTGAACAAGCAAGCTACTCTGCAATTGAAAGATTTTCCTGCAGGAGCCACAATTACTCCATCTTTTATGAGACTCCAATACTCCTTGGATCTCAACAAGTTTTCCATAAGCATGGACCAATGATCGTATTGTCCATCAAATTTGGGTTTTCCATAAGCATGACCAATGATCGTAGTGTCCATCAAATTTGGGAATTGATGGTTGCATGTAATTGCTTGATTTCGCCATGGAAGTTTCAAGCAAGAAGGAAACGATGAATCTTTGTGTAACTAACTTTGGTTAAAAACAAAGAGCTGGATCGGTTTCAACCGATAACTGATACCAATTGTTAAGGCAAATGAAACCTATGATTCTCATTAGTGATTGGCAAAACCTTATATAGTCAAGCACAAGCTTACAAATCAGTTACAACAACCAAACTAACACACTAACATGATAACTTGGGCCTTAAGTAACTCACACGCACGCCTAGTACACAAGCTACACACACTAGGCCAAACTCAGGGCATGTATATACACAATGATCAACATATATCTAAAAAACTTACTATCTATTTGATTCATAATATCATTCAAGTTCATTTATTTTAACAATTTTTTGTCGAATTGTCGATGAAATCAACTCAAGTTCCTACTAATTTTTGCATAAGCATAAAATGAAAAAATAATAGCAACATGAGAAACAACTTGACTAAAGACACCTAGAGCTGCCAAATGGGTCAGTCTGGCTCAGCCCAATTATTATTGGGTTTCAAATTAACAAGTCTGCCTGTATAGGTCATGTGGGCTAATGGACTCCGACCCATTTCATTGTTTTTCTTCCATTTATTCGATATTTTTATTATATGACTTTGATGTATTAGTTCATCATATCTATTAAGTACAAGAACTAATCTAATGGAAGGGGAGGGAGATCCCACCAAGTATAATAACTTCGTCAAATTCAACTTTTTTTGCACGGTACAATATATAGGAGCATAAAATGTAGGATTAACACATACTAACTCACGTGCATATTGATAGCTAAAGAAAATTTTAGAAACTCTTAGAATGATAAAAAAAATAAAAAAATAAAAAAAAGATTAACCAAAATGAAATCAAAGTCAAAGAAACCAAAATGAAACCAACTACTTATATTTTGCATAGCAGTACGATAGGCTAATACTCTACCTATTATTATGCTGCAAATCATTTAGCATGAAATTGTGTATATATTTTCTTAGAGAAAGAGGCAGTGCAGTGAGGTACCCAGTATATTATCACGTGATTCTCCAAGTTTCCAACCTTTGATAACAACAACCAATGACAAGACAAACAATATCAAATTGTTTGGGTGATGTGTCACAAACGCTGTATAATGATGCCATTGATACTAGTGGGAAAAACTTTAATGCCAAAAATAGAAATGATGGAGGGTTTTCTTCTCACTCAATTGGGTTTGGTGCATTATTTATTTGTATTTAAATTTTTATGTTTTTTTTTATTTAATTTTTTGTTTTTCACCACAAATATCCGGCTCACTGAATCGCCTAATTTAGTTCGGGGGTCAGTTATTGCATAAAGTGATTTCAGTCTTCTTTTGATTGTAGTTGCGAAAAATCGAACCGAGGTATTGTAGTATTATTTCGTGGAGTGTTTTTTAATGACAAAAATAGAAATGACGGAGGGTTATCTCACTCTAACAATAGGGCTTAGGGTGTGTTTGTTTCGGAGTTGTAAAGTTTATTCCCACTAGAGCTGTCAAAGGGGTCTGTCCGGTCCAGCCGACCCGACCATATAAAGGATCCGACCCGGCCCATTAACTTCATGGCTCAGCCCGCCTAGACCGGCCCGATAAGCAAAAACATATATGGCCCGATGGGCCGGCCACTAATTTTCATAGTATTTTTGTTTTGAAAAAAAAAAAAAAAACAGATTCTACTAAATTTATGTTATATTTCTCAACTAAATTTTTAAGAAGGTAATTCGTATCCCTATATTTTCTCACCTAATCTCCCAAACAACAATATCTTCATCTTTATCCTCATCAAACAAACAACAAATCTCTAACAAATAATCTCATCCTAATCCAAAAAGTTTTTTGTATTATTATTATTATTCTAGCGGCCAGTATCGGTTTGTGTGATCCGCGTTTTCTATTTTGCCTTATGCTTTGGTGATTTTGTTAATAAAAGATTTTTACAGCTAAAAAAAGACGTCTTATGTTATGGTGAGTTTGTTAATAAAAGTTTTTTGCTGCTAAAAACAATTATGGGTATTGTTGGTATTATGAAAAGTTCGCACCAATTTTTTTTGTATCATCTTTATATATAGGTATAAAATATAGGTATAGATTTCCACCTCGTATCTCAGTATTTTATATCTACTTCTAATATAATAAAATTAATTACTGCCAAAGTTACTAATTTATCTTTAGTAGGTTTAACCAAATTCCAAGTTTTATATCCTTCATTGTAATTTAAGTAAAAAAAATATAGAAAGAATATAAAATAAATACAATAAAAAGATGATACGCTTAAAATAACCATATTCCAAGTATTATATCCTTAATTGTAATTTTACAAAAAAAAAATACAATAAAAAGATGATATACTTAAAAATATGAATAAAACATATTTTGTTTAAAAAAAATATGAACAAAACATATTATAGATTGGATCAAAACATAAATAATAACAATAAAACGACAATTTGTTTAAACAAAAAAACGACAAAAATAATAAAAAAGATTATATATGAATTTATGCATAAAAATAGGACTAACATATAACAAAAAAAAAGATTATAGAATTTTTTAAAATATTTTTTTAATTCTTTAAGGGGCCGGCTCATGACGGTCCATGAAAAAACCTGACCCGATAAGGTCCGGTACGATAAGGCCCGACCCCCTTTTTATAAAGGCTGACCCGTGTAAAAATATAGGGCTAATGGGCCGGTCCGATAACCCGACCCATTTTTACAGCTCTAAATACTACGGTCCACCTTCCTCGTACTTCATGGCCGAATCTCCCTAAACTATTGCTCCATCCAACTCTTTACGTCTTCAATAAGAGGCAACAATAAACATACCTTCACAGTGTTGGATCAGAACATCAAGTAGTGTCATCAAATTTGTGAAAGAATGGAAACACATCGTACATGATTGCTTTTCAACCTGCAGCGAGGGAGTAGCTACTAGCTTTCACACAGTGGCGGAACTAGGAAAAAAAGTTGGGGTGGGCCGAGAAAAAAATTTTAATTATAAATTAAAGAAAAAATAAAATTTGCACCGATAATGTAAAATAATTTTACATTAATAGTACCCGTTTATTCTGCCAAATCATCCCATTAGTCCTCATTAAACTCTAAGAACAAATTTATATTTCATACAAAAAATTAAGTCATAATAAGCACAAATTTGGTCATTAAAAAATTTAATTGTGTAACTCTAAATAATACATTTTTTGAAAAAAGATAGAAATTGTGCTTCTTTTATATTGATATATCTAAATATAAAATATTCTTCTTTTATATTGATATATGCATATGGATATTAAAATTGTTTTTTTAAAAGAAAAAGGAAAAGAAAATCGAACAAACTGAAGAAAAGAGAAGAAAAAAGAACAAAATGTTAAAGAACATGCTTTGTAGGATTCGAACTCATGACCTGAGTATGTTATAGCATGCTACAAGCCACTGGGCTAGCACTTACACTTTGCATTTGTACGCGTAACTAAATATATATCTAGTATAATTGTTTATTTTATAATAAAATCAAGGATATATTAGTAATTTCCTATTTTTCCGGGGGTGGCCGCGGCCCACCCCAGCCCCACCCTAGTTCCGCAAGTGCTTTCACACCAACCATATCTCACATGCCACTTAGAGAGAAGAAAAACATTTTTTGTTTGGTCTGTTTGGATTCTTATGAGTTGTTAATGATAATATAACAAAGTCACGTGTAACAGATTTTACCGAGTTTTTCATGATGTACAAGTTGTTAATATTATTATAACGAATATAAATTTAATAAAATTTATTGTTAGTTTGAAAGTTTATATTGTATAGATTATTCATAATTTATTTTTAAAGAAATCGAAAATAATTTGATACTAGTTGAGACCCCTCGTGCATATCCTTGATAGTTCAAATATTGACAATCTTAACCCCTTTCTTCTAGAGGGATTTCTACAAAATATCCCTAGACACTCTATCATAAGGATTTACTGCTGTAACAAAGTCACAATGTTACACGCAGTAGTAGATCTAAGACATCTATTTCAAATCAGCCGGCTCATATTGAATCTTAACAAAATCAGTACAAAACAATCTCAACTCTTATTATTGTGGGATTTTTGACAACATGAAATCCAATTCGCGCCTTGTCCAAATCAAATAAACATTAAGTGCAAGTCTTTTTATCCAATTGATATCACTCCATCACATGTCACAATAGATATATTTCTTCCATGGTCGACCTTCAAGGCATAAAATCAAATTGATTATCGCTTATTTGAGTCTCTTAACTCACTCACTCTAAAACAAATTAAATTAAATTTTCAAAACTTAAATATATAAAAATAATATAGTAGTATCATTTAATTTAATGATTGAATGCTGGATACCTACCCAACAAAACTCTAATGGACCAAAACTTAAATGAAAGAAAAATTGATGTATGAGGAAAAAAGAGCGGGTGCAAATAGTAACCCACGATACTAAAAGTCCCTTGTGAAGTAAAGAAGCCCAATCTTTAGGCCTTGCATCACCGTTCGTTCCAATAATCAAATCGGAAGTAGCATCCGTACATGACACGTCATACTGATGATTCACACGGTACCTGAAGTTCAACGAAACAGAAAATCGGAAAACAAATTTCTCCAACAGAAGAAGCAAACTGCAAAAAAAGCTAAAAGCTCTCACAAATTGAATCATCATCATCATTTTCATCAACAATGTTTTCTAGATTCTTCCAGAAATCATCACCGCAACAATCTCCACAGGTACATGCTCAATTTCTTCCACAGCTAAACGCTATGCTTGATACAGTTACAGATTCTAATTTCTTCGAATTTTTTATGGTTATGAATGCCGTTAATTGAAGAAATGTTACGAAATTTTTTTTTATTTGATTTGAAAGTGTAATGGTGTGAGTTTTTCGTATGAAAATGTGAATTCTGAAACTGATATTGTTTATGAACATTTTGTATGGTGTTCTGCAACAGAATGTGATGCAAAGTGAGAAATTCGATCCAAAAGTTCTTCTTCACTATGGAGTTCCATCCTCTGCGTCTATTCTTGCGTTTGATCGCGTTCAACGTTTATTGGCAGTAGCAACACTGTGAGTTATGAATTGCTTGTTATTGGTTTTAATTTGGTTCTTTATTGGAATTTTCCATTGATACCGTGGTCATGATTCCTCTAGCATTACGGCCTTTATCAATGCTGTCCAAAAATCAAACGATTTCGTGAATTAGATTTCACTTGACTGTCTAAGTGAAATATTAATGATTCATAAAACTTTCTATTTTTAAGTTCAATAAATATATTGATACATTTTTTTGTGAAGTATAAATTGAATTTTATTAGCTTCATTTGATGCGTTTTTTTTTGTGGTGAATTAGCCTAGTGGCTAGAAATTCCACCTTTAAGGTGGATAAGTGGGGTGTATGGGGTTCGAACCCCGGCCTCTGCATATACAATGCAATGTCCTTACTCCTTACCAACTGAGCTAAGCTCACGAGGACACCTTTAATGCATTTTTTTTAAAATTTTTATTGTTCATTTATTGTGATGATTGATGAGTAGCTTAGGTATGAGAGTATAGTAAATTCTTACCGAGATTGTTAGTGGCTTTAGGAATTGATTTTTGCATTTTCTTCACTCTTGTAGTGATGGTAGGATAAAAGTATTTGGTGGTGACAATATTGAAGGGATTATGATCTCTCCTAAGCAAACATCCTTCAAGAATTTAGAGGTTTGCGATTCTGAATTCATGTTGAAACTTGCTAAAGTGTAATGTCTATTGGTCTTTCAATATTGAAGGGATTATCATAATAATATTTTTATAAGCCATTCCATGATAATGTTTTTTGTTTATTCTTTGAGTGTGTGCATCTTTGGAGTCCATGTTATTGTAGCGAACTAGGGATACTATTAATTATGATTTACAATTTCTCATGTTTGGTTATTGAGTAACAGCGTAGTTTAATAGTAATCATAATATCACATTAGACATACATCAGTGTTGTGTATCAACTGTTAAATAACTCTTATAAAACTAAATACATCAAAAGTCAAAACACATGAATAATATTTGATGAGGCATTATGATTCAATGGTATTATATATCATGAATAATCTTCATACATGTTTATTGATCTAACAGCACACATTTATTGTACTCTAGATGTCAAATGAAATGTTTTTGAAGAACTTCATGTATGCATCTTATCTTACCTTTTTACATCTTTCTCACAGTTCTTGGAAAATCAAGGTTTCCTTGCTAGCGTTTCAAGTGATAATAAAATACAGGTACTTTATGAAGTTATTAAAGTTCTTTTAACTTTTTATGACCAGGCACTCTCCATATGCATTTATGATGATTATTTTTTTCCATTTGGTATTCATCAGTTTTCTTAGAATCTTACCTTGGATTCTGTTTTAATATTTTTTAACTTTTTACATTTTAACTTTATTTTCTCTTTCCCTTTCCTCCGCTTCATTTACTAAGCAATTAAATATATTTATGATAATGGCAGGTTTGGGATTTGAGAAACAGGCAAATTGCTTCTGCTTTGCAATGGGAATCCATCATAACTTCTTTCTCTATTATATACGGCACCAGTTACATGTAAAATACTTGTTCAAATGATTTAGAATCTGCATTGCAGATCACTCTTTCAAGTGAAATCTTTATAAATGACTCTGAAACATTTTGCTCTGTTGATGTGATCCAGGTTAGTTGGAACTGAGCATGGGTTGGTGTATGTGTTAAAGTTTGATTCCGAAGACAGAAAAGTTAATATATTACCTTATTATATTCCCACAGATGTTATATCAGGTAAGTCGGAGTTTATTCTTATAGCTCATTTATGCCATATTTGAGTTGGAACCAGGATTTTTTTTTTTTGCACCGGCTAAAATGACTGGTTTAATAAGCATTGACTTTTTCCTTTGTTTGAGTTTGGTGTGGGGAGAGATACTTTCTCATCCAAATATCTCATTAAGATGTAAATGTAAGGCAGATTTCTTTGGATGCAGATAGATAGTAACGTTCTAATCACAAATTTTGAGATAACCTCATGTTTGTGGATTAGAGAAGTGTAGCTAGCTTGTTTGGTTTAATCTCTCAACTTTCTTGACAAGAGTGATTGTGTCATCCATAGAGGTCATAAGTTCAGGATTATAATCACTTCTGAATTTATGTAAAAATGCATATTAGGGGATCCAAAACTCTTTGTTGACATTTTTCTAATATCCATATATGTTATGTTGTATGTAAGTTCAATAACCACTTGTTTGGGCGTTTAAGCTGTTAGGTAACAATATAACTATTTATTTTTATCTTTAGTACATTACTAAATGTGAAATTCATTTAATCTTGAGCTGTAACTGAAGTACAAAACCACCACTTTCTCATTGAAATCAAATTTTTTATGATTTGGTCAAAACAGCTTTGATAACAGGTTTAAAATTTCTTCACCAAAAAGTCTAAGTTAGAATAAGGCTGGTATAGAATTTACTTTCCACAACATTCTATGGTGTTAGATTAGTTCACTAAGGGGCATATTAAGAGTATTTCCTGTATGCATGATAATTTTTCACTTTTACCTAATGTAGCCTCTTGGTTCACTGGATTGAAACCGTTTAGGTGAGTTGTGAAGGATGTTATACAGTGATGTCTTTATCCTACGAGAATAATTTTTGTTTACTAGTCGAATGTATAATTTCTTCGATAAATAACTGGACCAGGCCCAAAGCTAACCGGTCCACAAGCCGGATTTGGATAAGCCAAATCTAGCAAACAAAAGAAAGTACAAAGAAATCAGTTTGAACTGACTTACAATCTAACTATAGGTTCTTTCAGAATTTAGACAGAGAATCCAAAGTCACAAACCCTAGGCTTAGCAACACCCAGGGCATTTGCCTTTTCCTTTACAAATTGCTTCCGATTTAAACCAGAGGTCCTCTCTGGAGGAGTCTCCTTTCTCAGAAGAAATATTTGGGCTTTGGGCATGTATGACTGGCCAGTTAAATCAGGCATATGCATATATTTATATAAAAAAGTTAACTCCCAAATTAGAGCACTAATTATATATGTACAAAATATAGATTATAAGCATTAACACACATCTATTACTAATTTAGAATTATTCTAACAATAAGTAATTCGGAGTTCTGGGTTATTAGTGTTTTCCTACACGGGTGATGTTTATTGCGTACTTATTTTCATTTATTGCACCAATTTTTTTTTTGGATAGATTGCACCATATTAATGCTCTGTAAATTGCAATAGATTTTTACTAGTTAATTTATGAAAACTTGTGATCATCTTCAATGAAATTTCCATATTAGAGAAGATTATTGTTAGAAAAGTGGCATGTCATAAATGTAAAGTAAGTTCCTACAACATAAATCTGCCATATGCATATTGTCAATTTCTAGTTCTTTTCGTTTGAGAAATCATATAGTTTCTCCAATTTTAACATCTAACTTGATTAAAAATGTTGCACACCTTTGCAGAAGCAGTTGGAAAGTCACTTGATAATGTTTCTGTTGTAAAAGTTCTTCATCAACCTTGTTCTAATGGAAAGAGGCAAGATAAGAACAAACTTCAAGATTTTCTTATTGATTTCTTATTAATAATATATGAAGAAACTTAGACATGGATTTTGGTTAATTTTGGATCTCCATAGCTAAGCTAGTTGGATGGTCATGTATATGGGTCTTTTGTGAAATTATGAGCGGGATACTGCATTATAAGTTTATAAACATGAGACGCAAGTTTTTTATAGAGTGGAATTTTAATGGAGTATATGCAATATTCTAGCAATGTTCACAATTTGAATAGGTTATAGATGGGTTTGCCCAAGGGTCATGGATCCTTTAAGTTAACATGTGTATATCCCATTATTACTTTTCAGTTTTCATGCATAAACTTAAGATTCCAACACAACACATAGTCCCCCCTAAATTTTGGTAAAAAGTGTGTTTCCTACTAAATTTAACTATCTCAGCCTGCTCGTAAAAAGCAAGTGAAAACCCTAATACTGAAATTTGACATACTTCTCATAAAACCCACACTATTATACAGTTCTACATCTCTTTCTTCAGACTTGAAAAGAAACTTTAGACAAATTGCATTTTTAGTTGTTGTACCGAAGACTATAGTTAATGTCTGACTTTGATATCCATAAGTGTTTGAGCAAATTTAATTCCTCTATATTTTAGTTGCTAATCCTACAATTCTGTCCTTTTTGTCACATTTCTTCTACTTTTTTCAGACTGTTGGTCGCATATGAGAATGGTGTGCTGTTACTCTGGGATGCTTACGAAGATCGAATAGTTCTCATCAGAGACCACAAGGACATCGAATTGAAGAGAAAGAAAGTCACTAGTTATTTGGATGATCCTAAGAATGAACATTCCGATGATAAATTAGAGCATGAAGAAGAAGATAAGGAAATAAGCTGTGTTTCTTGGGCATCTAGTGATGGATCAGTTGTCGTTGTTGGTTATGTAGATGGTGATATAATGTTTTGGAATTTGCCAACTGCTGACTCTCCAATAGATCAAGATAAAAAAATGTCAAATAATCTAGTCAAGCTTCAATTATCACCATCAGATAGAAGGCTCCCTATTATTCTTCTACACTGGTGCGCCAATAAATCTTGGATCAGCAGTGGCGGTGAACTTTTTGTCTATGGTGGTGAGAAAATTGGGTCCGAAGAAGTTCTGACAGTAAGCTCATACACAAAATAGCTATTTGATAATGTTGTTTTAATAGTTATGATAATAATTAGATACATCGTGACATCTATGATAATATTAACATTACAGGAGATTACACAAAAATGAGAACAATTTTCCTTAGTTTCAGTCATAATAATGAGAGCCACAGATTCAAACTGTCATAAAATATTGCCACAACAGGCACTCTTCTGAATGTTTAAGAGGAAGTTTAGATGAAAGAGGAAATCAACCGGTGGAAAAAGTTTTCTTTTCAGTGGCATATGAATGCCAATGTGAAAATTTTGTGTAAGGTGGCCTCTTTGTATCAGAAAAGTTTTTTCCTGGAGGTTGAAGACGATAGAAGAAACATAGTCCTAGATGAGTAATATAAAATTATTATTTGGTCTATACTTCATCTTCATTCTTTTGGTGCTTTGATTTTGCTATATAAACTCGATGTGCATTATGTCGTCCAAATGAAGTTGTATTTTGACTTGTGAGAAAAGAAGACAACTGATCGTATGAGCTAGTTGAGCAAACGTGTACATCCTCTGTGCATTATTATTACTTGATTATTATTTTCATCGAAGAATAATTTTTTTGTTGGAACTGATTATTGCTACAATTAGTTTTTTACTTTTGCTATTTATGATATAAAAATTGCTGTGTTAATGGCCTGGTAAGTTTTCACAACTTCAACTCAGGTAGATAAATAATGGATCACTATAATGTGGCTTTTTTCATGTTTACAGGTTTTGAGCGTTGAATGGTCGCGTGGGATAGAGAATCTCAAGTGCACTGGCCGCATTGATATTTCACTTCGTGGTTCTTTTGCTGATATGGTTTTGTTGTCTAGTGATTGCCATGCAGAGGGAGATTGTAATATGCTATTTGTATTGACAAGTCCTGGACAACTGGATCTTTATGAAAAGAATTGTTTATCTTCTTTGATGTCTAAGAAACAAAGAAAGACTTCTTCTCCCACAATGCAATATTCCATTGTCATTCCCACTCTTGAACCGCAGTTGACAACAACAATGCTTGATGTTGTAGACCATGATGCAAAGTCATTTACCGCCTTGTCTGAGGTAGCACATAATGTCAAATTATTGGCTTGATGCCTTTCTCATTGTTATTTCTTGTATATATAGAGGTTACAGTGTTATACAACTAATTACACTAAATAATTACTTTTAATGAGAACAAATCAATTTCTGATCTGTTTTCCTTATTCAAGGAACAAACTAATAAATATAATGAACAGGACAAGTCAACTCCTTATTCACACATAATTAATATTTATTACTTCTAATTTTAAGTTTGAAGTCTTTATCTTTCTCTTAAGTTTGAAGTCTTTATCTTACTTTTCCTCCCAGAGTATTATTTTTTCCCTTTTCAAGAGGCTGTTTTTTTTTGCAGCCTTTGAATTTTTTTGGTGACAGTTATACAATCATTTTAGTTGATAACAGTAGGAACAGTGCCTATAGCACTGTACCTAAGTTTTTATCCTTTTTAAAAAGATTACTAAAAAATTCAATTGTTGTCAATTGCCACTGATGGGAAATGATGCCTATGCAGATTCTTGTAGCTGCAAAGCAGCTATCAGTACAAAATCAGAGAAGTGGGAAGATAAAGTGGCCTTTGATTGGTGGTGTTCCTGGTCAACTTTTCAAAGAAGACCGTCTTATTATTCAAATATTCATAGCAGGTTACCAAGATGGATCTGTTCGGATATGGGATGCTTCATATCCTGCTTTGTCACTTGTTTACAACATAAAACCTGAGGTAGCCGTTAGCATACCATGCAAATTTTAACTAGTGGTCTCCCCCTCTCCTCAGAATGTTGCTCTAAGATATTAATCAAAACTCATATACTGAAGACTTAAGCTGGTATTCATGACAGAGAATCAATTCTACAATTGGCAGGTGAATGGTGCTAAAATGGGCAGTGCAAACTCACCAGTGTCAGCATTGGATTTTTGCCCAGATACTCTACATCTGGCAGTTGGCGATGAAAGTGGCATTGTAAGTTATTATTAGTATTGTGATGTAGTACATTTCACCATCTTGTCATTCAAAAAGGTCTTAATTTTTTAACCAATGAGAGTATGTAGGTTCGTCTTTATGGGCTAATAAGGAGTTCAGATGACACAACTTTGCATTTTGTGACAGAAAATGGAACTGAAGGTTGAGTTTTCTTCATTTTCCCTCTTTATTTGTTTCAAGTGTCAAGTACGTTTTATATTTATCTGCTCAAGAAAATTTGACTCGAAAATTCAGAAAAATTGTTAAAGGGGCGTCTCAAAATTTGGATTTTTTCCAATTAATGATTGTGGGGTGGGGGTGTTATCTTTTTGTCTGACATTTATCCGAATGTTTGACCACAACCTAAACTTTTGAAACTTGATTAGTTTGCATATTAATCTGTGAGTTGTGATAAATAAAGAGCGCCTTCCAAACCATTGGGCGCCATAATTTTTTCACATACAAATATATGAACTTGTAGATAACATAAAAATGTCAGATTTGGTAGATTTATGGTGCATTTGGTTGGCATGTAATATTGAAATGTGTCAGAATCCTTACCTATCTTGTCGTCCTTTCCTATCATGTCATAGATTTATTTACCCAATTAATTATAATTTTATTGGTAAGGAAAAGCATATAAAAGCATTTAAGAAGTATTACTACCAACTCCCTAACTGGGAAATAATCATCTAATCATGATGCGGATCTAGATAACTGGGAAATATTTTCTGTGGCAAATGCTTCCCTTGAGTTATGGGAATCTAGATAGCTGGGAAGTAATCATCTAATCATGATGCGGATCTTGCATACTTCATCAATAAAAAAAGTGATCCACTCCGCAATCATCATGGGGGAAGTAAAATAGTTTTATTGATGGTGGCGGCTTAAGTTACTTTTCATGAATCTCTTTATACTGAAAATGATTTGATATTTCTAGTATCTGATTTTAATCTGTTCTTATGTTATGAGACAGTTCATAATGTGAATCAAGGCGATGGACCTCATTGCAAAGCAGTGTTTTCTCTTCAAAATTCTTCTGTATGTGGGCTACAGTTTGCAAATCATGGAGTGAAGCTTGCAGTTGGATATGAGCATGGGCAGGTGATATCTTACATTAACACCTTTCCTTTTTGAAAAAAAAAAAATGTTTATTTGTTATTTTTGAGTTGTTGAATGGAAATTTGAATTAAACTTTCCAACTTATATTTTCTGATCTACTTTGCAGGTGGCCATGCTTGATACCATTACATCATCAGTTCTGTTTCTTACAAGTTCTGAATCTGACACGTCTTCTGCAGTGGTTTCTCTGAATGCAAAATTTTCAGACACTTCTTGCTTAAACATTCCACAGGAACCTGTATCTGATATTTCTGACAACTCTGGAAAGGGGCTAGTCTTCATTATGACAAGGGATGCACACTTGGTTGCAATAGATTCTGAAACAGGAAATATGGTTTGTAATAGGACAATGAGCCCAGATGTAAAGTCAAATGCAATTTCAATGCACATTATAGGCAAGTATTTGGGTTAAGGAAACTAGATATTACAATCAGTCAATAATTTAATTACTTATGGTACTGTGTTTTTCCAGATGCCACTTTTGAACTATCTGCTGAAAAACTGCAATCCCACTCGCCTCAGAAGAATGATTCTGGAATGCAAGCTAACATTCAATCTGAAAATACACAAGACAAAGTTGAGACTACTAATACCATAGACAATTCAGATTTTGCGCAGATAGTATTGAACTCACTCATTTTACTTTGCTCTGAGAGTGAATTGAGCTTACAATCTTTGAGTTCTATGATTGAGGTAGCATTCTTCATGTCCATTATCCTTCAAATATTACTTTATTCCTTCCTACCGATTAATGAAATTGTCTTACTACAGGGTAGCAATAAGTACACAAGGAAGGTAAACCTTGTAAAACGATGCTGCTGGACTAATATATTTAAAAAAGATGACAGAGAACGTGTTCTGGTTGTTCTGTACCAAACTGGAGACATTGAATTAAGGTGAAATGCATATAAGACTGAGTGCTTTTATTCCTTATAACTATATTCAAATCATGCATAGCTCAAGAAAAGGTCAGATCCATATGGTAAAAATTACACTCTATTCCGGTGGATGGGGGGGATTCTGAGTAATTCATGGGGAGGGGGGGTAGAAAGCAATTACCATAATTTAATTACTTATGGCACATGTTTTTTCAGATGGTACTTTTGTACTATCTGCTGAAAAACTGCAATTGCACTCGCTTTAGAAAAATGATTCTGGAATGCAAGCTAACATTCAATCTGAAAATATACTAGTCAAAGTTCTACTACCATAGAAAATTCATATTTTGGGCAGATAGTATTGAACTTGCTCGTTTTACTTTAGTACGAGAGTGAATTGAGCTTAAACTCCTTACTCAAGAACCCCTCATATCAAAAGTAAAGCAAAGTGGTCCCCAAGGAGTAATTCAAGTAGTTGAGTTGGGACACCCAAAAGAGTTTGAGAATAAGATCTAGTGCTCAAACTCTGACTACTAACAGTTAACATTTGCTTATAAAAAAAATAAATAATAATCAAACTCTACTATCCAAATAATTAGCACTATATATGGGGGTTTATTAGTTCATATTATATTTTTGACTCAACTTGGACTCTCTTCCGCCCCCAAACCCCAATATTATGTTATGATACCAATAGACAAAATGTCAAGTCATCAACTGCTTTTCTAAATCCAGTACTTGTACTTGGATTTTATCTTACTATTTCTGCATTAGGATCTAAGAAATGGATTGTATTTCCATACTAGCTTCCTTGTAATTTTCCATATTTCCTTGTATTGTTTCATTGAAGTGTCAACGGGAAATTCTAAAGTTATCCTCAATTTGGGTGCTAAGCTGAAACCCTTACATATTAAAGTCCCGGTCTTGCTGCGTCAGCAAATATTTAATGATTTTTATTCCTGATTGTTTATATAGAATTAGATAAATCATTCCCTTTTTACTCTGAATCTGTATGCTATGTTGCTGTTGTTTCTGTATCATACTAGCTTTGACATTATGGTCTAATTCACTATATTTCTCCTTCTCACTCTTCTTGATAAGCTTTTGATGGCTTTAATGTCCCTTTGAGCAGGTCCTTAGCAACTCTGGAAGTGTTGGGAGAAAAGTCTTTAATGTCAATCCTAAGATGGAACTGGAAGACCGACATGGAGAAGACAATATGTTCTTCATCAAATGGACAAATAATTCTGGTTTGAATATTTTCTTGTTATAATGAAGTTACTTTGTTAGTATATGCTCTGCCAAAATTTATTTGATTAGTCTGTTGTTGTCTTGTTTGATATGTCACTTTATAAATCTCATGTTTTGGGAGTTCAGTACATATCACTTGACGAATATCTATTCACGTAAACCTTTTTGGACAGTCAATTATTTAGGAACTTTCAGTAAACTGAGATTTCCTATTGAAACAGTGATGGAAAAATGTTCCATTTTAATCTCTTTCCTTCTTTATCTGATATTATTTCTCTTAGAATTGAGTTTTGTCACTTTTGTGCCTAACTCATCCTCTAGTTTATAAACACTTAGTCAGGCCATCTCGCAACCGATGTGGGACTTCTTAACAATTTCAATTGTAAAAATGATCTAAAATAACTAGCTTTTGTAGCAGTTACCAGGACAAAGTTTGAAACTGAATGTGCTATTTCTAATTGCACCAAGTTATCATCAGTAGGTCTAAAACTGTCAACGAGTCTTCACCTATTATATCTTAAGCTTTTGGGATAGTCGGACAGTATCAAAGCCTCTATGACCAATTTGATAGAAGTTTGATCCTTGCTACATTAGTTATTTGAAACAACATAAAAATTGCTGAATTTATAAGGGTTCTTAACTCTTATGTAAGGGGCTATGTTATATTTACCAAACCATTCACGAGTCTTCAATTAACGGCTTATGCTTTTAAGAGAGTTATTTCATGATAATCCACAATTAACAACAATACTTCTCCAAAAGAAAAAGAAAATAAACGACTGAAAATTAAAATCACTATGAAGCTTTGGATCTTCAAAAAGCATTGCAATAGATAAAGGGGACAACTTGGTTCTATAAAGCTCATGCCGTGGCAGGATCTAAGAAAAGGTCAGGTCCATTATTAGGCTGTTAAAGACAGCCTTATATTGCATGTGCAATTCCAACTGTTGCGCCAAGACTCCCCTTAGCATTTCAACTTAAAACTGCTAGAAAATACATTGCATAAGCCATGAATAACTCTTCTTGTTCTTACAGATAAGGGAAGTTCCGATAGCTTTTTATTTTATTTTCATACTTGTGGCTACCTTGTTTTATAGGTCAATGGGAATGAAGCTGCTTTCTTGTCACTGTTGCCGTGTGAAAATGTGCTCTGGTAACTTTCTGGTTCCTTCCATAAAATCTTAACCCCCATAATTTAGATCACTATCTTTGATATTCATAAGTATTGGATAAATTATTTCGACATAACAGAACTTCTTATGAGAAAAAAGCATTCAAATCAAATTTAAGAGCTCCCGTAAAAGAGAGGCCCACACAACCCACAGGTGGTTGCTGAATATGATAGCTTCTCCACCAAAATCTGTGATAAAATTATATGTAATCTCGTTAACAATTAGAGTTTTGATTTCTAACAGGAACTTCCAAAATATTGTAGGATTCCAGAGTGTTTTCCTTGTCTTCATGATGAAGTTCTTGCAGCTGCAGTAGATCTTACTAAGAGCCTATCTCCAAACCAAAGTGAAAAACAGGTCCAGTTTGTTCAGGCTTGTTTGTGCTTCAATTTCTCCCATTAATTTTTTTAGGATCAGTGATACAATTTATGTTGCCATAGGGAGCATCGGCTATCTTCCATAATATAGCTAGGAACTTCAAAGCGAGGAAATCCGGTCACAATACAAATCAAGAAGTTCATAATAATTATTTGGAAAATTTAGAACGATGTTTCTCCAGTCCTCCATTCTTGAAGCCTTCTTCAGATACTGAAGATAAGCTGGATGATTTTGAACTTGACATAGGTTTGTCCTTAACATCTACTGCCAGCTATTTTGATATAAGTTTTTTTTGGTAATGAGCTATTCTTTATATTTCGAAAGTGTTTACTTTCTCTCGCAGATGAAATTCACATTGAAGAACCTGAGGTCTTTTTATCTTCTCAGAAAATCCATATTGACAAGAAAGGTATGTCTTTATTTTATTATATTTTTCTCCTAAAATTAATTTATCTTTTGAACAATGAATGTTTGCCTTGCAGAAAAAGCAAAAGAAAAAGAAACAGCAGACAGACAAAAGTTATTTGAGGAGTCAGCCACCGACTCAAAACCAAGAGCTAGAACAACCGAAGAAATTAAGGCTAAATACAGAAAGACTGGGGTAAATCTTAGAATTGAAAATTATGTAATTTACGCATTATTGCTCACATGTGTTGACCTAGTCACTTGCTTCAGGTCCAGGATGCTGCTACGGCAGCTGCACTTGCAAAGGATAAGCTTATGGAGAGGCAAGAAAAACTCCAGGTTAGACTATTAATCTATTCCATTCTTCGTTACCCGAATCTTATCCTTACACAATATCTATTCTCATCTTCTACTTTTCAATGAATATATGAAAACCTGAACCACTGAAAGACAAAATATCCATCTTGAAGTTTCTAGAAATAGATTTTTCATGTATGAGGTAAGTGGATATGCAGATTTGCATTCATCTTGAGTATAACTGAGGTCCAACTGAAGTCCATAAATTATTGACTAATAAAGCTGCATGAGTCATGACACGTCCCTAATAAAAAATACCACTTTAGCTCCCTTTAACGATAAATGTTCTCTTATTATTGTCAAAAGAAGAAAAAAAACGATAAATGTTCTCTTATGTTCTTAATTATATTTTTTAGTAACGGAAAAAATAAATTATTCTTAATAATCAGGTCTCAATCAGAAATTTGAAAAGCTAACCACTTTGTGAAATCAAAGTAGTTTATTGTTTTTAATTTATAAAAAAATATATATAATAATTGAAACTTGGCTGGAATTCTACAAATTTTGTTTTATTAGGTTTCTATCAATCTAACCATTTTTCTCGTCATGTTTACTAGTTGCTCAACGACCATACTGAAGAGTTGCAGAATGGGGCACAAGACTTTGCTTCCATGGCAGCTGAACTTGCTAAACAAATGGAAAATCGTAAATGGTGGCAACTATAAAGTTGCATGAGTTTTTGTATTCCTCTGCATGTTCTGCTGCACTCCTTCAGAAGTTGAAATTCTGTCAACACTTTGGCCTTACTTGTTTTTAAAGGTAGCTATGATTCCTTTGCTTCTTTACGCATGTTGATGTAATTATTTATCTTGTTAAAGTGTAGTTTTATTATTATTGTCATATTTTGTACAGCACATTATTTTGTATATATATCAGCCTAATAAGTTGAGCATGCAAAGGTTAGTTGTTTTTTTAGGCAGTGTAAAGTTAAGTTGGGATCTGTTTAAATCACTAATAATTTACAATGTAAAGATAATATTTATAAGGATTAGACTATAACAATCATTTATTCATCAGATTGTAGCCATATTCTTTTTTGGTAGTTTTACATGAGATTACATTATTGAGATATGAATGAATTTATCACATTACAAAATATGTTATGATTTTGGGTATTAAAGAGTCCACCGATTTTTTTTCTTCTTAACTACACATTTGGTCCCTTCAATTTAAAACGTATCAATTTGGTCTCTTACGTTTTTACCGTTTGCATTAGTTAGTTCTTTCCGTCAATTTTGTCACATGTGGCAACCTGTTTGCATATGTGGACAGACAGGTGGACACACTGACGTGTGTATAGTTCAAACGTTGTTGGTGACAAAATTAATGAAAATGACTAAATTGAAACCTAATGAAAACGTAAGGAACCAACCAAATGTGTAGTTAAGTTTTTTTTTTTTAATAGTTTAAAGAGTCCTGCTGTAGAAACAGCACAAACAACACTTTTCAGTCCATAAATAAGTTTGTCTCTAGCATTATATAGGTTGATGAGATTCATGTTTATTTTATACAAGTTTACATGAAATGTAATTGCTATGCATATACTCTTTCTACTGGAATTGGGCAAGTGCTGATGATGGGTTTTGAATTTCATTGATACTTGATGTCAAGCTTAGTATTATAATTATTATAATACAGTCAATAAATTTTTGCAAAATATTAAATAATATAATTGATTCAATTGTTGAAATGAATCTCATTTAGTAGATTTCGTACAATTTTATACTTTGTCATTTCTTTTTATTTTGGCATGTAATATTACGTTTAAAATCTAAATTAATGTTTATTATTAAATTACATGTCTATGGTCTATAAGGCTTAGCTCGACTAGTAATGCTAAGAATGCATTTTTTTATGAAATAGTGAGGGCTTTCCAAAAGAAAAAATTACAAAGCGACAATTCAAGAAAAAGAAATCTCTGAACAATTAGCTAAATAAAATAGACTCAATTGAACTGGAGCATGCTCATGAATAATCAAATTAGATCCCCTAACACAACTTAGATTTGCTAATGCATCTGCATACGCATTCATATCAATGATAAATCTTGATTATCCAATGCAATGTTAACAAAATCCGAATTTGATGGGCAAGCATAATAAAACTTGCACACCCAACAGGTTGGACAGTGGACACTGTTTAAATGAAGTTTTCTATCCCGACCCCCCGCATTTCTTTTCTACCTCGCATTTTTTTTCTACCCCTGAATTTCTGTTTTTGCCCTTGGGGTACTGTGGTTTATACGAACTGAATTTTTTTGTCATGCTAAAAAATTTCGGTTAATATAAACCGAAATATTGTGTTCCAAATTTTTTTCCAGATTTCCTGCATAAATTCTGCATAAGACCCTCAACTTCCACAATTTATTTGAAATACTAAACGATGTCCAATTTGAGTAAACGACCACTCCTTGGAAAGCTTATGGTGTCAAGAATACAAATATAATTTTTGTTTTGAGGGTTAATTATCCAATTGGTTTAGTTTGACCAAATAATGGGTACTGGTACAGAAACAGAGCAGAAATTTTTCTCAAACTCGTAGGTAGATTTTCTCATACTATATTTAATGAAATTTAACAATTCCGGTGTCAATCCTATAGTAAATTTTGTCTTCTTTATACTAGATTAAAAATCATTAGCATACGACTTATATTCAGGGAGCTATGATAAATTTACCACGGGTGTCTCTACAACATTTTGCATAAACTTTTCTCGAACATGTAGGTAGATTTTCTCTATCTATACTTAATGAAATTTAACAATTCCGATGCCAATTTTGTAGTAAATTTTGTCTTCTTTACAATAGATTTAAAATCATTAGCATACGACTTATATTCAAAGAGATATGCTAAATTTACCACAGGTAGCTCTACACGAATTTTCACATAAATCTTTCTTCTTTTTGGGGGGTAAATTTATGTTAATTTTACTAAACATAAATTTTACTAAACTTATATTCGGAGAGATATGCATGACAATTTTACTAAACTAATCTTATTTTTTATTGGTGTAAAATGTCGCTCGCTACTAAAGTAGCGGACGTTACAAAAGTAAAGTATTTTTGGGATGGTGTCTGCTACCAAAATAACAGACGAGAATATTTTGATAAATTCGTAGACCCATGAAAAAATGAATAGGATGATAAAAGTAAATCTCTTAAACTAATTTATACAAACAATACACATTCTTTAAATTATTTTCAACTAGGCTAAAAAGATGACACAAAAAGTTATTACTACATGACTTCCAAGTTCTGGACCACTTTTGAACCTCCTCTTCAATAGTGTGCTCCACTTCAATTTGCATCCATGACTTGTCTCCGTCATTTCAGCCGATATTCTCCACGTGTTATAAAACAGTAGGGTTGTAGAGATGGCTGATGGTAGAAAGGAGAAGGGGGGAAAGGAGAAAAAAAGATGAAAGTTGGAGTGCTTGACAATGAGGTAAGGTGAGGTTGGGTGAGCAGGAGTGGGGTGTGGGACAGAGAGAATCAAAGAAAAGTCACTGCTCTTGAATAAGACATTGTTTGGTTCAGATACGATGCATATTATATGTTAAGAAAAAATAGACATCGAATCTCAACCAAACAATGTAAAATGGTTTTAGAATTAAGAGTTGTGTCTAACTCAATTCTATAAAATTGACTTATAAGATGATGATTATCAATATTTTATAAATATATATTCAGGTCATCTCGCAATCGATAGGAGAATTCTTAACATAAACATACATCTAGGAACTGATTTTCTCGCTCTCATGATCTTCTTTCAGAACTTTAGACACATATAGACGAGTTACAGAAAAGAAATAGATAGTGAGTGGAAGAGAGGATTCACATCCAACATCTAAAGTGTATTTACAATAGAGGGGGAGCGCAATTCTTCATATCAAAATTCAGACTCCTATGTGACATTGTATATGTTTAACTTCTATGTATAAATACAACAATATAAATCTAAAATGTTCTTAAAAAAGAATCTAAAATGTTCCTATATAAGATTAAACTTAAGAACAAGATAGATTCTTTTTTTCATCAAATAGAATAAGTTAGATTTATATATGATGATCGTCATTGCCGGCGCAAATCCATTCACACTGTTTTCTTTTCTTCCAATTATGGTTGTGTTTCTATAAACAACACAAATAACCATTCATAACAACAAGGATTGCAATTAAACAATAATATTATTTAGATGCTCAAAGAATAGTTTCACAATAATGGATAAGCATTATTATTATTTTTTCAATGATGGATAAGCAATGATCAGGAACATAAAATGTGCTGATTAATCGATGACAAATACTTTGTTCTCTTGCTAAATAAAATACATTGACCCACTAAAGAAAATAGGGCAATAAATTATATAATACAATAAAAAATTCAGCATGAATGCTTCTCCAAGTCTTTCCTGATCTAGAAGTTGGAACTCTTCAAATCAATGGAAGATGATTAACCTGAACTTTGTTCTTTGACTCTAACTATATTGTAAATGTTGTTGGATAGTAATAATAACAGTTCAAATTAATTAATAAATAAAAAATAAACAAAAACTTTGTCAGAAAAACCAAGAAGCTTGGCTATGGCTGCATTTCACACTCATGCTACCATCTGCTCCTGCTCTATGTACATCTGTTCCACCCATGGTGGAAGCATCTCTCTACTCAGATCATATTGCTGTAGCTGCCGCATATTCTCACCGCCATATATGTCGGAATTCTCGGAGGGAACATCCTTAACCAATGAATTAACCCAAGAGACATCAGGCTCAGCATGTTGGGATGGAGTTGGTGCTGCCGGGTTATTTCTGAACCCAAAAGAAGCAGATTTTCTTAGCTTGTTCAGATCATCTCCATTTACACCCCAATCGAGTTTTCCGGTGGGGGAACCCCAATCTGAAAGGCCAGAGGACATCCTGCTGGAAGTGTTGGAAGGCGAAGACAGTCCGAGATGGTGGTTAGCAGCACCGCGGTCAATGAAACTTTGGCTGCGCTGCTTTGCGAAGGCAGAAGACCTGGAATTCATCACTGCAGCTGCCACGGCAGCCGATGAATCAAATCCATATGCTGAGGGTTTCCTCACTGGGGAGGAAGGCATATTATTGGATGGATAACTTGCGCGATGGTGGTTCATGTTCATGTTTTGGCTCATGTTCATGTTCATGTTTTGGCGCATCTGCATCGCACTTGGAGATTGCATCTGTTGTGTGGGTGTTGAAGGCTGCATGGAAAGTCCATGTAGTTGAGAGAGTAAATTAGGATCAGCAGATGCTAATAGGTCATCAAGGTTAGTTGGATTCAAATCAGCAATTCTGTTGAATTCGTTGTTCCGGAAAGAAGGGGAAGAGATTCTAGCAATCTCTTCAATCAATTGTTGTTGTTGAAGCTGTTGTTGTTGACGACGAGGACTGTCAAGACCGAGCAGTTCCATCTCAAGATCCATATCCCTGGCACTCAAAGCACTCTTCAACCGGCTACCTTGTAGCTGCAATGATGGTGGAGTGAGGTTTATTTTGTTCTGCCACAAGTTTCCACTCTTGGGAGATGATGAACCTGCCAAGGGAGACATGGGCGGTGTTGAAACGGTTGACATAGGCAAAGATGTGGAGCTAAGAGACAACGGACTCATCGATGTCATGTCAATTGCATTAGCTGAATATGACTTTGGTGAAGGCATAGCTGATCCGGTGGAAGCATACACAGGGCGCAACTCTTCGGGTTTGTGAGCAAAGAAGCAAACTTTCCTATTGCAGCCAGTCTCGTCTTTGCAAAGCCTTGTTCGGTATTGTGCAGGATGTAGCCATGACTCAAAAACACCGTGCGCATACTCGCAAGAATCCCCTTTCTGGCAGGATCCTTTGCGAAACTCTGGGCAAGGAACACAGCTGTAAGGATATTTCTTTGGGTCTCTTCTCCTTGCGTTCTCACCTGGATGAACGAACGGACACTCGGTCCAATCATGAGAATAAGCCCTTGAGCACGGCTTCACCTTGAAACTGTACATCCTAAAGTCATCTGATCCATATACACCGTTGTTTATGTCTGGCAACGATATATCAATAGGATATTCTTTCTTATCACCGCCATCTTTCTTCAATGAGAAAGAAGCATCCATCTCCCCTTGGACGAGTTCAGCACTAACCTCGCCTCTCAAAAACATCTCCAACACCTTCCTACGCGATTTGGACGAAGTATTAAAAGCAGGCGCAATCAGATCGACCGGTTTGTTTCCATTAGCATCAAGACAATCAACATCTGCTCCAGCATCAAGCAAGAGCTTGACAACTTCAAGCGAAAATTCAGAACCACCAGCAACAGCACAATGAAGAGCAGTGACCATATCGGAGCCACAAACTCGGTTGACATCAACCTTTCCTGTCAAAACAATATACTTGAGCACCTTAGTGCTTCCAAACAAGGAAGCAATAGTGAGTGGAGTCCTCTTTTCGGATTCCATCTTCTTCGATCCGATTCTTCTACCATACCAAAAGCCTTCTTCATTCACATCCAAACCCTTCTCATCTACTTCTCTTTTGAAAGCATCAAAATCATCAGATGCAGACAATTCAAGCAAGATTGAGGAGTTGTGGATACCCTTCTGAAGCTTATCCTCCATGTTGTAATCTGATGAAGAAAGTTTACTTTTTGAACCACTGCACATAATCCAAATCCTGCACAATAAGCCAGCACACAATCAATATAAACTCTCAATTCAAAAACATCACTATTCACTTACAACAAGCAAAAATAATCAAAATTTCAACTTTTAATCAAAATTTCCCATCTCTATCAAATATCTAAAACAACTCTTGTTTCAATCAAATCACTAAATAATAGATCCATAAAAGAATTTTCAATTAACCAAGACAACAACCTCGTATCCTAAAAAAAACATAACTACACTAAAATGAAAAAGGTGTAACAACCTAAACCAAAAATAAAAAGTTTGAATCTTTGATCTACCTAAAAACAGACCCACAAATTTTTTTTCCTCAAACCCACCAAAAACAACCTAAGATCAAACAAAAACATATACACACAGATAAAATAAAAAAAAATAAAAAAAAAACTTTATAAGTCACCGAAACCATAATAACAAAAAAAACATACCTTTAGAATAGTTTAGATGAAGTAGTAACGCAGCACTTGAACAAGCTTTTATTGGTTTTTTTGTTGTTGTTGTTGGAAGTAAGAGTGTTGAAGAAAATCGAGAAGACCTCGATTGAAATGATGATGAATGAGTAAAGGGAAGAGATGAGAAGGAGTTTTTATTTGTAAGGTGAAGGGAGCAAAAGCAAAGGAAGAAGATAGGAAAGTGTGACTTTTCTTCCTTCCCCTTTCTCTTTGGTCAAAGTCAATTATTCAATGCCAATGGTAAGAGTGGAACCCACTTGTATTAGCGTTTGCTTAATGTCACTTTCTTCCTAAATGTATATCAAATGAAACTCAAATTCAGATTGAAATTCAAATGCATAAAAAAATTGGTCTTTGGAACCAATCGTTAGTTAGTTGGTTCAGTGATGATTGGTGCTGAACTTGGTAGGGAGAATCATAGTTCGATCCTCCGCGATTGCGATCGAAAGAGGGCTGAAATCACTTGATGTTAGAACTGACCTCGTAATAGATTAAACTGGTGGTGAAAGCAAAAAAAAATGGTCCTTAGAAGTGTATTTCAATGTCACATTTGTCTCTAATTTATCGAAATTGTAATTACGTCTATAAATATCTCTTTTAATAGTTATTTTAATCATTTAATATATTTTTATATAGACAATTTTATCCTTAAATGTATCTTTCGTTAGTTAATTTGGTTCATAAAATTTCTAAGAGCATAGTATAGTTTGTCTTAAAAAATAAATTTAGTTAATTTGATACATTCAGAGATTAATACAACACCGAATTAGAGACTAAAACTATAGAGCATAGTATAGTTTGTCTTAAAAAATATATTTAGTTAATTTGATACATTCAGAGATTAATACAACACCGAATTAGAGACTAAAATCAAGGTTGTTAGAACCGGACCGGTCATCGAACCGGCGAGCTCACCGGTTCAAGGTTCAATTGGTCAGACCGGGTTCAATCGAGGTCGAACCGTTTTTAATTAAATATATATTTTAATTAATATATAAATAAAAATATATGAATAATTGCTGAATATTTCATAATTTCACACATTAAAAAGATAAAATATCACAAGTCAAAATAAAATAAAATTTATAATTCAAACCAAATGAAAAATAGATGAAAAACAAAAATCTTTCCTATTCCTACGACGTCGTTGATTTGTTTCATTTTTTTTTAAAAAAAAAAAGTTAAAACGACGTCGTTTTGCCCTATTTTTTTTAAAAAAAATAAAAAATCTGCAAAACCGCTTGAACCGCCCGGCCGGTTCACCGGTTCGACCCCGGTTCAAGCGGTTTTTTGCCAGTCGGTTTCCTATCCATTTTTTGCTCAAAACCGAACCGTTTTTATGACCGGTTCACGGTCCGACCGGTCCGGTCCGGTTTTGATAACCTTAACTAAAACTATAGTTTGTCTTTAAAAAAAAAATTGTATGAACCCCCACCATGATTTTGCAATACTACCCCTTAAGGAGAAGGAGCCTCAAGGCTCAACGGATGGTTTTCAGTCATGTGCCATAGTGTAATTGTTTGCTCTTCTTTGTCTTGTCTTTTTTTTTTTCTTTCCCTTTTCTTTTTTCTAATTTTTCTTTTTTTTTGACAAATTTTTTCTAATTGTTTTGAACTTTTGATTCTTAAGCAAATTATCATTCTCCTTATTCCAAAAAAATAAATAAAGTCTCACTCTCCTTTTTTGACTGTAGAAAGGTATCCTTTATGACAAAATTTATATTATATTGTGTATATGTAAGAAATACTATATTTAATAGAATAAATATTCTTTCCTTAGTCAAAAAAATATAAAATAATTCCTTTGCGAAAAAATATTCTTAATTTTGCTCTTTGATAATTAAGATACTTTATTTTTTTCAAATGAATAAATCTCATGGATGGAAAGAAATAATTAAGATTTCTGATTTCTTCTTAATTGTGTTTATTTAAAGTTCTTTATTTTATGTAAAAAAAAAAGTACTTTATTTATTCCCGTCAAAAAAGTACTTTATTTATTAAAAAATGAATTAAGATTTTTGATTTTCTTTTTCCTAATTTTGTTTATTTAAAGTCTGATTGTTAAAAAAGTTTGACATTTAATAATTTAAAGATTTATAAAAAATGAAAGTAGAATCAATTTTATGTTTGTTTATTTATCATAATAAAAGTTAATTTTTTTAAGCAATAATAAATGTTAATTTTTAAAAAATGGTCTTTACCTTTTTCCTTTGGGAAACAAATGGTCTTTATCAACAAAAGTTCACCTCATAATTAGTATTTCATTCTTTTTACCAAAACATAATATTCATACATAATATACATAATATGTAATATTGACCGATTTCATTTCTATCCAAAACAAAGACTAACTTTTATATTTAACTTAGAAATAATTAAATAATTTTTTATTTTATTAATGGGTATGGATACATGCACCATTAAGTTCGCATCACTAGCTATTATATAATGTAACTGATCGTTGAAATATTCATTTATTTTATTCGCATATATCTTTAATGCTACCCGTCCTATATCATAAGATATTTTATTTGCAAATATCTTGGGTATGAGTTTTTTTGTTTTTGTTTTGCCATTCCTAAACACATGGCACCTCTTTCTTTCTCCTTCACTTATGCTCTTTCACTCTCATTTTTTTATCTTTCACATCCCTTATTTATATTGTTTTACTTAATTTTTTTTCCACTCCATCTCTCATGTTCTCTCTTTCTACACCTCTATTTTTACTATTTTCTTCATTTTTTTTTTCACTCACTTTTACTCTTATATGAAAAATATTGGATAAATATTTATCACTAATACATAAAAATAAAAAAATACAGCTTAAATAATGTTCATGCCTAAGTTACTTTGGTGGATACCCTAGTAAAAAAATGTTCTGAGGTTAGGTTTATCTTTTCCTGAATCGCCTTCCTAGTGTTGTTATCCCCTTATATATAGAGTATAAGGTAGAGTATAGTGGGCGAGTCCATGGTTAGGCTTGAAAATATTTTTATTGTACATATATCTATTATTGATAAATATAAAAACAATCATATATGAGTCAAATATTTGTTTTTGATAAATATAAAAAAATGCGATACAAATTTTTTTAATACTGATACATAAAAAATGAGATACATATTTGTTATTAATAATAAATGTAAAACTAACATGGGAGGGACAAATACATAAAGAAACACAAAATAAATATTTATCGCTGGTACATAAAATAACATAAAATAACATGGGACAAACAGCCAATAATACATAAAAACATCGGATATATGTATTTGTCACTAACAATTACTCTTAAGCTTAATTAGTAAAATGGTCCCTTAAAGATATTTTTGGTTTTAGATTGGTCCCTTAAAAAAAAGGTCCAAATAAGTCCCTTAAAGAAAAAAAAAAGTCCGAATAGGTCCCTTAAAGACATCTCCGTTAATCAGTTTGGTCCTATTTAGACATCTTTTTAGGGACCAAACTGATTAACGGAGATGTCTTTAAGGGACCTATTCGGACTTTTTTTTTCCTTTAAGGGACCTATTTGGACCTTTTTTTCTTTAAGGGACCAATCTAAAACCAAAAATGTCTTTAAGGGACCATTTTACTAATTAAGCCTTACTCCTATAGTTTATTATAAAAATAATAATGTATGGGACAAATATTTGAGGCTGGTCCTTAACTTTATTAGTTTTTTATATATATTCTAAAAACATATATGGGATAACAAACTTTATTAAAAAAAAGTTGATTAATTTGCTAAGTTTTACATGAAAATGCAGATTAACTTAATATAATATCGAACACTAACTATTATGCTAAGTTTCTAAAAAATTTATTCTATTTCTTTTTTTTTTGGTACATAAATTTATTCTAATTCTATCTTGATATAATACGACATTAACTATTAAACAAAAATCGACAGATCTGTGCGAATGTACGAGTATTTTACTAGTTTATAACTAAATGAGAAAACTAAATATTTCCTTTGTCCCAAAATAAATGACATGATATTGACTTTGTATACTATCCATATGACCTATTTTGATTATATTTTTCTACTAATATATACATGTAAATATAAGCATATGAGATATTGTTTGATTTGTCTCGATGATTATTTTCAAAATATACAATTTTTAATAATAACTAATTTAAAATATTAATGTTTAAAGTTGTACATTATCAAACATGAATACAGTCAACTAGGTCATTTATTTTAGGCCGACAGAGTAGTTTATAACTAAATGAGAAAACTAACATCTCCTTGTAATTAGTGCAACATTCCTCAATAGAATAACCAAGGAGGGAGAAGAGGATTAGGAACGTTCTTGCAGTATGGTCTATTGCCTTAATGCAAATTTCAAAAATATAGAATAACCAATTTGCATATGCCCCAAGTTTCAAAAATGAGTTGGCAATAAGACGAGACAAAATAAAGACTGAATAATTCTACTGCCTTCTCAAAACAGACATGAACACCATTTGTGTCCTAATCCGACAAATGTAAAATATACTAAGTTTCCTTTATTAAGGGATGGAGATCTATTAGTGTTATGGATTAGCCACATGGAAATCGTGTTTGACAATCACAAAAGAATCCATCTCAATCAACCTTATGATGTTGGTAATGGTATAGTGGTGTAATAGGCTTAAGATTTTAGCGTATTTTCTTTTATAAATTTTGAGTTTGGAGCTTCTTCAACGCTAAAAAATAATTTGTGTTAGGTCATTTTAAATAGAACTACTATTTCAATTTAGTTGTTCATTAACGAGGATTGAAATTGATCCCTAGATTAATCGATCATTTAACTAGATATTATTTTTTATTTTTTTTAATAAAAGTCTTTGACAATAATAGTTAACCTAATGCGACAAAATATCTTTTATGCCATTTTCACATCTAGGTCAAGATCCAATACTCTATCCCAAACTACACACTTTGATACTACCTATAGACTAATACAGATTAAATTCATGTATCTTCCTTATATATATTGTTTCGGATGGATATATAAGTCAAATTATAATTTTTATTGATCTCTATTTTGTGATCTATATTCGGAATTGATAGTAGAACAAAATTATTAATAAATGTTTTTTCCGTAAATTTAGAGAACTAAATTACCCAACCAATAAAATTTAAAGATTAAAATGATGATTCACTTCAACATTTATACATGCATAATATGTAAAGCCTAGCCGGGTGTACCATGCAATAGAATAGAACAGAATAGAATTATAGCAAGACAAAGAAAGATCCTGAATTTATGTTGCCGGACTTTTTCTAACATGAACAAGGACTTCATATGGTGCACCATGCACAAGTTTCGAATAGCATTATAATGAATACGAATTTTACAAAATCGACCGTTGGATTGAAAGATTATATCACATTGATCATCCATAGAAACTTTTAGAAAAATTGAAAATCATTTGATATGTTATTTGGACCCATCAAAATTAACGCTATTTAATAAAAAACTCAATAACATATCAAATGATTTTCAATTTTTCTAAAAATTTATATGGATGATCTATATGATATAATCTTTTAATTCAACGGTCGATTTTGTAAAATTCGTATTCGTTATTGTTCTGGTAAAAAACAAAGGGGGTTTGTATTATTCATGATTGATAATGGATACAAGTATGATCAGAGAAAAAAAAGGTTAACTTTACAAGAATGAAAGAATTGTCTCTTTACAAGAATGAAAGTATGGTGGTTTCTCAGAACCAGAGACTCCCTTATTCTCTTGAAGAAGATCCTATTTATAGGCAAAACATCTCCCTCTTGTTGCTTGATAACCGCCTTGCTTGTGGAGGAATTCATGGGTAGTGGGTGGTTTCTTCTCCTTCTTCTCCAAGCTTTTTTTCCTTCTTCTCCAAGCTATGGTAGATCATGGAGGTGGTGGTAATCTTTACGTGTCATCATCATGGTGAGAAACATAAGATATTTTGGTGTGAACCTCATGGACTATAATTGATTGGACTTTTTTGTATTGGGCCTTAACAAATCACACCCTGGTCCATGGTCCAGTACACAGCCCCCCAAGCACGAGGCTTCAGGAAGGCGAAGTGCTTTTGATTGAAATCACTTGGCAATTATTATGCCTCGATGTTGTTCTATGTAGCCTATTTGTTGCTGACTCATATTCTTTGTTTGCTTGTCGCCTTGTCCTTCCTTTTGTTGTTGATATTTCTTAGATAATTTGTTCGCCCTTCTATGACTTTTGAATATCTTGATGTACGCCATTTGTGGCTTTGAATATTGTTGTCATTGTTTCTTGGCGACTTTGAGCAAGTTGGCAAGTCGCCCTTCCTCTTTTTTCATTGTATTTGTATTTTCAAGCTATCGTTGTCACCAATCTCGCCTCTTCATCTTTCGCGATTCGTCCCTCCTTGTCTTCTTGAAATTAAATTGAAACTTTGAGGCTAGTGACTTTGTTGGTCTGTACTTCTGCTTCTTCTACTCAACATGAGTTTCTTATTTTCTTTGACACTCTATATTTGAGGATTGTAAGTATTCTGGCGTAATCTGTCTCGCCACTTCTTTGTTGTAGTTGATTTTCGTATTGCCAGGCTTGCACACCTTATTTTGTAACTTCTTGGCGATTTAAAAAGAATTGGCGCTGCTTGGAGTCGCCCTTCCACTATACTTTGTGTCTGGTGTTGTAAATAATCTCGCCTTTGAAAATTTTTAAGTTTGCACCTGCAATGTCTTTAGCTCTTTAAATATAATTATATATCCTTTATGAATAACTTTATACCTGTTGCCTTTTGGCGATTGTAACTAATATAGCGATATGTCGCCTTGTTTCGCTGCATGACGACTGTTTCTGCTAGCGTGACGAACGATTTGGTTGTGTCCTCCTTGCCTTTAGCATTTTATGATTTGACGTTATAATGAATCGCCTTGTTTTGACTGTGTGTAAGCTTTTCCTGTTGGTGGTGTTGATAATCCTGCCTTTCTTCGCTGTATATTTTCTTTTTCTGGCGCCCCCTACTCGTAAGGTTTACAGGTAACGCCAAGGCCTCTCAACCTTGTTTTGTTTTCTGTTTCTGACGCCCCCTACTCGTAAGGTTTACAGGTAACGCCAAGGCCTTTCAACCTTGTTTTGTTTTCTGTTTCTGACGCCCCCTACTCGTAAGGTTTACAGGTAACGCCAAGGCCTTTCAACCTTGTTTTGTTTTCTGTTTCTGACGCCCCCTACTCGTAAGGTTTACAGGTAACGCCAAAGCCTTTCAACCTTGTTTTGTTTTCTGTTTCTGACGCCCCCTACTCGTAAGGTTTACAGGTAACGCCAAGGCCTTTCAACCTTGTTTTATTTTCTGTTTCTGACGCACCCTACTCGTAAGGTTTACAGGTAACGCCAAGACCTCTCAACCTTGTTTTATTTTCTGTTTCTGACGTCCCCTACTCGTAAGGTTTACAGGTAACGCCAAGGCCTCTCAACCTTGTTTTATTTTCTGTTTCTGACGCACCCTACTCGTAAGGTTTACAGGTAACGCCAAGGCCTCTCAACCTTGTTTTGTTTTCTGTTTCTGACGCCCCCTACTCGTAAGGTTTACAGGTAACGCCAAGGCCTTTCAACCTTGTTTTGTTTTCTGTTTCTGACGCCCCCTACTCGTAAGGTTTACAGGTAACGCCAAGGCCTCTCAACCTTGTTTTATTTTCTGTTTCTGACGCACCCTACTCGTAAGGTTTACAGGTAACGCCAAGGCCTTTCAACCTTGTTTTTTCTTTTTCTGACGCCCCCTACTCGTAAGGTTTACAGGTAACGCCAAGGCCTTTCAACCTTATATTTTCTTCAGAGCTTTCATATGAGTTGATCTTGAATAATTTTTTGTTCAGAGCCCGCAGCTTAATCATGATTACTGCAAATAAGCTTTGATACATTAGAGGTTCAACGATAATAATATATGAAAAATAAAACAAACGAAAATGATACCGCCATGGGCGGTTTGTCGCGGCGCTCCTCGCCTAGCAAGAAAAACAATGATGTTTTGGCGTGGCGAGACTGAGTTCCATTGCGGTAGTCATCGCGGAATATGCTTCAACCTGAAATATTAGTTGGCGGCTTCTATCTCGCCGAGTGATAATTATTGAATTTTCATGTTAATTTTCCACATCTGTTCGTTGTCCTGCACTATGATTAACATCAATGAATCAAAATAGAAATCATAGATGAATAAACTAAATTTCCTAATCAAGATTTCAAAAGAATAAATTTCAAAGAAGGTGACATTATAGCAAGTGCTTCAAGTATCTGCACTAAAAACAGGTCGGTTAATAATAAGTCTCATATACTCCATTAGTTTTGCATGTATGATTAATTTTAATTAATCGATAAACGAAACAGATAAAAATGTGATACGTAGAGAAAGCATATTCATGTTAGTTATAAGTAAAAAGCAAAATACTTTGTAAGAAGAATACTGATTTAGTTCTTAACCGAAAAAATGTAGAAGCATATGAAAATGTTTATACTTTCTCTGTTGGTTATATTTGTCTTGGTCATTTTAATTTAAAGTGTTGACTTACTTATCAGAGTTGAAGTTCTTTCATGCAAAAGTTCTTTCATGTTTGAAATGTTTACATGAGGTCTTAAGAAAGTTAGTTCATACAATCACACAAAATATTTTATCGTGTGCTAGAATAATTTATAGCAGGATTAAAGATATCACATATCAAATAAGCACAAACAGATTTGAACCAAACAGAACAACGATTCTTGAATTTAGATCTTGTAAAGTGGCACACCAAAAGAAAAACAAGTCTCATTCTAGTGATTATTAACCTTGAAATACATAAGTACCGATGTTCTTTTCTTTTACTCATTGATGAGATTATTATTATTATTATTATTATTATTATTATTATTATTATTATTATAGATGGCGATAGAATGTGATTCATGAACTATAAATTAACCATGTTAATAAAACCGATAACGTATATATGCACAAATAATATATTATCACAATAGAGAGAGCGAGAACTATATGATTAAATGGTAAGTTAGAGGAAAAGAACGTTAACACCTGGATCGGGAGTCGCCTAGCAAGAAAAACAATTATGTTTTGGCGCGGCGAGACTGAGTTCCATTGCGGTGGTCATCGCGGAACATGCTTCAATTGGAATGTTAATCGGCAGTTTTTATCTCGCCGAGTGGTACCAATGTTTAGTTGCTTGAGTTTTATGATCACCTCTCTTAGCAAGAGGACCTAATAAGCATTTTGATGAGCATCCTACTTCTGCTTCACTATTCTAAGTTGTCAAGCAAGCATTTCGTAATTTTAGCTTCCTTAACCTCTTCCTCCGCTTCACTTCCCTCGTAAACCAATTCGGAATATTGCTTGCTGACTAATAGACACAAGACCTTCCAAACTGTATGTGCCGGGGCTTTAATCAAAGCTCTATCGTTACTGAGTACACTCAAATTGACGGCGGGATTGGCTTTCACATCTTCTTGCATTGTGACCTTCTCTGTCAGTGCTTCAATGTCTGACTCGACCACTACCGCAACAAAGTTTGACGGCGGTGCCGGACAAGGCTGCAGCAGCCACGATCCCCGGCGACGTTGGACAGCAGGTGATGAATATGCTTGGACTCATGATTTTGACAGTGATGGCATCCATGTTTGAAATAATGATGGGCGAAGGTGGAACACCGACGACAATTGGGCATGACAGCGAATGTAGGTCCGTGCCATTGATTAAGCAAAATTAGTCATGGAGAATCAAATTGAAACAGAGGCAATGTATGAATGAACTAAGTTGAACTAGAAACAAACATTACAGCAAGCCAAATATATTAACTCTCCTCTATTTATTTTTGTTTTAAAACATCCAAATCAGTATCACTATAACAGGCATAGAACTAGCCTTTATTAAGATGAAAGCTATAACATCAGCACAGCAGGTATCTCTAACACTGTCTTTTCATTGGCCTCCATAGAACTAATATAAGATTCTATATAATATATAAAGCAATTTTTTAACAATTATGACATTAATAACTAAACTTTTTAATCATATTGTTACTTTCATGAGAATGATTAATATTTAGTAACCACAATGAGAACAACTTGGCAAAAATAAGAACATCATGGCAATAAGCATCAGAATTCAGTAATACTATGTTACTCATGCAACAAGATTGATAATATTGATGGGAAATTGAATACATATAACCGCAATCATACACTACAACGATTAATTTAATACCATAAGCAAAGTAAAGCTATTAACAAATTGGCACTAAACGCCTCGCCGTGATGCAAGGTAGAACATTAAGCCAAATTATTCCGCAAAGAAACAATTGGGCTAGTAAATCAAATATGAATTAAAGGATCTTATGGAGCATTCAAACCAAATAAATCGGTGATATTAATTTCTTTCTGCTTATTAATTTCACGTGGAATCAACTCTTTTTATTACTTCAAATTACTCAAGGATGAAGACAGAACTTTTAATCGGTGATAGTAAATTGAAGCCAAATAAATCCAAACATTTGTCAGAATAGTATATGATGGCGATTTTCGCAAGTGTACGAAATCGTGCAAGTAATATATTTAAAACGGTAAGACCGAGTGTCGAACTCAAGGATCGCGTTATACTGTTGAATTGTGATTTTTACTCGATTGAACAAAAGGTTTCAGTTTGATTGGTTGCAATAGCAATAATAATAATAACAACGAAAATTACTTTGTATTTGATAATAATAAAAATGTCAGGGATGAGTTTCACTAGACTACTATTTTAATGTAGTGACTTGATTATGACTATTGAAGCTATTTATCAAATTATTACCGAATTCCCTAAAGTATTCGTGCCCTAATTCCTTAGTGACAGAGTCGTTAATTCTAAAATAATTCCTAATTCCTTAGTGAATTTAAGATTAGAATTAAGCATGAATGAACAAGAATTCTAAATTGGTTTCAAGGGTTTGTATCTATTCCTAAATTACAAAGGCAAGAATTTCTTATATCAAAGCATTCATAAATTCAACTCCCGTATCACAATATGAATCGTAAATCAATTTAACGGTGATCAATCGATAAAAGCATTAAACACAGATATAAGAAAAATAATCAATAGAATTCTTCAATAGTCAAAAATCAAATCATATAATAAAAATTGTCATCTAGGTTTACTCATCCCTAACAATTGAAAAATTAGCTACTCATGATATTAATTAGAGATAATAGAGAATAAAGAATTACACATAAAATTATGATTGAATGTGTAGAGAGCCACTTGAATCACCAAAGTGTACAGTGCTGCGTCTGCTTTTGTTCTTCTCGGCGTGCGTCAAATCCTTCTCCCAATTGGAAAAGCTGCTATGCTATTTATATAGGAGTAGTTGAAAGAGGACAAATCATGTGTTGTATTTCTCCCAAGTCTGCGTGCCTAGCTTTTCTTTCAAAGCCATTTGTTTCTTTTTTTTTATGACGTGTCAGCACATGATATGCATGTGCAGCATAAATCTCGTGGGCAAGCAAGTAGCAGATCACGCCTTATGCAGAAAATCGCACCGCTACTGTAGCAAGCTGGGGACGCGAGAAAAACAGAGGTTCAAGCTTCTTTTAGCCTCAAAATTTTAAGATTTTTTCTAAGTATTTTTCGCCTTTGGTCTTTTGTCTTCAAATTCTTTCATGTGTTAATTTCTTCATAAATTCTTCTCTTTGACCATACTATTCTTAAAAACTAACTAAAATACTATAGAATAATAATTAAAAATACTCAAATGACGGAATGTCATCACAACCCCAAACTTGAACTGTTGCTTGTCCTCAAGTAACATGTCTGTCAAAACAAAATTGTCGGTGAATTAACAAATTAATTTGAATGATAAAAATCTCAAAAACTTTTTCTCTTCATCCGGCAATAGAACCACCGGTCTTAACTTCAGTGATCCTGCTCAATCAATGCTTTGGTTTTCAAGACTTCAATCAGCTTCGGTTCAATGACCATTCCACACGATGTTCAAAGTTCAACCTTATCTCTCACTCACTAATTCACTCAATTTTGACAGGGTATTCACTCCATCAACATGCAAATGCTATTTTACCATAAGCTTGAAAAAATTCTAAACCGTCAATCAAAGTAAATACATGACACACATTTTTGAGGTCTTAAAGGTTGTAACTTGGCTTGGGTAAATGGTGGGATAAATTTGGGAAAAGTAGGCTAAATTGGAGTTAGGTATCAACTACTATTCCTTATTGAAAAATTACCGTAACCGGGGCTCAATTCATTGTTGATTAGGTACTTAGAGAACTTATTTTTCATTTTTTTTTTGTTTAAGATGCCACTATTTTTCATGCTTAATGGCTCTTTATTCTTTTTTTTTTCTTTTTTTTTTTAAGAAACTCAATTATTTTTTTTGTGAGTCTCTATTATTACTATTTTTTTTTTTTTTAGTTCTCTAGTACCTCTACCCCAAACTTAAGATGTTGCTAATTCCATAAGCAACCCCAAACTTAAAATGATACCATGACAAGGAAATTTAAAGCTTCTACCTAACTCCAAGGAGGGTAAACATATAAAAATTTTCAGGTCTAAAAGGCTTATAATTGAGTTAGTCACCGAAAGAAAGGGGATTTTTTTTTTTGGCTCAAAGTGGTTTAGCAACAGATATATAATAACAGGGTAGCTTGAAAAGGCTCAGGGTACCAAACAAATGTGCCTCTATGTGTGTAAATGTAAAACCAATCAACAGTAGAGAATAGTCTCAAGTTCTAGAAAATATACAAAACATGGATACACTCATAAGATGTGAAAGAAATAGTATACCGTGGAATTTATTTGGCTCAAAGTGCTCACCAGCTGAGGTATCTGAAGGTTGAACTAGTACACCGTGCAAAACTCCATCTTTCCTATTCATCTCTTTGTCTCTTTAACCATTGCACTTTCATGAGCAGTCACACGTCCGTATTCTTTTATGTGCAAGTCTAAGAGATTTTCATCATGCAAATTCAGGTATTAACACACTGACAATTCTGAAAAGACATAAAAACATTAAACTTGATAATAAACAAAACAACAGAAAGATGAAACACGAGGGATTGTCAGCAGGTGACATCATTGATAGTCTTTTTTTTTTTTTTCTTTTTTTTTTTCTATTTTCTCTTTTCTTTCTTTTTTTTTTTGAATGAAAAATGAACGGTAAAGCATAATGGATGGGTTGCCTCCCATCAAGCGCTTCTTTAACGTCATTAGCTTGACGCCTCAACCACTATTAAGGTGGCATATATGACACAAAGAACACATCATCCTTCTTCTTCATTTTGTTGGGTAAGAACTCCATGAACTTGAGATATAAATGATGTTTCCTCCATAACTTTTTCAAGTGAAAATTGATGAACAAGGCATAAATGACATCCAGAACTTCATCAATCTCATCTTTTTTCTCAACCTTGTTGCTAAAAAAAATTTGAGGAATGTTTTTATGTTGAGAAATTTCTTGTTCGACATATTCACTTCTCAAAAATTGAGACTTTTGAGTTTCCTTCCAAACTAGATCATCCTCAATTTTTATTAATTCTTCCTCCTCATCTTTCTTTTTCACATCAATGAGGTCATCTCCAATCTCCAACTTCTCATTCATCTTTTCAAATTCCACAATTTGTTCAGATAACCTTTCACATTGGCTTTCAAATTTGTCAATTGACCCTTGATTAATATTCATGAATTCAATCAAAACATCTTTGATGTGAGAGTTCTTGTCATATGAATCTTTCAGTAACACTTGAGGAGGTAACATTTGTTCCCAATTGATCTTTTTCATGTAACACTCCTCCTCTTCTTGTGGTGGGACATTATAATCAACAATATCATCCCTATATTCTTCATCATAAAAATCATCCTTAACAAATCGCACCTGAAGAAGCTCTTGTTCAAGTTCATCTCTCGTGATTTGTCCCTCAAGTATACGACATTGAGCAGTTAGAAGACAAGTATCAAGCTCTTCCAATATTTGTCGTAGGACAGAATCATCAAAGTCTTTCATGCTATATGGTGGATAAGTATCTCAAACAAAAGAAAAACACCACTAGCACACAACATTAGTAAACTCAACAAATAAAAAAAAAAAAATATAAAAATAAAAGAAAAACTAGAATTTTGTTGCAGAGCAAAAAATTTCAATTAAGCAAAAACAAAAATTCAACAGTGATTTGGCAATCCCCGGCAGCGGCGCCAAAAACTTGATGGCGATTTTCGCAAGTGTACGAAATCGTGCAAGTAATATATTTAAAACGGTAAGACCGAGTGTCGAACTCAAGGATCGCGTTATACTGTTGAATTGTGATTTTTACTCGATTGAACAAAAGGTTTCAGTTTGATTGGTTGCAATAGCAATAATAATAATAACAACGAAAATTACTTTGTATTTGATAATAATAAAAATGTCAGGGATGAGTTTCACTAGACTACTATTTTAATGTAGTGACTTGATTATGACTATTGAAGCTATTTATCAAATTATTACCGAATTCCCTAAAGTATTCGTGCCCTAATTCCTTAGTGACAGAGTCGTTAATTCTAAAATAATTCCTAATTCCTTAGTGAATTTAAGATTAGAATTAAGCATGAATGAACAAGAATTCTAAATTGGTTTCAAGGGTTTGTATCTATTCCTAAATTACAAAGGCAAGAATTTCTTATATCAAAGCATTCATAAATTCAACTCCCGTATCACAATATGAATCGTAAATCAATTTAACGGTGATCAATCGATAAAAGCATTAAACACAGATATAAGAAAAATAATCAATAGAATTCTTCAATAGTCAAAAATCAAATCATATAATAAAAATTGTCATCTAGGTTTACTCATCCCTAACAATTGAAAAATTAGCTACTCATGATATTAATTAGAGATAATAGAGAATAAAGAATTACACATAAAATTATGATTGAATGTGTAGAGAGCCACTTGAATCACCAAAGTGTACAGTGCTGCGTCTGCTTTTGTTCTTCTCGGCGTGCGTCAAATCCTTCTCCCAATTGGAAAAGCTGCTATGCTATTTATATAGGAGTAGTTGAAAGAGGACAAATCATGTGTTGTATTTCTCCCAAGTCTGCGTGCCTAGCTTTTCTTTCAAAGCCATTTGTTTCTTTTTTTTTATGACGTGTCAGCACATGATATGCATGTGCAGCATAAATCTCGTGGGCAAGCAAGTAGCAGATCACGCCTTATGCAGAAAATCGCACCGCTACTGTAGCAAGCTGGGGACGCGAGAAAAACAGAGGTTCAAGCTTCTTTTAGCCTCAAAATTTTAAGATTTTTTCTAAGTATTTTTCGCCTTTGGTCTTTTGTCTTCAAATTCTTTCATGTGTTAATTTCTTCATAAATTCTTCTCTTTGACCATACTATTCTTAAAAACTAACTAAAATACTATAGAATAATAATTAAAAATACTCAAATGACGGAATGTCATCAGTATAGTTTTAAGACATTGCAAACAAAAATAAAGGATTGAAAGCACCTGGGCGGAATTGGTTCGCATCACCTCTTGTCAACTGACTGTTTCTCTCTGCGTCAGTTGACTACTTCATAACCGCTCCATAGGGTCGCAATGGTCAAGACTGTTTCTCTCTGCGTCGCTAACACCGTTTTCTTTGGTTTTTTCTTCTCTGTCGTGTATTTCCATGTTCTCCAGCCATGTGGAGATGTTTGATTTTTGTCTAGTTTGCTGTGGTAGGCTGGGATCAAATGTTTTTACCGCAGCCCCACGGTGGGCGCCAAAATGTTCTGGTAAAAAACAAAGGGGGTTTGTATTATTCATGATTGATAATGGATACAAGTATGATCAGAGAAAAAATTGGTTAACTTTACAAGAATGAAAGAATTGTCTCTTTACAAGAATGAAAGTATGGTGGTTTCTCAGAACCAGAGACTCCCTTATTCTCTTGAAGAAGATCCTATTTATAGGCAAAACATCTCCCTCTTGTTGCTTGATAACCGCCTTGCTTGTGGAGGAATTCATGGGTAGTGGGTGGTTTCTTCTCCTTCTTCTCCAAGCTATGGTAGATCATGGAGGTGGTGGTAATCTTTACGTGTCATCATCATGGTGAGAAACATAAGATATTTTGGTGTGAACCTCATGGACTATAATTGATTGGGCTTTTTTGTATTGGGCCTTAACAAATCACACCCTGGTCCATGGTCCAGTACAGTTATAATGTTATTCGAGACTTGTGCATGATGCACCACATGAAGCACTTGTTCTGTTAGACTTGGCCTATGTTGCCGATATATGATCATACTCTTGGTATAAATATTTCTCATAAATATCTACAGCAATGGAACAAGCGAATATGATTGCTCATACTCTTGCTCGGGCGGCCATTTCTTGTGCTAGTTTCTGTAGATTTGATATTATTTCCTTATGTATTGAAATTTACTAGTTAATAAAATGCATTAATTTTGTTTGATTAAAAAAAATTATAGAGATTTTTTAGTAAAAAAAAAAGTTAAAGAGATTTTGATTCAAAAGAAAAGTTATAGAGATTTAGGTCCCTTAATTATTTAGTTTGGGATTCAACTCTAACTAACTAGTGTGTATATGTTGAACTTTTTTTTTTACAAACGTATATGTTGAATCTTAAAATTGAAAAGAGGGAACTTCATAGTCATGTCAAAGAATGTCCCCAAGTTAATGATTAAGGAAACACAAATGGAAATAAAAACAATAGTTTTAAGTAGAAAAAAAAATTATTTTTTAAAATTTCAAGGCATCGAATGCATTACTGTCAAGATTATATTACTATTTTTGTTTCCTTAACTATTTTCTCGGGGCACTATTTAACATTTCCCTAATAATTATGGTAAACAACCAAAGAAGCAACACTGTTTACACGATTTAGAGGATGACAGTGAGACGACAAGGCACAGTGTAAAGGGAGGAAGAATGTTGTGGTGGAGAAGAAGGAGGAAGAAACTAGTCTTTGCGACAAACGAAGTGGCTGGGCGGTGGTGGATGCGGCGAAGAGAAGAAGGGAGAGAATATGAAACGTTGTTTTAGGGGGAATCAAATTTGGGGCAGTAACTGCATTAACTTAGTTACTGATCTTAATTAGTCTTCTGATCTCAATAAAACGGTTGAGATTGTATAAATTAGTTAAATCATATGTCAAATTTAGACCGTCGAATCTCAAATCAACGATGTGATTAAATACAACGTCGAACTACATGATAAATTACTATAGCCGATCGATCAGAATTTGTTTCAGATAAAGAAGACTGGATAAGTGTGACACGAATTAAGTATAGTTTAATAGTTTATTTTAAATAATAGTTTATTTTATGTCATTTTACATTTTTATCCTTTAAGATTGTATTTAAAGGCATTGTGCCTCACTTTGAAAAGCAATCCATGAATGAATGAACAATTATCTTCTTCTCTCAAAACTCTCTAATTTATGTTTGCATAATCTCATTTGTACCGAATTCTATTATTTAAATTTTATTATTTACAAATTCGGTACAAAAGACGAGTCATTAAAAATTCACATATATAAATTGGAGGAACTAAAATTCAAAAACGCCAGACTTAATTATTTTAACATTTTTTTTGGTAAATCAAAAGTATCATTTGTAGCAACTGCAAATATTAATCCCTCAAAATAACTGAGACTCATTTAAGAGATTCACTTCTCCTAACAAATGATTATTTCAACATTTTTATTGCTTGAATTAGGATGAGTGTAAGACCATCTCCAATGGTGTAGTACCTATTAGGTACTCATGGTACTTATTAGGTACTACCATTGGAGTACAAAACATTTTAGTATCAAATAGGTATCACTTCTCAAATAAGCACCCTCTCTCTCATAGTACCTAATAGAATTTGTGGGACCCATTTATAAAGATGTAGAGTTATTGATGAGATGTGTAGTTATTTGTGAGACCGGTTTATAATTTTTTAAGAGGTGCTGGGTTGGAGTGATTGAATGCTTATTAAATACTATTATTAAAAATTTATAAATGAGTGATGTGTACACGCTAGACCCACTTAAGTACTCAAAATTAGATTTCTCCCTTATGGATGCTCTAATTACTATCGGGCCAATGCTGCTGCTCTTCCCAACCGTGAAAGAGTACAGAAGCAATGGAGCCAATGGATGAGGGACCACATGAGAAGAGGGTATGGAAGTTCCGATCATAATGAGTTTGAACGCGTTTTTAGTGCTGTGTTTGGCTTTTGCTACTTTTCTATTTCCTATAATAATAAAATGAGTAAGTGCTTAACTATGAGTGGGTCGTAGTTGGGTGACAGACAGCACAACACAACACAGGATATGTTTCTGACTCAGCCTTCCATTATTTATTTGTACCTTTGATTTTCAACACTTGAAATCAATAGTACTACTTTTCAAGTATATCACACGAGGCTACCACTTGAGTTGAAAAAAATAAACAAAGTGAGGTGAAGTGAACCACTTTTGACGTCGTCATACATATATAGACTATACTTTTGGTTTCATATAAAATCTATGCATACTATAATTCTTTTTTTTTTTATTTTATTAATATGCATACTATATTCTTAATGGAATAATATTTTGATTAAGTCAATCAATAATAATAAAAAGACTTTGATAATTTTTCTTCAGACCCTGTGTTTCATTTTATTTCTTGGATTTCCTTTTTATCTCTTCAATAAACATTTCGGTTTTTGTTTATCGAATTTTTTTTGCCTTGAAAAATATGTTTACCGAATTTTTCCTGAATTTGAACTAAGGGTAAGATTGGATTTTCGGGAGGTAAAAAAAATCACTTGAGGCCTAAAGAGAAATTATCAATGACTTTCTTTTGATCAACCTATCAAAGCCCAACTTAGACCCACCGGGCTGTTCGGGAATTTAGCACAAATATCAAAACCACAGTCCTTAAATTTCGAAAAATTCTCTTTCCCTCTCAACACTCTTTTATTCCCTTAAAATTACTTTTTTGCCCTTGCAAAAAAGTTCGTAATGTATTTTTCTAACTTTTACTAGTTTAAATATTATTTTTAACGGCAAAAAAATTAGAAAATACGTTCCGAACTTTTTTTACAAGGCCAAAAAGGTATTTTCGAGATATATATAATTTAGATGCATTAATTTCAAATATCATGACTCGACCTCACTTATTGTATTGATTGTATAGAAAAGTCCCTTGTTTGATTATCTGCTGATACAATTTAGCAATTTTTTTTACAAATTAATTCAAACTTCGGATCGGTCCGATTCAGAGCAGGTTCTCTGATCCAACCACCGGCTCATCTGATTCACATCGATTTTTGGGGTTTTCAAGCAAAACCGATCATGCATGCTAACCGACCCTCCCACCACACTGGTTTCGATTTTTAAAGCTATGCCTGCAACTAACAGACAAAACAACACGATGGAACCACCAAGGACCGAAGAGATTGCAACAACTGTTTAAAACGACTCCATGTCCACCAAAATCAACACAACCCAACAAAACTCAGACGACCGACAAGCAACTGTAAACGGACAACAAGAGCAAATTTTTGGAGTGTCGAAGGAGATCACCAGTGGAGAGAACTTTGCAACCCGAAAGGGGTAAGAAGATGGCGCAGAGGCAGATCTCATCGCACCATAAACTACAATTTTTTTTCCTTCTTTTTTTCAATTAAAAATGATTTTGTTCAAAATCTAGTCAAATAACTATTTTATGTTCAACATAAGAGTTATTTGTAAAAAAAAAATTACACGTAATCATAATTCATAATGAAAACATATAATATAATTTTTTAAAAAAATTAAACAAAAGGGCCCGTATATGTTGTTAAAAACAGAAAGAGATTTACTTCTCGCGCCTCTTGGAAGTTCTCATTCACCCCCATAAATTTCAAAAATATCCCATTGCTACTTAAGTTGTGAACTCAAGGGGCGCGTGAGAAAAAACAATTTGCATCCTAGAATGCGAACCTTATAAAACAGGGGCCAAAGGAAGGGGAGAAAGATACAAAAATATTAGATTTTATAAGGTTTGCATTCTAGAATTCGAACTGAGTTCACATTCTAGGATGCAAACTGTTTTTCCCCCAAATTTTGCTATTAACACACTTGCATCATACATTGTGATGGGGTAGGATTGAAAGGTCGGGGGGTGATGCAAACTGTTTTTCCCCCAAATTTTGCTATTAACACACTTGCATCATACATTGTGATGGGGTAGGATTGAAAGGTCGGGGGGTGATGCAAACTGTTTTTCCCCCAAATTTTGCTATTAACACACTTGCATCATACATTGTGATGGGGTAGGATTGAAAGGTCGGGGGGTGCGTGTGAGACTCAGGGGGTGTGAGAAAACAAAACTTAAAAGAAATTAAGTATGAGCTTATGGGACTGTTTGTTTGAGATTTAAAAAAATGATTTTTTTTTAAAAAAATGATTTTTTTTAAAAAAAATCATTTTCAAAAAAATCATTTTTTTGTAGAAATTTTGAAAAAAATGTAAAGCTATTTGCCGTTTGTTTACAATCATTAAAATATAGTTTTTTAAGATGGTGTGGGATGATGAATGATAAAAAAATGGATTTTGATAAAAGCTATTGAAAATAGATTCTCATTTTGATGAAAAAATGATTTTTTTTATTAAAATGATTTTTGAAAAAATTTGAAACAAACACAAGTATTAAAAAAAACAATTTTTTTTGGTGAAAAATTTGAAACAAACATGTCCATGTCCATTGAGCTCTTAGTATACGATGGTTTCTCTCCCAACCCCCCTCAATTCTTTTCTACCCCCCAAAAATCCAAGTTTGCCCCTTGCGGTTTGAAACATTTTTGTCAAAAAACTTCGGTTCGCATTCACCGAAGTCAAATATTAGACCATTTCGGTAACTGCAAACCGAACATTAGCGTTTTCGGTACACAAAAAACGAATGTCAGCTTGTTCGGTATCTGCGAACCGAAATGTCCTAGATTTCGGTACGTTGGTCGCTGGAATTAGGCCATTTTCGGTAGAAATTTACCGAAATAATTGTTTCGGTACATGCGAACCGAAATGTCCCAGATTTCGGTAAGTGATTACCGAAATTTATCAGAATGTCAGCTTATTTCGGTTCGTATAAACCGCAGTACCCCAGGGGCAAAAACGGAAATTCAGGGAGTAGAAAAGAATTGAGGGGGGTTGAGAGAGAAAACGTCTTAGTATACATAGCTGGGCTAGCTTTGCAGATTTGTATCCACATTATATTTGTAAGTCCAGCATGAGTTTTTTTTAGCTTGATCTGAGTATATATTTGTTTTTCTGATATGACCTAGCCTAAGTTTTGCTAATTTTTTGAGATGAAGACTTTGGAATGCTGTACTTAATACTATTTTTTTAATAATATACTTATAAAAATTTGAAAGAACAATATGATAAATGAAATATAATATCATGAAAAAGACTTAGCCTTTTAAAATCCTTCTATTCAAAATTCTCTGAAAATCAACAACCAAACACACGTTAAATAAATCATGTCAACTCAAATTGACAAGGCTAATAATTTTAAGGAGATTTGTTTAGCATTAAAAAAAAAAGTTCTAGACGTTAAGATACCCATTTTTATTTTATAATAAATTTACATACCCAATTTGTATAACCAGTAACCACTAACTAGTTGACAAAAAAGAAGTGACAAGTAATAATCTAAATCATCTAAACTAATTTATTTAAATTGTCAAGTTTATTAGATGAATCAATCATTTTGATTCTATAAATAGTATACTCTCCGATCCATATGTAATAGTACAAGTTAAACATGTTTACGTTCTAGTATTATTCTAACACACTTAATTAGAATTAAACAGCTTCCCACGTGTCTTGACCCCATACTCATCTCTAGTGTTGGACCACTCTAGTAGTAGTGGCATCTTCTTTTTGAAACATCTAGAACAAAAAAAAAAAACACATATGAAAATGAAAGCAAGGTTTTGTGGGACAATTCAAATCGCATGCAGCAGCCCGGAACATTTTCATGCAATGAATAAAACAATGCTACAAAATTTGGATGGTTGTGATTATTGTAGATAAGAATGAAAAATGAAGTAAATTAAAATAAAAGTTGTAACAATCCAATTAACTCTGTCGGCATTAGTTTTGGATTTCATATGGTTGAGATATTCTTCCATTCACATTAGTGATATATATTGTTTTAATGGTAAAAACTATAAAATAGAGATGCCTATATAAACGGAACATCAATAAAAATAATAAAACACACACCACCTAATAGTGGTTAATTTTTAATCACATTAGTGATGTACTCCCTCAGTCCCAAATTATAAGGGAAAATAAAAAAAATCATACTTATTAAGAAAAAGTAAAATATGAGAATTTGAAGTATGTTTTTGTGGGTTTTTCTTGGAATAAGTTGCATAGGAAGATGTAAAAACAATTTTTATTGGTTGTTGTTTATTGAGAAAATGAGAGAGAGAAGAAATTAAATGCAATTTGCATTTAATTTTATGAAAATAAGGAAAAAACATTCTTGAAAATGATTTTTTCTCTTATAATTTGGGATAAAAAAAATGGGTTTTTCCCCCTTATAGTTGATTTCATCATATCGTACAATTTACAATATGTACACATTTTATTTAAAATTGTCTTGCTAACCTATGATACATTAATTGTATATGTTAATGAGTTTAAAAGTAGAAGTTTTCCATAAAAATTTAAGATCTTGATTTTTTATTAGTGAGTTTTCTTTTTGTACAAGTTTTCCTTTTACAACACAATTTTTTCTGCTTTCAAATTTAACTTTGAAACATACCTCATGAATATCGAAATTAGAATTCGAAACAAATTATATATAACATATAATATAAAATTGAAACAAAGTGAACTAATTACTATTTATTTTTTGTGTGAGGATACTAATTATTTTTTATAGATAAATTAAGGGTGTGTTTGATTTTGCTAAAAAACAGATGACTGGACTGGACAATTTTTGTTGTACCCTGTTTGATTTGAAACTGGTTATGAGACTGGACAAATTAGATAATAAGGGCTGTTTGATTTGAAACTGGTTATGAGACTGGACAAATTAGGTAATAAGGGACAGGACAAAAACAAGAATTTTTGTCCCTCACTGAACCACCGTACAACTTTTTGTCCACAATACAACTATAAAAAATACCAAAATACACATTTTATTTTCGAATATAAAAATATTATCGTCCTATTTCTCTCCGATACAGTTTTGTCCTGTCCTGTATTATCTTGTTTTGTCTTGTATTGTCCAGTCTTTACTGTTTTACGAATCAAACGCACCCTAAAAGTATTATAAGACATCATATTGACTGACTAGTAGACATTAGAAGAATATCTAATAGCACGAATCATTTACCTCTCTTTGCTCATATATAATAAAATTAAATCAAAATAAATATTATACAATGGAGTCAAATAGAAAAATATAAGCTTTTTTGTTGGTATGCTTTTTTCATAAGTCTCATCAAAATAAAGGAATCAAAATAATCTAAAATTTAACATATCAAACGATTTTAGATTTTTATAAAATTGAACATGAATGATCTATATGATGTAAACTTTCGATCCAACGGTGGATTTTGTAAAATTTGTATTCGTTGAAATGTTATTGAGCGGTGTAACATTACTCAAATGTTACACCAGTGTAATTTGATATATATATATATATATATAGGTCAGGATCAAATGACACAAACTTGTTTGACACCAAATGTTACACCTCTCAATAACGTTTTAACCGATATAAAATTTATAAAATCCACCGTTGGATTGAAAGTTTATATCATATAGATCATTTATGTAAAACTTTAGACAAATTCAAAATCATTTGATATGCTATTGCGACACATAAAGATTAACGACATATAAAAAAAGACGTAAACCGTTAATTTTGATGTATGTCAATAACATATCAAAAGATTTTGAATTTGTCTAAAGTTTTACATAAATGATCTATATGATATAAACTTTCAATCCAACGGTGGATTTTATAAATTTTATATCGGTTAAAACGTTATTGAGAGGTGTAACATTTGGTGTCAAACAAGTTTGTGTCATTTGATCCTGACCCTATATATATATATATATGAGGAGAGATTTGTTGACTCCAGGAATAAGTCTTCATTGACTTATACTCCGCTTAATAACTCGATATCGATACTATATTTCTTCGATCCAACCGTTGAATTCAAAGATCTTATTGAGTAGATCAACTCCACAAATTTTTATAAAAATTCAAAAAATGTAGTTATGTATTTTGGCTATTGAAATTCAACGATTTTTTTAAAAGTTTGTCGTGCGTTCAATTGAAGTTATCAGAAAAAGTATCAAACGATTTTGAATTTTTATAAAAATTTCTGGAGTTGATCTACTCAATGAGATCTTTAAATTCATCGGTTGGATTGAAGAAATATAATGCCGATATCGAATTATTAAGCGGAGTAAGTCAATGTAGATTTACTCCTAGAGTCAACCGATCTCTTCAATATATATATATATATATATATATATATATATATTTATGAAATAGAGGGCCTATGCCCAGCATTTATTTTTTTAAAAAAATTTCTATTAAGTCAACATCAAAGAAGACATCCCTAAACTCCACACAACCTTTGTGAAAAAAACAAAATGTACTAAATTGTCTCATATATTCTTCTTTTTTTTTATTGTTCAAGACATATATTCATTTTCTAATTAACGTAATTCAAACGATGCATGAATTCCACGTTTTAATTTATTCGGTCCCCACCATGAATATCCATTTAAGTCCCACACTCTCATCCCATCTCCCACACCTACAAACCCAACTCCTTAATACCCACAACAAACTCTTAACATTAAAAATCAATCTTGTTTCATATATTTTCTCTATGAATAAAAATTAATATGATTTGGGGTGTTAAACAACTCTGTTCCTTACATTTTATGGGTTCTACGAGTAAACATGAGAAAAAACGTATTTTATTTAACATAATTTTTCGTTTTCGTTTTTGACAATTAGATAAATGTTTTTTTAGTCAACATTTTAAAATGGAATAGTATTAAAAACGGGGATTGAAATTGGATTAGAATTGGCTCTGAACGGACATGATTAGATGATTTTTCTGGTGATGATTATGATCTCAAGTGTAGTGATGAAGAAGGGTACATGCAAGAATGATAATACTCAAACGCTCAAGTCAGTAACTACTTAAGATGAGAGTGTATGAAATGAGTAAAATATGTGTATATGAGTGCATGTATATATAGTAGATGGCGTGCATAAGAGTCTTATGGTCCAATTGTGTGAGTGAAATGAGGAATGCATGTCTAATGACATGGTAATTTATCAGGTATGAATAGTGTATCATAAGAGTATGGTGAGCCTCTGAAAGGGGTCATTTATACGATGTAGGTAAGGATGAAAATAGACTAGGTCGAGCTAGACTTTGTCAAACCTAAGTCTAGCATGTCAAAAATTTGAAGGCATGAGCTTAATCTATAACCTTATCATATACTTATTTTTTAGGCTTGAGTCTGATATTTTAAAATTCTGATATATTCTATTAATCTGTTTAAAAGTCTATTTCATATGAATATATTTAAATAAATAATTACATTTATGTTTAAATATCCTAATGAACTAGTAGACCTATATGAGATTAATCTCTGTATTGATATTTAGGTTAAATATCAACAGGGAGATTAATAATAAACTAGTAGATCTATGGGATATGATTAATCTCCCTATTGATTATATATTACATCATATTTTATAACATACATTTATATATGTGAAATATTAATGTAGATTAATTAAGTTAAACTATTGAAAAAAGTTAATAGATTTATAATTTAATCAAGATACAAATTTTAATATGTAATAATAATTTTAATACAAATATTATTCATATTTATTTAAATAAGCCGATCTATTAGGCCTAACAGATTTTTTTGTATGGCCTGCAACCTGACTTTTTTAGCTAAATAGGCTTATAAAATGCCTTAATTAACCTGCTATATTTTAAAAAATAGTCTGGCTAAGCCTAAGAAGGCTAGACCGTAAGTTCCTATAGGCTGGCCTGGTCTATTCCCATCCCTAGCTATGGGTGAAGCCCTATGAGGACGATACGCCTTAGTGAAAATGATGGAGGCGTTGCGGGACATAATTTTTTATTGATGAGAATTTTCAATTGATTAAAATTTTCTATGGATTAGAATTCAGATTTAGTGAGTAGAATTAAATTCCTGGGAGTAGTATTCAGTTGCGAAATTAGAAATTTAAATTTTCTATCGAAACAATGAATATTGAATTGGAGTAGTAATTGGAACTTAGATATATTGAAGTAGTAATATCAATTACTTGAGGATTGAATTTTTTTCTTTGATTAATTACAATTAATTGGATAGCAAATGGAAGTGTTACCTTTTTTTCCCTTTGATGAAACAAATGACTAGGGATGATAAAAAAACCCAAACCCGAGAGACCCACCCGAACCTAAACCCAAGTCAACGGGCGAAACCCGATTTGACTGGGTTTGGGTTTGAGTTTGGGTGACACCCGATAATATGGGTGTGGGTTTGGTATCAGTCAAACCCACACCCGAAACCCATACACCCACCCGAAATATTTTATAATTACCTAATTACCCCCATAGTCTCTCTCAATTTCCTTGAAAGACCTTAAATTTTAGTTGTAATTTAATTTCTTGAAAGTCTATGTTGTAATTTCTTGAAAGTCTATGTTTGAATTTCCTTGGAAGACCTTAATTTTAGTTGTAATTTAATTCAAAGTCTATGTTGAAATTTAATTTCTTAAATTTGCAAATTATTTTCAAATGTGCTGCGGGTTTGGGTTTGGGTGGAAAAAACCCGAACCCAATGGGTGTGGGCGTGGGTGTAGTTTTGCCACCCGAACAACCTTTGGGTTTGGGTTTGGGTGATGATTTCGGGTATGAGTTTGGTAAGTGTCAAACCCGCACCCATGGGCGCCCGTTGCCATCCCTAATGACTAGTTTATGAGAACCTGAAAAACCTGAAGTAAGATAGTATTTTTTAAAATTTTTTTTTGTGTGTTAACCCTCTAGTTCTCAGGGAAATGATGTCTCAGTAATCCAGAGTTCGACCACGAAGTAAATAAAGTCTTACAACAAATTGTTTCCATCAGAAATTAAATTTTAGTTGATTTTTTTTTTAATATTATATGAATACAAAAAATATTGAAACCCTAAAATTGTGGGCCTTAGGTCATGACACTCCTGACCACATAGCCGACCTTAGTCTTAAGAGTTCGTTAGGGTCAAAACAAGTCTCAAAATTCTTATAAAAGCCTTTCTTTTATTTCGATGTGATTTTGGTTCATTCATATATGCATTCTTTTAACATAAATAATAATATATTTTGTCTTTTATATTTTTTATTTGGCATTAATTATTTTGTCTGATCTTCAAATAAATAATAATATATTTTGTCTATTATATTTATCATCAAAATTTTATAAATATTTGTAGTACATTTTTTTTTTTAAAAAAATCTACTTAAAGATTGCCTAAGAATAAGATTCTCACGTCAGCAAAAGTTAAACCTACGAATTAGTACGATATAAGTCAACATTTTATTAACTGGACCAACATCTGATGTCACTTGTTTCATATATGAAATATATATATTTCTTTATTTTTTTGCTATAAAATAGTGACATATTATTTATATAAGATGAATTATATAAGATGAAGAGTGGAGTATATCTTAGAAAGTAATTAATCAACTTGATGCAAAAAATGATCAACAATAGCAGCCCACAAGATTGGCCTGAGCCAATAATCAGAGTTCAATCTTTATCCCAAACTTGCATAGATTCAATCCCTCAAAGGTATATCAAACCCCTTAGTGACCGTCCATCAAAAAACACTTCTTTTGAAACAACCAATTTCAACATCCCAATAATTGACCTTAAAGGTTTATATAGTATTGACCCAAATGAAAAAGCTTCAACTTTTAAGCAAATTTCTGAGGCATGTAATGAATGGGGATTCTTTCAAATTGTTAATCATGGTGTTAGTCATGATTTGATGGATTTAGCTAAGGAAACTTGGCGTGAATTTTTTCATTTGCCTATGGAAGTGAAACAACAATATTCAAATTCACCAAAAACTTATGAAGGGTATGGTAGTAGACTTGGTGTTAAGAAAGGTGCTATTCTTGATTGGAGTGATTACTATTATCTTCATTATCTTCCTTTGTCTTTGAAGGATTACAACAAATGGCCTGCTCAGCCTCCTTCTTGCAGGTAATTTAGCATGTATATTCATCGTCGTCGTCATCATCATCAACAATTCATCATGCATGAACTGATCATCATGTATGATCATTTGACCTCTACCCTACAACTCGTTACATCAGAGGTCGGTCATTGTATTAATACAATGATTAATTTCTAAAACGAGTTGCAGAGCCAGAAAGATTGATATATGTTGTGTAATTTGAATTAAGTATGAACAAAATTGTGGAAATATGAAATATGTTTTTAATTTTGTTGCTAAGTGTTTGAAAGACAATCAAATTAAAAATGGATTCCGCTTTTGTGATTTTCATTACATACAACTCGTGGTTCAAATTTTTGATGTTTTTGAATCTTTTTTCTTATTTAATAGTTTCAATTCCTTCACAAATAACGAGAACTAATTCAGTCACGTTTTTATGTTCAATTGAACTTCTTTTTTTCTTGGAAAAAACTTTTTACCAAACATATGTGAATTTAGTCATGATCTTATAAACAGTGGAAGAACAAATATTTCTCGATTAATCCTATTGCACCTCATTTTTCGAGAATAAAAAATATATTTTTTAATCAAGTTTGAATTTGTTCATTTTGACATTAATCTTCTACTTTATTATTTCTTGGTTTCATCCTATATATATATATATATGTCAAAGTTTAACTTATTGTGCTTATGTGTAACATAATAATTGGTGTAGGGAAGTATTTGATGAATATGGAAAAGAGTTAGTGAAATTATGTGGGAGATTAATGAAGGTTCTATCTATAAACCTTGGATTAAAAGAAGATTATCTTCAAAATGCATTTGGAGGTGAAGAAATTGGTGCTTGCATAAGAGTGAATTATTACCCAAAATGTCCTCAACCAGATTTAACTCTTGGTTTATCATCACACTCAGATCCAGGTGGCATGACACTTTTGCTACCAGATGATGAAGTACATGGTCTTCAAGTTCGTAAAGGAGATAATTGGATTACAGTCAAACCTGTTAAGAATGCATTTATTGTCAATATTGGTGATCAAATTCAGGTAAACTATGCTCCCTTAATTCTTCTCGTATTCAGGCAATATTTAAGTTTTCTATTTATTTTTCATACAATTTTACGTAATTGTTTTCATTTTACAAGGCCTCGCAACATAATTTGCTTAGATCTCTAATTATGTTTAGCTAACGCTACTCTTATATGATATGATGACAATTAAATCTTTTAGTATTTTTTAGTTGAATTGATAAAGTTGAAGGTCTCAAATTCTTTTCGACTAAAGTTTACTCCTGAGCCTTAATAACATTTAGGTTTTCTATTTATTTTTCACACAATTTTATGTAATTTTTTTCATTTCACAAAGCCTCACAATATAATTTGCTTACACCTCTAATTATGTTGGGTCGGCCTTACTCGTATTAGATGTTTTATTTGAATTTTGTATTCTTAAAATAACGATTAGTTGTGTTATAAATTATTAATTAATATTTTAAAGCGACAAATAATTTAAGACATTAAAAATTTGTAAAAATTATAATGAGACTGGGGGAGTAGTAATTTTTAATTTCTTAATCCTTAATTAGTTTATCCTTATAGATGATGTTTGGCTAGAACTTTATCATTCATGAATCATGATGCATGAATCTATCACATGGAGGTGACACGTGAAGTTGGTGCGTTTTTCTATTTATTATTTGACTTGTTCTTTGTCAGAGTTTTTGGACTGTTGTGACATTTTTGAAAGAAACATCTCATTCTCTTTGTTTGTATTACTACTAATTTATTTATTTCTTTTAAAAAGAGTTTTGTTAAGTATGATTTCTCATTCAGTTTTTTTTAGTCATGTGAAGAGAAAGGGATGAGATATATAGATGGTAAGTAGAAAGAAATAGATGAAAAATATATTATACTTAAGTGGTAATACTTATATATATATATATATATATATATATATATATATATATCAACAATAAAGTTATTTAAGTGGTAAGAGATTTGTGCTCCTTAAAGGCGTGGTTAAAAGTTTAATTTTTAAACCTGCATATGAAAAAAGTTTGGTTGAGATGAGAGAATCCATCTTATTTATTTTACAGATTCTTCAACAGATTAATTCTTGTTAACGGTGCTGAAAAAATATCTTAACTTTGTATCTAAATTCTTGTGACAAGTTTTAACGAAGAATCGAGAGACATTGAGTTTGGTGACATAGAAATATGCATATAGAATTTGCTTGAAGGAGACGTTTTTTCATAAAGAAGTAAACAAAGTGGATATAAACATTTGGACATGATCATGGCCATAGGTTTAAGGATAGGGTCGTTAATTTATTTATGACATGTCCACATTCTAAATACTATATGATTCCATACTTTAGCTCTATCATTCATGCTTTTACTTTCATATATATGTTAATTTACGACTCTAAGGTTGTCCTCTCTTTTTGTAGTGACCAATCATATGAATAAGACTTAGCATATATTTCTACCATGACTTGTTTAGTATTATTTCATTAACATGTTATTATTATTATATGGAAATAGTAATTTGTTTGTTTTGTGTTTGATATTAAGGTTCTAAGCAATGCAATGTACAGGAGTGTAGAGCATAGAGTACTAGTAAACTCGCATAAAGAGAGGGTTTCTTTAGCTTTCTTCTACAACCCTAAAAGTGACATACCAATTGAGCCAGCAAAAGAATTGATAAAACCGGAAAGGCCTGCACTTTACCCTCCTATGACCTTCGACGAGTACAGACTCTTCATTCGAATGAGGGGACCATGTGGAAAATCTCAAGTCGAATCTTTAAAATCTCCAAGATGATGTGCATATGTTTCGATTGTTGTTAAGTTATGCCAAAGCACAGCTGCATTGTAATTTTCTTGAAGCATAAAATAACAGTTTTTTTCAAAATAACAATATATGTCGTCGTTGAAATTTTAGATATTAATTTTTTAAATATTTGTCCTCAGTAGATCACTTGTAGAGTTGGCCGATATTAGAATTTCTCACAAAAGTGATCGTAAGTTATAAAAAGAACAATTTGTAAGAGTTAATTTGTAGAGGACATTTCTAAAATTCTAATTGTTTCGGACCGGGTCCACTCGCATTGGACCGGGTTACCCGAACCAAGAAGTTTATTAGACAATATTTTGGACCATAAAAGCACACTGAATAATGTCCATTTGGACTCGGGACAACCTAATTTCACCCTATGAGTAATCCGCCTATACGTACAGGTGTCTGAGAGAAAGTTTTAGGTCTCTGAAACTCTAATTCCCTATATATGAAAGTCTATAACTCATGGTTTAGGCCAAATATATTACATTAAAATTCTAATACCTCTCATATTCTGTACCTATTGACTTGATCGTCGGACGGAGTATATGCAGATGTCACCTCTTTCAACGAGTTCATCGTCCAATAGTCCAAATTCAATGATCTGAAACAATATTACTATGATCTAAGCTTAGTATCACTCCTCTGGACAGAGTTCACCACTCAACGGTCCGAATTCTAACAACCAGAAAAAACATACCATCCATATTCCATATCTCATATCTAGAGAAAATCACTAATAACCTTTGTTGACTATAGCAAATTACTAGTATTTAATATGCATCCATATCTTATTCCTAACATTAAAACCGACCATGACAAGTTAATATTTAATAATTTTTTTTTGACAACAAATATATTATTATCTTGGTTTCTGCACAAGACGAACAGAAACAGTATTTAATAACTATCCATTCCATACCTCATTCCTAAGATTAAGGTTAGGGGACTATTCCAAACTCTTCTAATTAACTAACTCTTTTGACCAATGTTGAACGCACTATTCAACAACGTGGGTTATTCTTAAATGTAAAACCGACAAATGTGACTTATGTTTATGTCATCGGAAAATGTAACTATTTTCTTCAAAAACAAAAATGTAACTATTTGAATTTTCTAACAAGATCATGCTCCAAAGTCAATTTTGTCTGCTATAAATTAAGGTTAACACAATAAACTATTCCTTTCGCATACAAATACAAATATAATAAAAAATAACTATTTATGCGGTGTTTAAGAAATTTAGTTAAATATAATTAATTTTTTTGATTTAATGCAAAACATGAGTTAAATTTATTACTATATTATTCTTTGAAAAATGATTTATGCCTTGGAAATCACATAAAATTTTGAAAAGTGAAATGATTAAATAAGGGTATATTAAAAATAATAGTATTAATTAATTTAAAAATAATTAATTTTTATTTATATTTGTGTCCAAAATTTAAAATATTTTTTTTCTTATATTTATGTCCGGAAGAATTACTATATATATTTTGGATAGCTACATACATTTTTAATCACGTGGTTGTAACTGTACAATTAGTGGCTTTTCTTTTAATTATTTTGAAAGGCACTCATGTTGTCTCATATAGTGGGAGTGAGTCACCCGAATCTAGTAAGTACATTTATATTTATTTATAATGTTAGATTTGTCGTTACATATCCATTGTTAGATTAATTAATTTCTAACTCTTTTTTTATTTCTAATAATTTACTATTATTGGGACGGCTGATCAAATTATATGTTAAAAAAAAAAAAAAAGTCTTGCTTTATACGTATCACATCATTATCAAATGCTCATTTTCGTCATTAAGAAAAAAAATATTGAATTAGTTTAGTTCTTCCGTTAGTTTATATCCGTTAGGTTATAAGAATTTAAAAATATAGGAATCTTGAGAAATAATATATTATACCCAACCAAAAAAAAATATAGAAAGATTGACTTTTGAGTTAATAGATTTTCATTTTTACGGTTGAATATAGTTGATAAAATTTAGAAATACGACCATCCTTATGACCTTAACTCAATTGATAGGGTTATCGTATTTTATATGCAGTGATCGGAGTTCGAACCCTGAACGACAAAAAAAAAATATTTAGAAATACAACCATCTTCTAACTAATCAAAACTACAATACCTTATGTGTCAAAAAAAAAACTACCTTAAAAAAACCATCTTGCTAACTTGAATTTAAGAATTTCAATATAACTTTAAAGATGAATTTAAGAATTTTTATTTTTGGATCATTAATATAAGTCCTTCAACATTATTTTTATTGGTTTTTCTAACTTGTGCAACATTGCACGGGATAAGGAACAATTAATGCAGTATTTTATGAATTTCTCCACAACTTATTAATGCGTTTTTTCTTGAAAATTGGTTTTCTTCTTCTTCTCTCCTCTATTAACTACCACAGTTCTTGTTAATGGTGTTAAAGGACCATATCACAACCGTCGGAGTTTAAGTACAGTAACAAAAAAAAAATCACAGCTTAAGTACCATATCACAGCTACGTCGCAAATAGACCTCGTTGAAGCAGGGATTACAAAGATCCCTCAAATATTTCATCATCCAATAACACCAAGAAGGTATCAGATTCAGAGGACCAAACTGAAGTAAGACCAAACCATAAGAACAAAATGATTTCTTTTAGTAAAAGTTAAGAGAATTTGTTTTTTTCATAAAGTGTTGCATTAATTGTTACTTATCCTATGCAACGGTTAGAAAAACCCTATTTTTATATTTAGTTCTTTAACACGTGTTATTTTGTTGATATAGGTACCAAATTTTTATCGTTATCAATATTGACTATATATCTATGTGAATATTAGGGCATGCAATGAGAATTCTCTCCTCTTAACTAAATTCTTTCCATAAGTAGGAGTCATAAATCAAACCCTTAACCACCTATTAAAAGGTTAAAAACTCATATATACTGCTTGAATCAATTCATGTTTGTCAGACAATTGATTATTTATTGACTATACTGTTAATTTGTTTAGTTGAAGACAAGTATATATCTAGTGTGATACTTGTAAATTTTACTAAAAATGTTTTTAAATGAGGGGTTTTAAAATTCCATAAGGACATCTTAATTGATAGCTGCATCGACATTATGTGTTGTAGCATTGTGGTATTGGGCTCCATCGGATCGACTTTTACTTTAGGTACAAATTAACATCTTAGTTCAAGTGAGGGGTGTTAGCGATGCGGTGTGGTTCAGTTTTGAGCATAAAAATTATCCTAATTGCGAAATAATAATGCATGTGGTTCGGTTTGGTTCGGTTGGTTTTTAAAAAGTCATCTAAACCAAACCATTGTGGTTAGGTTTGGTTTGATCGGTTTGTGCAATTTATCACGATATAAAAAATATGACAATATTTTCAACTTGTTACAAAATAAACATAGCAAATTTTAATTTATTTTATTGTTTATATGATACAATATCCATATAAAGAAATTGCATATACATAATAACTTATTTTTAATACCAACAGTATAGTTTTGAATCGCGTGAAATGATATGTTTTGACGACCTACTATTTTATTGACTCAATTTGGGTTGATTGCTAATAGTTGATAGAGTTAAGTTAAGTATTGCGGTTTGGTTTGGTTTTGCTCGGTTTTCTGAAATGAAAACCGCAAACCAAACCGTGTGGTTTAAAAGAAAAATGATTTGTGCGGTTAAAACTAAATGTGGTTTTGATATGGATTAGTTCGGTTTACGGTTTTACTTTTGGATTGGTTCGGATACGATCACCCTTATTAAGAGTGATAATCTGATCCATCAATCTACCATCCATTCAATTCATCCAACCAAATATCCCCGCTTGAGTCACAAATTAGTGCTACACAACTCTGGCCAAACATTTATATACACGTCCTTTGTTGGTGCTAGTAGAATTTTGTGTTGTTGGCATGTTTTGTTGTCTCTCTTTTGTTTGATTTTGGTGAAGGTTTGTCCTTTGGAACCGCTTGCTTGTAGAGGGGGTGCTAAGAGATCTCATTTCTAGCCCTGCTCATTCTTTTTTATTTGTTGCTTTGCTTTATCTTCCTAATATTGTTTCTTTTTTATTTGTTCTGAATATCTCTAGTACTCGTTGTACTTTGATCTTTTGACGTTTTTTTTCATTTAATATATTTGCTATTCAAAATGGAAAAAAAAGACATTTATAATATATCCTATGTAAGATATATAGTGTAATATTTTTACTTGGCTTATATGGTACTTTGTATTGGATTAAATGGATGGATTTAGATATTCATGTTTCTTAATTTTTCTATTTATTTATGGTTGATTTATTTAAAAGTTAATTCATTAATTGGATACATTATCCATATTTTGTGATTTTTTCTGTTGATCCCTTTTAGTAAGTTTTATAATCCGCACTTTTCATAATAAAAATAAATAAATTTACAATTAGCACAAAATAGATTAGTTTCATTCACAGTGGAATTTCAAGTTTAGTCATAATACTCTATGTCAATTACCACAATTATCTCTAAAAGGAAAATAGTAAGAACTAATAAGCTTTCACAAAAAATATTAAGGCATAGAACTATACCTTCCTAGTGAAGAATTCATTTAATAAAATTTTATCTATTGGTATAGATGTGATTTTACTCCAACGATGGATAAAATACAACGCCTTTGTAATTTTGTAAGAACTAAAACAAGATAAAATTTAAAAAGAAATAAAATTCAAAAACTACCAATTTTATAAAGACCAGCTATACTTACAATCAAACTTTACTATATATATTCACAAGGGAAGGTACTATTAACCCTTCTTGAGAATATTTTATTTTTTGTTGTATAGGTGAGAATATTTTATCATGTGATATTAATAATAATAATAATATCTTGTTTGAAATTATGATGTTGGAAACTTTGAGTCTACACTAGTACCCAACAATTTTATTGGTTTGACATGCAGATGTTTGGGTCTTATATAGAATTTTCAATGCAAAATCACTAGCGGTGAAATCCAACTTGTCTTGTGGAAATGGTTATTGGTAAAAAAGTTTATTACACCATTTTTATTTTATGAATGGTGTGTCAACACCGTGGATTGTATACTTCGGTAATTTTGGATTTTGTACAGAATTCTTTATAGGACATGATATGTGTTCTTAGGTTCGTTATTTAGGTAGTGAATTGAGTTCGCTACTTATTGGTAGCAAATTGTTTTTTTTTCTTTTTTAATTTATGCATTTTACACACTTGCTACCTAACTTGCTAGGGAGATAAAATTTAAAATTCAGAAAGCGCTTGAGAAACTCAGAAAGCGTGAAAAAAAAAAATACTCTAATATAGTAATATATATGGCCTATACTAAAAGGTTTAAGGAGCAATATATATTGAAACCCCAATTTCATAGTCATTCGGAAAAGCTTTGGGAGAGGCCAAAAAGACCATTTAAGATTAGGGGCCTCCAGCTTCCTTCCACCCCCACAAAACTCATTGAAATGTCAAAGAAGAACTTAGCCAATTGCCATGTTCTCATTGTAAACACGGATTAATAGAGAGGAAGTAGCTGAGACAACAGTCATATATGTATACTTTTGATATTGTCCAAAGTTATTTTTTCATTTTAAATTTTGGTCTAATATATATACTTTACAGTTACTTGATAGTTTAAGCCATTAAATTTGGTCTAAAATGGTGAATGATTTATGTAATAAACAAGAGAAACCGGGAGTCTAATCCAATAAACAAGAGAAACCGGAGTAGTATACATCAGATGTTTGGAAAATTTTTACTAAAATTGGTGTGGGAAAGGATGGAAAAGAGAGAGCTAAGTGCAAGGGTTGCAAGAAGGATATTATGTAGGTGGTGGTAGAGAAGCTGGAACGTCAACTTTGAAACATCATATGATCAGGTGTCGGAAATTGAAGAAAAACAAAGATGATAATGCTAGCAAACTTATGCTTGACCACGCTGGAAAATTGAGATCAAGAAAAATTGACATGAAAGTTGTACATGACTTGATTTCCATGATTATCATTGAGCATGACCTTCCATTATTTTTTGTTGAATATAGGAGAGTTAGAGAGTTGATAAAATATTTAAATCCTGAATGTAAGATGTTTTCTAGGCGTGTTGCCGCATTGGATATGATTAAAATGTATGATGATGAGAAGAGAAAGTTGCAAGAAAGATTACTTTTAGAGCTTGTGTGGATAAAAGCGGTGGCGTTGATACTAAAGTTGGATTGCGTTTAGATGTTGCTACTAGGTGGAACTCTACATTTTATGATGATTGATGAGATATGCCCTCTGTTGTTTTCGGTTAAATTATATAACATTACTATTTTGTTTTTGAATCGGTTGGTATTAGATTTTTGGTTGTACTTTTAATTTTGTTTTGGACTATTAAAGTTCTTTTTAATATTTTCAATAAGACTATTAAAGTTCTTATTCAATATGATTTGTGTTTATTTAACGGATTTGAAGTGTGTGTGGAAAAAAAATGACGAAAAGAACAAGTTGAATTTGATTTTAGTTGCATTACTTACATAAAGAAGATAGATAAACTCAATGATATCACAAACTTTATTTATTTTTATTTGTTAGTTACAATTAATGTTATAACATAAATAATTAATAATATAACTTTTTTAGCTTTTATTATATCAATATTTTACTAATTTAGTTTATTTTTTGAAAATGATTTTTTTAATTTTTTTTTTGTAATAGTCCGCGGGTTAACTGTTTAACCAGCGGACATACGCGGACCAGACTCGGACTTACATATTATAACTCGTTTATGAATTTTTCTCTTTCCACCCCCATGTTTCTTCCAAACCCCTTGAAATTCCAATTTTGCCTCAAATAGTTTTTGGAAAACGTTTTTCAAAATTCATATTTTTTCGGAATCTATTTTCCAAAATAGACTTAAATGTAGTTTTCAAATCTATTTTTTTCATTCACATTTCAATGTTTCAGATTTTATTTTCCAAAAAACTAATTATTTTGGAAAACGTTTTCCGAAAATTCAAATATTTTGGAATGCAGAATCCGAAATTTTTTAGGCAAATATTTTCCTAAGTGATTTTGGAAAACGTTTTCGAAATCCTATTATATAATATTTTTTATTCTGTTTTTAACACTAATCAGTATCCAAACATAATCCAAAATATAATTGTGTTGATGGATGTGAGTTATGTACAGTTGCAAACGAGCATGATGTTTTGCAGGAAGCTTGAATTAATTAAACAAAATAACAAATATGTGAGAAGCTTGCGAAAGATAGAGATAAAGTTTGATAAACATTTTGACTAAAAAATGATTGAGACTGATAAAAAAAATCAGTTTTTTTTTACTAAAAATAAAAATCAGGTTAGAACACTAAATTTGTGGTCCTGATCATAGATAATAGGATTTTGAAAAAACATTTTCCGAAATCACTTCGGAAAATATTTTCCAAACCAATTTTGGATTCTGCTTTCCGAAATATTTGAATTTTCAGAAAACATTTTTCAAAATAGTTAACTTTTTGAAAAATAGAATCTAAAACACTTGAATGTTAATGAAAAAAATAGATCTAAAAGCTACATTTAAGTCTATTTTGCAAAATAGGTTTCGAAAAAATATGAATTTTGGAAAACGTTTTCCAAAAACAATTTATGAGGGCAAAATGGGAATTTCAAGGGGGCTGGAAGAAACATGGAAGGTTTAAAGAGAAAAATTTCCCGTTTATATTTGTTGACGGGCTTGTTTGCCCCATTTAATATACAGACTTATGCGGGACGGGTTAAACGGGACGGGCTAGCCTACATACCAACTCTAGTCATTACACACTTTTTCTTTTTTTTTCTTTCTTCTTTCCTTCAACTAAATTAATATTTACTCATTTGTTATATAAATACATTTACTTACTTTTATTTTACTATAATACATTTTGTTGAAAACTCTTAATATTTATTTTTTAGCGGTAAAATTAATATGTGGAAAACTAAATGGGCTTAGAGCCCATGCTTTTCTTCCTCTCGTCCTTCTTCTTCTGTCCTCCGTTTCTTTTTTTTTTTCTTGTTTTTTTTTTTTTTTTTTGTGTTGTGTGAGACTGGGGTGGTTTGTTGGTGTGAATCAAGCTTGTGTTGCTGTGAAACCATGGTTATGTTTATGGTCATTGTTATCATGAATGGGTGCTGGTTTTTTTTGACATGGAAAAAAGGTAAGGATAGTATTTGAAGTATTATAGATGGTTTGTTTGGTTCGAAGTAGAGGCAGGGGAGGGGAGGTGAGAGAGGATAATTTTTACCAAAAAATATTTCTTTTTATTAAATCTTTTTAAAAAAAAACGTTTTTATTCTTGAAAAAAAATATCTTAATTATTAGATAGATTTTTTTTTTGAACCAAACTAATTATTAGAGAGATTTGATTAGTTAAAAAAACGTTTTAAATTGGTAAAGATAATATTTTAAATTCATAGAACATTTTAAATTGTGAGGGAACATTGGTTCCAAAAAAATTTGTGAGGGAACATTTTAAAAAAAATTGTTTTTAAATTTTGTTTTATTTTTTCAAAAATAAAAAATGTTTTTTTTAAATGATTTAATAAAAAGAAATCTTTTTTTGTCAAGATTACTCCTTCACTTCTTCTCCCCTCTATCTACTTCGAACCAAACAAACCCCGGAAGATGGGGATATGGAGATGGATATTGGATTAATATTTGTATAAATGAGTGAATGATTTAGAATGTGGAACCCAAGATGACAAAATTGCAAGGTGGGGTGATTGTGACACATAAGAGCTTAAATTTGCAGCAAACACACGCAAGAATGGCAAAGAGTCAATGAAAAGAGGGCAAGACTAAAGCTTTGTTTGGAAAAATTTGCAATAAGAAGTGAAATTGAAATTGCAGGGGAGAAAAAGGGCAATGTAGTGTTGCCCCCGGATTCTAACTTCCGATCTCGAAGTAAAAGCGATCGACTCATCAAAATTCAAAAAACAATTCTATTAGACAAAAGGCTGACAATCTAGTCAGTAACCGAAACACCAATGACAATAAACCACCACCGCTCCCTCACCGGAAGCCACCACCTCACTTGAAACTGCGTTGAATAAACACCGCCTAAAACCAAAAAACCCCATCGCGAACAAACATCTTGAAACCGTCGTCGGGCCTGCCTCTAACTAATAATCAAACACCAACACCTACCAGTGCTTGATGTTTTCTCCGGTCGGGTCTGTAGACTGTGGGGTGTCTTTGTGTTTATAGGAGTAGGAGGTGGACCTCGATTAGATGATGTTTGATTTGGTGGTTATTTTCGGCATTCCACATATATATACGCGTCTCTTTTATGTAATTTTTTTTACCGGTCTTTGTTCGTCTTGAACAAATACCTGGTTAATAATATATTTGTCGTTAAAAAAAAACGATGTAGTGTTGTTGTTGTTGTGCTGTGTTGTTATTTTGTTATTATAACATAGATAATAATAAAATGCAATATTAATTATAACATAACTCAAGAATATATGCTAGACAAATAAACTCTTCTTTATTAGTTTTTTTTTTAAATAAAATAATAAACAATGAAAACTAAATATTATAACATTTTTTTCTCAAAAATTCACAAAATTGATAAATGTATAAAAAATGGTTTAAAAAGCATGAAATTACAACAATAAAATTCAACTACTTCTAAAATTAAAACAACGAAATTCGAGTGCGGAGAAAAAAATCGGGAGAAAATTGAGGTGCTACATAACCTCTCGAAACTTCAAAACTGTGAGCATGAGAGTAAGAAAGAGATGAAGAGAAAAAAAAATCGTAAATATATTATGGCTAAGTTATGTTTTAGTTGCGTACTCGATGAATGAATTCTTTTTTCAAAACCAGTTCATCAAATACACAACTAAAACATAAAATAGCCTTAATATATTTACGATTTTTCCTCTTCAGTGTCCTTCTTACTCTCATGCTCACATTTTCTAGAGATTATATCTATGACCATTTGGTCATTGCCTTGCAATGGCCCCCCGCAAAATGCAGGGTGAGTTTCTGCAAAAAACAGATGAATGTTTTGCTTGATATTAATAATCAGTTGATCAATGCTAACACATTATTAATTATTATGAAAGAGGTTGTTTATCCACGTTTATTTCATTTCAAAGTAGTTTATTCATAAAGTTTTGATGACACTATAGTTCTTTTTTTTGTGACTTCAACAACAGCTCCATTTGGTGACGATACTATGGTAAAGATAGTATTATTTTTAGATTAAATGAGTAAAGATAGTATTATTTTTTGGGCAAAAATTTATTGTTGGTCCCTGTAATATTGGTGAATTTGAGTTTTGGTTCCTAAGAAAAACTTTCAATTTGTCTTTGTAATTTTAGATTTCTTTCGTTTTAGTCATCAATGTGACAATGTGACCATGTTACACAAAAATGCAAACATGGTCGGAATATGCTGATTGGACCACTGCCACATGTTTAGGGGGCGATGACTTGGCATATTACTTTGTGTGTGTGCGCGTGCTCGAGTGTGTGCGTGTACGTGTGCGTTAAAATAAATAAATTATACAATTATTATAACTAAATTTTAAAATAGTCTTTTTCTTATAAAAAAAATAGTCTTAAACTTTTATAATCTTGATAGTTAAATTTATTTGAAGAATTAAAAATTATCAAAAAGATTCTAATAGTTGAATCTATTTGGCGTGAACTTTTCGATATTGATATAATTTTTAGCTTTTCTTTCATATTATATATTCATATAAGTATAAATATATTTAATATATAACAATAATATTTATACAGTAACTATTTCAAATGCGACTTTTTATAAACAAAATTAAATTATAAGGAATATAAGATATGTTTAACTTTTAATTCGTAATACACGTCTTAGATGTGGTTTACACAATTTCAAATGCGATTTGAATTTTTCTTATAAAGTCAAACTTCATTTTTTAGAATACTTATTACTCCAAAATATAAGTAACATTTACTTCAAAATATTCATTTTGAAAAATGTTGCTCCTTTGGGTCCGAGGTTTAATTAGAGGCCAACACAAACAATTTTATTTTTCTTTGTTCTCATAAAATATAAGAAAGAATTGAAATGTATTTTGTTAAGTTAAATAAATGTTGACTCTTATATATACTTAAGTTTAAAGAGAGCATGTTAAGTCCAAATTATGTTTGGTCCAAGTTGCTTGCTCATAGATATGGTGGTTCTTTGTTTTCAATTTTTTTGGATCAGGAGGTTAGTGAGGGAAGAGGTAAATTGATTTGGTGGCGTGATTTAATGAAGATAGCGAGGGAGGAGAATGTTGACTGATTCCGTTCAAATATAAGTCATGTGCTAGGACAAGAGAATGAAATTAGGTTTTGGATAGACAAGTGGTATGGACCTGTTTGTTTGAGGAACTTGTACCCATCCTTTTATGCTAAAGCATCTCAACCATTTTGTAAAGTAGCAATACAGGTTTTGTGAATAATGGAAAGTGGTTTTGGAACTAGGGACGGATCCAGGAAACTATAAAACGGGGGGCCGGAATAATTAAATAATAAATATTAAATAAATCATAATTATAATAGTACTTAAATATACTCAATAAAAAAATAAAAAATACATCACATTGTTTATCTAAATTATACACGACATTGCTCTATATCATAAAATTGATCAACAACTGAATTTGTATTAAATTTTTCAGCAATTCTTCTCTCAGTGTAAGTAATCACATAATTAGTTTGAAATTCATTTTTTATCTTGTTTCTCAACCTTATCTTTCACTTGTAGCAAACAATCAGAACTAACTTAATTGAATTTGTACTTTAGTAGTGTATAATATATATTATCAAAATATTTTAAAGTAAAAATTGTTACAATTATTATGTTGTGGGTGTATGTTTTGCACCAAACGGTCGCTACTAATCTTTTAACACATTTCTCAAATATCAATTTATGTGTACATATATGTATTAAGAACAAGTATATGAAAAAAAAAATATGGCAAGAGGGAGGGTCCTCAGCCCCTACTTACCCCCCCCCCCCCCTATCTATGTCCCTGTTTGGAACCTTTGTAGCAACAGAGTTTGCTGCATTTGTTGGCAGATGCTTGTCCTAAGCAAGACAGAATCGATAGCATGAGATGGATACCAGATCGGAGTGGTAAGTTTTATGTGAATACGACGTATCAATTCCTTCTAAACTGTGTCGAATCAACGTTAATTGATGAAAATGTGACGTATGTTTTGAATCAATTATGGTTGAATTATGTTCCATCAATTATGTCATTATTCATGCATGACCATTTAAGTTGGTCTTTTGCCCATACAAGAAGCTATCTAATATTAACAATATGGGGTAAAAATTCATTTTCTATCATTACAACTTTCAAGTAACATTATTGAATTTGCATTTATGCAAACCCATTTAATATATTTACCCACTAAACTACAAAATCACCCACTAATACTATTGATAATAAATTAGATCCTTTTCAGCAATTATAACTGACACTGAATTTTCACTAATACCACATTTATTTGGAAGTTAAGATATACTAGGTCTAGTAATGCTTTGTCGAAAAAAAGATACACTAGTAATGTTTTTCCTTTGAGCTTCATCCATAAAATATATAAGTGTCTTATTATTTATTAATATATGCTTTAAGGACATATATTAAAAATACAAAAGTGAAAATTAGTACTATTAAGAAAATAACATTTTTATTTTTAAAAAATTGAATGTGCAGCTTTAAGATAAAAAAAAATTATATTAAATTTCTTAACATTTAGGCAGTGGCGGAACCAGGAAAAATTTACTGGGTGGGCCGCTAAAAAATTTATGGCTTATAATTTATAAGTTTGTATTGAGAAAAAAAAATTGGTAACATTTTTTCATGAGCTTATAGCTTACTAGTTTATATATAGTTTACGAACTAATATTTTCACTTGCACTTGAACTAATATACGTATCGAGTGACTTATAATCATCAATAATAAACTCTAAACTAATATTTTCATTAATATTTGTACTAATATATATATATACCGAATAAATTAAAATCAATAATAACACACTTAAACTAATACTCTATACTTATAAAAATATTATTTTTTGGGGGTGGGGGTGGGCCGTGGCCCACCTCAGCCACCCCCTAGTTCCGCTGCTGCATTTAGGACACATGTTAGCATTCTCAAATATATAATTTTAATAATTTTAGTTGCATGTTTGGTGTTGCCTCACTAACGGGCAACTCATTTGAAATTCAAATGTTGTCTGGGGTCAGAGGAAAAAAAGAAGATAAAATAGAAAGGTTAATTAAAAAAGAAAATCAAAAGGAATCAAAGGACAACAATAATTATAAAGGGAACAAAGGAAAGAGAAAAAAAGAGATTAATGATTCTATTATCTATATACTTTTTTTAAGAAGTCAAAATGAAATATATTAACACAAACAGCTTCCCCAGCACAAGACGTACCGAGGTAGACTATAACAGTTTATAAAAGAGTCAAAAAAATACAATCGTAATCAAATCATACAAGACACAAACACAACAATGGACTAGACTACCAACTATGATAGTTTGAAGCTAACGTGATACTCGTTGTCTTCAACCACCGAAACGAGAAAAGTTTGATCTTGTCTAACAAAAGATGAGGTGTATCTGTTGAGCCTTTGAACAAACGATGATTTCTCTCTGTCCATATTACCCAAACACAAGTAAGCCAAATAAACTGCAAAAAAGAACCGATGCGCACGAAATCCAGCCCAGTTAATAGTGTGGTGAGATCTAGTGACTGATCACCCGGAAAAGAAATTAGTGGGTGAGTACTCAGTTTCATACAATTGAGAAACAACATTATGATTATATAAGGTGGGTCTCTCTATTGATTTAATTAATTAATCCTTCCTTTCAAAAGTAGGTTAATTTTTCTAGTAAAAAAGTTTAATTTACTCTTAAGATTTAAGATGTGCATTTGGCCCTACTTATTATTAATCTTAGCTTCTCTATGAATTATATATTCATGTCTCTCTTTTCTTTATCATTTCAGTTTTATTATATATCATATATTAATTTGAAGTGCGCTCCTACGTAAGATTTTGGGTTCAATTCTTTCTAGTGTCAATTTGAATAGACTAATTTAGCTTATTAAAAAAAATACTCTCAAACCATATATGTCTTTACAAACATTAATAGTACAATATTAAATTTCTCTGAATGAAACTGGAATTAAATTCCTTAAAAAAAATGTCTCTGTTCTAGTTTTGTGGATAATATAGAAAATATTTGATTGATTAGGGAGACCTCAATAAAGATTGTTCAATAAAAAAATAAATATCAACAAAGTTGACTATACTTCGAATAGAGATATTCTTACATGAAAAGATAAAACATATGTATGCATTTGCTGAGATCATATTCGTACATGCAAAATTATTATTTTGACCATACCCTATTGATCCAGCAGCCACATTTGCTTATGAAAGCATTTTTGTCCAATACCAGCAACCAATTAATTTTATACTTTTATTACACTTTGTTCAATGATGCAATATTTTATTTTGTTCTAGAGAGTCTAGCGGTGATTGCAACACACACTAAATATTGAGAAGTGAGAAATTATAGACGGCTTACCTTTTTTACTAAAGATTAGTGAAATTAAATCGAGGAATCAAGGATGATTTGATGACTCTTTCCAATAGATCTCGATTTGCGTACGATGTCGTTAAAGAATCGACATCACTTTGTATAAGAATAAGTTCTTTGTATGAATGAACAACATAAGGGCTCAGTCAGACCCGGTTCAATTCGTTTTACCTGCAACCAATTAATTTTATATTTATGTACACTTGTTCGATGATATGCAATTTTTTTTATTTTGATCTAGAAAGTCTAACGGTGATTGCAACACACACTAAGTATATTGAGAAGTGAAGAATTATTGATTCAATATATTTTTTATATGGTCATTTGTATGCACATCAAACTACTCTCTATGGTTCTTAATATAAGAAGAAGAAAAAAATAACTTTTTAAATACATTGAAAGATTGTTGTATCTTGACATATTATTATCGTAGACTAAATATATCTAAATGTATTTAAAAAGTGAACTTAGCGGAGGTCGTATTTCTTAAGAGTTTTTAAGATTAGTGCATTTTCATAACTCAAATTCAAACTTGAAATCAATGCTAAATTAAACTAATAAAAGAAATCCATAGGATCTCTTCCAAGCACTTTTGCATATTTAAATCCTGTTTTGCTATCAAAAATATAATATGGAGAATATTCCAAGCATATATAATATAATATGGAGGATTAGGCAACTTAACAGTAATAATATAGTGAATATAATTGAATATCATATTTTCCTATCATATTTTTCATTGGTGTTCCGCATATATACGGCACCTTTGTTTTGTAGTTCCGTTTATCTCGGTCTCTGTTCATCTTGTGCAGAGACCGGTTATTATTAATAATATTTTGCCGTTCAAAAAAAAAAAAGAAGATACATAAAAGTTTGTTTTGGATTTGTAGATAAAATAATAACTATTACTATAAACTTACACATACAACTAAACAGAGACAATGAATTCAAATTTGGGTAAAAATATTTAGTTTAATAATATCGACATTTATTTTTTAAGTTAAATCTTACATATAAAAGTTATATAATTCCAATTAGTTTTTTTTTTTTTATGAAAATATAATTCCAATTAGTTGATAGTAGTATTTCATGAATGATATTCATTTAATAATTTCACATGAAAGAACTCTCCAACCAAAAATAAATGAGCAAAAGGTATATATCAAAGTAAATCATGTTCTAGAAATGAAAAGTAATAATAGTACTAAAATTAAAGCAAAATAAGATGGTCCAGGTCCCATACACATTTTGACTTCTCACCATAAAATAAAGAGGAAAAAAATACAACATGACGTGGAAATCATATTATAATTACACGTGTCAAACCTCTCAATTTACATTGTCTCCTACCCCACCAAAATTAGCAACCTCTCTCATAAACAAAATCACGAGCCCCTATCTCTCTCTCTCTCTAGTTATCAAAACCGGACCGGTCGGTCGGACCGTGAACTGGTCATAAAAACGGTTCGGTTTTGAGCAAAAAACGGATAGGAAACCGACCAGCAAAAAAATGCGTGAACTGAGGTCGGACCGGGTCGAATCGGCGAACCGGCCGGATGGTTCAAGCGGTTTTGCAGTTTTTTTTTTTAGAAAAAAAAAAGCCAAAACAACGTCGTTTTAATTTATTTTTTTTATAAAAAAATTTGAAACAAAACAACGACATCGTAGGAATAGGAAAGGGTTTTGTTTTTCATCTATTTTTCATTTGGTTTGAATTATAAATTTTATTTTATTTTGACTTGTGATATTTTATCTTTTTAATGTGTGAAATTATGAAATATTGAGCAATTATTCATATATATTTATTTATATATTAATTAAAATATATATTTAATTAAAAACGGTTCGACCCCGATTGAACCCGATCCGACCAATTGAACCGATGAGCTCGCCGGTTCAATGACCGGTCCGGTTCTGACAACCTTGTTCTCTAGGCTAATTTATACAATTCATCAATTTGATAGATAGATGACCCATTTGAAACTTTAATGACAATATATGTAACTTTTTAAAGTTAGAAGTTCATCATCTTTTGTACCAAAAAACAAAGAAGCTCATCATTTTTCTAGTCATCTCAAATTGGTGCCAATTTTGACAAAATTGAAATAAGTAAATAAATTTGTTTGTCTCAAAATTAAAATTATCTTCCATCTATTTCAAAATATAAACAAAAATAAATCAACAAAAACTAATGTATTTAGTCTAAATTTTACATCAAATATATCAATTTTTATTGTTTTTGCTTCGATTTTAAGACGGAAGGAGTATTACCCTACCCAAAAAAAAAAAAAATTAATTGGAAACTTCTAAAGTGAAACGTAACTTTAAGAAATCACATGTTATTCAGACACTCTGCACGGTCTGTCTCTCAATTGCTGGACAATGTTAAATTTCATTGGTATCAGTGGTTGAAAATATCTAATTATAATCTTGTGATTAACTATCATAGCTGGAGGACGAGCCCATTTATTTGCCTGAGCCTTATGTAACTTTGTTCTCATGTTGATTTTCGGATTGATGTCTTTGTAAATTTGTGTAGTTTTGTTTGGCACACCTTACACCCATGGGACAATCTGTTTGGCTAATATATCTCATTTTTGTTTGTTAAAAAAAGAAACCTTAAAAAAATAGTGGTGATAAATCTTTTAACAAAAACTACTCTATATAATTGTGGTGATAAATATTCAATTCACACCAAAAGAAATTAAACATACATTTACCTCTTAATGATTTTTTTTTAATTAATATTAATCATATCTCGTATATAAGAACAAAAATAACTATAACCTTCAAAATTAAACTATTAATTTTAAACCCTCGATCATCTAATCTAATTTGACAAATATCGTTGTTTCACTACATGATTAATTTAATTTCAAATCAACGATTAAGATTAATGACCACGTAAACTCAAACTACAAGCAATCGCGATCCATAAACTTCTACTTAAAATATCTTAATTATAGTATGAAATAATTTTCTTATAAAATTCCATAATCCTCTCTCTCTTTTTCTTACTTTTCAAAAAGTTGGTAAGACATAGACACCCTTTGATTTGCTTATGTTTTACACTGAAAACACAATCACAGAATCTCTCTCTCTCTCTCTCAATTCATTCATTCTTTCATCTATGTACACTTCCCACCTCTTACTACTACTACCAAACCATGCAAATCACAAACCATGTGCCTTATTACATTTTTACCCCTCAAACATTTCTTAATTCACATCTTCATACCCCTCTCTCCAACAATTCAACACAAAAACAGAAACATCTTCTTTAACTTCTTATTCTCGTGTTCATGGCTTTTTCAAACAACATCGAAGCAATTTTACAATTTCTAAGAAAAAATGGATTATCAGAAGCAGAATCTGCTCTCAAACAAGACATCATTGAAAACAACAACAACAACACTCATGTTGAATTTGATGTTGATGTTGATGTTGCTTCCTTTGACTACGAGAAATTCTTCTTTCCTATGGTTCCTCCTCCTCCTAAAGTTAGAGTCCGATCATTTTCACGGCCGCCGGAGTTTGTCTCCGGCGACGGTCAATTCTTCAAATCCAACTCTGTTTCTTCTGATGAACAGTTTGTTAGCATCGGTTCTTATACTTCTCGTTCTCGTGTTTCTTCTTCAGGTAATCAACTTTTCATTTTCAATAATCGATTATTTTATGATTATGCTTAATTGCTTGTATTGATCAATAATTAATAATCAATTATTACTCTGTGTTTAGTGTAATACTAGTCATTATGCTCTGTTTTTTACTCTCTGATTTTTTATTAAGTTGAAGAAAGAGCTTAATTGAGATTTTATTGAATATTCAATGTTTAGTTAGATCATTTCAGAATTTTAACGTTACTTTCTGCAATTTGTGCATTTGGATCGCGTAATTGATTGACCGAATTTGAATTAATTGAATGTTGTAATTTGAATTTTAGTATTCAAAATTATTCGTAATTCATGTTTATATTTATATGATCTGCATTTATTTTTTTCTTTAATTGAATTTATGTTTCAAATCAAGTGCATAGAAGTTTGCTTAAAATTTGAATGTAGTTTTTTCATATATTCAATTAATTAATGTTGAAAATTTGTAACGCATAAAAATAGGGTATAGTATAACCTAGTTTTTTGTGTGTGCAGAATTCATCAATCCATATGGAATCAATTCATCATCTCAGACTTTGAATGATTCTGAATCTTCATCGGATAGATTGTCACAATTCGGCACAGCGCGTGATTATCACGATTTCGATATGCAACATGAACCATATTGGTATAATGAAAACGATGATGATGATTTCATGACTCCTGATTTTGAAGGACCGGATTTCTTTGCGTGTCAAAGTGAAGATAAGTTCGTTACAGAAAAAAACTACGAAGAAATTCGATTAATGGGAAATGAGGGTTACATGGACAAGCCGATGAAACCTTGCATTTGTAATCACTCATCTGTAAGTGATGAAAATGTGAATTATTCGAAAGATTACTGTCATGAGTCCGAGAAAGATGGTGTTGTGCATAATTGTGATGTTCCGTTTTGCAAAAGCAGTCCGGTTTCGGTTGGTTCTTGTAGCGAAGATCCTATAAACTTTAGCTACCCTAATTTGAAGGAAATTGATCTGAATGATTTTCATCTGAAGGATATTATTAAGTCTTTCGATTCTGCTCCATTGCTTACCGTGAAACAAAGTTTCGATTGCTACACTAAAAATGATAGTGGTGAGAGGTACAAGGATCCCTATGACTTAACTATCGATGTTGCTGAAACAGATCTACCGAATGGGATTGACGCCTATGAAGTAAGAGATGGTCAAGAGTTGAGTGAAGAATTACATGTTCCAGAGGTTGCTACAGATGGAGAGGATAATAATAATAATAATACTGATGATGAACTCTTAAAATACATTCAAGACGATGAATACGAAGTATTTGAGCTAAGAGTTGTTCATAGAAAGAACAGGTTTGTTAGACAATGATCTTCTGTCAGGAACTTTCATTTCTACAATTCTACATAATATTATCGATATTGTTGGTGAATAAATTGATTTTGAATGTGTAGAAACTAGGAGTTGATAAAATTTGATATCAAATGCTACTTTATCAGCTTTTACTTTTCTTATTTTTAGCCCTTTAACTTTTCTTTTTTGGCATTCATTAAGTTCATGATGATTTTGACCTAACATTAATCACTTTTTCTCTTTCAGTATTTTGAATTTAATTTACTATAGTTTATTATTGCACTTACAGGACCGGATTTGAAGAAAACAAAGAAGTGCCAATTGTGATAAATTCAGTCATGGCGGGCAGGTACTACATAACAGAATATCTCGGTTCGGCTGCCTTTAGTAGGGTTGTTCAAGCTCACGATCTTCAGATGGGAATCGATGTTTGTTTGAAGATTATTAAAAATGACAAGGATTTCTTTGACCAAAGTCTAGATGAAATCAAGCTTCTGAAACTGGTCAATAAGCACGACCCCAGAGATAAACACCATATATTGCGTCTTTATGACTATTTCTACCATCAGGTATGTTATATAACGGCTGGATCGATTTCATATTAGGTATGCAAATTTCATTTAGTTCAAACTAAATCATGCATACAATCAAGATTACAGATCAATGAAATCTTTCAACATTAAGTTGACTTATCTTGAATGAAATCTTCACAGGAGCATTTATTCATTGTGACCGAACTTCTGCGTGCGAACTTGTATGAATTTCAAAAATTTAACCAAGAATCTGGAGGGGAAGCATATTTTACATTACACAGATTGCAGGTTTGTTCAACTAGACTAATAACTTATGCACCTATTCGACATTGTTGCTTATTCGGTTGTTAAGTCGTCAATTTGAATAGATGAATAGATTTTGTTGTCAGAAATCGAGAAATTTTGAAGGCACGGTGATCAGGGTTGTATTGTTATACTTCTTTGCAGCTCATTACTCGACAATGTTTGGAGGCATTGCAATATTTGCATAACTTGGGAATTGTTCACTGTGACTTGAAGCCAGAAAACATTCTAATCAAAAGTTACAAAAAATGTGAAGTAAAGATTATTGATCTCGGAAGCAGTTGCTTTAAAACAGACAATCTGTGCCTATATGTACAATCCCGATCCTATAGAGCTCCTGAAGTGATGTTAGGCCTTCAATATGATGAAAAGATTGATATATGGTCACTCGGCTGTATTTTGGCTGAGCTATGCTCCGGTGAAGTACGTTCTAATTTTCATTTCTTATGATATTAATGAATTACATCTCTCTATGATAGAATTTTGATTTTCTTTCATAAAGTTCAATCTGATTTTCAGTTTGGTAAAGCTAATATAGTTAAGGAATAATTTACTTTCAAAGATTTCTGTTATTTATTTGTTGATTTTATGTTATTTTTTTCTGCTCTAGGTGCTATTTCCAAATGACTCAGTTGTGATGATTCTCGCGCGCATGATTGGAATGTTTGGTCCTTTTGATATGGAGATGTTGGTGAAAGGGCAGGAAACGCACAAGTATTTCACCAAAGAGTATGACATTTACTTTGTGAATGAGGTTTGTGTCCCTTTAGCTGTTCCTTTTTTTAATCATATTGTTAACATATTTCATTTGTTTTTATTCATGATATTGCAAGTTCAAAAAAAAATTTCATGTTGCTTCCGTATTCAGGTCTCATTGTTTCGTTTATTTGAAGGTGAAAAAGCAGAACAATGTTCTCATATTTCTGAAAGCATTGGTTTGCTAAAATCGAGTTAAACTCTTGAACTAGTTACCTTTTTATACAATGACAAAACCTTATTAATCCACATTGTGCTCAATTTCAAATTTTACCATCATTGTAGTGAATGAAAATCCACAATTTGATTAAAATGATAGTGAAAAAAAAACTCGGATTAATATGCACGATTTGAGTGTGAAGATGTACTTGAAGAGGGACAACATAGTTGGTCCAGATAGTAACGAGTTTGGTTTTCCTTAAACAAAGTCTCAAATTTGAGTCAAGTGGATAAAAAAAATAGGCATCAGGGAGAGTCACGCCCTCCTATGTGGGGCCACCTTACTCGACTCGGATTATACCAAAAAAGAAAATATAGTATACATTTCTATTGGTTATTCTCAGGAAAGAAAACATTTGCCTTAGATTTATCAGCAAAACCAAATCATCTATTCATATTCCATTTGTTCTCAACTAATCTTTAACAATATGTACTCAATATGCACTCAGGAGACAGATCAACTAGAGTACATAATTCCAGAAGAATCGTCATTGGAGCAGCACCTACAGATCACTGATATTATGTTTATCGACTTTGTCAGTTACTTGCTTACTATCAACCCCAAAAGAAGACCTACTGCAAGACAGGCACTAAAACATCCATGGCTTTCTTATGATTACACTTCCATGTAACATTCATTCTCTGGTGTGAAGATTCAATAATTCTGTTGGAGTTGTCAATGAGTCTCTTCAGCTTTTTTTGCAAATTTTGCAATCACAATTTTGGTTTGTTTAATTTACTGTGTCATGTTGTATATTTTTTTTTGTTCTATGCATATTATTAACAGTTTGTTCTTTGTACAGAATTCTTCCCATATTTTTTTGCCTTTCATGAATTGGAAGGATTGAGCATTACCATAATAACAATTTGATGTCACCTTTTACAATCTAACACAAGTCACATAATACAGTATTTCCTTGAATTCATTGCATTTCTTGTATACTTAATTTGGCTTCATTGTGAAAGCTATGTTTCTTTCAAAAAAAAGTTAAAATATTTGATGTTGATCGTAGCTACTTCGAAATTCACATACATAATTGGTTGTGATGCAGTATAAATTTTTATGTATAAGAGCATCTTCAATAGACATAATATTACTAAATCACTTTGGACAATTTACGTCTGATTGTGGTTTTCTCTTCCCCCATCATGAATCTTTTATACCCCTAATATTTCAATTTTGCCCTTGTAGAAAAATTCGGTTTGCAGAAACCGAATTTTTTCTAGTGCAAATTCAGAGTAAATTTCGGTTTTTAGAAACCGAAATTTATTTTCAAGGCAAAAAAAAACTTCGGTTTCTATGAACCGAAGTTTTTTCAAGGGCAAAATTGGAAACTCAGGGGATAAAAGATTCACGGGAGGTGGGTAGAGAAAACATCCGTCTGATTTAGTGGAGTTCCAATGTATCACATCAAATTTATACGACCCACAATATTGTTACTCGAACTAACTGTTATATAGTGTTTGAAACTTAATGAAAAAACCCTTGTCATAGATTCTCTAAAAAAAGAAAATTTGCCTGTGAACTGAATGATAAAATACCACAAACTCACACAAATAGAAAATTCAGATTTGAACCCAAATTACCAAAATATCTTACCTAACGGTTTCCACATTTTGCTAGTTGAGTTAGAACATACGAATGACACAATTATGATTTTAAAGTTAAGCAATTATCTTGAGTCTTAGAACCAATTAACTTCAATTTCATCTACATTTAGTCAACAAAAAAAAAAACATCAAGTTCATCTACATAAAATTCTTAAATTTATTTTATACATTTAAGTAAAAGCAAAAGATAAATTTCAAGAAATTGTGTGTGTGTGTGTGTGTGTGTGTGTGTTGTTTTCAAATTTCAAAGTTGTATTAATTACTTTATGTCAATTATCTTGGTATCCCCTTCAATTATTTGAAACATATACTAGTATACATTAATGAAGAAATTCAGTAAATGGTGAATAAGACGCAAAACTAATTTTGAATTTGCAGAATATAACATAGTATTAAAGACACTTTTATAATACCCGAGGGACATAAATCTTGAGGAAAAGAAAAAAAGCAAAAACAATAATAATATAAAAGGAAAAATCTAAATTAATAAAGTGTGATGTTTTCTGATCCTAGAACATATATTATAAATATACATATATTAAGACATTAAAATAACTTAAGAAACCCTAATAATGACAAGGATCAACTCTTAGCCAACATCAGTTGTACAAGAGACGACCTATATCGATTATGAGCAATATTCAAGTTGTGAATCTGTCAAGCAAGAATTTGATAAATTGCAAAAAGATAATCTCTAGATTCATCATCTACCACTACATCATTCCAAAGACCAACATGTATACATCAGTAATTACATTCACATGTTGCATCTCTCTCAAAATCTTGTCAGCACCATTGGCTACATATTTGATACCAGTAATAGTTTTTTTAGCATCTATATACATCTTACTAGAGGGATAAGGTTCCAACATCATATTCTAGTTGTAGAATTATGTTTCTTGAGTTAGAAGAAATGTCAAAGACTTCATGAGTAAAATCATTAAGAGACTCAGTAGCACATGCACCACCTCATGCTTCAATAACGCTATTCACTTATGGAACATTAAAGTCAACCTTAAACCCAATACTTTCATAATTGGTAAACCTTAAACCCTCACAATGTTGTTGTAAATTGGGTGTACCTTGATGAGGGCCCACTTTTAGACTTTGGAACCAATTTTACTAACAATTGGCACTTCCTTTACTGATTTAACTCTTTGCTTGACTGGTTCCTTAAAGAAATCATGTGCCTTGTTGTACACTCCTCAAGAGTGTGACCAATGCATTGACAAAAAGAACAGAAAGAGGGCAAGTTTTCAAATTTCAAATTAACAGTAAAAGAGTAACCTACTCTTTGTACCAGTATTTGATGGTATAATTTTTTAGATAAATCAATCTCCACGAGAACACGAGCATAATGACCAAAACCAGAAGAACGATCACTTGTACGTTCATCCAGACAGATGGGAACTCCAACTCCTCCAGCAATAGAAAACAAAATTTTGGGACGCCAATATTCTTGCGGAAGCCCTAAAATCCTAACCCAACATCGAGTATGAGTTTGTTGTTGCTTGTTATGATTAAAGTTTGGGGTCCGTTGGGAGAGAGGTAAAATATCTGACTTCAAAGACCTAGATTTATGAGGCAAATCTCTTATGGGATCTTCTTTCGAAGAGAAAGAAAACTCATTCTTCCGGTCAATTATCTGAAAAAGTATAGAAATAAAAAAAATTAAGTTTTGCTTTCATAAACTTGGTAATAAGCACATACTATTGAGATCTGTTTTTGTTAATGATACGATAAAATTTATGTAACAAGATCCCAAAACAACCTTATAATTATAAGTAAAATATTACCTGGTCTCCATAGCTAAAATATGATCCAGGAGGAAAAGTAATATATTCCTTTTCTTTGGTGGAACTAGTTCCATTCTCACAAGCTTTGGGATCCCAACTCCATGGAGTGAGAAACGAATTATCTTTCTCAAGGAAAGATGTGAGTCTTGCATTAACATATCCATGTTTATCCATCATAGAATATTTGCACTTTCTTGATTTGCTTCTTTTTCCTCAATGATATTGTTTCTAAATTTGCTGGCAAAGACTAATACAATTTCATTAGATGGATGAAACTACCCAAGTGTATTTATATTAAAAGATATAGATGGTGCAATTATAAAAAATAAAAGAATAAAGAAAAAGCAAAAATATTAGGGTTCTAATAATATGAATTGCATACAAAAGATTAATAGTACTACTCTCTATTTATACAGATAAACCGACTCAAACATAAATCTAGATCAAATAATAATAATATGGATAAAATATGGGGCAAATTGGAAAGTTGGAAGGAGAAAAACCTCTCCTTTGCTGGTAGAGGGGTGTTGATTAGAGCAGTTGCCTAAGCTATTCCGACCTATGTGATGAGTTGTTTCCTCATCCCTCAATCTATTTGCAACAAAAATGAGAACGCCATTTGTAGGTTCTGGTGGGGTGGTGATGACAAACATAGGAAGATCCATTGGAAAAGAAAAGAGTGTCTCTTTAAGCCTAAATTTGAAGAAGGACTGGGTTTTAGATGGTTTAGAATCTTTAACGAGGCTCTTTTGGCCAAGCAAGTTTGAAGGATGCACATGTTCCCTGACTCTCTCATTGCAAGAGTTTACAAAGCTAAATACTACCCCAATACCGAGATCCTTCAAAGTTTTCTAGGCAACAAACCCAGTTTTGCTTAAGTATTAATCATGCAAAATGGCTTATTAGCAAAGGCAACGGTGGAGAATTGGAAACGGTATTTCTTTTTTTTTCTTCGTCAAGTCACCTATGGCTAGAATTTAACCTTTTAAGTGAATAAGTAGGAGTATCATGGTTCGAACCCCGATCCCTGCTTATTACATGCAATGTCAACTGTTTGAACAGAGACGAAAGTCGGCAATAGTGATCCAGGAGTCCAGTGTGGAAAGGCTCTCGCTCAACGGATCAAAGGTATGCCAGGGATAACAGGCCGATGACTCCCAAGAGCTCTTATCGACAGAGTCGTTTGGCACCTCGATATTGACTCATCACATCCTACAGTTGAAGAAGGTCTCAAGGGTTCAGACGTTCGCCATGAGTTGGGTTTAAAATGTCGTGAGACAGTTCGGTTCCTATCTAGCGTCTGCCATCCGAGTTATGGTCACGGGAAAAAGGTAATTCTATCAAGGTTTGGGAGGATAACTGGACTTTTGACAATACTGAGTACTCCACTATTGCTACAACTGAGCATTGCATTCAACAGTTCAAGAAAGCAAGTAACACTCAACCTCACACAATCAATATTCATTCATCAACATCAACATTAAGAACGACAAACAATAGTGGCATGGCATGTACCCTAACACCAACAGAAATCGCAAAACCTAATTTCCACTATTACTACAAATGAGCATTGCATTCAACAGTTCAAGAAAGCAATTCACATTCAAACCTCACAGTCAATTTTCATTCATCAACACTAATAACGAGAAGATCAATCATCAGCGTAAAAACAATAGCGGCATGGCATCTACCCTAACACCAACAGAAATCTCGCAATCAAAAATGGCGAAAACCTAATTTCGGAAATCTAAAAGCTAATGGTGATGCAATGCAAGTGTATCTCAGAAATGGTACCTTGGCGCTATGATTCGCGACGAACACGGTGAGTCTGTGGCTGCTGCGACGTGGAAGACGGACGGACTCGACGACACCACCGCCCTCTGTTGTTTGCAGCGCGTTGAATTTGAGTCAAAATGTAAGAGTGTGATTCTTATGCTGAACACAACACAACACAACAAAGAAATGAATTCCTAGAAATTAGGACTTGGGTATTTTGAGTAACCATTGCCCATAAACTGGCTCAATTAACCCAACTTATTTATTTGCATAAGTTTAAAAATAAATCATTATATATTTTTAATTTTTTATATAAAAAAATTTACAATGTAGTTGATAATCGAGCATACTACTCAAATCCATAATCATTAGACCAATCTAATTGCTTAAAAAGATATTGATAATTTATTCCCTAAAAAATATTCTTAGATACTTTTTTAAAAAGGAGTATGCAAAAAATGAGTTTCAGACTATTAGCCAAATATTTAATCCTCGACATCTAAATCCAAAGTTTTTGCGATTGGTGCAACATGTCCCGAATTTGTTTTCCAAGAAGAGGGATATGTGTTGCTAGTTGTGCGAACACCAGTAGCGGAGCTAGGATATCACAGCCCACCCCAAAAAATAGGAAATTACTATAGTACACATAGTATTTTAATAAAATTACAATTATATGGTATTTATATTTGTGTGCGCATAATATTAGGGATTGAAACACATGGCTTAGTTTAGTTGGTTCGACGCCTGCAGCTGCTGGCATTTTTTCCATTTTTTAAAAAAGATTGCTTTTCATATCTATGCTTTTAAATTACCTTAAAAAACATTGTTTGTCTATATGCTTTTAAAATACTACATTATAATTTTTTATAACAAGATGAAATTTTATTTTCTTGATAATTTTTAAATTAATAGTTAGTTATTGTAATATTTTAAATGATAGAAAAAGAAATAAATTCAAAACTTCTTTTTGTGTGAATAAAACACAACTTTTTTATCAATAAAAAATTCACAATTTCCATCTTTTTTTTAAAAAAAAAATTTACAACTAATTTTAATTAAGAACAATCATTCTTCTTTTAATATACATGTAATATAATAAAACATATAATTTTTTTATCATCAATTCTGTGCATGAATTATAACTTAAATTTTTGTATGCAATATAATTTTCGAGTGGTCCACCTGAATATTTTTTCCTGACTCCGCCACTACCTAAACTCCCATGAGATTTAGTCTTAGTTAAGCTCTTCCAATTAACCCAATGACAAGAATTCTTACTCCATATGAAGGAACGAATCGTAGCATCAATATTATCACAAATCATAGTAGGAAGTCAAAATGTGTGTTCATATAGTTTTACTCAAACTTTTATGTGTATATAAAAAAAAAATTAACAATCATATCTCTGCATACTCTTTTCGATTATTATTATAAGAAGAAATTTACTATTTGAATTTATAGAATATTTGATGTATCTAATTTATAATACAAAATAAACAAGATATTTAAAAAATAAATCACATACTTTGTTAGTATTTTTTTTGTCTAGGAACATGCATAAATCGTGACATAAAAGTCATTGTATGATTTCAACAACCAAACATTAAATATAACAAGTCTTAAATGGCAACCTTCATATCATTTGATGGCACCCTTGAGACTACATCCATCCATGTATCCATGTCTGGTCTAAGTCTTAGTAATGATAGCAATGAATTGCTGAACAATTGATGTGCGAGTGCGATGGATGATGTTATGAACAATTTTTCAGTTGTTCACTGATTGAGGAAAATATTTCTAAAATAGCCTAACAAATTACATTAATTAAGGTACTGTTTGGTAAGTCCAATAAGCTAACTTATAGCTTATTGAACTAGCTTATAAGCTTGTTTGAAAAAAATGTGAAGTGTTTGGTAACGAGCTTCTCTAACTAGCTTATAGCATTTTTTAAGATGCTATTTCAAGTAGCGTATCAGCTTATAGCTTATAGCTTTTTCATTTTATTCCATATTTACTCTCATTAATTTTATTTATTTATTTTTTAACCATCTACTAACTATGTATTTTTATGTCATTTTATACTTACAACAGCTAAATTTGTCAAACACTTTAATTTTATTTTACTAGCTTTTCAGCTATAAGTTACCAACCATGAGCTATGAGCTATAAGCTAGCTTTTCAACTATAACACAACTTATTAGCTAGCTTATAACTTATTTTTACCAAACAAAGCCTAAGTTAATAAACTAATTTTTCACTTATTTTGTTTGATTCATTACATTCACTACTCTTTTTATTTATATTATTATTATTATTGGTCAATTTTATCAAATTAATCAATGAGTCATCATTTAATTGAATTAATCTAAAAACATGATTAAAGACTTAAAAATAATAGCAATTGATGATCCACTTGGAGATGGTATTCTTTTTTTTTTTTATTTACTAAAAATATAGATTCATTCATTCAAATTGAAAGTACATCGATCATTACAAATTCAATATTGCTAAAAATTGAAAAAGGTGAATCTGCAAACAATCTTGCAGCACCTAGGTTAATAACATACAACGGCATCATGAAAGTGCCTACAAATATGACAAAATAAAAGTAACTGGAATCTTCATACTCTCAGATCTGCAACGTTGATGTTCAAGTCTTCATCAGATTTGTAATGAATTGGGGTAGATATGTCAATTTGAATCAACGAAATACCGTACTAAAATGAACCACGAACAAACGCCGCACAAGACGACGACAAACTTAAAAGACAAAAAATGAAGAAGCAAATTTGTGTGGATAATCACTTATTTAAATGAAAAGGAAAGAAAAAAACAATTGAGAGGGGGTGATTTTGGATCAAAAATTGATCCTAAAACCACCCCTCCTTGGTGGATGAACAACAGAAAAAACTAGGGTTGAGGGGAGAGGGGGTGGCGGCTTGAGAAGAAAATGGAGATGATATTCTTAAAAAGTAGAACATTGTTGTAATTTCTTTTATGACAGGGATAATAAAAAAAAATAGACTAAAAGGGAAAAGGAGTAGAAGAAGAAATATCATAGCGGGGGAGAGACTTGAAATTTGAAATCTTTCTTACGCGGTTTCAACCATCAAGATAAAATTTTCACATTATCGAACATCATTTTATCGATTGTACTTCTTTGTGCAAATAATTTGTTATTTATCTCTATCCAAAGAGACTAATAACACGCTAACTAACCATACTGTTAGAACACCAAAATGAACCTCTTTACCAAATAAATAAACATTACAAAATTGCAGCGCATGATCATAAACCACATTTGGTAAATGAAAACACACACACACCTAACCAATTTTAAATTTTACACAACAAAACTTTATTGACAACACAACCACCGAATCTGTCATAACCATAATGCGTCAATTCAAATTATCTTTCGTTGGTAACATGTTATTTAGCATCTCCCAAGCAAAAAGGGAAACATTCAACGAAACTATTTTATTCCAAATAATTTCTTTATGAATTTATGTCAAAGCTAGAACAATATGCGTTAACATGTGATATGCTCCTCGAACGAAATATCCATCATCTGGGTCAAAATGCCACCTTGTTTGATTGCAATAACAAATTTTATATAACAACACAACACTCCGCTAAGGACTCCTCTTCCCACCCAAAAAGCCTCCAACGCCATCTCCACATACACCTCCCTCAATATCCCATCCCAACCTACGCATACCAGCTACTAATATTTTTGTCTATTGTTAAATCAAACAATCTATTGAATGTAATACTAAAAGATTCTCCACAAAACCACTTATCTTTTCAAAAAAGTGTATCTTCAACATTCCTCACCTAACCACTAATATTATTTTCAAACCACCAACTGACACTCAAACTCAGTTCCTTACGAACACACCACCACATAGATGCCCTTCTCCTCTGTCCCTTAGTTCTACCATCCTCTAACTTTTATTTAACTACCAAAACTTTAAACCATAATTCATCTTAATCGACTAACAATCTCAAACTCCATTTTTCTAAAAAGATAAATTGAACTCTTTAATTATTTAAACTCCCAAACCACCTAAATCTCTATCAAAACACATAGTATCCCTTTAAACTATATATATTTTTTATTTCCTCACTACCACCAATACAAAAAATCTTAAACATGGACTTAATAGAAAGACTCATTTAAACTCTTTGTTTGTGATTTTCTAATTGTTCTTTAAACAATAAATACCAATTTTATTAAGTTAAACATATTGAATTTAAACACAAAAGCTCGTAATTATATATAATAAATTTAGATGGTGATTATTACTTTGTCCATAAAATATAATAAATAAAGCCATACATATACTTCCATACTTGACTCATGGGTTTGAGTCTACCCATTTCTATTTCTATTCTAAATTCTAAATTATAAAATTACATTACTAATAGTACTACATGGTGGTACAGTAATTCAGTAATACTAGTACTAATAAATAATTTTAAGAAGAAGGACAAGCACTATAAAGACTTAAACATTGTCTTTATCTTATTGGATTTTTCTGCGTCACCGTAGCTTCCTATACTTTATTATTCGCAATAATCAAATCATAAACAACTTCTCTACTCACGTTCCCCAAAAGCGCGTTCCCACCATTGCCTCCGATCAACACTCACCGGCCCCTTAAATGCATGCATCCAAACAAGAGTTTTCTAATGGCCATTGCAAAGTATTTTTGAGGCATGGATTAAAAATGGGCACCTAAAAATGGACTTTTTTGTATAAACAACGAATCGGTTAAAGTGGTAAGAATTCTGAGCTCTTTAAAAATATAGTTAAAAGTTTGATTTTTTCTCATGCATATCGAAATTAATCACAAGTCATAACAACAATGAAAATTTCGACCAATATCATATTATTCCAAAAAATTGGACTTGTTTTCTTTTCTAAATTACTCTAATAATACTATTAATATCTTCCTCTCATTTTAATAAACCTTTCTACTGTTTTATGTTAAAATAAAAAAAAAAAAATATTTTTCTACATACTCCTTATCAAGAAAACATGTTGACGTGACATGTACGTCGCTTGCTACATGGAAAAACATGTTTATGTGACATGTGTGAGTCACTTGTCACATGTGCGTTGAAGTTAAAATTAGTGGGGCGTCTTCCTTTTGCAAAAGAGGCTAAAATTAAGGATCAAAATCACAAGTTTATAATAGTTAGAAGGCCAATAGTACTATTTTGAAAGCTAAAGTCTAAAATTTAATTGCTAATTTATGAAAATTAAGAGGCAAAAGTACAATTTAACATGTTACTTTTAACCGAAAATTAGAGTTGATATGCAAATGACACCACATATAAATACCATTTGTAGCAGCAAAATAAATATTATTAATTAAAAATATATAAGCGACCATGCGGAGCTAACTAAAACTCAAGAAACATAATTGAGATGATAATAAAGGGTGTAATAATATACCAAAAAAAAGGGTGTAATAGAAAAATAAATAGTAACGTTTCACTTATATTGTAAACAGAGATGCTATATGGAACGACAAGTTCGAGACGACGAATGCACGACCACGTGATATACGCCCCACCGAATTTCCTTTTATGATTTTTATTTTTAACAATTAATTGCAACACAGAAAATCACTCACACACTGATGTATATGCTTCTTATTTTTCGGCAAACTGGAAACAATTGCCTCTTATTTTACTGCGCCAAGATCACCGTAACCACAACTTCTATAAGCCGCAACAATTGTTGTTTCCATAACTCATCTAAACAAATTATCCTATTGTCGTGGTTGCCGTTTCCATTGTAACCTTCATCACTGTTGTTTTCTCTCTGTGTCGTCTTTACCATTGCCATTTATGTATAATGTATTCACCGCCAAAGTTATCGTCGCACAAATACAACTACATACAATTAAATGTCAAGCAACAACTAACTATTCCATGCCTCTAGTCTCTAGGATCGAATAAAATAAGCAACCTCTATGACAAATGGCGACTCGTGTTCTCCTTGTAGTGCAGGAAAATTATGTTTCTAAGTTGTGTTACCAAATGCCTGTAATATGAAATTATAGGTTAATGAAGCAAACTGTTTATTGTATAGATACACCACCACTATCTCTCTTCCATAGATACACTATCCACCAAGTGAATCTAAATTTAAACATATGGTTGCAGGTTTGTTGTGGGATCATGGTGTTGCAGTGGTGTCGCCTCAGGCACGACGACAATATATTTCGTGACGTTGTGACGGAACAACGTCACCTCCATCGATGGAGTTGCAGGCAAGGCAAGGGAGTATGGTGGTGGTGTGCAAGAGAAAGCTGAAGTTTGAGAAGAGAGAAGATTGAAGAGAGAACGTGAGGAGAGAGAAGGCGAAGAGAGAGAACGGTAATTTAATAAGGTGTAGCCACGTATGTCGTTGGATTTGCACGACTAGTTTTGTCGTGCTTACTAGCATTTTCCTATTGTAAATCACTTATATTGTAAATCGACATGAAATAAAATAATTTTTTTGACTAAAATAACATATATTGTGAGAAAGATTATTTATAAAAAGAATTGGTTTTAGAAAAAAATTAATTAATATCTCATTTGCATAATAAGGGATATATTTAGAAATAATTTTATATTTGTACATGATCGTGTTGACCAGAATGATGCGACTTCGCCGGCGTTTTGCGGTGGTTGAGAGCGTTTGAGACCCCTGTTGGAGCGGAGGGGGGTTGTGTACCTGCAGGCACTCCGACGCTCAAGTCAGTATGTGTGTAAGGTTTTCTTAGCTATAGAATGCGTACCTTGCAAATGAAGTGGAGATGCATATATATAGCCCCCAGCGCTGGGCTAAGGCCCTTGATGGCATTAATGGCCATCAAGTGGCTGCCGGAAAACGGCTTGGAGGCCTTGATGTGCAGTAAATGCTCATCATTCCGGTTTACGGCCGTTACAATACGCAAGGGTATCTGACCGTTAGGACGTGCTCGGATGGTATATGTGTTCGACACCCTCTGATGCTCGAGCTCTAAGCTCGGCCCAGAACAGTACATTAAAAATTTAAATATATGTAATAATATGTCCTAAAATACAAATACGCAAAATAATCGAAAATTTATGTCTGTAAGAAAAAATTGATCAGTTATGTTATGTGTAAACTAATTCTCACTCTTCAAAGGAAAAATTATGAGTTCAATTCTGTCTTAGAAGATTGTAAAGCCTTATTTTAATTAGTTTTTATTTTGAAACTATCATGTTGAATTCACTATAAGGGATTAATTAAGTGATAAAAACCAAATTAATTATATAAAAAAACGGATAGGATAAACCCACGAACCAACAGAATTAATTCGTCTAACACACAATTTTAACTGTTCAATCCACATGAGCAAAAATACAATCAGATTAAAAATAATTGATTTTAAGTCCGTGCAGATTGCGGATTAAACAACCTGCCCGTGAACATTGAACTATATACTCAGCTCTACTTGAAGCACTCTTTGATGTTAGACCAAGTGCAATGGTGGTGTTGAAATGAGTTTCAACTGCAAAAAATTGGCCAATGGGGTGTTGAACATGGTGTTGAAAATGACATGGTGTTGAACACTGATGGAGGGGACACTTGGCGAATTTTTCTTGGTCCAGAGGGGCGCGTGCATGCCAAGCGCAGACGGGAGGGAGTGGCGTTCAGGAAACGCGGAGAGAGAGAAAAAAGCTGTGACACATGGCTGCATTCGATTGGTTCTCCGGATTTTTATCCAATTAATACTTTGAACTCAATTATTTCATAGCAAATTAATTTTTTATTTTTTCACCAAAATTCATAATTTTTTTTTGTCTATAAATAGAGACTTGGTTCATTTGATTTGGACACAAAAAAAAAAACAACAGATTTTTTCACTATAATAATCTTATTATTATCTTCCTATTAGTGTTAATCTTGACGTATTAATCTTTTTTTTAGTAAAATGGATCCCAATAATCACTTCAACAACACCCTAAATTCTTCTAATCATCCCAACAATTATCAAAATCCAAATCAATTTTTCAACCAACATCCTCAAAACATACCTAATTTTGGTTTAACACCAAATTTCAACCAATCATCCTTTGTTCCAAACTTTCATCCATATTATGGATCTATGCTGAGAAATTCATCTCAAACACCCCAATTTTAAATTATTTGTATCGTACTAATTACGTTATTTGTGTGTTGCATTGCATTTTAAATTATTTGTATCGTACTAATTACGTTACTTGTGTGTTATATTTTAAATTAAGTTAAGATGATTTGTATCGTATGAATTATTTAAATAAATTTTGTTTTTATTACAAAAAACTAAAATATAAATCGTTAAGTGTTAATTATTTTAATTTAATTTTAATCGATAATTGTAATTTTATTTAAGGCTAATGTTAACATGTGCATATATGACACATGTTAAGGTAGTAAAAATAGAAATTATGTCTTAGAATTTGTGTATTTTAACTTTTCAAGCATTAAATGTCTTGTATCATTAAATATTAAATTTCTATATTAAGATACCTTATCATGTGCCCTATATGCACATGTTAACAAACCCTTTATTTAATCATAAAAACAAAAATATAAATTTAAATAAGAATATGAAATAAAAAGTGATGAGATAGAGAAAACGGTGGGGTAGAGTGTTGAATGAAAAAACTATTGGAGAGGATAAAAGTTCAATGTGTGTTGAATAATTAGGTGGAAAAAAGAGAAAATGATGTGGAGGGTTGGGAAATGAAAAAATACCGTTGAAAGTTTGTGACCATTGTACATGGTCTTACACAAAACCTATTTTGAATGATTTGGATTATTTAAAGTTCGATCCAACGGCTCTCCATTGATTCCACCAATATAGCCGCCCTAGAGATAGATCCGAACTGGCAACTCCATCCAATATTGACTAGGACTACATCATCTGATCACACGCGCCACCACACCACGCGTAACAATATTACCCATTCCCATTCTCCCTCTCTTTCCTTTTCACATCTCTCGTCGAAGTACCCACCATCACCATTCACCACTTCTCTCTGAATTTCGCATATTCACACATCGGGATTCTAAACGCCATCGTTTCTTCATCATCATCATCATCATCATCATCGTTTCTGTATCTGTTATATTAACGTTAATTAACCTATCTAATATAATCTAATTTATCTTAATCTATTCTATAATTTTATGGTTATGGGCGAGTTGACTCAGTCGGAGGTGTACTCGCCGCCGAGAACTCAACAAGTTTGGAAATCACTTTTAAGCTGGTTAGCTTTTTTCTTTCAGATCTTTTCTCAGATTATAAGAAGTCTCGGTCACTATCCTTTACTCTCTTCGTCTTCTTCATCTTCTTCTTCGTCTTCTTCTTCAACTTCTTCTTTCAAACCTCTTCCTTCTGTTGAGCTTCAAGAATACGATTCTCAACCGCCTCCGCCTTCCGCCGTTGAAATCACAGCCGGTTATAACGTCGCCGATCACCACCGCCCTTTCCAAAAACTCACGGTATTATTAATTTTTAATCAGAGTTTATCATAATCAACTACTGATTGTTTTTTATTTATTTATTTTTATGTTTATTTATGATTGTGCGAATTTGAGATTTTTGTTGTTGTTATTGTTTTTTCTTAAAGTTTGTTAGCTATATTTTTCAAGTATTTGGAATTTTGAATTTCTAAGGTGAATTGTTTTTGGTTTTGATATGAGTAGGGTTTCAAAGAGAAAATAGAAACACTATGAGTATGTTATAATATAAGAAAACATGGAAATTTCATGTGATTGGCTTATATTACAACCGTTAAGGGTAAACACTTTGGATTGAAAGTCTGTCTGGTGTCTGACGTGTCTGTGTTAGTGTCGTGTTGTGTCTGGTGTCCGACATGGAAATTTTATGTGTTTGACACATTTTAATTGAAGGTTTTTCTGGTGTCCGAACACGTGTCAGTGTGTGTTAGTGTCATTTTTGGTTTCCAACTTGCGTTAATGTTGTGTCTGGTGTCCGTGTCGGTGATTCATAAGTGAAATATGCTTTGCTATTTTGCATTTATGTAGTTAATGATGAAGAACTAAAACTTCATTGTGTGCTGCAAAGATTTGTTGCTTCTTTTTTTTTTTGTTTTTTTTGTTTGCTTCTTGTATTCCTTATTGGCTTTGTTGTGTGTTTGCAAGTCAATTTTCTGAGTGTGTGTGTGTGTGTGTTAAGATAGTAGGTTTGGTGTGGTATGGTGTGTTGGCTGGTTGAATTCGGAAAGTGGTTGACTTCTATCATCTTAAAGGGTTTTGGAATCATTTGAGATGAATGAAAATGCATTATAATGTTTTGTGACATTTAAAACATGATTGATTCATGTTGCTTACCTACCTCATTGAGTTGAGCATTTTTGTTTTCTTCTTGAAGCTAAAAAACCATTATGTCTTGGCGTCATATGATAGATATAATTTTGTTCTTACTTTTTTGTGTCCTGCTCTGGTTCTTTAGTTTGTTAGTAACAAATGATTATGTGTTTGTGCAACTTTTCTCATTGAGCTGCAGTGTTGTTTTAATTTATGCATCTCGATTTTTAATCTTTGGCACAAACTTGCAAAAACTCATATTTGGCTTACACGATATGCTACTATTTAGTATTTTAGTGCTCACTTTATGGTTGAAATCAGAGTGTTCCTTGTCAAATATGATTTGCCAGAGTTTATAGTTTTATTATTTGAATGAATGAATAAATTTTAAGTGAATCTGTGAATAGAAGGGCAGACATGCCAGTTGAAAATACTCTGTCAGAAAGTGAGAAAGGAAAAACCATTATAAGGTTGCAAATGATTTCATAATTACAAAGAAGAGACTGTTATAACTTATAAGATTGTAAATGATGTCATAGTTACAATGTTTTCTTTTTTCACTTCCTCCTGACCTTAGATCCTCTCCAAATTTTATCACAATTTTCATGTTGCTAATGTAGTTTTTGATCTTATGTGTGTACTTGCAGGTGGTGCTTGACTTGGATGAAACACTAGTATGTGCATATGAGACATCAAGTTTGCCAGCCGCACTACGTTCTCAAGCAATCGAAGCTGGTTTGAATTGGTTTGACCTGGAATGTGTATCTTCTGACAAGGTATGTTACACGTGCCTAATTGCTTATCCCGAACTAGAATCTTATATCCTCACTTGAGCATGTTGGATTTTCAAGGAAGGAGAAGGCAAACCAAAAATCAATTATGTTACAGTCTTTGAACGCCCTGGGTTGAAGGAATTCTTATTGAAACTTAGCAAATTTGCTGACTTGGTGCTGTTTACTGCTGGTCTTGAAGGTTTCCTCAAAATACTAAGCTTCACTGTTGCATTTTTTTGTTTGTTGAAATTCTGTTTAATATTTCTGAATGGTATGTGTTATATTTTACAGGCTACGCTAGACCCCTGGTTGACATAATCGACAAGGAAAATCTGTTCAGTCATAGACTTTATCGGCCTTCAACAATTAGCACGTAGGTGCTTCTTCCTTGTTTCTCTTCCAGTACTATGTATTTCTGTAATTACTCCCTCCATCCCACAATGAGTGATCCATTTGCAAAAGAAATTTGTCCCAAAATGAATGACCCTTTTGATTTTCAATGCAACATTCATAACTTTTTCTTCTTTCCAATTGTACCTTTTAGTAATACTACTTGCATCACTCAAAAGTCAATATCCTTCGCTTTGCATTTATGATAACGATGAATACACCAATACTTGATATGTGTAAAATGTGTCACTCATTATGGGGCGGAGAGAGTATCTCTTTCTAGTCATTCGTTGCTGATTGTTGGGGAAATATATCTGAATTATTTTTTGCTGATAGCTGTTCCTATATTCATCATATTCTATCCTTGTTTTCTTTATAAGTTGGAGTTGAATTCACTGCATCTTGGCAGCACTAATAGAACACCCAGAGACACTAATATTTGGAGCAATTACATTTACATCCCATTCATATTATATCAGTTGGCTTTATCCGATTGAATGAACCTTAACTAAATTTAACTGCTGCAATGAATGGAAATCACGTGTTGCAATAGAGGAACCATGCTGCAATGGCTCTCCTTAGTTATTTATAAATGTCTTATTCAATCTTTCTTTTCACATTTACTGATACATTTATGTTTATATTATACTTAGACATTTATAGTTGTGTTATATATACTTTTTTTTTGTTCATTCAAAACTGTTTCAATAACCTTCATTTTTGTCCATTTAAAAAACACTTTTTAGAGGCTTTTGTAATACTGTATCTTCAAAGTTCTAATGGTTTACACACTTTTGATTTTCTAGCAAAATGTCTTTGATTAGTACCAGAAGCCCTTAGAAACGAATCAGGAAGCATGGAGTTTCTATGTAGTTTATATTTTACACTTTTTTTTGTTGATAATCTTGACACCGTGTTATCAGTAATATGAAACCTTTCTGGTACTTTATACTTTATAGAATTATATTGTTGTCTATGTTTTTGAGCATGAAGATCGGAGTAGAGTCTGTTGGACAAATTGCCATTCTTATAAATACTGTATGCTTGCAGGGAATATAGGGAACATGTGAAGGATCTCACTTGCATATCAAAGGATCTAGACCGCATTGTTATTGTAGACAACAATCCCTTCAGCTTTGTATTGCAACCAGTTAATGGAATTCCATGTATTCCATTTTCTGCTGGGCATCCACATGACACCCAGGTACACAAATCTGTTAATTGAAAATTATAATTCACATTTGCTCACATAAAATAAAATCATCCATCTAGTATTCCTATGATTTACTCACCATCTCCTGTATTTACATGTTTTATCAGCTTCTAGATGTCATTCTTCCACTTCTCAAGCAACTCTCTGAGCAGAATGATGTAAGACCTTTGCTCTATGAAAAATTCCACATGACTGATTGGTTCCAGAAGCAAGGGATTCCAGCTTCCAGTTGGACAGTGTAGGATTAAAATTGTTTGCCGCTAGGCTCTTTTAATTTTTGGGTGAAATTCTTAGTTATATTGCTGGAAAGTGTAGATGCTGATGGGATGATATAGATTTTTTGTATAGCACCAATTTATTTCTTTAGCATCTGAAGGTATCAAATGCCGCATCTTGAAGTCAAATCAGTTCACCATTTATGTATGTAGATTGCTAGAATTTTCAATTCTTGTTTATAGGCTTGCAATCTGATGGGAAGTGTATCTTGTATTATAAAGTTATTATTTATCCATCATTATTAGCAGTTCAAATATTGAATCCATTCCATAGTTTGTTGTAACCATTGTTAGATAAGCTTGGATAGCAAATTAAAGCAAGCCTTGGCAATTCATGGCAAAGGTATGCTACTATTAAACTGATGTTTGCTGTTTTTTGTGTTTGTTAATTCTCCGGTTTCCAGGGAACGAGGATCCTAATAATCCGGAGTTTGGCCGAGGTAAATTAAGTTCGGCCAAAAAATTGTTTAATCAATCCCAAATGATTCAATCTTTACTGAAACTCGTTATCCACTTCAACCCAACTATTTGGTTTGTTGGTCTGTACTGCATTGTCCTAGTTATTAGAATCCTTGCTAACTTAACTTGATAATATTAGGCTGTTCGCTCGTATAGTACTACGGCATGAATGGGAAGCTTTTTCTCTTGGCTGAATTAGAACAAACCTTGTTTTTTCTGCTAAGCACTTAGGTCTGGAGAAAGGAAATAATCTTTAAATTACTTTCTTTTGTGCTTTTTTAGACCACTCTATTAAATTCCACCTTTCAACTTGTTTGTTTGTATGTATGGATGATGTACTTGGACCTACTTTTTTTTTTTTTTATTTTTTTTATTTTTTTTTTTATATTCAATATTTGGACCTACTTCGAATAGACTTTAACCTTTAAAAAGTAGATTTCGTAACTAGAACATTGAATATCTTCACCTTAAGTGTCCATTTTCAAATATGAATAGATTATGTTGTTAAGTTACTTTTGGAAAACTTGTAGTCGTGCTTAATTGTGAAAATGATGTTATTTCAACCCACCAAGGATCATAAAGGCCACAAGTCAATTTAATGCCAAAAAAAGTGGCAGTTGTTGTGGGATTCATAAGCATAGTTTTAGATCGAGGGTGTGGGGGTGGGTGAAATAGTATTATTGTGCATACTTTTCTCTTAAACATTGATTGGGGTTCGTTTAGCATCCACCCATGAAAGTATTAGTCTAAGATAAGATGAACCATATATTATAGCATTGATAGATCACAAGTATGATCGTGTGAAATTTTATGTGAGAAGACCCACTTCCCACATTCTACATGCAACTCATGCAAGCAAACGTGGTAGTTAGCTCACAAACTAAGATATCCCTCGAGAATGGTATGTTTTTTACAACTATTTTAATTAGTTTGGTAAACCAAAGTGCACAATGATATTTTCAAGTTTCAAGTATAACCCGATCAGAGATTGAACGTCCATCAAATATTCAAGAGAATCAAGTATCTACCACTTTTTGTACATCATGATGGTATAGTGATTATAATTTCACATTTTAATATTTTATACATTCACTCATCGCTTTAGTCAGGTTAAATCCTAAAAGTATAGATATGAATAAATTGAAAATATAAAACATTTTAAGTCACTATGTAAATTTAAACCATCACTATCTATTTTATTTTCTTTGCATCCTATCACGTAATTGTAGAAATTAATCTTTTGAGGTACTATAATTGATATCTAGCATGTTTAACAGATTGACTTCTTTCAAATAGTTATTATAGTATTTAGTTTTCTCTCATAAGCACATAATAAAGTTGGAATCCTAATAGTTAGAGGCTCACGAATCTATCACTTATGAGTTGCATCAAAATTATCACATGGTGCCTCTTTTAATCGGTTTGATATATGGAATGTTAAAATTTAAATTACAAGATTTAATCATCACTCAACTGACGTTCAACCATTTTGTAATGGCTTATTGTACTTGTAGTATTCTAGAATCTTTATAGTTTATACAATGTCGTTAAATAATAGTTCATTCAATTATTATAAATAAAAAATAACGGTACCAAATTTCTCTCTCTCTTTTTTTTTTTTTTTCCTTTCTAGATACCATAGAAAATATTCTTTGATATCCAATTCATATCCAACACCTTTTAGCTGATATCTATTTGTCCTAAGTCTCCCTCCAGCAAGATAGATAGCAACTGGCAAAGGCAACCCAAGTGACCTAAAGCATGGGGTCATATTATATATGCCTTATGCTATTAAATACTTATAAGAAATACATATATTAATGATTGGTTAGAAGCTTAACATCATGTTAGGTACATAGTTTGTGAAAAATGTGATTAAAATTAAAACAAGTCTTTCCAGCTTGACATGTCGTTAAAGCTCTATCCAGTATTCCGGAATAAGTTGACAAAAAGCAGCTGGAACAAGAATCACTTTTCTCATTCTCTCTTTGTCATACACTTTTTTTTCTCTTATTTTCTGTTTGTCTAGTACTTTTTTGTATCCTTTAATTAGTTCATAGATTGATTGCGTTGTCAAAATGTTTTCTTTTGACTTCAAAAGCAGCTTTTCATTTCAATTATTAGTATCATACTCTTGGGGTTATACATTGTAATTTGAAGGGGAAAAAAAAAATACTACAATGTCTGATATACATTTGATTTTCTCACCGCTAAACCAAACATATTGCATTCATTTTTTTTGCACAGTAAATGTAATTATAATTATTTGTCAAAAAATTAAGTATGATCTCGTTAAAAAAAATAAAAATTAAGTATGATATACATCTGGTCCGCAGAATGAGTCAATGTGATGACAATACTCAATTTCATGAATCATAAATTATGAGTGAACTTTAACTTGGTCTTCAACTTATCACTCCATCTCATTTGGTCACTTAATTATAAAATTTCAAAATTATGAAACGTGGGGGCCAAAACTGCAATTTAGCCAACTATTTATTAGTACATTACTATATTTAATAGTTCAAAGATATTAATAATTTAGAAATGTAAGGTTTACTCCATAATTATTAGGAAAATGCTAAACATATGACATTGAACTTTGTGCAGTCAACGCATCGAATGTCTAAAAAGTATTATTTTCAATTTAAAAATTTCCTTTTTTAGTTTCCTTAACCAGTGCCCCGGGGGCACCGGTTAGCATAACCCTAATTATTAAAGTATTGATTACAAATTTACAACAGCTTTTTATCTTAATGAAATGATCAATTTGCTCTTTTATCAGTCGAATAGTCTAGTGACACAAATTTCAAATTTTAAGGTGAATAAGTGGGAGTACCAGATTTTGAATTTCAATCTCTGCATATTACATGCAATTGTTCCACCAGCTGAGTTACGTTCACGGAAACAATGATTAGTTTTCTCTTTTTGTAAAAAATTAATAAAAGAATTCATTTTACTTTTTCTATTTTTTTTCCACTTCAATGCATTTTCTCTTAATATACAATGAGATGAGATTACTTTTGGCGGGAGTAAATGTAAAATTTAACTATAGGAAAGTGCTAATGAAACACTTGTTAAAGGATCTGAATCACATATAATAATATTGTATTGAAAGTTGTGTGGTCAATTTTTTAAAACTTTTAAAATTAATTTTTAAAAATATTTGTTATAATGACCTTAATTATTAAAAGAAAAATAAGTTAATGTGCATTGGAAAGGAGGAAAAAAAACCATCAAACCCGTGTGTATTGTGTAATACGCATACATGATTTATCCTAAAGAATAGATAGGATTTTTTGTACTAATTTTATTAGGGTTTTTTTTTGTTTGTAACAAAGATAAATGAAATGGAAAAAAAAGAAACAAGAAAAAGATTACTCTCTCTTAAGAAGAACATTATTGTAGAAGATGGATCACCGTGAAATCCGAAGGAGAATGATTATGAACAATGAAAACATAGTTTGAGGAGGCTCTCAACTTAACCAAAATATACTCAAAGCGAAATAAAAAACCAAACAAAAAGAAAATAACAACAAACAAAAACAAGCATAAACAACCGACTCAAACACCAAAGAAACAACAAAGACACCCACATATCCCATGCAAGGAGAAAGATTAGAAATCCAAATAGACCCCTACACAACCTAGTACAGTCGACCCCTACACAAACTCTCTATCTGGCTGCGAGGGTCGTTTCTAAGATTTTGGTGGCTTAAGGGTGAATTTATAATTTGGGCCCTAATTAATAATTGTAGTATTAAAAATTTGATTTCTCAAAAAACATTAATTTTTTTATTTAATATCAAAATATTCTTACAAAACAATTTCTACCACCATTTCTAAATGCAATCATGCAAAATCACTAATAATTATATTTACATCAATATGTTATATAAGAGAAAACTAGGGATGATTGATGAGTTGCAGATTTGTAGAAAGAAAAATAGAGGAAGACAATGGATGTATGTTGATATGCAGTGAGATTGCGAGAAAAAAATGTGCACACGTAAATTAGTATGAAGGCGATTTGACAGAGAATTTGATACTTGATATGAGTAAGAAATACATACGCATAGAGAATTCGATCATTGATACTTACTTATCATTGTATCAATTCATCAAGTATCAACCCCAACAATTTTCATTCAAGAAAACCTACAAATATAACTTAAAACAAAACATACTTCTAGATGCAAAGTCCCCAAATTTTCTTTTTTCAGGTGTGCTACTGTGGAAAAAAAAATTATAGATTTGAAATAGATAAGAAAAGTACTTGTCTATGTCACCATTCCCTTTGGGGACCCAAAACCAAGTTTAGAAGCTTCCATTAAGTAACAACCAAACTGCAAAAGTACAGAATATTTCATTTTTCAGTCATTTTCTCACTTTTCCCTCTCTTACAAAAAATCGTGTTATGTTATTTAATTTTTAATTTGAATAAATGATTCTGCGTGTACATCTCAGATTTGAATTTGAAAGATTACAAAAATTTAGTAACATAAGTCTTCTAGAGAGATTTAAAAAGATTTATGATTATTAAATACATCACTTAATTAAGGAATACTATGCTACTCCTCGGGTCCTATATATAAGAAAAGTTGACTTTTTAGTTTCATTGTAAAATTGATGTATCTAGACTATAATATACATCAATTTTACTATGAATCTAAAACGTAAAATGTTTCTTATATATAGGACCGGAGAGAGCATAACATAACATTATTATGGTTAAAAGTTTTTTTTAGAATGAAAGGTGTGTTTGATTTTGTAAAAATTAAGGGATTGAATAAGATACTTTTGGCTCAACGTGTTTGATTTTAAAGTTGTTCCTTAAATTGGACAAACTAGGGGTTAAGGAACCGAAAAAAAACCTAAATTATTGTCCCCTATTGAATCGCGCGAAACTTTTTTATTTTCTGCACAAGTCTTTTAAAATACCAATCTTTTGTCCGTTAAACATCATACAAAGTCAAAATTTGTTCAACACCTTAAATTTTTTCCTTTGTCTTGTACTTATATTTTGCAGATGAAATGAACCCGAATTATTGGAAAGAATTTAAATTTTCATTTTAAAAAAAAATAATTTTAAATTAAATTTTATTTATTTCACGGTTAAACTCTAAATTATAGACAAAAAAAAATAGAAGATTAACAACAACAACAAAAAATTGTAGATTAAAAAATGTGCAACAGTTTTAAAAGGAAAACTATTGCAACACAAATTTTGAAAATCTAATCTAACCGATTCAGATCTATAGCTCTTTCTTTTTTTTTTTTTATAAGAGAGATCTATAGCTCTTAAACTTTATTAATTAATTAACAAAAATTAAATAAAAACACATTCGAAGTATTTGTTTTATGGGTTATGCTAACCGGTGCTCCCGGGGCACTGGTTAAGGAAACCAAAAAAGGAAATTTTTAAATTAAAAATAATACTTTTTAGACTTTTGAGGCGTTGACTGCACAAAGTTCAATGTCATATTACTATATTTGCTTCCTTAAACAGTGCCTCGAGCGCACTATTTAGCATTTTCCTTATTTTATTTTATGGTCAACTGCACTGAAAAACTTGCGTTATGTGTGATTCCATTTCCAATTGATTTTAAGAGCACGTGCTAATGGCTAAGTCCCGTGTTCGGCGTTACAAAAAATGTTTATCAAATTCTTTTTTTTGACAAAAGGTTTAGAGTACCAAATTATTAGTACTATCATTCATAAGCTAGGAAGCACTGACTCAGATTAGGCATGTCCGTGTTGGACACGTGTCGGTGTTCGTGTCCGACACCGACACTTAGAGCTGTAAAAAGGGCCTTAAGGGGCCGGCCCTTTAAGGGGCGGACCCACTTATTCCTGATTATTAATTTTATTTAAATTTTAAACAATTTTTCTAGTGTCGTGAACTTATTCTCTTTTTCTTCAATCAGCACTGTCCACGATCGGCACCCTAAAAAAACTGTGTTTAAAATTTAAATAAAATTAATAATCAGGAATAAGTGGGTCCGCCCCTTAAAGGGCCGGCCCCTTAAGGCCCTTTTTACAGCTCTACCGACACTTATGATTATAGTAAATTATGCAATTTTTTTAAATTTTTATCGGTGTCGATGTGTCAGTATCCGTGTAGTGTCTGGTGTTCGTATCTGTGTCCGTGCTTCATAGTTCATAAGATTTGTTTGGCCAACATCCAAGTTAGTCGCTTGTATTAGACATAGCTCCGATTATAAATTTCATGCTATATTCTATATTTTGAAATTCCAAAAGAAAATTAAAATTTGAATAGAAAATAAATATTTTTTATGATAATAAACCATATATATCTCGGTATATATCTTTTAGGTGAACAAATAGAGTGTTTAGAATTCAAACTATAATGCAACTTATAAAATGTAAAGTCTCCATTAATTATGCAAAACTCACGAAATGACGAGAACAATATAGATGTGCATATGAAATTGCGAATCCCTAAATAGATTAAAATATAGAAATGGTACAAATTGAGGGACATAAAGCCTTACCGGTAGAAATAAAATCAAACAGCATCATATGGTATAAAACAATTATAATGGGTACAAAAACCACAAATAAACAATCCGGACTAAAAAGTCTACACACCAGAGCACAATCCAGCTAATTCGCCTACAAACTCTAAACCAAATTGCAAAAGAAAAGGCTTGTGAACTTTTAAGGACACCGATCTTGAAAAAAAGCAAGAGATCCGACCGCCAACACGAAAACAAAACCCCACACCTTTGGCACCTACAACTCATTGCGTTGCAACGACCATTTCTAGCCAATAGACGGACAAAGAAAGGCAACCGAAAACAACAGCAACTTCATTTAGGTGGACATGCACGAACCAAAAACGCCACTGACGCAGAGAGTCGGACAAACATGACCAACAAACAAACTAACAAACCCTTAATGTTAAAAGTGTAGTCAACCTCATTATTAAAGGAAGGTAAAAAATTGATAGTAGTAAAAAAAAAGACTTGTGTCAAAAATTAAGAGAGTTAATTGACCAAAAAAGAATAATGAATTATTCAAAAAAAAAAAAAGAGAAAAAGAAAATTTGAATCGAGGAACCAAACCAAACGCATCCTTAAAAAAAGGAAACTCATCAGCTTCAAAAGTTCATCTTCATCGTATCTAACGTAGCAACACACAACTTAACAAACTGAAAACAAAAACATCTTCATCTTCGTCGTACCCTTCAAATCTCTCTCTCTCTCTCTCTCTCTCTCTCTCTCTCTCTCTCTCTCTCTCTGTTTTTTTTGTTTACCAATGAAGCATAAACGACGTGAACTCATCATCATAAATCCAATCTCAAAACCCATCTTTTTATATACATGAAGACCAATTCACTCTCTTCCGTCGTCTTTTCCACTTTCACCGTCGTCTTTATCATTTTTTCATCACCCTTCTGCAATGCTCTCGGCTCCGGCACCACCCTCGCCGTAGTTGACTCCACCGGAACAGTTTGCGGCGTAGTATCAGCAGAAAAAACTCAAAACATTGTTTGTTACCGCCACGGGAAAATAATCTCCGCCGTGCCGGAAGTCTCTTTCTCATCAATCTCCGGCGGAAAAAACTACTTCTGTGGTATTAGGTCCGGTAACTACAGTATCCTATGTTGGGACACTGTTTCATCAAACACAACGTTTGAAAAAAGAAGACTGTACAACAATGGTACTGTTTTATACGAGAATCTTGCCGTCGGAGATTCCCATGTTTGTGCCACGGTGGTCGGAGTTGGAACTGTTTCTTGTTGGAGAATTGATAATGGTTTTATTTTGCCACCTGGGTATGATCAATTTTCATCAATAACTTCTGGGTTTGGATTCTCTTGTGGAATTTTGAAGAAAAACGGTTCTGGGTCAGTTCGTTGTTTTGGGAATGTGAATGAATCTTCCATTGCTGAAAAGATAGCAAAAGAGTTTTTGAATATTTCTATGGTGAGTCTTGTAGCTGGTGAGTCACATGTTTGTGGATTAAATTCAAAAGGGTTTTTAGTTTGTAAAGGAAGTAACAATTTTGGTCAAATTAATGTTCCTAATCAAGCTATACCTTTAGAGTATTCTGATTTAGCATTAGGATCTGAACATAGTTGTGCTATTAGAAGATCTAATGGTTCTGTTGTTTGTTGGGGTGGTAAAGATTTGTTTAATGTTAATGTTACAAAAAGTGTTTCTTTTGAGACTATTGTTTCTGGTTCAAATTTCATTTGTGGATTAACAACTAACAATTTTTCTGTTATTTGTTGGGGTCCTGGTTGGTTTGATAATGGTGGTTCAGTTTTTGAGCTTCCTTTGCCACCTATTCTACCTGGGATTTGTGTTCAATCTTCTTGTGGTGAATGTGGTATATATCCTCAATCTCAGTTTTTGTGTTCTGGTTTTGGTAACATTTGTAAGCCACAACCTTGTTGGCCTCAAATTTACGAAGTTCCGGCGCCGCCAATGATACAACCATCGCCGAATTTGGGGATGCCGGTTTCTAGATCAAAGACATTGACAAAGGAGTTGTTGGTGTTTGCTATTGTTGGATCCATTGGTGTGGTTGCTGGTTTTTGCACTTTGGTTTATTGTTTGTGGAATGGTGTGTGTTTTGGTAAGAAGAAAGTTCATAATTCAGTTCAACCAACAATTACTAGAGGTGGAAGTTTCAATTGTGGCACTTTTTCGAATCATAGTATGCTTTCGAGATCATCCACGATTAAGCGTCAGAGTTCGAGGATAATGAAACGTCAGAGAAGTGGAACATCTTCGACAAAGCATCCAGATAGATCTGAAGATTTCGCTCTTGCTGAGCTTGTTGCAGCCACCAACAATTTCTCACTTGGGAACAAGATTGGTGCCGGAAGCTATGGTGTTGTTTACAAAGGTAAACTCGCCGATGGCCGCGAGGTAGCAATCAAAAGGGGTGAAACTAGTACTAAGATGAAGGTTTTTCAAGAGAAAGAGAGTGCTTTTGAGTCCGAATTAGCCTTCTTGTCGCGTCTGCACCACAAGCATTTAGTTAGGCTAGTCGGTTTCTGCGACGAGAAAGATGAAAGGCTTTTGGTGTATGAGTTCATGAAGAATGGTGCATTGTATGATCATTTGCACGACAAGAACAATGTCGACAAGCATTGTAGTTTATTGAATTCTTGGAAAATGAGGATCAAAATCGCATTGGATGCTTCACGAGGAATCGAGTATCTCCACAATTACGCAGTTCCATCGATAATTCATCGAGACATAAAGTCTTCAAACATTCTCATTGACGCGGATTGGACAGCAAGAGTCTCCGATTTCGGATTATCAATGATGAGTCCGGATTCAGATCACGATTACCAACCAATGAAAGCGGCAGGAACAGTCGGATACATTGATCCGGAATACTATGGTCTAAATGTATTAACAGCAAAGAGTGATGTCTATGGTCTCGGAGTAGTTTTACTAGAACTATTAACAGGAAAAAGAGCTATATTCAAGAATGACGAAAACGGAGGAACACCGGTTAGTATAGTAGATTTTGCAGTGCCTATAATTATGAAAGGAGAATTGATGAAAATATTGGATCAAAGGGTTGAAAAACCAGAAATGAATGAAACAGAAGCAGTTGAATTGGTAGCATATACTGCTATGCATTGTGTGCATTTAGAAGGAAAAGATAGACCAACAATTTCTGATATTGTGGCAAATTTAGAACGTGCTTTTACTCTTTGTGATAGTAGTAGTCATGGTAGCATTTCTAGTGCTACAATCTCTATTGGATCTGACTGATATTGAAAATGTTACATGATTCTTTTTGATGAATTTTATATGAGTATACTCTTGAGGTGTAAAGATTTAGGAATGTGATCTAACATTAGGCTATTGTGTAGAATTTTGTGAAACACAATTAGTCATTAAATTTGATCATTTTACACTTTTATTTTGCAATTTCATTTTTCACTAGAGAAATTACTGCACTAGTATCATTTGTTAATGCATGTGTAAATTATTTTTTTTGGTTACAATGCATGTGTAAATTTATTTGCAAATTTTCTTTAAGTCCTTTGGTTTGGATTGCAAGTTAAAGCATTGTACTTGATGTTACTTTTAGATTAGAGCATTGAAAAGTTCAATCATGAAGGTCTAGGTAACTTTTTTCAGCATTATTATTTTGTTTACATTTATGTTGGAATGAGATTCACCGCTGTAGCAGTTTTTCACAATTTTTCACAGTTATCAATTTTAGCCATTGAATTTAGATTTGACGGGTCAGATTAAATACACAGTTAAATGATCATTGATTCAGATTGAGAAGCTCACGGCTGTAATTGCGTCACGCGGTTACAGCAGAAAATCAATTTCCATTTATGTTTTTGGTCACACTTAGACAAAGAAGGTACATGTAGTTTACCAGGTCTACTGCAAATTTTAAATGAAACGAATCTTCTGTGATAATTTTGTCATGCAATTGTCAATCTTGATTGTTCGATATAAGTCAATAACTAAGATTTGCTTAAAATTGATTTTTAGTGTTCTGGTAAAAAACAAGGGGGTTTGTATTATTGATCAAATGGTGTGATTACACTCAGTTCAATCCCAACAACCCTGGGAGTTTAATAAGTCAGAATTCGATCCCTTTACAAAATGAGAATATGGAACTATTTATAGAGCTTCTAGTCTTCTTCTCCAAGCAAGGGTTCCTAAAAATCCGGCCCTTAGCATCTTCTTCGGTGGTATGGCGTGAAAATAGGGATGAGAACCTTGATCTCCAAGCTATGGCAGTTGCGAGAAGTTTATTTCTTTCTTCTCAAGGTAGCGGTTGATACAAGGAAGGAGAAGATTTTTTCAGTAACACAGAGTCCACCCTTTTTGGCGTTGCCCTAGAGATGCAGGTCGCGCCCTAGCTCTAATCGCCTATTGGGTATTTTAGGGTTTACTTGATTTTGGGCTTATCGTCCTTTTTACTTTAATTGGGCTCACCGGATATTCACTTAAGCCCATTGCCCAGTCCACAGCCCCCCAAGCACGAGGTCCAAAGGAATGAAGTGCTTGAGTAGGATTCGAATTTTCCCTCTAAAACCTGTAGCGCGGGAAGAACTTCATCACGTTCCTCCCACTTTCTGGCACACGTTCTTGTGCTCCTAAACCATATCTATCAACCGCTTCTCCACTCGCCGATACCACGATGGGATATTTTCTCTATAAAATGGAGCATTTGATAGAACTAACTTGTCACATTCTCACCTGCTCTCTTAAAAGTTTTCCTTCTGCAGTATGTCTCCTAAAAGCCTTCCCTTTGAATGTGGACAATCCCCTGCTTCCCCCGTCATCAAGCGGCTCCGCCGTATGTTGACCCTGAGTACGGAGGACTTAATGGATGATTTTGGTGAATTCTCGGAATTTGTCAAAGAGCTGAACGATTATTGCTGGAGGCTGACCAAGGAGGAGAAGCGTTTTCTTGACAGTGTGCTGCGTCTAGAGAAAGAGTTGAAGGATAGTGCATCCTTTGTGATTGCTGTGGAGAATGTCAAAGAATGCCATGCCGAAGTTACCGAAGCTGTCGACAGCCAGATAGAGATCACGAAAGAGACCATGGGTGTGCAGGAGGAAATCCTAGGGATATGCTTCAACGAGGAGCGTAGAGTGGATGATCGTTTGGCGCTGCTGAACAAGGAGATGAAGCCGCTCGTGAAGAGGAAGAGGGCTCTCCAAGGCGAGATTAGGGACGATGTTGCTAAGCTGATTTCAAGGCGCCATTCTTTGATGGACCTTTTAGACAAGCAGAACGAGCTGAGGGAGGATCTGAAGCCCATTGACGAGAATATGGTGAAGGCGAAGAGGGTGAAACGGGCATTGGAGGAAATGCACCGTATCGCCGTTGCCGATGCTGGTGAATTGGGGAGTTCTACCATGCCATGAAGCCTTTTGTTTGCTCATCTTTCCGTTTTGTGCTTTTCTTTCTAGTATTTGTAATTTGCTTCCGGATTTTTGGGGTCTTTGTTATTTTTATTCTGTTTCTTTGCTTCCGTTGTATTTCTTTTGTACGAACTTGAATGCTTAAGCAATTTCCTTTACTTATGTGTTGCTCTTCTGTCCTTTCTAGTACCGCCTTCCTCTAAAATCTCCACTAACTTAAACGGGTCAAACATTGACTCCTTGGAAAGATAAACAATAACGGTTCTCAAGATAGTCAAACCAAAGTAGTTGCGACTGTCCAAGCATTAATTACGACCGTTAATAACGATGTTAGGGTTGGGCAAGATTGGCTATAAATATCAACTGTTATTCTCATATTTCCTCAACTTGTTTTGAATCTTTATTATGGAAAATAACAATGCGAAAAAACCTGTTGCCAGAAGTACTCCGCCTCAGCGGAGGAAGAAAAGAGTTGAGGTTTCAACCTCTAATTCCACTCGCTCCCGAAGGTCTAAGGATGTCAAAAAGGTGGAGGTTATCGTTCTTTCTTCGGATACCTCCGATTCTGGTAGTGGTGATGAGGATTACGTTTCGTTTCTGGAGACCTACGTTCCTCCTGAGCTTCGTGCTTCCTCGTCCAGCGAAGAAGAGGGGTCCCGGGTCACCGTGGAACCCAAGATGATTTTCCCTGAGCCTGTGCCAAAGGATTCGGAGTCTGATTGATAGGATTTTAGGATTTCTCCATGTATTCTTGGTTTTTCCTCGTTGTACTTTCCATTTTCTGCTAATAATAAAGATTTTCTTTCTTACTTTGAGTAGAATGCATTACTTTATGTCTTGTCTTTGCTTTATTTTATGTCTTGCTTCCCCTTGATTTTTGGCCTTTTCTCGTTTGGCGTTGTTTTGGATATCTTTGTCGCGCCCCTAAGGCGAATCAAACTTCAAAGAATGGCGCCACTTTCCCCGCCTATAGGCGTCGTGTTTAATTATCTGACGATAAATCTTCTAAGGTTTATTCTCGAGATACGCGCTTTGACACGTATTTAATCCGACGACGCGTGCGTTACCTCTTGCTTCAACTTCTGGACTTCGAACAACCGAAAAGGTTTTTCTCTTTAAATACTACCTCTGTTTCCTTCCCTTTGCTTGTTTCTTCTCGCAAATCCGCACTCTTTTTCGCATATCCTTCTTCGATTCTTCAGCAAGCCTTTGTTCAACGATTAGGACGCTTCCAGTTTCTTTCCTCGAGCTTTGTCAACTCCTTTGAGGTATTCTTTCTTTCATACCTTACTCCTTTTTGGCCGATTTTGTCTGTCTTGAGTGGGAACCCTAATTTTTTAATTAGGTTTAGAACAAATGGTTATTTTGAGGGAGTTAGATGAGGATGATGGTGGGAGAGTTCCTATTTCTTCTCCTAGTTATCTCGAGTGGGCGCAACAAGTTCAAGCCCACTATACTAGGGCTAACGGCGTTCTTAATAGCCGGGGGTTTTATTCGGAATTATGGGGTTTTGATGTTGGGAGTAGTAGTAGTGATAGTGATAGTAGTAATGACAGTGATTGCGTCATAATCTCCCCTTCCTCTTTCACAGGAAAGCGGAAGAACCCCTGCCGAGACCTGGTGGTTGCCGACTACGCTCCAGTCACCATGGAAGTTTCTTCAAAGTATACTAGTGTGGAGATGGTGAGGAGCTTTAGGAAAGCTGTCAAACTCTCTGATTCCCTTCTTCGTGAAGATTTGATTATAACCGAGCCCGTCAGGGAGGGCGAGTTCGTGTTTCTCCAGAATGCTACCCCGCCAGATTATTTCTATCTTTATACTGGCGTGATCCAGCCCCTCAATATTTGGTTGCCTTTCACCTCTTTCGAGGCTGAGATGTTGAGGGTTCTTAATGTCGCCCCCACCCAACTTCATCCTAATAGTTGGGCCTTTATAAAAGCTTTCGAGGTAATGTGTTCGGGTTTTAACCTAGACCCTTCTGTTGGTGTTTTCTTCTCTTTTTACCAGATAAAGAACCTAAAACCTCGATCTCTGGTTTCCCTTAGTAGTCAACCCAACCGTCGTCTCCTAAGCTTATATGCCTCCAATTTCAAAAACTTCAAAGATTCTTTCCTTCGGGTTCGCCATGATGAGAAATTTCCTGACCTGATGTATGATGAGGTTGAGGATCCTTTATTTCCTTTCTATTGGACCAAAAACCCTAGGCTTATCAAGGGAGCCGTCTTTGAGGCTCTGAGCGACTTTGAGCAAGAGACCGTCAACTTCCTTGATTCCTATGCCCTTATGGATACCTCTGACGTTCTTAGATGTGAGGGTAATAGTGGCGCCTTGGAAGAATATCTGCGTAAGTGATAAATTTGTATCTTTTATTTGTTTAATGCTGATCTCGCCTCGTTATTAACTTGTATTTCTTTGCCTCTTTTTACTTTTACAGAGAGAATGAGGACTATTTCTAATGAGGAGAGACTGGCATTCTTGGCTAAAGCTCGCCAGCAAAGAGCCAACCCTGTTGTCGAGGTGACTGATCCCCTGAAAAAGCTGCAAGTGGAGGAAGCTGCTATGAAGGAAGGGCGGAGCAAGAAGAAGCATGAAGGGCGGATCCGTGTTGAGATCCCTGGAAAGACAGCTGCTGAAGCGGAGGGAAACGGGGGTGCTGCTCCTCCTCCTCCCAAAAAACAAAAGACAGAGAAAACTATTCAAAATGCTGGGGGTGCCGACAAGGGCAAAGGTGCGGCTTCCAGTTCTTCTCAGCCTCCTTCTCAAGATGCTGAAACCGCTGCGCCCCTTTCCTGGAGCTCCTTCGATCCTCTGGAGTTCATTGAGAGAGGAGTAACCATGGTGGGTGACATGACTCGCTTCACCAACACTTCGACGGAAGACCTGAGGAAGAAAGCCTTAGAGTATGAAGTCAAGGGTACTCTTCTCAATTATCTGTTGACAAACCGCCAGGAGCAAGAGGTTATGGAGGCGAGGCAGAAGGTGAAGATGGTTGATGATAACCTCGCTGATATTGAGAAGAGGTATTCTGAAACCAAAGCGAAGCTGGAGGATGATATTAAAAAGTTGAAGGAAGAAAGGGAGGGCGAGACAGAGAGACTGAAGAAAGAGTATGAAGAGAAGCTGTCTAAAGTTAAAGAAAGCTATGCCGCCTCGGAGTCTAAGCTCAAGGAGAATGCTGCTGCCCAGGCTGAGAAACTCTCTAAACTATCCAAGGAGAAGGATGAAGCGGTACAGTCTATTGGGACCTTAGCTGATGAGAAAGTTAGATTGGAGAGTGATGTCACAGAGCTTCAGCTCTATGCCGCCAACCAATATGACGAGGGCTTTTCTTTTGCTATAGAACAGGTCAAGCTTCTTTTCCCGGATCTCGATGCTAAGCGCCTTGGCGAAGCTGATGCAATGAATCAAATTGTTGATGGCAAGCTCGTTCCCTATGTTCCTCCTCAATGAATGATCTCTTTGTAATGATCTTGTTTCTGCCCTTTTGTGGCTTTTTGTAATTATTTTGTATGCCCTTTTGTGGCTTTGAACAATTTTGCCCCTTGGCTGGGTCCTTTATAAAGTTCTTTATTTGCCTGATTTCTTCTTTTCATAACTTTACGAATTATTTTTGCATTACGTTGTGAGGTAACGCCTTCTGTCGTCTTTGTCTAGGAAACTTCGTCCTTGCACCTGTGACATCTTCTACTTTCTATAATAATTGTAAATCAATAAAAATAACTTTATACCTGTTGTCTTTTGGCGTTATAATGAATCGCCTTGCTTTGGTTGTGTATAAGCTTCTTCTGGCGGTATTGATAATCTCGCCTTTCTTTGCTGTATCTTTTTCTGGCGTACCCAACTCGTAAGACTTACAGGTAACGCCAAGGCACTGTAACCCTTGTTTAATAATATTTTTTTTTTTTCTGACGTACCCAACTCGTAGGTGACGCCAAGGCACTGTAACCCTTGTTTGATAATATTTTTTTTTTTTCTGACGTACCCAACTCGTAGGTGACGCCAAGGCACTGTAACCCTTGTTTAATAAAATTTTTTTTTTTTCTGACGTACCCAACTCGTAGGTGACGCCAAGGCACTGTAACCCTTGTTTGATAATATTTTTTTTTTTTCTGACGTACCCAACTCGTAGGTGACGCCAAGGCACTGTAACCCTTGTTTAATAAAATTTTTTTTCTGACGTACCCAACTCGTAGGTGACGCCAAGGCACTGTAACCCTTGTTTAATAATATTTTTTTTTTTTTCTGACGTACCCAACTCGTAGGTGACGCCAAGGCACTGTAACCCTTGTTTAATAAAATTTTTTTTCTGACGTACCCAACTCGTAGGTGACGCCAAGGCACTGTAACCCTTGTTTAATAATATTTTTTTTTTTTCTGACGTACCCAACTCGTAGGTGACGCCAAGGCACTGTAACCCTTGTTTTTGGTTCAGCGCTCACATCTGAGTTGATCTTTAAGCAAAGATTCAGAGCTCAAGTTTGAGATAACCATTTTTGTTGGTTCAGAGCCCGCAACTTAATCAGGTTGACCTTTATTGATGCAAATATTTTGGGATATGTAGGAAGATATAAACTATTAGAATTTTGAAATTCAATGAGCCTCGATAAAAACCCCCGTTGAAACAGGGGAAAAGAGTGTCTCATTGTTTTTTATTCATTTATGAAAATGGTTCTTATACATCATTTAAAAATATTGCTAAAAGAAGAGAATGGTTTTACTTATTCTTCCACCGATAAAGTGATGCTCCGGGATTAGCTATAGTAGAACTTTAGGTTTGCTACGTTCCATGTCCTTGGGAGGACTTTTCCTTCCATGGTCTCTAGGCGATAAGCTCCTCCTTCGAAAGCTTCTTGCACCCGAAAGGGGCCTTCCCAGTTTGCTGCGAACTTTCCTCCTTTATCTTTTCCCATAGGTCTTTTCAGCACCAGGTCGCCTTCTTGAAAACTCCTTTGTTTGACTCTCGTATTATAACGCCTAGCGGCTCTTTGCTTTATGGCGAATTCCCTGAAATGTGCTCTTTCTCTTCTTTCCTCGATCATGTCTAGGTTCTCTTCCAGAGCTCTGTCGTTCTCTTCTTGTGTCGTGGTTTCTCTGCGCCAACTAGGAGGATTTATTTCCACCGGGATCATCGCGTCCGAACCATAGACCATTGTAAATGGCGCTTCTCCTGTCGAGGATTGGGGAGTGGTGTGATACGACCAGAGGATGGGTGAAATGTGGGCTACCCAAGCTTCGCCTTTACTATCTAGCCTTCTTTTTAAGGCTCTTAGTATCACCTTATTTGCTGACTCTGCTTGTCCGTTAGCTTGTGGATGTTCCACTGATATAAAGGTGTTTTTGATTCCTTTGCTTCGACAGAATTCAACGACCTTTTCGCTGGCGAACTGTGTACCGTTGTCGGATACGATGTATTTGGGCAATCCAAATCTGCAGATGATTTTCTTCCAATAAAAGATTTTTACCTGTTCCGCCGAGATGCTGGATACCGGCTCTGCTTCAATCCATTTTGTAAAGTAGTCTACGGCGACGATGATCCATCGCGCTTGTTTATAGCCAACCGGAAATGGACCAACGATATCTACACCCCACATAAAAAAGGGCCAAGGGGATAATACTGACTTCAGTGGCTCCCCCGGAACGTGATGCAGGTTGGCGTGTCTTTGGCATTTGTCACAGTTTCTTACATACATGGCGGTATCATCATGTATATCTGGCCAATAAAATCCTGCTCTCAATATCTTTCCTGCTAATGCTCTTGAACCGATATGACTACCACATGATCCTTCGTGTACTTCATTCATGATGCGCTTGGCTTCTTCAGTACTGACGCATAAAAGGAGGGGGGACGCGAATCCTCTTTTATATAGCTTATTTCCTACCATTGAATACCATGCCGCCATTTTCCTCAGTTTAAAAGCCTTTTCCCTTTCTTTCGGTAGCTCATCCTTTTGGAGGTACCGGATAATGGGCGATCTCCAGTCTTCTTCTTCTATTACCATCATTACCTCTTCCCCGTTGATGCTGGGAGTTTTTATGGTTTCTTGGATAACGGTTCTATGACTTCCTGGTTTTTTGGTGCTCGCCAGCTTTGACAATAGATCTGCTCTCATGTTTTGTTCGCGGGGAACGTAAACTAATTCGAAGGAATCGAAATGCTTAGCTAGGTTTTGCACCTTCTCCACGTATTTGATTAGCTGCGGCTCCTTCGTTTGAAACTTCCCTGATACTTGGTTGGTTACCAGTTGGGAATCACTCATGGCCTTTAGCTCTTTTACCTCCATATCGCTTGCCAACTTCATTCCTGCTATCAAAGCCTCGTATTCCGCTTGGTTGTTGCTAGCTTTGAAGGCGAAACGTAGTGATTGTTCTATCATCACGCCATCCGGTCCTTCCAGTACTATTCCGGCTCCACTTCCTCGCACATTGGAGGCCCCGTCAACTGAGAGTGTCCAAAACGCCGTTTTCTCTGTTGTTGGCGGAGTAGACATCTCCAATACAAAATCAGCTAGTCTTTGTGACTTAATGGCCCCTCTAGGTGAGAAGGTGATGTCAAATTCCGATAATTCCACGGACCACGCCACCATCCTTCCTGCCAAGTCTGGCTTTCGGAGGACGTTCTTGATAGGGTAATCTGTTTTAACAACTACCTGGTGGCTTTGAAAATACTGCCTTAACTTTCTGGCTGTGACAACTACCGCGAGAGATAACCTCTCTATTCTTTGATACCTAGTTTCTGCTCCCCTTAAGGTTCTACTTACAAAATATATAGGTTTTTCTTCGCCCTCTATTTCTTGAACTAGAGCTGAACTCAAAGCTCTATCCGAGACTGCGAGATATAGGTAAAGGGTGTTACCTGGTAATGGGCGTGTCAAGATGGGCGGTGATGCCAGGAACTCTTTTAGTTGTTTGAAGGCTTCTTCGCATTCTGGCGTCCAGGAAAATCTCTCATTTTTCCTAAGAGATGCGAAGAAGTGGAAACCCTTTTCGCCCGCACGTGATAGGAATCTGGATAGTGCGGCTATTCTGCCTGTCAAGGTCTGTACCTCTTTCACGGATGTAGGGCTCCTCATGTCTATGATGGCTTGGCATTTTTCGGGGTTAGCCTCTATTCCTCTGCTGGTGAGCATAAACCCTAAGAATTTTCCGGCTTGTACCCCAAAGGAACACTTTGCTGGGTTTAGTCTCATGTTGTACTTTCTTACTGATCCCATGATGTCCAACAGATCATCATCATGGCGACTTCCCTCAGAAGTTTTTACTACCATGTCGTCGATATATACCTCTAAATTCTTCCCTATTTGCTCAGCAAAAACCCTGTCCATCAACCTTTGGTATGTTGCTCCCGCATTCTTCAGTCCAAAAGGCATGACGTTGTAAAAGTAGTTGCAGGTATTCGACATAAAGGCTGTATGGCGGGCGTCGGAGGGGTTCATCTTTATTTGATTGTATCCGGAGTAGGCGTCCATAAAACTCAGCATCTTACATCCCGAGGCGCCATCAATTAACCTGTCTATGTTAGGTAGGGGATATGGGTCTTTGGGACACGCCTTGTTTAAGTCTGTGAAGTCCACGCACATTCTCCACTTCCCGTTGGCCTTTTTCACCATGACGACATTTGCCAACCATGAGGGATATTTTATTTCTTCGATGAATCCTGCTTCCTTTAGTTTCTCTACTTCCTCTGCTATAGCGACTCGCCTTTCTTCTCCCACCTTCCTTTTTCTTTGGGAAACTGGTTTCGTGCTGGGTGATATTGAGAGTTTATGTGTTATCACCCCTTCGTCAATCCCTGGCATATCTGAAGGTTTCCATGCGAATAGGTCAGCGTTATCCTTCAAGATTTTGATGATTCGTCTCCTCTCCTCGCTGGGCAACGCTGTTCCCAAGCTAGTTGTCTGGTGAGGGTAATCGCCAATTTGAACCTGCTCTAGGTCTTCTATAGGGCTTACCCTTCGATCTTGGAATTCCTCTCTTGGATCCATATCTGCGCTCTCTATCATGTTTATGCCGCCTGGAATTGCGGCTTGTCTCCTTTCGAATTTCCCGCTTGCGCCGGAAGTTCGGTGTCGTATTTTTAAGCTGGACTCGTAGCACTTCTTGGCGAGAATCTGATCGCCCCGTACTGTTCCTACTCCCCCATTCTCGAGGGGGTATTTTATTGCTAGGTACAAAGTGGACATGGCCGCCCCTAATGCGTTAAAGGCGGGCCTTCCTATAATAATATTATAGGAGGTAAAAGGAGTTTTAACTACCAGATATCGAACCTTGATAGTTTTGGCGTTGCTGCCTTCTCCAAACGTGGTAAGAAGAGAGGCGTAACCCATTACGTCCACTTGTTCGCCAGAGAACCCAACCAGGGTTCCGGAGTATGGTTGCAATTGCTCTTCTGCTAATTGCATGGCCTTGAAAGCTTCCCAGTACATGATGTCCGCTGAACTTCCCGAATCTATCAGTACTCTTTTTACATCACAGTTCAAAATTTGGACTTGTATCACTAAAGGATCATCGTCATGGGGTGCTACCTCCAAACCGTCCTTTGCCGTGAATGCCAAGTCTGGTACGTCTAATGGCTGAGGCTGACTTACGAGGTATATCTCCGAGATGGCTCGGCGTACATACCTTTTTCTTGTTGAGCTTGATTCGCCCCCACCTGAGAATCCTCCCGCTATTGTATTCACGGAGATTCTCCCCTTGGGAGGCTCTCTGCTTGGCCCAGGAGGGTCTCGTGGCTCCTGCCGGGGGACTTTTGGCACGACAACCCGCCCTTGGGCGGCGTCGTCAATAAATTTGCGAAGGTGTCCGCTTTTGATTAGTTCTTCGATTAAATCTCTTAAGCGGAAGCATTTCTCCGTGGAGTGACCTCTACACCTGTGATATGCGCACCAGGCGTTATCGTCCAGCCCCATGGGAATGTTACTGGTTCTCCTTGGGGGGAGGTTTGCCAAACCAGTGGCCAGAATCTCATTTAAAACGTAAACCTTTGAGGCGTTTAATGGCGTGAGGTCTTCATTGGCGGGATGATTCCTGAATTCTCTTCTGGGCGGTTGGCGGTAGGGCTTCCCATGGTGCCTCTGCCATGGATCCCCTTGGTGGCCTCCCGATTTTGGTCGTGGGTGTTCGGGCGCTCTAGTGGCACGGCCCACGTATTCCTTCTCCTTAACATCTCTTTGCCTTTTCTCGGCGTTACTTTCTTCGCCCTTTATATAACACTCCGCCCTCTTGTTCACCTCTTGCATTGACGAGGCTGGCTTTTGGGCTAAGGACTCGTTGAAATGTCCCGCTCTTAGCCCATTGTGGAAGGCTGCCACGAACATCTCCTGATTTGGATTTGAGACTTTGATGGTGGCTTCGCTAAATCTGGCGAGGAAGTTACGTAATGACTCGCCATGGTTTTGGCGGATGGAGAAAAGACTGGTTGATGTGACTTTCACGTGTTTCGATCCAGCGAACTGGTGAATGAATTTTTTATGAAAGTCAGCATAACTCTCGATTGAGTTTCTTGGAAGGTTCATGTACCAACGCAGGGCGACATCTTTGAAAGTGCCGGCCAGTAATTTACATTTTAGATGCTCCGGAGCGTTGATTATGGCAGTTTGTGTCCCAATTGCCATCAAGTGCTCCCTTGGATCCGTCTTTCCGTCGAAGGTAGGAAGGTGAGGAACCTTGATTGTTTCCACTACTTGGGCATCCCACAAGTGTTGTGCTAAGGGTTGTACGTCCATGACGCCCTCTCCCTCCTCCTCCTCCAAAATCAATTTCGCTCTTTCTTTTTCATTAGTTCTTTCGGCTTCGATGGCCGCAATTTGAGTTTGTAAGCGCCGAATCTCTACGACGGCGGCTTGCAGGGTGTTAACGTTAGAGTTGTCGTGGTTTTCGTGTTCTCCAGCCATGTGAAGATGTTTGATTTTTCGTCTAGTTGCTGTGATAGGCTGGGATCAAATGATTTTACCGCAGCCCCACGGTGGGCGCCAAAATGTTCTGGTAAAAAACAAGGGGGTTTGTATTATTGATCAAATGGTGTGATTACACTCAGTTCAATCCCAACAACCCTGGGAGTTTAATAAGTCAGAATTCGATCCCTTTACAAAATGAGAATATGGAACTATTTATAGAGCTTCTAGTCTTCTTCTCCAAGCAAGGGTTCCTAAAAATCCGGCCCTTAGCATCTTCTTCGGTGGTATGGCGTGAAAATAGGGATGAGAACCTTGATCTCCAAGCTATGGCAGTTGCGAGAAGTTTATTTCTTTCTTCTCAAGGTAGCGGTTGATACAAGGAAGGAGAAGATTTTTTCAGTAACACAGAGTCCACCCTTTTTGGCGTTGCCCTAGAGATGCAGGTCGCGCCCTAGCTCTAATCGCCTATTGGGTATTTTAGGGTTTACTTGATTTTGGGCTTATCGTCCTTTTTACTTTAATTGGGCTCACCGGATATTCACTTAAGCCCATTGCCCAGTCCATTTAGCAAATGTGTAATATTAACAGTTAAATCTCAAATCAACGGTTGAGATCGATTATTGTTGATGGCTTCATGTTTTTGTTAATGAAGAGAATACATATATAAATTTGGGAGGTGTGTGAAAGAAGAAGCTGGTAAGAGTGTGAACAAAGATTAACTTTTAGAGCATGAGAAGACCATGCAAGTGCACCTTCTATGTTGTTATTTATTTGAGTAGTTGAGCTTGAGCCAACAAACACCATAATTTTAATTAAAACTTTTTTAACTTCTTTGTCACCTTTCTATATCACCCCATCATTAAAAAATTGACATGTTTAGTTATTTTTTCTATTATTTGAAAGACGGTGTTTACTTCTATGATAGGTACAAGAAATGGATTAGTTAGTGCCAAATAGCCTTTCTATCCACACATCATTTTAGATATGGGGTCATGAGTAATGACCATCATAGGGTTTGAGTACGCATTTTGTGTACTTAATTTCTTTTTAGGTAGGTAAAATCTAACCAAATCCAGAGAATTTTAATGTGAGATAATTTGTTCTTTTGGGGAAAGAAGTAGTAACTTAATAAGATTTTCTATTTCCCAATCTAATGATGGAACATCCTCATTTGGTTCATGGTTCGACACAGGCCAATGCCTATGAGAAAATATATGTTAAAAAAAATATTAACTTCCTAAATAAATTTTTGATATTTTTAAAAATTAGTTTTTACAGTTGCACATATGAATATATTAGTTTATCAAAGATGAAACACTCTCAAATTGGCTCAAAATCAACAAGACATAAAATTCAATTTTGCCCTTATTAAAAATTAGTACGGCGCGCGAGTAACCGATAGGATGACAAAAGTAATTCTCTAGGCCTAGGGCCCTTATTATTATTATGATGAGTGTGTCTTATTTATTTATGTAAGAAAAATTCTCTCCCCTTTAGATATCTTTTCTTCTCTCCGAAAATTCAATTTTGCCCTTAAGTAAAAATTTCGGAACATATTTTCCGAAGTTTTTCTAGTTCACATTTGGGAAAAATTTGAAAATCACGTTTCGAAGTTTGTATTCAAGGTAAAAAAAAATTCGTTTCGAAATTTTTATTCAAAGTAAAAACAGAAATTCATGGGGGAGCAAAGATACGTGGCGGAGAGAAATTTTCTTTATGTAATTATTAATGGAAGGTCATCCAATGCCACCCCTAATTTGTCTATTTATGGTTGGATTGGAATTCGGAAGCTTATAGCCTTATAGGAAGAAACTAGCCAATTCTTCACAAGAGAAATGAAAAGAAAAAAAAAATGACCAAGAGGAAAAGTTTAGGGACTCCTAATTTTCCTATTTATAAGAAGGTTTCACATTTTTACGAATATTACAAAAAGTTAGTAATCTATTGTTTAATAGTCTTTTTTTTTTTATATAAAATAAAAAATTTGTATTAATAAGAAGTACTCAAATCCTTACAATACAACAAAGATCTCTTAGATACTTAGAATGCCTACTAAAGGATTAACATTCCAATTGGAGTACAAGTATTGTTTAATAGTCTAGTTTTATTTACTAATCAATTCTAGTATTCAAGTTACTATAGTATAATGGAATTGAATTTTCTGCTATCTTATTTGTTGAAATGAGAGAAAAAACACAAATGAACTAATGAACCATTGTTATGACGGAGAACGAGCAACATGAGAGAGTTGATTGAGAGGATCTAGATCTTTGTATAAGTTGTGTCTATTCATATTTGTTGCTCTAAATTAACCCTTAAAAATTTCAGTTTTTTATCGGTGCCGAGGCTATAGATCCTCCCATGGATATTTAATGTTGACACGTCATATTTCAATACAAATTGGTACTATTAATAATAGATATATTTTGTAAAAAAAATAATAAATGTATTTAGAAATTTGTAAAGAGTTTTATATTTTGAGACAAACACATCTTCTAATAGAGTCTTATAGTTAAGGACTAAGAGAGTATGACGCCAAGTTATATAAGACTGTCCAAGATTAGTACTTTTTTTTCCTTCTTCAAACTGAATTTTCATTTAAGGATTTTTGTTTGTTTACTATGAAGCTGATCATGAGGATCGAACTCATGGCCTCTAACATACTACCTAAATTCAGGGGCGGATCCAGACATTACATAATGGTGTGGCTAAAATAAGTTTTTGGTCCCTATAAATATCTCGAGTATCGTTTTTAGGCCATATATAAAATTTTAACAATTTTTGGTCCCCAATTTTTGGTGTAGCTGTAGCAATACTATGCCACAATATAGATCTGCCCATGACTAAATTCCTTAGCACTAGACCAAACCTTAATTTAAAAACTCGATTATATGATCGATGTTGTCTACTTCTATCTAATATATTAAAATCAATTACCATCAAATTTACTAATTTATCCTTATTAGTTTTAACCACGTTGCAAATTTTATATCCTTCATTGTCAAAGGATACAAACATGGTATTATTTAGAAATAGATGATAAAATAAGATATTAACACGCATGATAAACATATTTATCATATTGTGTGTTTGTTGCGCATACGATAACAAACAAGATAATATTATTTTATTTCATCATATTTTCAGTACACACATCCAAAGTTATTAGAATCTAGTTTTTATGTCAACTCGTTTTGGCTAAGTGAAATTGAAACGTAAGTAGCTTCAACTGGTAAACTCGTAGAGTTTACTTTATATAAAAATAAAAATAAAAATAAACATATATAATATATATTTTAATTTATTTTATTTTGAACGTAATCTGAAATTAATAATTTTATTTTTAACTTAAAAATTTAAGTGTTATGATTTATTGGTAATAATTAAAGAAAATATAATAACATCAATATATTCTTAATTTTAAATATTAGATAATTCATACTTAATTGATTTAATTTCTCTCATTCCCGTTAGGTAAATATGACTATAATCATGCATTTTATTGTAAAATAACTCAATTATATGTCCATCAATATATCTTGTAAAGAAATAATATCTATCTCTTTTTTCACGTATTAAATATGACTCTTTGAATCATGCATGTCATGTGAAATTAAATATTACTACATCCGTCCCTAATAATAAGACCATTTTGAGATTTTTATAATACCCCTTTCAAATTTCCAAGGGCATTAAATATTTTTATACCAACTTATACCCCTAATTATAGTGCATCTTTTTCTACAATCTCTAATAAATACACAAAAAAAAAAAAAATTAAGCCATTCTACCAATTATCAACAAATTTAATACTACAATCAATTTTCTTAATCTCCGTGTTTTTCTCAAAAGAGTCTTATATTTAGGGACGGATGTAGTATATATGATTGAACTACATAGTAATTGTATATCTTAACCCCTATTATTTTTTTTTAAGAATATCTTAACCCCTATTTTTTTTTTCACGAAACCCTGATATCTTTTTTTTAATGTATCTATTATTTATCAAATTATTTATTATATTTAAATATCCACAAATATATTTAAATGTCCTCAAATCATAGCTCAACTAACACATAAATAATTGCTAGGTCAGACGACATTATCTGCAATTTTTTTATCAAAATATAATTACTTATTTGTTTTGTTTCTCACTTATTTTCATCTATTATTTTTGTATTGTTTTTTTTTCCGCACACATACATAAAAATAAGAGGAGACATTGTTGGAAACACACAAGCACTATATATGTCTAACTCTTAATGTACTCCTTTGGTTCCTTCGTTCTTTTTTATAAGCAAAAATTCTCTTATTAATATCATTGAATAATTGATGTATTTGGTCTATAAGACCAGATAATCAATTATTGTACCATAATTTTTTGTTTATAAAAAAGAACAAATATATGCTATTATAAAAAATAATCACAAGTGTAAATAATTGTCACTCTTATAATTATTAATATATACTATTATAAAAAATTAAGTGTGTCTCTAAAAATGATATTATATTTATTATTAATATGATAAAATTGAACTTTTGAATTGATTAAATTTTTTTTTGAATCGTTAGTGAAAACATGCGAATTTAAATGATTTTACTGATTTGATAGAGAGTTAAATCGTGTAAATCCATTTTGACTATCGATTTTACTCAAAATAATTTTAGCTCCGATTTAACATGAAAGTAATATCTAAAAACATAAAATCCATAGAATTTACAATTTAAAACAAGATTTTAACAACCTTGCACACATCGTAGTAATAATATGATATATATTATATTTAAATGATAAAACATCCTCTATATATATCGTATTTATTACTCATTTAATGTTTCACTGGAGGAACAAGATATCATAAGATTCAAAATCACTTTTTAGTATATATTTAACAACATTGCTATATAGTGCGAATTTGTGTCATCAATAAAACATAGTGTCTTCAAATAACACTATTTAAAACATAGTGGGAATTTGTTGTCATTGACTCATGCCAATAAAACATAGTGTCTTCAAATAACACTATTTAAGTCGTCTTCAACACATCACAACCACCGTTTCTATTCTCTCATGTGAATGTTTTTTCATGGGATACAATTTGCTCTTACCGATAGCTCCTCCGACAATAACTTAGGTATTGGTGGTGATGCGACAAGAATAGTGGTAAAACTTATAAAAAGGAGATTGATTAACATGGAAAATTAAAATTAGGAAATTGGAGTATGAGATGTAATATGTTTTTCAAGAGACTGCGATTTTCTCGGAAACTTATAAAATAACATGTGATTCTCCTTAAACTTTGTAGAAACCAGTTCCCGTCTAAACATCATTTTCCTATATTTTATGTTTTCTTATTATCACTTTAAGGTAATATTTTCTCCAAAATCTTCTTATACAATTTTTTATAATAGTATAACTAGCATGTTCAAAATTTTTAAAATGACAAAACATTATTTTCCCTATTTTTAAAATGACAAAACATTATCTCTTCGTTGTGGCGAACGGATACCACATTATCTCTTTGTTGTGGCGAACGGATATCACCTTATCTCTTCGTGGTGGCGAACGGTAACTTTGTATTCCCAATAATGCATCAAAAATATAGTTTTAAAACAATTTGCATAACTAAAATAAATTTTCTTTCTCTTTTTTGTTGGTTCCAATTTGTGAGTTAACACTATTTTATCTTTTAAATACAAAATTTAAGGAACTAATGCTTGTCTATAAGCATTATTCTATTTATCTAATTACTCTACAACTATGATTAATAATTTAGTCACATTTCATATAGTCCAAGAATTGCAAAAACTAATTATAAATAGGGAAATTAGATTAACACTTACAATGCCCTTACAAGCCTAAAACCCACAAAATCTAACGACTGTAAAAACAGAGGGCCTAGACATTCTGCCCAGCATTGTTCCTAATCAATTACAGTAAAGCTCAACAGCTCATTCTATGACATTCTACCATTTTAATTTAACTTATACTAAAATTTGAGTATTTTAACTACACATGCTGATGTGACTAGACGCCTTGCCTGTGCGTTCGCACGGGTCATATATTTGATATGAATAACCATGTCTTCTTATCAACACAAAGTATTACTACTACATATCTCCAAAATCACTCAATATTTGAATTCTAATGAAGAAGCAAAATTTAACATATAAAGTCATATTTTGATTGCATTCACTAAACTTATATAATAATTATTTTCCTAAAAACATGTTTATGCAACATACATAATAATCTAATAAATTATTTTCCTAAACTTATATAATAATTATTTTCTGGGATATTACACCTACGAGAACTCCATTAACAGATGCAAATTGACATCCGTACTTATATTTCTTACTTGTATAACATTATAAATTTACTCTTATTTTTAATATAAATCATTAAAATTGTTTCTACACATTTTTTTTTAATAATTTGATCTTATCACAACTTTCGGGTTACCATGATATTTGTGTGAAGTTTCTACCGTCGTTAGCAATGACTAATCTCTATCAGAGAACATATAGGTTCTCTTCTCTTAACCAAATTTTCTCCACACGCATGAACAAAGAATCGAATAGTAGTAATATCATAAGGGCACTTATTACCCAGACTCTAAAGATGGATCCTATGTGTGTATTTTCTTGTGTCTAACAATATTTTAGATTTAATAAAAAACTAAAAATATTTTAGATGAAAATTTAAATCTCTCTAACAAAGAAGGCAGGAATGAAGAATTGTGCAATGGTTGATCCATCACTGTAGTAGATAAGCGCATGAAACGAGCAAGAACATCTTCAATGATACAACTCATCATGAGAAGTTAAGAGAATACTCATCAAAATCAAATTATGAACACCCTTCCTTGCCAATGAAGTTGAGGTCATTTATGGATCACATGCCATGTGTCCCTTAAATTCCTCAAATTTGGTTATTTTCAACTTCTTGCTTAGATTCTCTTTTTGTATACATAACAAATTAAGAGGATAAATGAATATTGTCGAGAGTACGAGGAAGTGCGGAAGAAACAAAAAATCAAATGCTCCAGAACCATAAGAGAGACATTATTTCTCTGCCAAAAACCTTAAGAAGTTAGATTATTAGGTCATCAATCAACTCTCTTATAAATCTAACATTCTTTCTATTCATTGTCGGTGTGAAACTTAACTACTCACACATAAAACCCAACAAATATAAATTCGGAGTGAATCAACATCAAACAAAACTATAAAGGTCATACATTAAGGATTGAAAGATCATGAAATTATAACACAAACACCATGCTTTTAAAATTACAAGAATAATACCAAAATCCAAAATTTGCCAAGATGAGTTATTGTCAATCAAAAAACACATTTCCATTAAGCCTTACAAACTTGCAACATAAACACCTTCTCAAACAAAACAAATACACTACACAATTTATTTCTTAAACCATTATTCATGATTCCATCCATCTGCAACAAACAAACTCTTACCAACAAATCTTAATGACTGTACATAGTACAAATATTGTAGAACAGAAGCATGATAACATAATCAAAGAAATTCGAAGCGCATAAGAAGCTTGACAGAATTGTATTTATCGCCTTTCTGGCTATGAAGTGAAACTGCTCGAACGCCGCTTCTTAACTCCAAAAGAGGAAGGCATGTTTGGCCACCAAAGTCATCTTTCTCAGACATGTCATACTCGTGAACTTCTATACGAAGTAGGGCTAGTTCCGGAACGGTAAGCGGGAACTCAAATGTCTCATTCCATGTAGGCAACCAATTATCCTCTATTGCCTTTGTTTTTTTCATTATACTATCACTAGGGACACCAGCAATCCCCACCTGTATATAAATTATCAAATTAATTTCAAATGAGGCAGTGAAATATTAAAACGTTATGTATAAGCTCTTTCTATAACAACAGATAAAAAAAAGTGAAACTGTTTTCACATAAGTTATAAGCTATCCTGGAGAACTTATTGGAAATAAGATGAAAACAGCTTATGGACATGTCATAAGCTGTTTTCATAATTTCTCTCAAATAGTCTCGTCACGGCTTATGTCGGTACATAAACTCAAATAAGTTAATCCAAAGTCCAAACACACCCTAGTAGATAATTTTGACTTACTCTTGCATAGAAGTCCGGAGGTGAATATTGATCAAAGTGTGTATGCTTGAAATCGTAATACCAGCCTTCTCCCATAAACACAGTCACCTAAGAACAAGTATATCTTACTATAATTTCAAAAAAAAAAAAAAGTATATCTTACTATCTTAATATTAAATTAAAGAAACTTGGATGAGGTAGTTGATTGATGAAAACTCTTACCTTCAAGGTAGTTTTCACAGGTAACTTAGCTCTAGGATCAAAAACCTCGTTATTTGGATCAGTTTTTAAGAGAAAATCTGGTTTTTTAACATAACCACACCCTCCATTGGCTCTAAACATTCCATGCATCAACCAAAGTGATCTCCCATATCCCTACAATGGAACCAACCACAACGAAAACTAACTTAGATCAAGCAATATCATAATCAGCAATATATTTTATGACATGAAAGAAGTGTGAAAGTTTTTAGAATACTTTTAAGTGTTTTCAGTATCCTTTTCTATTGATAAAATATAATAACAGAAAGCATTCCGAAAGTTTTTAGAAATGCATTTTAAAAATAGAGTGGATATTTTAAAAATTCTAAAAATCTCAAAATATTGTTTTCGGTGTTTCCTGAAATGCATTCTATCTAGTTAGCTTACATTTTTTTTCTATTGGTAGCTTGAAGAAAAATAGAAGGGGAAGAAATAGAAACCTGCATGTTGAATGCAACCATTTGAGCACCGTGCATCCAACCAATTAACGGGTTATAATTTGACGAGTCAATGCGAGTACCTTTTGGAAACACCCTCAGAATATTCCGCTGAGTAAACCTATAGCAAGGCAACAATCAGCTAATACAAAGTTATTCAAACACATGCACGCACACACAAGACATAAACTTATTCAACAGCAACAACCAAAACCTTTTCAAGTCGGACATGATGCCAAATCATACTGATGTTAACACATTAAGAATGTTCTAAGATAGAGGTTTAACAATACCTGACAATTTCTTTTCCATGAGTTATAACAGCCTTTTCAAGTTGTTGCTCACTTAAACTTATACGCTTGGCTTTATCCGGATCTACTTTGAACCATGCCTCTATTCCTCCTTTCGACTTCCCAGCATGAATGGCAATTAAACCTTTATATTCCGGAGCTACATTATGATGTGACTTGTCTGATTCGGAAAGATCTTCCTCGTCGTGAATATCTTTATCCAAGTTGTTTCCCTAAAGATGGCAAACCAGAAAATCAGTTAACAAATCTCCCTGACAAAATTAATTGTAGCGCAATTAATTTTGTTACAGACCTTGTAATCGGATAACGAGCCACATTTGAAGCTCGCGATCTCCTTCCCCCAAGCTTCATCGTCGCCCGAAGCCTTTCCTTGCAGTGAATCATCCTCTTTTTCCTTTACTTCTTTTACCTCAAGGTACTCCTTAGGTGGTTTAGTTGATATAATAATCCTCTTCTTTAGTGATTCGGGAGAAGGAAATTCCTTCAAGTTTTCCGAGCCAGGAGTAAATAGTATCTCTCCAAATGTTTGAGTAACCATCTAAAAATTTGAACAGAATTGTCAATTATATGAATGTAAGAGCCCGTTTGAATTGAGTTATTTGAACTTATCCAGTAGCATAAGCACTTGTGAATTGTGAGTTATTATGTCCATAAGCAGTTTGTAGCTTGTTCCATAAGTTCTCCAGATAGGTTATAAAAACAGCTTATTGCTTATATGAAAGCAGCTTGAACTTTATGTTATCTTTTGTTGTAGAAATAGTTTATGCATAAGCGCAGACATAAGCACTTATGCTATAAGCGCATAATTAAGTTGCTTGATCAAACAAAGAAGTATTTTGAATCCCAATACAAGTTCAGTTAACTAACCTCAGCCACTTTAGCCTGAAGATCTGGAGTAAGATGGTCTTCTAGGGTTATTACAACCGGATATTCGGATGCGACAAAGGCATGTTCCTTAATAGACCTCAAACATCTAATGAGCTCTACAGGTGTAGTCAATGTCCTATATAAAAAAAAAAAACGTGAGTATATATTTCAAATTTTCGAGAAACAACATACACTAATTTGCAATGTAAAAATGATATACTTATATAGTATCATTTATATATAACCTGTTCAACAATCATGATTGCCAATTAATTTTTTAATACTCGAAAATGATATACTGATATGGTATCATAAAAGGCGATTAAAGTATAAATGTCAACATTTTTCAACTCGAACGCTCACCTCCCATGAAGAACATCGACGTCATCCTTTGATGCATTAGGCCATAAGTCCAACTCAATTACTCTCACACCTCTCTTCAACGCATTCACGATTGGAACGTCACTGCAGTCGCTGCTCAGCTGATTTCCGGTTAGATAGGAATTGTGACCAGTATATATGAAATAATGAGACAAGGGTAATGTCATGTCATGGTGCACCTGACGTAAAACAAAAAACACAGATCAGAACAAGAAAACAAGTACAATTATACAAGAGATTACATTGGAGGGTGAATTATACAGAATTAAGGCACTAAGGACATATCATCAAGCCAATGTAATGCCATAGTTCTAAAGTGCGGTTGCAACTACGCTGCAAACTTTGATATTATGGTAAAAGGCAGGCAAATGCAGTCACAATTGTGATTGCGATGTTGTTGTAGAGACATCCAAATTCTTTATATTGCAGTCACAATTGTGGATGTGGACCACAATTTAGAACTATGGTATATCCAATAATAAAGGGTATTGTCCTATAATGAAATTCACAAGATAAATGTTTAACTTCATAAAATAAAATAAAAACAAAAAATCTAAAATGCAATTTCATAAACAAAATACAATGAATGACTACAACTCTACAATTACATATTGTTTTTAAGAGGACTAAGAGTCTAAAGTATAGACTTAGCAAATAGCATGAATATGAATCTAAATTAACATCAAAATTCACATGAAATTGACCTGAATTACTATGTGGTACATGTTTATGCAAATATTAGTATTTATCATTTTTGCCAAAATTGTGAATAAAAGACAAAAACAGTGAGAAAATGAAAGTCAATAAACAAGGTACTTAATCTAGTAACAAAATCCACTAAGAACAACCCAATTGAAAATTAACCAAATCCAGATTAAGTTGACTAAAAAAACAACATGGGTCAAAAAAAAAAAACAGTAAAAAAATTAAAAATCTGATTTTTATTATTTTTAACTTACCCCAATTGAAGGTGAAAGAGGATGATTATTATCACTAAACAAAAACTTGAAAAAAGTTTCAAGATTAAGTCCAGCACCCCTTCTATGAAAATGTTTGAAACTATCAATGATAGCTTGTGCTTCTTCTTCAGTAGCTTGTTCTTGTTTTTGAACTTCAATTAAGAATCTTTTAAGGTTTGTAGCTGTCATGAGATCATTTTCTGAGTAATTGTTGAAAAGGGTCTTGATCTCTTGTGGTGCTTCTGATAAAGCTAATTTGAATCTTCTACGCCAACATAAACATACACTATATGTTTGTTTTGACATGACGATGATGATGATGATGATTGTTTTTGGTTTGGTTTAGTTTAGATTTGGTTCTGTTTTGTGAATTCTAAAGAAACATAAACTATGTACTATTTGATGAGTTTAATGTTGTTGTTGCGGTTGTTGCTGGCAGTGATGATGATAGATAATGTGAAGTGAGCCAAAGACTTGATTTTATACTATTTGTGTTTAGAGTCTCTCTAAAGAGTGTGAAAGGTTAGGTGGTGGGTCCTATAAAATTACTCTCTAATCAATTTTATCAAATTTACTGTTACAAAAATGGAAAATTTGGAATCACATTAATTTTCCACCTTAACTTTTATATGGGATATTTATTAGTATTTTCTCCTTATAAAGTGTCACTTTGACATTTTTTTATTTTAAATAAATTATTTATCACTTTAGAATATGAAGAAAATATTTATCAACTTTTCTTTTCTTCTTTTGGGTCAAGATTTATCAACTTTTTCTAAGTAGAATATGAAGAAAATATCTATCAACTTTTTCTAAGAAATGTTTTTCCTTTATCAAAAAAGGAAATTATTTCATTAATTTTTTTTTGTTACCAATTATTTCATTATTTAGTTTATCTAACTATTTCATAACTACTACGTTTAACTAATGTAATTAAGCATTAACAACTCTTTTGAGCCAAGTTGTCCAACATAAAAAAGGACAATGACGAGACTATAATAAATAGTTCGAAATCAATGAATTGATACATATATGAAACAACCTTATTGAATAGGAGGTAAACCCGAAACTTCAAAATCTTTAGATCTCAACAAATATTGAAAATTAGAGTAGAATAAGAATGTCAACCAAAGCAACTCGTGAAAGTTTGATAATGGTGAATGAACCTACCACCAACACGAAAACAAATTCACCGACCAACAACTTGCTAGAAGTAGCAGCAAGCAATCACAACCATTTCTGACCATAAGTCCAAATACCAAATCCGAACATGAATTTGACTTGAAGATCTTGTAAATTCCCAAGGATTATTTATGCATAATACCTCCACCAAAATAATTACCATCGATTACCATAATTAAAAGACGGTCTGGATCGTCTATAGGGAATGTTTTAATGGAGACGATCCAATGTAAATCTCAGCCATCCAATATTTATTGTAGATATAAACAGTACACTACAAAAATGAAATGAGTAGTTGTGATGCCACTAGAGAAAAACTACATTGGACAAGATCTCCTCCCATCCCATTGGTATAGGTGTAATACCAATTTATAATAATGCAAAACCATTATTCTTGCTTGAAACAAGGGCATTTTTTTTTGAAGCATGAAACAAGGGCATTTAAAACCCTTGAATCAAGCAACTTTCCAATCTCTCATGAATAATTCATAATCCTTCAAACCAATGGATTGCAACCATCGGCCACCACATCACCACATGCATCGAGTGCTGCTTAAATTAAAAGATGAAGTCGGCCATAATAGCTTAGAAGAACCCAATTGTTCACCTTAGGGAAAACCCTAGCAGAGCAGCTTGGCTTCTTCAGTTATCTTAGTCTTATTTGATAACAAAAAGTGATTTCATAAACCACTTAGGGCTTGTTTGATTGTGTTTTGTTTTTTGATTTTCTAAAACTGTTTGGTAATCCTATTTTTAATTTTTTTTGTTTACAATGTTGCCAATGAGAATTAAACTTAGGACTTTATGGATACTATCCTAATCCCTCACCACTAGATCAAACCTGATGGTTTATTTTTAAAAATTGTTTTAGAGATGAAAAGAATGAAAATACTTGTTTGGTTATTTTATCTTTTTTTCAAACGTATTTTAAAACTTATATAAAACCATAACTTGTTTGATTAATATTTTTTAAATAATTGCAATTGCAATTTTCTTAAGGAAATCTTTAACTCACTGAATTCTATTTTGATTGAAATTAAAGGATGTAGTTTTAAAACATGAAATATAATTTTGTAAGACTTTTTTTTGGTAGATATAATTTTGTACGATATTTTGCTTATCATTTTTTCAAATTATAGATTGACTAATATATTAAACCATTAGGTTTAGTATAGTGGTGAGGGGTTTAGTAGTATGATGGAGGTCATAGGTTCGATCCTCTCTGATTCTATTGTAACAAAAAAAAATATTTTTTATTATGAGTTGCTTTTGTTTATTTTTTGCTTCTTTCCAAATATTTTTATGATTGTTTTTCCATCAATGTGGAATTTGACAATTTTTTTTGTCAAGTAGTCTAGTAGTTAGAATTCCACCTTTTAAAGGTGAAAAGTGGGAGAATCAGGGTTCGAACTTCGGTCCTTGCAATAATTTCCAATGTCCCTGCCAATTGAGTTATGCTCACTGGGACGATAATTTAGCATTTTTACTCAGCTAATATTCAAGTTCGTCAACAAAATTAAATTTGAATTTTATAGTACAAGTATTTGATATATATTAGTATTTTTTTTATAATAGTATCTGATAAAAATTATTGAGTTGTATGTCGGTACACATTTTATTTTTGTGCTAAGTAATTTAATGGCTAGACTCATAATGTGGAAAAGAAAAGTGAAAAATTCAGAGCTCGAACTTCGATCGCTCATAATGTCCATAATAGCGACTAACTGATTTACACTTATGGAACTCAGCATCGTCGTAATTAATTTGATCTCTCCTAGTAAATTAATTTATCCACACAATCTAAATTTAAATTTTTGTTATTTATACTTTTTTTACAATATATAGATACGAAGTTTCCACCAACATATAACTTGTAGGATACAAAACCTTTACGGCTTAATTTTTTATTTTATTTTTTTTGTTTATTTCACAATATTTCCTTGAGTGAAATTAATGCTTAATATTAATTTTATTTTTTTATAAAGCTAATGATAAATTGCTAAGCAAGTAAGCAACATATATATATATATATATATATATATATATATACACACACACCATCCTCTTCAAAACATTGTCTTCAGAAAAAAAATTCCTCTTCAAAACAAAAAATAAAATAAAATAAAATTAAAATACACTATGCAAGCAAGATAGTACTAGTACTACTACCATACCACCAGTACTAACGTTGGTTGCAACAATAAGTGACCGTGTACGTACTGATATAGCTCTTGAATGGTCCATTGAAAAACACTTGAAGTTGAACAAGATTACAACTTTACCATTGAAGTAAACGACCGCTTCACCTTGTGTTTATTATAGAAATCCACCTCTCTGAGACTTGACGTGAATTATCACCCCATTTATTTAAGTGTGTATTTAGGCCCGACCCTATAGGGTGTGTCAGGTGAGCCATCGTATATGGCCTCAAATGATTATGAGCCACTAATTATCATGATTATTCAGTCGTTATTTCGACAACCATCAACGTCGATGCGTCATGATTTACCCTCACATTGATGATCTTGACTCCACGTTTGAGATTATATATCCTTCTCATACATAAGGTCATGTATTTTGTATTATATTCTTACTCTTTCAAATCTTTCACTTCACACAAATGCTGACTTGAGCGTTTTAGATTAACTTGTATGTGCATTCTCTTCAGAACCACTGTGCGTCACCGATCATGATCATTCAGTAAATTAAAGATCAACTTTTAACTAAATTATTTTTACAAAATCAATTCAGTAAAAAATGAGTTTTGACGCCCTATAAATAACTAAGCATATAACTAAGCATGTGCTACAAATTATTGAATGATTATGGTCATATAGATACAAATGATATATTTGATGGTGTTAAAAATGAAATAAACATATTTAATACGTGGATGGCAATGGGTAGGGTACTATAGTACCCATTTCCATACCCGCGGATTGAAAAAATACCCGTACCCATCCTCATACCCGCGTGGGTAACAACATTTGCCCCCGTCCCCATACCCTATGGGTACCTAGGTCCTCATACCCGTACCAGTTACCCGCATTTTTACTAAAAATAAATTGATCAATTATAAAATATCATATAATTTTAATAGAATTAAAAAAATTTCAAAGATTTTAATATTGACCAATGAAAATTATAAAAAAAATTATTACTAACCTTATGTTAAAGTTCATATTTATGTTAAATATTCACATTATTTTTATATTATGTTATAAATAAACATTTTTATTAAAAATATGTAATAGTTTAGTAGAGTTGTATTGTTTTAAATTGATTTACATATATTATAATATAATAATATAAATAAAATAAATAAATATATATTATGCGGGTATGGGGCGGGGTGGGTACTAAGGTACCCGTACCCGCACCCATACCCGTTCATTTTTGCGGGTAATTACCCATACCCGTGCCCGTACCCAAAATGCGGGTTTTTACCCTACCCGTTGTGGGTAATTTTTGCTGGTACCCTCTGGGTATGGGTCAAATTGCCATCCCTAATTTAATATATCTCTCATTTTAAAATATGAAGGAAACATACATACAACATTTTAAAATATCATCATATTCCTCTTTCAAAAAAAAAAATCATTATATTCCTAGATTTTTTTTTTTGACAATCATATTCCTAGATGTTTAAAAATCTATTTTATCATAAAATAACACTCTTTGTAGTCTCTAATTTTTTGCTTAATGATACTTATGTAAGTAATTTGTCATGTTTATAGTAAGTGTAGGACCATTTACTACAAAAGCATTTTAAAAACTAAACCATAAAATCTTCTGTTCAATTAAAAACTTTCAAAATAAAGAAAATCACTTAACCAACCAACAAACTACCATAGAAAATTACTTAACTAACCAACTACAAAAAAAATACACAACAACCAGCTACCAAGCGAAATAGAAATCTGAACTTGGAATGTCACATAATCTCATAGTATGTACGTAGGTCCTAAATATCCATAAAAAATTTTATTATAAAAACTATAAAAAAAAAATCCAAAAATATTTTTGGTTATTTTTATTATATTTAATCATTTCAAATGCTTTTAGGTTAAAAATCTAAACGTCAAATGCCTTTTTAAAAATGAATAAAAAGTAAAGTAAGAGAAATTATAAAGATCGGAGGACTGCAATACACTTGAGGGTATAAACAACATCTGTCTTGTTAAAAATTTGTAAGAAAAACTTAAAGGGATAAGATCATGCTGAAGAAAAAAAGAATGTAGAGCAAACAACATAATTAACCCTTAAATATATCAACATAAACGATGATCATGAAACCCTATTTTATTACAGTTAAATAAACCGAAAATACAAGATAGACTGAATCCCACCAAACAAAATCATTACTCCGTAGTCCAAAAGAAACAATATTATCTGGACAACTATTATCTTCTCTGAAGATATGATATACAATAAAAACAGGTGTTTTGAGTTAACTTAACACAATTCAATCACCTATTTTTTAATATTTAAAAAACAAGATCATATAATTCTTAAAAGGAAGAGTAGCAAATTTTTTGAACAAGAAGAGTAACCAATTATTAGCCATTTTCGATCAAAGAGATATCCAACCCTAAACATATTACCAGTTCTTCAATTAGTTTAAATTTTCTTGGGTAGTAATTCAAAAAATTAAAGTTAACCGCTCCTATATAAGATGATTGATTAATTTAATTATTTAAAAGCCAACGTGATACTCGTGAGTTGTCCCACAGCATCGATGTATAGAATATTTTTCAATCCTGTGTCGGCTTTGGGTGTCCACATGCTAACAAATTAGCGATCATTGACCAATGACCAAAGATGAATTATTTTTCATTTAATCATTCATCTCCATATAAAAATAGGTCCAACCATTGCAAGTATCAATGTCTATACCTTATCCAGACAAATTTTATATCGTATTGTTAATTATTTTTAAAATGTTAATATAAGAAAGTATACTAATAAAAATGATTGAATTAAATTAATTTTTTTTTTGTACAGAATTAAATTAATTTTTAAAGAAGATAAATTATAAAAAACGTACATTGCATATAATATTAAAAAATATGTTTGACTTAACCTTTCTCACAATTTAGTTATATTAGCATGATATGACAAAGTAAAAGCAAACTAACCTCTATCGGCTAGAGAAAAACGAGTACTAAAATTAGGAAACAATATCAAAATAATGAGTTGATGTATCTTAATTTATACTCCCTCCGTCCCAAATTATAAGGGAAAAAAACCCATTTTTTTTGTCCCAAATTATAAGAGAAAAAATCATTTTCAAAAATGTTTTTTTCCTTATTTTCATAAAATTAAATGCAAATTGCATTTAATTTCTTCTCTCTCTCATTTTCTCAATAAACAACAACCAATAAAAATTGTTTTTACATCTTCCTATGCAACTTATTCCAAGGAAAACCCACAAAAACATACTTCAAATTCTCATGTTTTACTTTTTCTTAATAAGTGTGATTTTTTTATTTTCTCTTATAATTTGGGACGGAGGGAGTATTTCACTTGGCTAAGGCATTTGCCATTTTATTTGCTTCACGGTAGACATAAATGGTATTGGTTGCTTTCATAAGCCACACTAATCTAAAATATTTGACAAAAAGTGCTATTACTCACAAGAATTTAAAGTTTTACACTGAAAATGAATATAAAAAAGTAGAGAATAAATGTATTTTGGTAAATTTTCGTAGGGCGCGTGAGGAAATTAGTAGAATGAAAAAAGAAAAAAAAAACTCCAATATTGGAGCAGTAACCATCAGAAAGAGATTAATAGATTATATTTGATTTTGTCTTAATTTTAAGACCCTCGTTTATATATTTGATAATTACACTTGTATAAAATGTTAAATTAAATATACAAAATCTAAAAGTTTATTTCTACATTTATTGTATTCCTACTTTGGCGGTTTTTATAAAGGAGTAGAGTAATAAATCGTTAGGCAGCACTTCCATATTTCCATCATCATTCATCGAACTGTTGCCGTTACGTACGTGCCTAATTTAATTTGCATTATCATTGTTATTACCACACTTGATATACAACTTTAAATGGAAAACTATGGCAAAATCACAAAGATTTTTTTTTTATAGATATCATTGTTTTTTTTTTTTCTTAGATGAAGGAATAATTCACTTAAATTAAACTCATATATAATTGTAAGATTCCGGATTCAAACCCGAGTAACGACGTCCGGCCTAATAATTTTGACAGTTTTGCCTGTTGAAATAGAACTTATAGATATCATTGTTATGTTAAACTAGTAATACCAGTGAAAGAAGACACATTTAAAATATTTTTATAAATGAAAAATAATAGTTACTTAGTATTAACCAATCGTTAGTTGGTTCAATGGTGATTGATGTTGAACTTGGCAGGGAAGACCGCGGTTCGATCCTCCAACTGCGATCGGAGGAGAATGAAACCACTTGATGCAAGAACTTACTCCGAACCAGATTCAACTAGTAGTGAAAAACCAAAAAAAAAAAAAAATCACATATAATTAAATGATTGATAATTTTTAAATTATATTGTAACATAATTATCTTTAATCTTAATCTATATCTATATCTATATCTATACATAATATAAAAGGGATATTCCAATTTGGTGTGGATTTTTATTATTTCCACATTTACCCTCTCATATATGGTGTTGACTTTTCTTAATGACAACATTACCCTTCAATAGGGTTGGGAACAGGCCAGGCCAGGCCAGGCCTTGACAGGCCTGAGCCTGGCCTACGATTTTTTTTCAGGCCTAAGCCTGGCCTATGGCCTATCAAATGATATTTTTTTTGGCCTGGCCTGAGCCTTTTAAAAGCCTGGCCTGGCCTTGTAGCATGTTTAAAAGCCTGTGTTACATTAAAACTTCTATATATAGTTTTTTTAAATAGGCTAAACAGGCCTTAAAAAGTTCACATTTAAATTTTTATAATTTCTACAACATTAAGAAAAAGCTAATAATATGATTAACACAATAATTAAAAACTAATCAAATAACAAATACGATTACGAAAAGTCGCAATAATTAAAAGCTAATAATATTTATATAAATAATATTTTTTTTATAAGATATAAATAATAATATTATATAAATAATAATTATTATAAACAGGCCGGCCTATCAGGCTTCGTAGGCCTTTTTAGAAGCCTAAGCCTGGCCTATTTATGTAAACAGGCCGTTTTCAAAGCCTAAGCCTGGCATTTTTAATAACCAGGCCAGGCCAGGCCAGGCTTATATAGGCCAGGCCGAAGGCCCCTGTAGGCCGCCTGGCCTATTCCCAACCCTACCCTTCAAAACTAAATATCTATACATAATATAAATGGGATATTCCAATTTGGTGTGAATTTTTATTATTTCCACATTTACCCTCTCATATATGGTGTTGACTTTTCTTAATGACAACATTACCCTTCAAAACTAAATATAATAATCTATACTTATTATAAATAGGATACAAGTTTTTGGTATGGATTTTTGTTATTCCCATTAATACCCCTGCCGCTCACGGTTATACTTATTATAAATAGGATACAAGTTTTTGGTATGGATTTTTGTTATTCCCATTAATACCCCTGCCGCTCACGGTTATACTTATTATAAATAGGATACAAGTTTTTGGTATGGATTTTTGTTATTCCCATTAATACCCCTCCCGCTCACGGTTATACTTATTATAAATAGGATACAAGTTTTTGGTATGGATTTTTGTTATTCCCATAATCTATATACTTATTATAAATAGGATACAAGTTTTTGGTATGGATTTTTGTTATTCCCATTAATACCCCTGCCGCTCACGGTTATACTTATTATAAATAGGATACAAGTTTTTGGTATGGATTTTTGTTATTCCCATTAATACCCCTGCCGCTCACGGTTATACTTATTATAAATAGGATACAAGTTTTTGGTATGAATTTTTGTTATCTATACTTATTATAAATAGGATACAAGTTTTTGGTATGGATTTTTGTTATTCCCATTAATACCCCTGCCGCTTGTAACATCCCATTTCGATTATTAGTATTTATTTAATTATTCGATTATTGATATTTATTTATTTATTATTAATTTTATTTATGTGATTGTTTGTGTTTATTTTATTTATGAGGGCATAATAGTCATAATCAGATATTAATTAGTTGAGAATTATAAATTAAGTTAGAAGTGATATAATTATTGAGTTAGATTAAGTTAAGGGGGTGGGATGAGTAGAGTGGGGGGTGCTGAATGGAAAAAGATAGAAAACCTAGGTATTAAGTAACTCTAAACTTCTAAACTAGAAACCATTATAAAACAAAAAGAATAGATAAGAGCTAGAGAAAGGGTCAGAGAAAGAACAAGAGCTAGAGAAGGAACAAAACCAAGAGAGGAAGAACAAGCTTGAGAATTGAAGAGGAAGGACCAAAGTTTCCAACAAATTGTTAAGGTAAGAGGGATAGTAACATAATTATTGGAGATGAATTTATGAGAGGAGAGAAAATCCTTTTCTCTAGCCCAAACTCTCATCATCTCAATTTGGGGGTTTGTATGTGGGATTTGGGAATATGTTTATTTATGAGTTTTATGTGTTGATACATAAATCTATATGTTTGTTCATGATTATTGGATGATTTTTCTTGGGAAAATACTTACTTTGATGTTAGATGATGGTATTTGAGTTGTTTTTGGTAAGTTGTGATTTTGAGCTTAAATCCATGAAATAAGTGTTTTTATGTGATTACTATGAATTTTGATGAATGAATCTTGTATGTTTGGTGTTGAATTATTGTTGGAATAATGTTTGTTAAAGTTCAAATATCATAAGTGATGATTAGGGGAAACTTTAGGTTTAATGGGATTTAACTTGTATTTTTGGAAAAATCAAAGATTGAAGTATATAATGTAAAAAAAAAAACTGTCATTTTATAAAAGTCTGAAGAGAAAACGTATATTTTGATCCCTTTTAAATCTGAATTGGTTCTTGTCGTAAACATGAAAGTTGTAGATATTTTCCTTAGCTTTCCAACGCATGTTTACGCGTCCCAATCAGATGCTCGTAACTCAAATTACGACTCATACAGTGAGCAGGTCGAACCTGCAAAATTCTGCAGGATGAACAGTAGACGATGCTAAGTTGTGGCTAGCCGGCGCAACCCCTTTTGTTGACTTTTGACCTTTTTGACGGTTTATGTACCTAGACTTCATTTTAAAAAATTTTTCGTGTATATTCCAATTACGGAGTTCGTTTTCTGAGATTATGCTTGGATAATGATATTGCTTATATTTGGGCATTACTTTAGTTTAAATTAACTTTCGTATGCTTAATTAATTGGAATTGGTGAACCCTTGATGATGTGTGGCTTTAGTGACTTGTAAATGAATATGTTGATTTATTGATGATGATAAATGATGATTTATCATGAGTAGAATTATTCTAAAGACGATGATTTAGAATATTTGGATTATATTATCCATATTAGGTTGATGTTATAGTTGAGATAAAACCATATGTTTGGTATATGCACATTTCATGCATTCATAAGTTGTGTATATTGATGAGTATCCTAGAGACGATGATCTAGTTTACTGTTATTCTAGAGACGATGATCTAGAATGTTTTAGAGACGATGATCTAAAACACTTGGGTTAAGTTATCCAAGATTATGATGAATTGGTACCACATACATATAGATATGTCTAGGTGACATCATATCTATGTGACATTAGAATGCATTAGGAATTATGTGACGTTCTTAATTGTTAATTAAATGGTACTTGACATTGTATATTTGATTTATTTGTTCGAGAGTTTTTACTTCTCAAATGTGATGAGTAATTGATAAAAGAATATGTTTAAGTATGTCTTATACATGTTTGCTTATGTCTGATACATGTCTGAGTATGTCCGATACATGCCTGTATTTGTTCAATATGTATATGAGATGTCTGAGTTGAATTTACTCAGTTGCTTTTATTTTATTTAGTGTCTGGTATGCGTTATATTCAGTCACTGATAATAATTGTGTTATCTAACCCTCTGTTTTGTGTTTGTGCTGAACCGTTGGGGGTTCAGGTTCTCAGGTTGTATATTTGTTGGTGTTCGAGTTGTTGGTGAAAGCTCCGCTCTGATTGTGACACGGGGAAGGGTTCATAGAGTCTTTATTTGTTGTTTTATTTATTTAAATTAAAGGTGTATCTTTTATAAAAGAATCTTGTATAAGTGATGATTACTAATTTTCAATGAAGAATGTAACACCTTGAACCAATATTTTTTTTTAATTCATTTTGACTCCGAGTCTTGAAAGTTATATTTTTATCCGCTGCGTAGTTTTGAAAAAGCATTCTTTTATTAAGATAAATTGAATATTGGGTTAGGGTGGTTACAAAGTTGGTATCAGAGCCCCGTTGTCTTCGGACTGTGTGAGTTATGTGTCAGTCAGAGTAGGTCTGTGCAGTCAGACCGAGTGAGCTTGTTGTCAGTCGTGTTTGTGTAACTATTATGATTTTTTGTGAATTAATTTTTGTAGTTACACTTGCACATTAGTCACTATTTAATTGTTTTGCGAATGTGTAACTAGTTTCATGAATTTTGTTGGTAGTTCTTTTGTTAGCATGTTGTTTTATTTGATTCATGAGACTTGTGTTTTTAATTGGTATTGACTTTAGAATTTATAATTCTTACTTCATGATTGAATACTAAAATGATGATAGTTTATGTGATAACTTGTTAATACTTGAATGATAAATGATATTTTGCTCTAGTTGCTTGAATATGAGATTTCTTATCTTCTTGTATTTATTGTGAGTAAACTAGATATGAAGTTGGTAATTGTTTTGGTATTAATTGAACTTGTGTAGGATGTTGAAATTTATTTTACTATCTAGAATCAAATATGACCTTGAATATGCTAGTGAAATTAATAGTTAAATTAACTATTTGTGGTAGAGTTTATGTGAATTCTTATGTATGTATATATGAGTATCTTTTGTGTAGTTCTTTATTACATAAAATAATTTTAGAACTAGTATTAGTTCTTGATGATGTGAATCTTGTTAAAAATCTAATTGTTTTCTTTAGAGTAAATGAATTCTATGATATGTTTGGCATATGTTTTCATTTACATGATATGTGATAGATTATTGCTAGTTGACTTGTTGTTTTAGTTATTTGTAAGTTATAGTGAATAAATAATGTTATTTTCTATAAGATGAATTTGATAAATGTGTTGCACAAGTTGACTATTTTATTTTGTCATGTTAGTTATCATGTTAAGATAGATATATTCTATGCTTATGTGAATATGAATTGTTGAATTTTTAAAATTCATTGCTGTGAAATATTTATCTTTTCTTGTACTGATTCGATTCTCAATTTTGAGATTTAGAGAAGATATATGTTTCTTGAATGTCTATGTGAAATGCTATGTTTTGCTTTTGTGCAATTTAATGTACATGTTCATGTTTTGTATTTCGTAGTTTATCCATTGTATTCGACATGTGTGTAAACGCTGTCGATACTAGTTTCTTTTGTGAGAGCTAGTTAGAGAACCGTAGAAGTCTACAATTAGGTATGAGAGTTGAGAATTCCAATTGGAGTTGTAGGTGGGTTTGAAATAAGTGGGGGAGAAGATAATATTCCTCTGAGATGTTTGAGTGTAGGAAAATAAGATAGATAGAGATGTCCGAAGGAGAGTGTTCAGGCGTTAGTGATGTCCGTTTCAGAGTTGGATGAACTAGAAGGGCAGCTGGAGGACCGTTGAAGAAGTTGGTCAGATCGATTGTTTTATTGTGGAGAGCGTCATTATTGTTGAGTAAGAAGAATGATGACAATATGGAGTGGTGTGTTGATTCTCGGCGATTGGATGAGAATAGCATTAGACAAGTTTATAGATTAGTTGATCAGTGCTTCTAAGTTAAGTATGAGAGATTGGAGATCAAGTTATCATAAGATAAAAGTGGATGTCGTGGTGCAATAGAAAATCCTAAGTCGGTTATTGAGATTAGAATTTTTCGGGAATTAGCTAGTTACCGTCGGAGGTATTGAAAGTTTACTAAAATAAGTTGAATGGTGTCCTTCTACAAATGATCAGGTTGTGGCTTATGCGTCGAGGGAGTAGGGGATTCATGGAAGAAGTTATCCGATTCATGATTTGGAATTGCGGTTGTTGTGTGTGTGCTCAAGATTTTTTTTTTTTTTAAAAAAAAAACATTTTGGAAGGTAAGATGAGGTTAAGTATAAGTGTCATTAACGGAAGAATGTAATAAGAAAGTTAATCGTTGGAAGGGCGTGTTAAAAACAAGTAAGGGAGGTGTACATAGAAAATGTGGCATATGTAAAGTTGCATATTCGTGAAAAGGATTATCTCACACGTGGTATGAAATAGTGGGTGTGCGTATATCTAAAGGATGGAAAACGTTACTTGGAATGAATACCAGAGAGTACTTTGGAGTATTAGGAGATAAGAGCGAGTTAAGTAAATGTTTATCGGAAAAGGTTGAGTATGAAAAAGTCGGTGCAGATTAGTAAGATTGAATTCATTGTACTTGTTGTAATGAAGAAATGATTAGCATAAGTGTAGTATGTGATGAGAAAATAAAAGATTTCGGATATTGTAATCGTGGACAGTCTAACAATATAGAGGCAATGAATAACTTAAGACTATGGTTTGAATAAGAATTGAATATGGACATATTCAGATTAAAAGGAACTAAGAGATTAAAAGGAAAAAGAAGGAACTTGTGGAAACTTGTGAAGTTATCAACAGGGATGAGATCTTTTCGAAGTGAAATGAATGAGTGGTACTTGTTGTAGAGTGTTACTTTTCGGATATTTCGTGCTTAGGAAAACACTATTGTAGTTTGGTAAAGTTGGTTTATGCAATCATTATGATTATTGGCTATTTATTGGCAAATTGAGGAACTGGCCGTCCTTAATCTCTTGTTGATAGTAGACGGAATCATGTTGATTGGAATAAACTAGTTTTGTCAAACTTTGTAGTGTGTGGAGTTTTTGGTGTTTATGTTCTGAGAATCGGATGAAGGAGTAGTATTTGGATTTGTTTCACTTAGATAATTTTCGAGGGCGAAAATTCTTTTAAGTGGGGGAGAGTTGTAACATCCCATTTCGATTATTAGTATTTATTTAATTATTCGATTATTGATATTTATTTATTTATTATTTTATTTATGTGATTGTTTGTGTTTATTTTATTTATGAGGGCATAATAGTCATAATCAGATATTAATTAGTTGAGAATTATAAATTAAGTTAGAAGTGATATAATTATTGAGTTAGATTAAGTTAAGGGGGTGGGATGAGTATAGTGGGGGGTGCTGAATGGAAAAAGATAGAAAACCTAGGTATTAAGTAACTCTAAACTTCTAAACTAGAAACCATTATAAAACAAAAAGAATAGATAAGAGCTAGAGAAAGGGTCAGAGAAAGAACAAGAGCTAGAGAAGGAGCAAAACCAAGAGAGGAAGAACAAGCTTGAGAATTGAAGAGGAAGGACCAAAGTTTCCAACAAATTGTTAAGGTAAGAGGGATAGTAACATAATTATTGGAGATGAATTCATGAGAGGAGAGAAAATCCTTTTCTCTAGCCCAAACTCTCATCATCTCAATTTGGGGGTTTGTATGTGGGATTTGGGAATATGTTTATTTATGAGTTTTATGTGTTGATACATAAATCTATATGTTTGTTCATGATTATTGGATGATTTTTCTTGGGAAAATACTTACTTTGATGTTAGATGGTGGTATTTGAGTTGTTTTTGGTAAGTTGTGATTTTGAGCTTAAATCCATGAAATAAGTGTTTTTATGTGATTACTATGAATTTTGATGAATGAATCTTGTATGTTTGGTGTTGAATTATTGTTGGAATAATGTTTGTTAAAGTTCAAATATCATAAGTGATGATTAGGGGAAACTTTAGGTTTAATGGGATTTAACTTGTATTTTTGGAAAAATCAAAGATTGAAGTATATAATGTAAAAAAAAAAACTGTCATTTTATAAAAGTCTGAAGAGAAAACGTATATTTTGATCCCTTTTAAATCTGAATTGGTTCTTGTCGTAAACATGAAAGTTGTAGATATTTTCCTTAGCTTTCCAACGCATGTTTACGCGTCCCAATCAGATGCTCGTAACTCAAATTACGACTCATACAGTGAGCAGGTCGAACCTGCAAAATTCTGCAGGATGAACAGTAGACGATGCTAAGTTGTGGCTAGCCGGCGCAACCCCTTTTGTTGACTTTTGACCTTTTTGACGGTTTATGTACCTAGACTTCATTTTAAAAAAATTTTCGTGTATATTCCAATTACGGAGTTCGTTTTCTGAGATTATGCTTGGATAATGATATTGCTTATATTTAGGCATTACTTTAGTTTAAATTAACTTTCGTATGCTTAATTAATTGGAATTGGTGAACCCTTGATGATGTGTGGCTTTAGTGACTTGTAAATGAATATGTTGATTTATTGATGATGATAAATGATGATTTATCATGAGTAGAATTATTCTAAAGACGATGATTTAGAATATTTGGATTATATTATCCATATTAGGTTGATGTTATAGTTGAGATAAAACCATATGTTTGGTATATGCACATTTCATGCATTCATAAGTTGTGTATATTGATGAGTATCCTAGAGACGATGATCTAGTTTACTGTTATTCTAGAGACGATGATCTAGAATGTTTTAGAGACGATGATCTAAAACACTTGGGTTAAGTTATCCAAGATTATGATGAATTGGTACCACATACATATAGATATGTCTAGGTGACATCATATCTATGTGACATTAGAATGCATTAGGAATTATGTGACGTTCTTAATTGTTAATTAAATGGTACTTGACATTGTATATTTGATTTATTTGTTCGAGAGTTTTTACTTCTCAAATGTGATGAGTAATTGATAAAAGAATATGTTTAAGTATGTCTTATACATGTTTGCTTATGTCTGATACATGTCTGAGTATGTCCGATACATGCCTGTATTTGTTCAATATGTATATGAGATGTCTGAGTTGAATTTACTCAGTTGCTTTTATTTTATTTAGTGTCTGGTATGCGTTATATTCAGTCACTGATAATAATTGTGTTATCTAACCCTCTGTTTTGTGTTTGTGCTGAACCGTTGGGGGTTCAGGTTCTCAGGTTGTATATTTGTTGGTGTTCGAGTTGTTGGTGAAAGCTCCGCTCTGATTGTGACACGGGGAAGGGTTCATAGAGTCTTTATTTGTTGTTTTATTTATTTAAATTAAAGGTGTATCTTTTATAAAAGAATCTTGTATAAGTGATGATTACTAATTTTCAATGAAGAATGTAACACCTTGAACCAATATTTTTTTTTAATTCATTTTGACTCCGAGTCTTGAAAGTTATATTTTTATCCGCTGCGTAGTTTTGAAAAAGCATTCTTTTATTAAGATAAATTGAATATTGGGTTAGGGTGGTTACAAAGTTGGTATCAGAGCCCCGTTGTCTTCGGACTGTGTGAGTTATGTGTCAGTCAGAGTAGGTCTGTGCAGTCAGACCGAGTGAGCTTGTTGTCAGTCGTGTTTGTGTAACTATTATGATTTTTTGTGAATTAATTTTTGTAGTTACACTTGCACATTAGTCACTATTTAATTGTTTTGCGAATGTGTAACTAGTTTCATGAATTTTGTTGGTAGTTCTTTTGTTAGCATGTTGTTTTATTTGATTCATGAGACTTGTGTTTTTAATTGGTATTGACTTTAGAATTTATAATTCTTACTTCATGATTGAATACTAAAATGATGATAGTTTATGTGATAACTTGTTAATACTTGAATGATAAATGATATTTTGCTCTAGTTGCTTGAATATGAGATTTCTTATCTTCTTGTATTTATTGTGAGTAAACTAGATATGAAGTTGGTAATTGTTTTGGTATTAATTGAACTTGTGTAGGATGTTGAAATTTATTTTACTATCTAGAATCAAATATGACCTTGAATATGCTAGTGAAATTAATAGTTAAATTAACTATTTGTGGTAGAGTTTATGTGAATTCTTATGTATGTATATATGAGTATCTTTTGTGTAGTTCTTTATTACATAAAATAATTTTAGAACTAGTATTAGTTCTTGATGATGTGAATCTTGTTAAAAATCTAATTGTTTTCTTTAGAGTAAATGAATTCTATGATATGTTTGGCATATGTTTTCATTTACATGATATGTGATAGATTATTGCTAGTTGACTTGTTGTTTTAGTTATTTGTAAGTTATAGTGAATAAATAATGTTATTTTCTATAAGATGAATTTGATAAATGTGTTGCACAAGTTGACTATTTTATTTTGTCATGTTAGTTATCATGTTAAGATAGATATATTCTATGCTTATGTGAATATGAATTGTTGAATTTTTAAAATTCATTGCTGTGAAATATTTATCTTTTCTTGTACTGATTCGATTCTCAATTTTGAGATTTAGAGAAGATATATGTTTCTTGAATGTCTATGTGAAATGCTATGTTTTGCTTTTGTGCAATTTAATGTACATGTTCATGTTTTGTATTTCGTAGTTTATCCATTGTATTCGACATGTGTGTAAACGCTGTCGATACTAGTTTCTTTTGTGAGAGCTAGTTAGAGAACCGTAGAAGTCTACAATTAGGTATGAGAGTTGAGAATTCCAATTGGAGTTGTAGGTGGGTTTGAAATAAGTGGGGGAGAAGATAATATTCCTCTGAGATGTTTGAGTGTAGGAAAATAAGATAGATAGAGATGTCCGAAGGAGAGTGTTCAGGCGTTAGTGATGTCCGTTTCAGAGTTGGATGAACTAGAAGGGCAGCTGGAGGACCGTTGAAGAAGTTGGTCAGATCGATTGTTTTATTGTGGAGAGCGTCATTATTGTTGAGTAAGAAGAATGATGACAATATGGAGTGGTGTGTTGATTCTCGGCGATTGGATGAGAATAGCATTAGACAAGTTTATAGATTAGTTGATCAGTGCTTCTAAGTTAAGTATGAGAGATTGGAGATCAAGTTATCATAAGATAAAAGTGGATGTCGTGGTGCAATAGAAAATCCTAAGTCGGTTATTGAGATTAGAATTTTTCGGGAATTAGCTAGTTACCGTCGGAGGTATTGAAAGTTTACTAAAATAAGTTGAATGGTGTCCTTCTACAAATGATCAGGTTGTGGCTTATGCGTCGAGGGAGTAGGGGATTCATGGAAGAAGTTATCCGATTCATGATTTGGAATTGCGGTTGTTGTGTGTGTGCTCAAGATTTTTTTTTTTTTAAAAAAAAAAACATTTTGGAAGGTAAGATGAGGTTAAGTATAAGTGTCATTAACGGAAGAATGTAATAAGAAAGTTAATCGTTGGAAGGGCGTGTTAAAAACAAGTAAGGGAGGTGTACATAGAAAATGTGGCATATGTAAAGTTGCATATTCGTGAAAAGGATTATCTCACACGTGGTATGAAATAGTGGGTGTGCGTATATCTAAAGGATGGAAAACGTTACTTGGAATGAATACCAGAGAGTACTTTGGAGTATTAGGAGATAAGAGCGAGTTAAGTAAATGTTTATCGGAAAAGGTTGAGTATGAAAAAGTCGGTGCAGATTAGTAAGATTGAATTCATTGTACTTGTTGTAATGAAGAAATGATTAGCATAAGTGTAGTATGTGATGAGAAAATAAAAGATTTCGGATATTGTAATCGTGGACAGTCTAACAATATAGAGGCAATGAATAACTTAAGACTATGGTTTGAATAAGAATTGAATATGGACATATTCAGATTAAAAGGAACTAAGAGATTAAAAGGAAAAAGAAGGAACTTGTGGAAACTTGTGAAGTTATCAACAGGGATGAGATCTTTTCGAAGTGAAATGAATGAGTGGTACTTGTTGTAGAGTGTTACTTTTCGGATATTTCGTGCTTAGGAAAACACTATTGTAGTTTGGTAAAGTTGGTTTATGCAATCATTATGATTATTGGCTATTTATTGGCAAATTGAGGAACTGGCCGTCCTTAATCTCTTGTTGATAGTAGACGGAATCATGTTGATTGGAATAAACTAGTTTTGTCAAACTTTGTAGTGTGTGGAGTTTTTGGTGTTTATGTTCTGAGAATCGGATGAAGGAGTAGTATTTGGATTTGTTTCACTTAGATAATTTTCGAGGGCGAAAATTCTTTTAAGTGGGGGAGAGTTGTAACATCCCATTTCGATTATTAGTATTTATTTAATTATTCGATTATTGATATTTATTTATTTATTATTTTATTTATGTGATTGTTTGTGTTTATTTTATTTATGAGGGCATAATAGTCATAATCAGATATTAATTAGTTGAGAATTATAAATTAAGTTAGAAGTGATATAATTATTGAGTTAGATTAAGTTAAGGGGGTGGGATGAGTATAGTGGGGGGTGCTGAATGGAAAAAGATAGAAAACCTAGGTATTAAGTAACTCTAAACTTCTAAACTAGAAACCATTATAAAACAAAAAGAATAGATAAGAGCTAGAGAAAGGGTCAGAGAAAGAACAAGAGCTAGAGAAGGAGCAAAACCAAGAGAGGAAGAACAAGCTTGAGAATTGAAGAGGAAGGACCAAAGTTTCCAACAAATTGTTAAGGTAAGAGGGATAGTAACATAATTATTGGAGATGAATTCATGAGAGGAGAGAAAATCCTTTTCTCTAGCCCAAACTCTCATCATCTCAATTTGGGGGTTTGTATGTGGGATTTGGGAATATGTTTATTTATGAGTTTTATGTGTTGATACATAAATCTATATGTTTGTTCATGATTATTGGATGATTTTTCTTGGGAAAATACTTACTTTGATGTTAGATGATGGTATTTGAGTTGTTTTTGGTAAGTTGTGGTTTTGAGCTTAAATCCATGAAATAAGTGTTTTTATGTGATTACTATGAATTTTGATGAATGAATCTTGTATGTTTGGTGTTGAATTATTGTTGGAATAATGTTTGTTAAAGTTCAAATATCATAAGTGATGATTAGGGGAAACTTTAGGTTTAATGGGATTTAACTTGTATTTTTGGAAAAATCAAAGATTGAAGTATATAATGTAAAAAAAAAAACTGTCATTTTATAAAAGTCTGAAGAGAAAACGTATATTTTGATCCCTTTTAAATCTGAATTGGTTCTTGTCGTAAACATGAAAGTTGTAGATATTTTCCTTAGCTTTCCAACGCATGTTTACGCGTCCCAATCAGATGCTCGTAACTCAAATTACGACTCATACAGTGAGCAGGTCGAACCTGCAAAATTCTGCAGGATGAACAGTAGACGATGCTAAGTTGTGGCTAGCCGGCGCAACCCCTTTTGTTGACTTTTGACCTTTTTGACGGTTTATGTACCTAGACTTCATTTTAAAAAAATTTTCGTGTATATTCCAATTACGGAGTTCGTTTTCTGAGATTATGCTTGGATAATGATATTGCTTATATTTAGGCATTACTTTAGTTTAAATTAACTTTCGTATGCTTAATTAATTGGAATTGGTGAACCCTTGATGATGTGTGGCTTTAGTGACTTGTAAATGAATATGTTGATTTATTGATGATGATAAATGATGATTTATCATGAGTAGAATTATTCTAAAGACGATGATTTAGAATATTTGGATTATATTATCCATATTAGGTTGATGTTATAGTTGAGATAAAACCATATGTTTGGTATATGCACATTTCATGCATTCATAAGTTGTGTATATTGATGAGTATCCTAGAGACGATGATCTAGTTTACTGTTATTCTAGAGACGATGATCTAGAATGTTTTAGAGACGATGATCTAAAACACTTGGGTTAAGTTATCCAAGATTATGATGAATTGGTACCACATACATATAGATATGTCTAGGTGACATCATATCTATGTGACATTAGAATGCATTAGGAATTATGTGACGTTCTTAATTGTTAATTAAATGGTACTTGACATTGTATATTTGATTTATTTGTTCGAGAGTTTTTACTTCTCAAATGTGATGAGTAATTGATAAAAGAATATGTTTAAGTATGTCTTATACATGTTTGCTTATGTCTGATACATGTCTGAGTATGTCCGATACATGCCTGTATTTGTTCAATATGTATATGAGATGTCTGAGTTGAATTTACTCAGTTGCTTTTATTTTATTTAGTGTCTGGTATGCGTTATATTCAGTCACTGATAATAATTGTGTTATCTAACCCTCTGTTTTGTGTTTGTGCTGAACCGTTGGGGGTTCAGGTTCTCAGGTTGTATATTTGTTGGTGTTCGAGTTGTTGGTGAAAGCTCCGCTCTGATTGTGACACGGGGAAGGGTTCATAGAGTCTTTATTTGTTGTTTTATTTATTTAAATTAAAGGTGTATCTTTTATAAAAGAATCTTGTATAAGTGATGATTACTAATTTTCAATGAAGAATGTAACACCTTGAACCAATATTTTTTTTTAATTCATTTTGACTCCGAGTCTTGAAAGTTATATTTTTATCCGCTGCGTAGTTTTGAAAAAGCATTCTTTTATTAAGATAAATTGAATATTGGGTTAGGGTGGTTACAAAGTTGGTATCAGAGCCCCGTTGTCTTCGGACTGTGTGAGTTATGTGTCAGTCAGAGTAGGTCTGTGCAGTCAGACCGAGTGAGCTTGTTGTCAGTCGTGTTTGTGTAACTATTATGATTTTTTGTGAATTAATTTTTGTAGTTACACTTGCACATTAGTCACTATTTAATTGTTTTGCGAATGTGTAACTAGTTTCATGAATTTTGTTGGTAGTTCTTTTGTTAGCATGTTGTTTTATTTGATTCATGAGACTTGTGTTTTTAATTGGTATTGACTTTAGAATTTATAATTCTTACTTCATGATTGAATACTAAAATGATGATAGTTTATGTGATAACTTGTTAATACTTGAATGATAAATGATATTTTGCTCTAGTTGCTTGAATATGAGATTTCTTATCTTCTTGTATTTATTGTGAGTAAACTAGATATGAAGTTGGTAATTGTTTTGGTATTAATTGAACTTGTGTAGGATGTTGAAATTTATTTTACTATCTAGAATCAAATATGACCTTGAATATGCTAGTGAAATTAATAGTTAAATTAACTATTTGTGGTAGAGTTTATGTGAATTCTTATGTATGTATATATGAGTATCTTTTGTGTAGTTCTTTATTACATAAAATAATTTTAGAACTAGTATTAGTTCTTGATGATGTGAATCTTGTTAAAAATCTAATTGTTTTCTTTAGAGTAAATGAATTCTATGATATGTTTGGCATATGTTTTCATTTACATGATATGTGATAGATTATTGCTAGTTGACTTGTTGTTTTAGTTATTTGTAAGTTATAGTGAATAAATAATGTTATTTTCTATAAGATGAATTTGATAAATGTGTTGCACAAGTTGACTATTTTATTTTGTCATGTTAGTTATCATGTTAAGATAGATATATTCTATGCTTATGTGAATATGAATTGTTGAATTTTTAAAATTCATTGCTGTGAAATATTTATCTTTTCTTGTACTGATTCGATTCTCAATTTTGAGATTTAGAGAAGATATATGTTTCTTGAATGTCTATGTGAAATGCTATGTTTTGCTTTTGTGCAATTTAATGTACATGTTCATGTTTTGTATTTCGTAGTTTATCCATTGTATTCGACATGTGTGTAAACGCTGTCGATACTAGTTTCTTTTGTGAGAGCTAGTTAGAGAACCGTAGAAGTCTACAATTAGGTATGAGAGTTGAGAATTCCAATTGGAGTTGTAGGTGGGTTTGAAATAAGTGGGGGAGAAGATAATATTCCTCTGAGATGTTTGAGTGTAGGAAAATAAGATAGATAGAGATGTCCGAAGGAGAGTGTTCAGGCGTTAGTGATGTCCGTTTCAGAGTTGGATGAACTAGAAGGGCAGCTGGAGGACCGTTGAAGAAGTTGGTCAGATCGATTGTTTTATTGTGGAGAGCGTCATTATTGTTGAGTAAGAAGAATGATGACAATATGGAGTGGTGTGTTGATTCTCGGCGATTGGATGAGAATAGCATTAGACAAGTTTATAGATTAGTTGATCAGTGCTTCTAAGTTAAGTATGAGAGATTGGAGATCAAGTTATCATAAGATAAAAGTGGATGTCGTGGTGCAATAGAAAATCCTAAGTCGGTTATTGAGATTAGAATTTTTCGGGAATTAGCTAGTTACCGTCGGAGGTATTGAAAGTTTACTAAAATAAGTTGAATGGTGTCCTTCTACAAATGATCAGGTTGTGGCTTATGCGTCGAGGGAGTAGGGGATTCATGGAAGAAGTTATCCGATTCATGATTTGGAATTGCGGTTGTTGTGTGTGTGCTCAAGATTTTTTTTTTTTTAAAAAAAAAAACATTTTGGAAGGTAAGATGAGGTTAAGTATAAGTGTCATTAACGGAAGAATGTAATAAGAAAGTTAATCGTTGGAAGGGCGTGTTAAAAACAAGTAAGGGAGGTGTACATAGAAAATGTGGCATATGTAAAGTTGCATATTCGTGAAAAGGATTATCTCACACGTGGTATGAAATAGTGGGTGTGCGTATATCTAAAGGATGGAAAACGTTACTTGGAATGAATACCAGAGAGTACTTTGGAGTATTAGGAGATAAGAGCGAGTTAAGTAAATGTTTATCGGAAAAGGTTGAGTATGAAAAAGTCGGTGCAGATTAGTAAGATTGAATTCATTGTACTTGTTGTAATGAAGAAATGATTAGCATAAGTGTAGTATGTGATGAGAAAATAAAAGATTTCGGATATTGTAATCGTGGACAGTCTAACAATATAGAGGCAATGAATAACTTAAGACTATGGTTTGAATAAGAATTGAATATGGACATATTCAGATTAAAAGGAACTAAGAGATTAAAAGGAAAAAGAAGGAACTTGTGGAAACTTGTGAAGTTATCAACAGGGATGAGATCTTTTCGAAGTGAAATGAATGAGTGGTACTTGTTGTAGAGTGTTACTTTTCGGATATTTCGTGCTTAGGAAAACACTATTGTAGTTTGGTAAAGTTGGTTTATGCAATCATTATGATTATTGGCTATTTATTGGCAAATTGAGGAACTGGCCGTCCTTAATCTCTTGTTGATAGTAGACGGAATCATGTTGATTGGAATAAACTAGTTTTGTCAAACTTTGTAGTGTGTGGAGTTTTTGGTGTTTATGTTCTGAGAATCGGATGAAGGAGTAGTATTTGGATTTGTTTCACTTAGATAATTTTCGAGGGCGAAAATTCTTTTAAGTGGGGGAGAGTTGTAACATCCCATTTCGATTATTAGTATTTATTTAATTATTCGATTATTGATATTTATTTATTTATTATTTTATTTATGTGATTGTTTGTGTTTATTTTATTTATGAGGGCATAATAGTCATAATCAGATATTAATTAGTTGAGAATTATAAATTAAGTTAGAAGTGATATAATTATTGAGTTAGATTAAGTTAAGGGGGTGGGATGAGTATAGTGGGGGGTGCTGAATGGAAAAAGATAGAAAACCTAGGTATTAAGTAACTCTAAACTTCTAAACTAGAAACCATTATAAAACAAAAAGAATAGATAAGAGCTAGAGAAAGGGTCAGAGAAAGAACAAGAGCTAGAGAAGGAGCAAAACCAAGAGAGGAAGAACAAGCTTGAGAATTGAAGAGGAAGGACCAAAGTTTCCAACAAATTGTTAAGGTAAGAGGGATAGTAACATAATTATTGGAGATGAATTCATGAGAGGAGAGAAAATCCTTTTCTCTAGCCCAAACTCTCATCATCTCAATTTGGGGGTTTGTATGTGGGATTTGGGAATATGTTTATTTATGAGTTTTATGTGTTGATACATAAATCTATATGTTTGTTCATGATTATTGGATGATTTTTCTTGGGAAAATACTTACTTTGATGTTAGATGATGGTATTTGAGTTGTTTTTGGTAAGTTGTGGTTTTGAGCTTAAATCCATGAAATAAGTGTTTTTATGTGATTACTATGAATTTTGATGAATGAATCTTGTATGTTTGGTGTTGAATTATTGTTGGAATAATGTTTGTTAAAGTTCAAATATCATAAGTGATGATTAGGGGAAACTTTAGGTTTAATGGGATTTAACTTGTATTTTTGGAAAAATCAAAGATTGAAGTATATAATGTAAAAAAAAAAACTGTCATTTTATAAAAGTCTGAAGAGAAAACGTATATTTTGATCCCTTTTAAATCTGAATTGGTTCTTGTCGTAAACATGAAAGTTGTAGATATTTTCCTTAGCTTTCCAACGCATGTTTACGCGTCCCAATCAGATGCTCGTAACTCAAATTACGACTCATACAGTGAGCAGGTCGAACCTGCAAAATTCTGCAGGATGAACAGTAGACGATGCTAAGTTGTGGCTAGCCGGCGCAACCCCTTTTGTTGACTTTTGACCTTTTTGACGGTTTATGTACCTAGACTTCATTTTAAAAAAATTTTCGTGTATATTCCAATTACGGAGTTCGTTTTCTGAGATTATGCTTGGATAATGATATTGCTTATATTTAGGCATTACTTTAGTTTAAATTAACTTTCGTATGCTTAATTAATTGGAATTGGTGAACCCTTGATGATGTGTGGCTTTAGTGACTTGTAAATGAATATGTTGATTTATTGATGATGATAAATGATGATTTATCATGAGTAGAATTATTCTAAAGACGATGATTTAGAATATTTGGATTATATTATCCATATTAGGTTGATGTTATAGTTGAGATAAAACCATATGTTTGGTATATGCACATTTCATGCATTCATAAGTTGTGTATATTGATGAGTATCCTAGAGACGATGATCTAGTTTACTGTTATTCTAGAGACGATGATCTAGAATGTTTTAGAGACGATGATCTAAAACACTTGGGTTAAGTTATCCAAGATTATGATGAATTGGTACCACATACATATAGATATGTCTAGGTGACATCATATCTATGTGACATTAGAATGCATTAGGAATTATGTGACGTTCTTAATTGTTAATTAAATGGTACTTGACATTGTATATTTGATTTATTTGTTCGAGAGTTTTTACTTCTCAAATGTGATGAGTAATTGATAAAAGAATATGTTTAAGTATGTCTTATACATGTTTGCTTATGTCTGATACATGTCTGAGTATGTCCGATACATGCCTGTATTTGTTCAATATGTATATGAGATGTCTGAGTTGAATTTACTCAGTTGCTTTTATTTTATTTAGTGTCTGGTATGCGTTATATTCAGTCACTGATAATAATTGTGTTATCTAACCCTCTGTTTTGTGTTTGTGCTGAACCGTTGGGGGTTCAGGTTCTCAGGTTGTATATTTGTTGGTGTTCGAGTTGTTGGTGAAAGCTCCGCTCTGATTGTGACACGGGGAAGGGTTCATAGAGTCTTTATTTGTTGTTTTATTTATTTAAATTAAAGGTGTATCTTTTATAAAAGAATCTTGTATAAGTGATGATTACTAATTTTCAATGAAGAATGTAACACCTTGAACCAATATTTTTTTTTAATTCATTTTGACTCCGAGTCTTGAAAGTTATATTTTTATCCGCTGCGTAGTTTTGAAAAAGCATTCTTTTATTAAGATAAATTGAATATTGGGTTAGGGTGGTTACACCGCTCACGGTTATACTTATTATAAATAGGATACAAGTTTTTGGTATGGATTTTTGTTATTCCCATTAATACCCCTCCCGCTCACGGTTATACTTATTATAAATAGGATACAAGTTTTTGGTATGGATTTTTGTTATTCCCATAATCTATAACAATATATAAAGGGGATAAGGGAGTTTGAGCTGGATTTTTTTGGTCCATTTTGCCCTTAACTTCCTTTATGGTTTTTTAATTATTCCATAATTGCCCTTAACTTCCTCTCTTTTTTTTTATGGTTTTTTCATCTATATCTATTCTATACTATATCTATAACAATATATAAAGGGGATAAGGGAGTATGGGCTGGATTTTTTTTTTGTCCATTTTGCCCTTAACTTCCTTTATGGTTTTTTAATTATTTCATAATTGCCCTTAACTTCCTCTCTTTTTTTTTTTATGGTTTTTTCATCTATATCTATTCTATACTATAATATATAAAAAGAATACATGAGTTTTGGGGTAGAATTTTCATAATATCAACATTACCCTTGCTTTTTTTAGTAGCAACAAAAAACTTTTATTAACAAACTCACCATAACATAAAGCGTATCTTTTTTTTGGGTACATAAGTTAGACACAGGCAGGCGCGGAACGCGCCTGCCTGGCCCGCTAGTAATAATAAAGGGGAGTTTGTGCTGACTTTTTCTTTGGTCAATTTTGCCCTTTACTATAATTTGAAATAACACTTAACAATAATACCAACAATACTCTTGATTTTTTTTAGTAGCAACAAAAATATTTTATTAACAAACTCACAATAGAATAAGGCATATTTTTTTTTGACATAAGTTAGACACAGGCAGGCGCGGAACGTGCTTGTCTGGCCCGCTAGTTAAAAATAATAAGGTTTTGTTTAGAAATATGAGATTTTATATTGGTGTGTATATAGGTCTTGCTAACTAGTGCCCCAAAAAAAAATAGTAATAGTAAAAGAAAAATTGTGTATTTTTTTTTATTTATCAAAATTTAGATTTTTGTTGTGTTGATTGCACCATATCCAAAAAAAACTTTCGAAATTTAAATCCTTAACATTTAACAAGTGCCCCTATGACACTATTTAGCATTTTTCTTTATATTTAAGGATAATTAATGTATTGACCAAAAAAAAGTAATGTAGTTATTAAGGATAATTAATTAAAAAAAATTAAAAGGCTTGTAACAAAAAAAAAGCTTTAATTAATGATTAACTGAGTACTGGGCCGATGCCGTTGGCCCATTAAAACAAAAAAAGCCCATGAAATAGCCTTATAAGTACACGCTTTCTATCATTAGGTTACTTTTCATTTATGCATCTTAGTTTCCACGCTCTTCTAGGGATGCGACGAAAAGAGTTGCGGCGGATTGGAACACAAAGCAAACACATGTCACAGAAACAACATTCAATTTTCTGCATCAAAAAGGTACCCTTTTTTTACATTCTTCATAATTCAAAAACATTCAATCTTCTGCACAAAATAACAGAACACTTTAATTGAGGAAACATGTTATGTCCCAAAACCCTAATATTTGACACCAATGTTACGAAAGAAAAAATTTTCATATGATTTTTCATATGAATGTTGGTCAATTACCCATTTTTCTCATTTTTTTTTTATTGTTCAACAACATTCAATCTTCTGCTTGAGAAAAATGTGATTGGTCCCAAGACCCTTTTTGGCACTAATATAGTGAAAAGACAATTTTTTTAGTTTGCTACAATATTTTGGATTTATTTTTTATCGCAACATACTGATTTATACCGATTGATACCTTGTTTGGATACCCATTTTTTCATTCTTGATTATTCAAGAACATTTAATCTTCTAGTTGAAAAAAAAACCCATAGTGGTTTACGATTTTTACAGGACACTTAAATTTCTATTCATAATATGTGGGGAGGTATATTTTATTCTTTATGAACCAAATGCAATCTTCCAATTGCTAAGTGTGCTAGCTTTTTGAAAGTTTTTGTATGATGGAAAGTCGGACCAAAATGGTTAAACGTCGCTTTGATGACCCTTAAGTCCAATTATTATTCATAATTGGAGTTTTTGAAATGGTATCTTTAAGTTATTGATGATCTTCGAATTAGATACTATTGCAAATTGGGATGGATAAATGCTACCTAGTGACCCTATATAAATTATGAGAAGGTTAAATTTTTCATCCTTAATTCTAATTGTTGGCTATATAAATGATGGTTAACTGTTGCCTCCATACCCTTAAGTCCAATTAACTATTGCTTATATAAATCTTGAGATGTTATATGTTGCTTTGATGACCCTTAGTTCAATTGATATTGACTATATAATGTTGACTCAATATGAAGTTAAATGTTGCATCGATTAAATCCAATTGCTATTGGTTATATAAATTCTGTGATGGATATATGTTGCATCGATGACCCTTAAATCCAGTTGACTATTGGCTAAATAATATTTGAGATGGTTATAGGTTGCCTTGATGACCCTCAAGTCTACTTTTGATATTGACTATATAATGTTGCCTCAATATGTGGTTAAATGTTGCCTCAATATGTGGTTAAATGTTGCCTCAATTAAGTCCAATTGTTATTGACTATATAATTTCTGTGTTGGATATATGTTGCCTCGACGACCTTAAAGTCTATTTGACTATTGGCTATATAAATTTGAGATGGTATATGTTGCCTTAATGACCCTTAAGTCCAATTGATATTGATTATTAATATTGCCTCAGTATGTGGTTAAATGTTGCCTTGATTAAGTCCAATTGATATTGACTATATAATGATGCCTCAGTACGTGGTTAAATGTTGCCTCGATTATGTTGTCTCGATGACCGTTAAGCCCAATTGTTATTGGCAACTATGTAAATTCAGGATGGTTAAATGCTGCCGTGACCATTAAGTTCAATAGCTATTGGCTATTTGTTCTCCGATAATTCAATAGCTATTGGCTATGAAAATTGTGGGATGATATGTTTGAGCCGTTGACTTAGATGATTTATTAATGTGTAATACTTTATTCAAAACATATAATTGATATGGCTAAATGTCGGCTCGATGACCCTTAAGACCAATTGATATTCGTTATGTGAATTTTGAGATGGTATCGTTGTGCCATTGATCGTTGACCCTGAACCTAGCATTTGTAGTGTAAACTTTTTAATCGTTCTTTATTTGGATGGATGATATTGAGTCATTGAATGAAGGGAATGCAGAGAAGCCTTTGATTCTTTGGAGTGCACTGATGCATAAGTTTGTAATTGGTGTGTTGCTTGTATAATTGCGACGGCATATAATTTGGTGTCCCTTGGTTCTGCTCTTTTTTGGTTTAACAATATCCTATGATTTTCCATTTCCCTTTTCCTTGTGCGTGTGGAAACTGGCCAAGTACATAAAGTCAATTTACTACTGCTAAGGAAAAAGTAGTTCTATGCATGCACTTTCCTTTAATTCAAATTGTGTATTAGTGACTGATTTTTTTGTTCTATCTAACTGCTTAATCAGTACTACATGGTAAAGTGCAAAAAGTGCAGAGTATGATATGGTGAAAGCAAAGATATATGATTCTTTGCAGAGTAAAATGGTTTACTCCAAAAGCCAAAAAAAAAACCTTTTTAAGATGAGTCCTGGAATTTGAAAATTTTGATCTCTTGAAATAATTGAGGTTAAAGAAAGTACTATGCAACTAAAAAATTGGGGATCATCATTATAAATAATGTGATTTAATTGCATCTATATACAAAATTAAGTTTAATTTTGGTATAATGAGCTATAACTATGAGCAGGTGAATTAAGTTGCACAAAAATGCTTGTGTTTTTCTTCACAGAGGGTATGTTTGAGTCATTGATGGTCCTGGATTTAGATGCTATCGCAATGTGAATTCTTTATTCACGAAGTATAAATGAGATGGAAAGTGTAACCTCCATGACCCTCAAGTTCAATATCTATTCAAAATGTAATTCTTGGGATGGCATGTGCCTTGATGAAATGCAATTCATAATGCAAAATTAATACAAGTTTCAGCCTTTTCATTCATTTGCAGCTATAATATGACAATTATTTGTAATCTAAAATTGAGATGGTATGATTGAGCCTTGATTATCCAAAATGTTACTTGAGCTGAATAGAATCACTAGCAACTTTGCTCATAAGGCTTTGTCCATGATATGATTCTTAGGTGTGTGTTGGGCTTGAATTAGAAGAGCTATATGGATGCTAACTTAGCCTTCATGATAAAAGTTATGGTCAGCTCCATATAAAGTGAAAGTAGAACCCTCGTCACAAGCCATAATAGCTACTATGGCTTGTGATTTTAGTCTTTAGTTTCAAGCCATTGATGAGGTGACTAATCATGAGTTCAATCTTCTGGTTTATCCTTATTTATCACATGATAGAAAGGGAGGGTTGGTAGACACTATGGTTTTTAACGATTTAGACTATTTGATGGGAATTTGATAAAGTTGCATTTATATCAAGTAAAAAAGAGCTTGCAAATATTATGGCACTAGATCAGCACAAAAAGCTGAAAGTTCAGTAACTATGTGTCCTCTTGGTTAATCAATATGGTTTTATGGAGTGACAGTACAGGGTGCTATTTGGCTGATGGTATGTCATTTTTATATGCGGGAATAATAGATCATATGATTTGGCTGAATTAGTTTGATTTATATGGTATAATCACATGGATAATTCTTGTTAAATTTTGCAGCCAATCATTTTTATATCTTGGATTAATTAATAGATGGGCTTGGCTGCTGTTTTGTTTTTATTCTTCTATACTCCGTCAAGTATTTATATTCCAGCCTAAGAGGTTTCTTGATGGGTCCTAGACAGAGTGGAGGTGCACACTCATGCCTAAGTCCTCCTATATTTAATTATATCAGGAAGCACCACTAATTCTATTTGCAGTGTTTTTGTTCTCACAGCAGTGGAGTTCATGCTGGGCACTACTGGTTTGAGGAATATTCGGAATCACTGGTATGTATTTTAATGTGTTATTCTATTCATCATAGTGTATATTCACTGTGCATTTCTCTATTTGTCACGAATCGTATAAAGTGGCATAATATTGGCTACTATGATTGTAGAACCGTAGACATGGTTGATGGAAAAATATTGTCGAGCAAACATACAGTCTCAGTAAACATCTTGTCGAGCATACTTCTACCATTAATTCTAAAAGTAGACACCTATAAGAAGTGTGCCAACATTCTGTTTTCTATTGTTCTAGTCACAAAGAACTGTCATTGCAGAAAGGGAAAGAGTTATTCACTACTTTGAGGTTATTATTAAGAGTTATTCATTGATGATCCCGGAACTAGATGCAATTGCAATGTGAGTTCTTTATTCACAAAGTATAAATGAGATGGTAAAGTTTAGCCTCATGATTCTGAAGTACAAACAATATCTATGTGTCCCCTTAGTTTATCAATCTGGTTCTATGGTGTGACAGTATATTGGTGATATGTATTTGCACAGTATCAAATTCTCAGTAGGATCACAAAGGGGAGAAGTATCTTGGCAGTATCTTACAATGTTTTTGACTGCAGACCTATCATAAAATAAGGGATTCATCGGTGGAAAAAACGGTGTGCGATCAATGGCTTAAATTTGGTGGGTGTTTGTATAACAATCACATAGCAATATATTGAGTTTAATGGATATGTTCTGTGGGGTGATTTGATGGAATACATAGTTGTTATTAGAGGATAGTGTAAAATTAATTTACATTGTCAGTGCTTATCCTATTTTCTCCAGTATATTTGTGTTGATAATTGTAAATACAAGTCTTGGATTTAGTAACCGAATACATGTGAGCTCTTACAAGTGGGTACCAAAGTGCAATTGATGAATTGATCATCTAGGACAATGAGACTGTTGTGGAACACACGAGTAAGCCCTAATGTCGTGTACTCTTTACAACATATATGGGAGGAATCGATGGTATCATTCATCAAAGGTGCTATGATTCTCGTTTGCTACGGTAATTTCTGGATTTTCATTCCAACATTTGGTTTACAATTGATACTGGATACTGAAATTTTCATTCTTGATAATTCAAGAACATTCAATCTTCTGCTAAAAAAACCCTTATTATTCAATCTTAAAAAAACAAAAGGTCCTTAATTGAGCAAATGTGCTATGTCCCTTGACCACGAGACCCTGTTTGGCGCAAATATTTTGAAAAGACAGATTTTTGTTTGCCACAGTAATTTTGGAATTTTTTCATTCCAATGTATTGGTTTATGATTGATACCTTGTTGGGATTACCCATTTTTTTCATTCTTATTCAACAAAATTCAGTTTGGTACCAATATTGTTGTGATTACCCATATTGGTTTACGAAATGATTGATACTTGATACCCATTTTTTTATTCTCTGTAATGGATGAGATGAATTTGACAATTCTTTGGAAACCGAAATATGAATTCTTTAAATATTCATATTGTTAAATTGTTTGGGTGAGTTAATATGAATTTCTATTCATAATATCTGGGTATATTTTATTCTTTGATGACTAAATATTAAGTTTTGTCCATGATATGATTCTTAGGTTTGTGTTGGGCTTGAATTAGAAGAGCTATATGGATGCTAACTTAGCCTTCATGATAAATGTTATGGTCAGCTCCAAATAAAGTAAAAGTAGAACCCTCATCACAAGCCATAATTGCTACTATGGCTTCTGATTTTAGTCTTTAGTTTCAAGCCATTGATGAGGTGATTGATCATGAGTTCAATCTTCTGGTTTATCCTTATTTATCACATGATAGAACGGGAGGGTTGGTAGACACAATGGTTTTTAACGATTTGGACTATTTGATGGGGATATGATAAAGTTGCATTTAAATCAAGTAAAAAAGAGCTTGCGAAAAGCTGAAAGTTCAGTCACTATGTGTCCTCTTGGTTAATCAATATGGTTCTATGGAGTGACAGTACATGGTGCTACTTGGCTGATGGTATGCCATTTTTATATGCGGGAATAATAGATCATACGATTTGGCTGAATTAGTTTGATTTATATGGTATAATCACATGGATACTTGCTAAATTTTGCAGCTGTCATTTTTGTATCCTGGATTAATAGATGAGCTAGGCTGCTGTTTTGTTATTATTAGTCTATACTCAGTTAAGTATATACGTTTTATTTTCCAGTCTAAGAGGTTTCTTGACGGGTCCTAGACAGCGGAGGTGCACATTCATGCCTATGTCCTCCTATATTTAATTCTATCAGGAAGTACCACACTGTAATTTGGTATTCGTGGTGTAAATTCAGACCAAGATTTCTTAATTGTCACATCGGTGGCCCTAAGTGAATTCTGAAAGCTTTTCTATTATATTCAACTGCTTAAGCAATACATTATGGCAAAAGTTTAGAGAGAGAAGAACATGATATGGTGAAATCAAAGAGACATGATTCTCTATAAGGTAAAAATAGTAATCTTTTTCAGGACAAGCCATGGAATTTTAAAATCCTGATCTCTAGAAAGAGTTGAGGCTAAAGAAATTCTCGCGCAGCTAAACAGTGGGGGATATCGTCATAAATCATGAGACTTAATATCTATGTGTCCCCTTAGTTTATCAATCAGGTTCTATGGAGTCACAGTATATTGGTCCTACAACCTGTATTTGCGCAGTATCAAATTCTCAGTAGGATCACAAAGGGGAGAAGTATCTTGGCAGTATCTTACAATGTTTTTGATTGCAGACTTATGATAAAATGAAGGATTCATCGGTGGAAAAAACGGTGTGCGACAGTGCGATCAATGACTTAAATTTGGTGGGTGTTTGTATGCTAATTCTTTTAAACCACAATGTCAAAATTGTCTGCATATCTTTTTTTTTTTTTGCAATTGATATCCTATTAGTTAAATGTTTATATGATCTTACACAACATTAATATATTTGAGTTTCGGTGTACAATGTGCAATTTGTTGCTTGTAGATTACTTTTACTTGATAAGATGGGATTCTCTGGTGATCTATAGCTAAGGTAAATTTTCGCTATCTGTTGGCTTGAATTTGTTTCATTCTTTTTTCTTTTCTTCAAGAACAACAATATAACAAAGAAACACACATTGTCGTTAACAATAAGAAAAAGAAACACCTATTCTCGAAACCTCTGAGTATGATCCCTTTTGTTTGCAATCTTTGTTTGACATATCATGCAGGACAACGAGACTGTTGTGGAACACACACGAGAAAGCCCTAATGTCGTGTACTCTTTACAACATATATGGGAGGAATCGATGGTATCATTCATCAAACGTGCTATGATTCTCGTTTGCTACAGTAATTTCTGAGTTTTCATTCCAACATTTGGTTTACAATTGATACCGGATACTGAAATCTCCATTCTTGATAATTCAAGAACATTCAATCTTCTGCTAAAAAAACCTTATTATTCAATCTTATAAAAACAAAAGGTCCTTAATTGAGCAAATGTGCTGTGTCCCAAGACCATGAGACCCTGTTTGGCGCAAATATTTTGAAAAGATAGATTTTTGTTTGCTACAATAATTTTGGAATTTTTTCATTCAAATGTATTGGTTTATGATTGATACTGTACGTTGTTGGGATTGCTCATTTTTTTTCATTCTTATTCAAGAAAATTCAATTTTCTGCTAGAAAAAAGAGAAACCTTTAATTAAGGAAATGTTCTGTGTCTCAAGACTCAGTTTGGTACCAATATTGTTGGGATTACCATATTGGTGGATGAGATGAATTTGACAATTCTTTGGAAACTGAAATATGAATTCTTTAAATATTCATATTGTAAAATTGTTTGGGTGAGTTATTATGAATATCTATTCATAATATCTGGGTATATTTTATTCTTTGTTGACTAAAGCCATAATATCTGAAAACTTTTGTATCTGTATGGTGTAAATTCGGACTGAGGTGGTTAAATGTCAGTTCAATGATTCTTAAGTCCAGTTATTATTCATTATGTGAATTTTTTGAGATGGTATTTTGAGTTATTGATGACCCGGAACTAAATGCAATTGCAATGTGAATTATTTGTTCATAATGAAAATTGGGATGGTTAAATACAATGCTTAAATGTTTTATCGATGATCATTTCTGAGATATCATATGCGGCCTTGACGACTCTTATATTATGAAATGGTTAAATGTTGCCTGGATGACCCTCAAGTCAATGCTTAAATGTTGTCTAGATGACCCTTTCTAAGATCATTATATGTTGCCTTGATGACTCTTAAATTATGATACGTTAAACGTTGTCTCGATAATCCTTGAGTCCAATTTCTATTGGTTATATACATTTTTGAGATGGTTAAATGTTGTCGATGACCCTTAAGTCCAATGCTTAAATGTTGCCTTGATGACCCTCAAGTCCAATTGTTATTGGCTATATAAATTCTGAGATGATTATACGTTGTCCATCTTGATGACTCTTAAATTATGAGATGGTTAAACGTTGCATCGATGACCCTTAATCCAATTTCTATTGGCTATATAAATTCTGAGATGGTTAAATGTTGTCTTGATGACCCTTAAGTTCAAATTCTATTTGCTATTTCAAATATGGTTAAATGTTTCCCTGAAGAACCTTACATTTTGAGATGTTAAATGTGGCCTTGATGACCCTTGCCTATATAAATATTATGAGAGATGGTTAAATGTTGTCGTGATGACTCTAAAGTCCAATTTCTATTAGCTATATAAAGTATGAGATGATTATATGTTGCATTGATGATCCTTAAATTCCGAGATGGTTAAATGTTGCATCGATGATTTTTAAGTCTTATTTCTATTGAACTATAAAAATTCCGAGATGATTGCTTCAATGACTCTTAACTTTTGAGATGGTTAAATGTTGTCCCGATGACCCTTAAGTTCAATTTCTATGCTATTGGTTATATAAACTCTGAGATGATTATATGTTGCCTGGATGACTCTTATATTTTGAGATGATTAAATGTTTTCTCGATGGCCCTTAAGTCTGATTTTTGTCTTGGCTATATAAATTCTGAGATGGTTAAATGTTGGCTCGATACCCTTAAATTGTTAAATGTTGCCTCGATAACCCTCAAGTCCAATATCTATTGGCTACATAAATGATGGGATGGTAATATGTTACTTTGATGACCTTTAAATTATGAGATGGTTAAATGTTGTCTCGATACCCTCAAGTTCAATGGCTATTTACTTTGCAAATTGTTGGATGATATGTTTCAGACATTGGTTGCCCTGAACCTAGACGCTATTATAATATGTGAATAGTTTATCAAAATATGTGGAAATGTAGCCTCAATGACCATGAAATATAATTTATATTCACTGTGTATTCACACAATTTGAAATGGCATCTTTAAGCCATTAATGATGTCCTGGAATGAGATGATATTGCAATGTGAATCTTTAATCATATGGTTAACTGTTGTCTTGTGACGCTTAAGTTCAATAGCTATTGGGTATGAAAATTATGGGATGATATATTTGAGCCATTGAACTAGATGATATTGTAATGTGTGAATACTTCATTCAAAACAATGACCCTTAAGATCAAATGATGCTCGTTATGTGAAAATTTTGCAATCGTATCTTTGTGCCATCGATCATTGATCCTAGACCTAGTCATTGTAGTGTAAACTTTTTAATCATTCTTTACTTGGATGGATGGTATTGAATCATTGAATGTAGAGAAGCCTTTTTATTCTTTGGGGTGTACTGATGCATTCATTTTTAATTGTATTGTTGCTTGTATAATTGCGACGACATATAATTTGGTGTCCTTTGGTTCTGCTCTTATAAAGTTGTATTTAAATCTAGTAAAAAAGAGATTGTAAATATTATGGAGAAGATGCTGAAGTTAAATTTCTAGCACTAGATCAAAGCAAAAAGCTAAAAGCTAAAAGCTATGGAGTGACTGTATCATGAACCGTTGAGTAAATATTGAAAGCTTAAAATAGAATGACTTGAATCTACATATTGTAGAAACTGAGACGAAGGCTTAAAACCAACTGTTTCCTTCTATACTTGAATGATGAAGGTTTAAGCCCTTAGCCCTTGGCTTCTGTTTTGGCTCTTCTTCTATACTTTTTCTGTTCTGGTCTAATTGATTCCGCTGTGTAAACATTTGCTTTGATGTAGCTGGTGTGTGTTTTGTATTGCTACTAAGTGTATTTGAATGATTAAAGCTCAATTCAACGTGTTTATGCATTAACTTTGCTGATGAAATAACTATTATATTTCGGCAATCTGCAGTATTGCTCTGGAGTTTATTACCGAGACTGATTATTTTTGTCTTATCCAACTGCTTAACAGCTTAAGCAGTTCATCATGGTAAAGTGCAAAGAGAGCAGAACATGATACAGTGAAACAACAAAAGCGAGAAACAATCCTTTTCAAGATAAACTGTGGAATTTTTAAATTTTGATCTCTAGAAAGAGTTGTGGCTAAAGATAATCAAAATTGAGTTATGTTTGAGTATATTTATCTGAAGTATGAAATCTTTATTCAATATATTTTCAGCATGGAGCATTTTTCCTAGATACGTTAAATGCAACTTCAATATGAGTTAATTATCCATAATCTAAAATTGAGAGGTACGCGCGTCCAGTGGGGAAATGTGTTCTTACGGAGATAAAGCTACTAATCCAACTGTTCCAGAAGATTTGAGTCTTGATTATACCATATTTTGTGGTGTGGTTGATATTCTTAAGCAGGGTGGTCTGACCTTGAGTTTTACTTTTAGTTCTCTTCCTGCTTTTATTCGATGATCCTTTATTCTTATTTAGTATCAATTTTGTTGCAGTCTTAGGGGTCATTGGCCGTTTTTTTCTCTCGTAAATTTTCTCATATTAAACACTAGCAACACATTACTAGCATCATGCTTAGCTCATTTACTATACTATTGGTTTATCAGAAATTTCCTAATTAGTTAGAGTTGAATAACATAACGATTAATTGGGTGCATGAGCTTTTTCTGAAAACATATATCATTATTAAGAGCTTAAAATACTATTAATTGAACTATTTAACTATTTAATCTTTAATTCAGAGGGATATGGTCCTGAGAAATTATTATCCTGCAGCAGTCTGCAACATAATGACTAATAACAAAATCTTAAAGAAAAAACTTTACACTATACTTTTTCTCACCATAACTAGTTGATTACTTACACTGTTACACAGTTTGGAGGTTTGATAAAGAAAAATGGTGAAAGAAGAAGTATGCTTGATTATGAAGAAAGTTGATTATTTGCACTAAGAAAAGTCCTTGTATGACTGTTGGGCATGTGCCCCAAGACATCAAGTTAGTTTTTTGATTCTCCTGTCAAGCTTAAATGCAACATCCTCTTGTGTAGTTTTTTGATTCTCCTGTGAAGCTTAAATGCAACATCCCCTTTTATGTAAAAGTATGAGAGAAATTTGAGCTTTGTTTTAGGCTAAAGTGTGGTTGGAAGTTGGTGAGTGTGTACAAATCATATTAGTATCACTATACTTTGTTGTCCACTTGAGTACTCTTTTTGGGATACATTCTAGAAGCTGACTTTTCCAAACCTTCTAAAGTTCTAATCTTTCTTTACAAAATGTTATTTCTGCTTTGTACTTACTAAACATTTGATCAAGTAATTGACTTTGTTTCTGATTGGATCATTTCAAATTTTGAATACTGCTACCACAATGTAGGTGCATTGCTTTTACACTCTAATGCAACATCCAAATTTCAAACAAAAGAATCATGAAAGTGGGATCAGGAACGTCTAGATTACTCGCGCAATAAAACAATTTCAACCGTTTATTCAGATCGAACGGCTCGGAGCTGTAGCTACGTCACACAGTTACAACAGGAAATCCAATTTCATGAAGGTAGATTACTGCCAAATTTTTAGTCTAAATTGTATTTCTTTTGGTGTCAACTCTATTTTAAACAAACAGTCTCAGAATTCCATCATTTGTTTCAATTCTGGTTCTAATTACTCTGCTCTATCTTGAAATTAAATAAATATAACCTCTGAATCCCATCATTTGTTTCAAGCAATTAATCACATAATAATCTATACAATTACAATACAACAATCTTCTTGATATCCCTAGTCACTAGTCGAACGGAAGACCACCTAGGGATATTTGAGACTATAATATATGGCTAGCTAGCTAAGCCCTGTACCTGCTGTTCATGTAAACTGAAACCGCATTAGAAGCTTTACAGATTTTAATTGCTCACCCTTCTCATCATTTAGAGGGATTGTTCTGAATCCAGATTTCAGGTCAGGAATTGGCAAACATGTTTGTCCGCCAAAATCATCCTTTTCATGCTTATCATACTCTCTAACTTCTATCCTAAGCAAAGCAAGCTCTGGAACACTTAAAGGAAATTCAAACTCTTCATCCCAAACTGGAAACCAATCATCATAAATTACCCTGGTCTTCTTAATGGCTTTATCAGCTGGTACTCCAACAATACAAACCTGTAATATATAAAATTAAGAGTCAAGTAATAAATCTTGTTTCTCTCTCTTTTATCGTTGATAAGTACAGTCATAGTTCTAAATTGCAATCTGCAGCAGCAATGTAACATGTTTTGAGATCTCCACAACGGTATTTCTAGCCGCATCAACCTCATTTTCAGGTTTGCAGCGTGTTCTGCTACATTTCCAAGGTATTGTCTGCTTTAGATCTTGTAAAAGGCGTCTTGGTATTTAGAGGATCATTGGTGTTATTTATAAACAAACTTTTAGCCACGATTTTCAGGCAATGCGAGAGACTCTTAGGTGTACCGGAACAGTAGTTCTCCAGTTGAGTTTAAGAGGTTAAAGGGTCTGTAAGCCTTCATGCGTGGCTTAGACCATCAAACAGACAAAGCTAATGTTCCAACCGCAAGCCACATTTTCAAGGTATTGTCCGATTTGGGATCTTGTTTAAAGCCTTCATGACTTTGTTTTTTGTTTAAGGCGCCCCAGTGATTAGAGGAGTGTGAGTGTTGTTTATAAACTACTCTTAGCCTCGATCCCTGACAAGGCCAAACTTTTTAGTGTACCAGAACACAGCGTAACCACGACCGCAATTTAAAACTATGAGTAGAATAACACAATTAACTCTTCAAATTCTAGCAACTATGTCAGCTGACAGATTACTGATAAGTACTCACCTTTGTGTAAAAGTCTGGAGGAGAGAATGTATCAAAGTGTGTTTTGCTAAAATCTGAGCTCCACCCATTTCCCATATATAATTTAACCTATAGGTGGAAAGGAGAGAATTTTCAAAATATGTCACCAAATGAATTGATTTCCTTCTCAAATAATGTCTCACCTTCAATGTCGTTTTCGCAGGCAGTGTTCTTTTAGGATCAAAACACTCACTGTTTGAACCTTTTTCCATAAGAAAATCAGGCTTTTTCACATAACCACACCCTCCATTTGCTCTAAACATCCCTTGCATATACCAAAGTGATTTTCCATGCCCCTGATAAAGAATACACATGTTAAAAATGTTAGTATCAAAGGTGCATTAAACAAAAATGATGGAAAATAGTAAACACTAAGATAAACCTTTTATTTGAAAAGAGCCTTGATCTCTCAAGTCCCTGACCTGCATGTTAAATGCGACCATCTGAGCTCCATACATCCACCCTATATGGGGCCTGTAATTTGAGGAGGTGACACGTGTTCCCTTTGGATACACCCTAATAATATGCTTCTGCGTAAACCTGTTGTAAGCATAAAATGCAACCATCTTAGTTGTTAAGTTTTATATATTTGCAGTTACTATTAGATATTAAGTAATCAAGGGTAAACACAGACGTGGACATGAAATTGACACATAGGCGCCATAAAATAATTTAAGAAAAGAGAAGTGATTGATAGTAAGACATGTATCAATGTCGTGTCCAGAGTCTAACGCTGATACTTGCGAGACACGGAACATAGTATCAATCTGAAATGTATGTGTACTAGGTTTGACTATTTGCCAAATACCTAACAATATCAGCTCCATAAGAGGCAGAAGCCCTTTCAAGTTCCTGCTCACTCAAGCTCAAGCGCTTAACATCACCAGCAATTTTAAGGTGATCCCTTACATTTCCTTTGGGTTTACCAGCATGGATTGTAATCAAACGTTTGTACTGAGGTGCACTCTGCTGGTCTGGTTTTTTATCACGAGGATTCAAACCTTCCTCATCAAGGTCACTTTCACTGCACTGTAAAGTTAGGATAAAACAAATAACATAAACATACAGAACTCATATAAGATATAAATCAAATTTGAAAAGAAAAAAAATATGTTTCTCTGCTCACTTTGTCTTCAGCTTCAATACTACGGGCTGGTGATGTTCCATCTTCACTCATTTCCCTTTCACTGTCACTAGTATCCTTAAATTGTTTGGAATCGAGATATTCTTTCGGTGGTTTGGTTGATATAAGAATTCGATCTTTTAGTGATTCTGGTGAAGGAAACTCTGTCAAAGGATCTGTCTGAGGAAAATAGAGCATGTCTCCAAATATTTGAGTTGTCATCTAAAAATAAAAAGATTAACTTCACATTCAGTATCCGAAAAAAAAGGGACATAAAGGAATAATTGTTAGAATTAGTTGAATATCGTTAAAGGTAGTTACAAATTGTTTATGACAAGTTAGCTTACATGCGTGCGTCATTCACTTGCCAACCAATAGTAGTGGGCCTTGGCCCTAGGACACATCCTAACTAAGCTAACTAATCGTAATCAATTTGTCCTTAAACAATATTCAACTAATTCTAATAGTAATAATGGAAGAATACCTCTGCAACTTTAGCTTGAAGATCTTGTGTAAGATGATCTTCTAAAGTTATAATGACAGGGTAACGAGATTTAACGAAAGCATACTCTTTTATGGACTTCAAACATTGGACTAGTGAGACGGGAGTTGTAAGCGTTCTGCGTGCAATATATCAGAAAAATGTTCAAAAATTAAATGGATCTATAAATTTGCATCATGAATATCTCAAATCACTACAATATCAAAATACATAAAATGGAAATGGTTCAAATAATGCTGTGAAAAATTGAATTCAGAATTGGTTAGTTAAACTAGATAATTGGTCTCATTGGCTATATACCATAACTAACAAGTGTAACTAACTTTTACATTACCTTCCATGAACTACGACGATGTCATCTTTAGCTGAATTTGGCCATACATCTAATTCAATTACTCGGACGCCTCGTTGCAAAGCCTTTATGATTGGCACATCACTGCAATCACTACTCAGTTGATTTCCAGTTAGATAGGAATTGTGTCCTGTATATATGAAATAATGTGATAACGGGGCATTCATGTCATGGTGTACCTGGCATAACACATCATTGATATTGTCAAGAAGGGACCTAAAACATTTCTAAAGTTAACATCACTAATGTTAAATAAACTTGACAGGCTAATGACATAAAAATGCTAACGAGAGTCCTTAAATTTTTTGATTGAGCATCTTCCTATGTTGTCATCTAGGGAGATGGATATAAGGATGATTTGGTGGCCGAGGTAGATGAGTTAGAGAGTATAGTGATAAGATAAGAGGCCAGAGTTTGATTTCCACCCTCAGTAAAACAAACAATATTAATTACTAACATCGACCATTTAAATTGGATGAGTTTGGTAATTAACATATTTTTTAGTAATTTCAATTTCTTTTTGCAGTTTTTTTGTTAAATAGCCTAGTGGACTCGCACACTTTATGGAGATGTGGGGAATCTAGAGTTCGAACCCCAACCCCTCCAATATTATCTCTGATAGCTACCAACTTAGTTACACTTACGGGACATTTTTATAATATATATAATCTTGCCTTGTAATTGAAATTCTTGGATTTCTTTCTATGTATGGTCGAGTATTGTTCTCGCTAGATAGTGTGTGTAAGGTCTCGCCAACAATGTGTCGTGATCAAAGTCTAGAGTGTTTAGTATTTTGAGTAAATAGTGACTTCCTGTTTTCCCTCGTTGTGGCCTTGTACATGGCCCACATACTCGGGTAATTGCTCACATAATAATTGAAGTATAATAATCGAAAGTGATGTATATCATATTAATTTGAAGATAAAATTAGAATAAATATAAAATATAAAACGACATTATTATATTAAGACAAAATGAATAATTGATGTTTCACACATTCAATGTCAATGATTCAAATTAACATATATCAATTGACAACAAAATTGTTAGAACCAAAGTATGACGCTATGTAACTTCAACAAAATCACAATGACAAATACTTTTTTTTTGTTCGGATTAACTATCTGATTTCTAAGAAAAAACGGTTGTATTAATTTGAAATTCGACCAAAAAGAAAATAAAGTTTGACAAAGAATAATATGACAAAATCATTGTGAATCCAAACTTAAACTAACTTATCTATGGCATTTCAAAAGTAGTGGTAACATGATGGTCCCATTTCTTCTGTCTTGTGTACTAAAACCAAAGTAAATAAATAAATAACAAAATATAAAGGGGAATAAAAACAAAAGTATTTTTCTACCTCTTTCCCGCGCGCATTTTAGGAAAAGAAGAAAAAGACGGAAAAAAAGTGGGGAAAGCGCACACCTGTGTTATCAAGGGACCATTGAATTCATCAAACAACAAAAACTGGAAAAATTCATCAACCGTAAGTCCCTCTCCGGAATCTGAAATTCCGTCACCATCATCATCACCACCGCTTTCCTGATCTCGTTTCCGCGATTGCAGAGCATTTTCAATGATCCGTTTTGAATCCTCTTCAGTGCAATCTGGTTCGCATTGATGTTCAAGCAAAAATCGTCGAAGTTGATCGGCAGATATGGTAGATCCGCCTTCGGAGAAATTGGAAAAAACTTCCTTGACATCGGACGGGGGTGCTTGTTCGGAGATAGCGAATTTTCTGTTGAAGTATTTGAACATTGTGTAATTGTAGGTGAATGTAGCCATTGTTATTGAGATTGAAGGTGGTTTTGTAACTGCATTGGTTTGGTTTGCTACGAAAACGGTTACATGAGAAGAAGAAAGAGAAATGGATTTTGGTGATGAAATGAATGGATGGAAGAAAATATTGAATTTGGAGTTTGAGAGAGAGAGAGAGAGAGAGAGAGAGAGAGAGAGAGAGAGAGAGAGAGAGAGAGAGAGAGAGAGAGAGAGAGAGAGAGAGAGAGAGAGAGACTTCAATGCAATTCCATCTTTGCGTTTGAAGCGCGATGGATCGGTCGTTGGTTTTTTCTTCATATATGGTAGGTATATTCATTGCATATGTGTTTGTGTTTAAGTGTTTGAATTAGTTTATTTTTGAGCTTATGTCAAATAATTTATATAAATAAATAAGTTTTTATGATTAAGGTAGTTTATGAAAATATAATTTATGAAAATATAATTTTTGTTAGTGAAAACTTATAAATAATATATTAGTTTATTTATTTACATAAGATAAAAAATAAGCCAAATTTAAACAGACTTTATATTTATAAAGCATGGACACGACATAAGAGATTGACACGTCAATATTAATAATAATTTAATGAAATAACATAATTTGATATAATGTGAACTAAATTAATATTGTAGGCAAATATGAAATTAAGTAAACACAAGAAAAAATTACAACAAAAAAACCGAAAGAAAAACTTAATTTGTGTAAAAATTATTTATTTAGTAACTAGATGAACAAGATATACAAAAGAGTTTTGTGTTTAAAAAATATCCAAAACACTCATTTTTTGTGTGAAAATGTAAGAAGAAAATCTTAGAGAAGAGGAGTTTATCCACTTAGCATTTATCTTAATGAAATACAACCATAGATAATATGGTTAAATATGTTTTTACTGTTTCTTATAAATATTTTAATTCGTTTTTAATACATAAAAGTTGATTAAAAATTGAGACAAAAAATATTTGGGTCCCAAAAGTTGCTGAAATTTTTTAGAGACTAAAAATCAAAATCGAGATATTTATATAGATCAAAAAATTATTTTACCATATATATGAAATGCTTAAAGAGTGTCCCATGAGACACAATAACTTATTATTTCACGAATGTGACAATTATTTTCAAAGGGAGAAAATAAAAATTTTGAATCATCTCCAATCTTTTCTCTCGTATTCGTCATCTTTTCTCTTCATTTTTTTGGAAGTGTTTTTTAGTGTTAGTTCACATTTCACCAAATGCATATCCCACTTACCCTCATACTTTCCCTTCTCTTCTCTAGAAGATCTTCTCCACCCACCCACAAATCCTCCACCAAAATACCCGGTAGTTGTTTTTTCAATATGAGCTGGTTGTTGATGACATTCGTATATCATTATTTTTTGCGTAAATTAAGTAAGCTTTGTACGCAACTGTAACCATTAGTTTCTTGAGCCTTGTTGGATTCAAATGAGAGGCAAAATAATCATATCATACATTCATGCATGTTTGTCTAATTGAAAGAATAATCATATGGTATTCAACAAAAAAACACCAACGGAAATGTTCTATGAACACAATTTTATAAACACACCTGAGACCTGACAAATATACTGTTTGGGTACCTTTTTTGATTATTAAATAATATAATCCTCTATTGATTTTCATGTACACTCTCACTTTTTTTATTTCATACGGTGTCTATGTTCAAAATTCAAATATCATGCCTCAAAAAATAATCGGTTCATATGGAAGAATAAATACATTTGGTCCGTTACATTTATTTTAGGTTTTAATTTGGTCTCTTACGTTTAAAAAGTATCAATTTGGTCTCTTATGTTTATTTTAGGTTTCAAGCTAGTCCTTTCCGTCAATTTTGTCACATGTGACAGCCAATTTGCATATGTGGACAGACACGTATACTGTTCAAATGGTGTTAGTGACAAAACTAACTAAAATGACTAACTTGAAACCTAAAATAAACGTAAGGGACCAAATTGATACTTTTTAAACGTAAGAGACCAAATTAAAACATAAAATAAACGTAAGAGGTCAAATGTGTAGTTAAGCCAAGAATAAAAAGCCTTATCATATTTCACTGTGACGATAGTGACGGCTCAAATGCATCACGCTAGTGTTGGATTGGTGGACCTGATCAGATGCTTGAAAATTATTATCAAGAAGAAAAAATATGTATTGCTTCTAATCTACATTAGATAATGACTTATCAATTTCAGGTGTTGTTAGTCACAATTTTCATACTAACAAAGTTGATGTGAAGTGTATTATTTTTGCTACTATAAAAAAAGAATGTTCATGTGAAGTGCTTTGCATTAATAGACATTATCAAATATACAGTACATGTCATTGTTTTCAATTATACAATTGCTTCCAAATATGGACGTCATAGGATTAGGAGGAATGAGCACATTCATAAGGAAAGTGATTATACCAATTTTATGGTCCAAGAGAATAGCTACCCCACAAAGATTTATTTTGACAAAGATCAAAGATTTATATACCAATTTGATGTAAGATTTGTATGAAAAAATACACAACTCTAAAGAACAAAGATGTATATCCAATAGATGAATTAATTATCTCTACAATTCATTCAAATTGAAACCTCATTAACAACTTTACAGATTTAAATTGTTCTCCCTTTTCATTATACAAAGGGACTGATCTAAAACCAAGTTTTAGCTCTGAAACTGGTAAACATGTTTGACCAGCAAAGTCATCTTTTCCTCCTTGATCTTTGTCCTTAACTTGTATCTGAAGTAAAGCAAGTTCTGGAACAGTCAAAGGGAATTCAAACTCTTCATTCCACACAGGAAACCAGTTGTCCATGATTACCTTTGTCTTCTTCTTTGCAACATCAGCAGGCATACCAACAATACTAACCTGACAGAAAAAAACTGATCCAATTGTAAGATACATATATAACAACTTTTGTTTCTTTGTAAATGTTAAGACTCTCAACATCGATTACGAGATGACCTGAATATATGTTTATAAGTGAGGACAATCCTCACCTTACAAGCCAGTTTTGTAGATTTGAGTTAGACCCAACTCCTAATTCTAAAATGGTATCAAATTCTCCTCTACGATCTGTTGGGCAACCTATTATCAGGTGTTTCTGATCGGGGCATCTACCATTTATATCCGCACACCAAGCCCAAAAGGGCTGGACGCGAGGGGGTGTGCCCGATTTTAAGAGTAAAAATAACTCTTCAAGAGTACTCCTTGTTATGAGAGGAATTTGTAGTTTAAATTGCAGTCAACAACCACAACTACGGTGAAAACAAAAAGGTTTTGGAGATATTTGTAACCGCATTGCAACTACATTAGTCGCATTTTTCCACAATGTCAAGGATTACGCCATGACCACAATTACGACAGCAACAACAATTTAGTAGCTCGGAAAATTTAATAATGTTGAGTATGGCTCATGTCTAATGTTGTAATCTACGCTTTAGTGTTTAAATACAAGTTGTAGACTGTAAATGTTAAATATTTCATCGATAAATAGAAAAGAACTGTAGTTGCTTTGCAGTCAGAAACGTAGGCACAATTGCCTGAACGTTGTTACCAAGTATCAACTATCAAGAATTTTCCAACTGACCTTTGTATAAAAATCTGGTGGAGAGAACATATCAAAATGTGTAGGACTAAAATCTAAGCTCCAACCATGTCCCATGTATATTTTTAACTGTTATTGGAAATGACAAAATAACATGAAAATGTCACAAAACAAATTACTTGACCTTGTAATATTAAGTGATATACTATGGTAACTATGCTTACCTTTAATGTCTTTTTCACTGGCATTATCATTTTAGGATCAAACTCATTGTCACATTGAAGCTTCTGCATTAGAATTTCAGGCTTTTTCACATAACCACATCCTCCATTTGCTCTAAACATACCCTGCATCAACCAGAGTGATTTTCCAAGCCCCTATTGAGGATGACAAGTAGTAAAGTTAACACTCCTCGAAACGATATGATATAGTAGTAACTTGCACGTGAAGTTATTGCACTTAGCCTTGGTGACAGTTTCCTAACCTGCATATTGAATGCAACCATCTGAGCTCCATACATCCACCCAAGATGTGGTTTGAAATTTGTGGATTTGACACGTGTCGCCCTAGGGTATACCCTAAGGATATTTTTCTGTGTGAACCTATAAAAGTAACAGTTTGAATCAGATAAACTATTGGACATTGAATCAGATAAACCATATTTTTGGCTTATCTATCACATACCTAATGATGTCTGTTCCGTGAGATTCCGAAGCTTTTTCTAAGGTTGTTTCGCTCCAACTTAAGCGTCTAAGTTCACCGTCCGTTTTTAATTTATCTTTCAAGCTACCCTTGAGTTTCTTATTATGAATTGTTATTATAGTTCTGTAATCAGGTGAACACTCTTGAGATAATCTTCGATCACATTCACATGAACTCGTGTCTCCCTCATCGCGATCACGTCCATTCTGGTAAATAAACATGAAAAAAATTAGAACACAAGCATGAAAATATTATTAATAGCATAAAGAGTGTGTTCAAAAGTGCGTCAAAAAGAATGTATTGCGAACATTTTTCACCGTGCTCTTAATCTCCACTTCAATTGTGGAGTCCGGTGATTCCTTTCCCGATGATTCATCTTCTGATGATTCAGTACTACTTCCATCTAGAGCAGGATAGTTTCTGTTGTCCTTGATTCGGTTGGACTCAAAACGTTCTTTCGGAGGTTTGGTTGATATAATAACTCGATTTTTCAATGATTCCGGTGAAGGGAATTCGGTTAAACTTAAACATTCTTCTGGTTGAGGATAATAAAGTATTTCTCCAAATATTTGAGTTGCCATCTACAAGAAGATAAAAACAATAACAAAAAGAAAAATTAATATTGAGATTACAAAAGGAAAAGGAAAACATAATAGTCTATTGCATACTTCTGCGAATTTTGCTCGAAGTTCTTCGGTAAGATGATCTTCTATAGTTATGATCACTGGATATTGAGATGCAACAAAACCATATTTCTTTATAGACTCCAAACATTTGATAGGTGATACAGGATTGGTAAGAGTCCTGTGTTGATATCATGTGACAAAGTGACAAAAATCAATTAAGTTTGGTCTTAAATTGATTAAGATCATATAAAAAAGTTGATTTTATTTTTTATACCATCCATGATCAACTTTAATATCATCTTTATTAGTAGTTGGCCATAAATCGAGTTCTATAACACGCACGCCTCGTTGCAACGCCTTTATGATTGGCTCTTCGCTGCAATCACTGCTCAGCTGATTTCCAGTAAGATAGGAATTGTGTCCTGTGTATATGAAATAATGTGACAATGGAGCATTCATATCATGATGTACCTGTAATGAAATTTATTTATACTTTCTTGTTAGTAAAGTAAGGTCAATTAAATTAACACACAAGATAAGGGGAAAATTCGAAAAAACTAAAAGTCTTAAGGAAATTTGGTTCATAAGACGAAGATTGGACTATTCAAGTTATGACTTTAGCAAATTTTGGTTCAAAACATGAATAGTTCGATCTTTATCTGACGACTCTGACTGACTAACATAGTGACTGTGTTTTACCTCGGTTTTCAAAGGACCGTTGAATTCATCTAGGAGAAAAAATCGAAAGATATCATCGAGGGTGATTTCCCTTTTTCTATATTGACCAACATGAAAATTTTAAGGAAATTGAAGTCATCAGACAAAGATTGGACTATTCAGGTTCCAACTTTAGCAAATTTTGGTTCCAAACATGAATAGTCTGATCTTCATCTGATGACTCTGATTGACTAACTAACTAACACAATGAATGTGTTTTACCTCAGTTTTCGAAGGACTGTTGAATTCATCTAGGAGAAAAAATCGAAAGATATCATCGAGGGTAATTTCCGTTTCTCTATTTTGATCACCATGAACCATTTCCTGATGTGTCCTTCTCAGTTGCAAAACCTTGTCGACAATCTTCTCCGAATCCGATAAGGTGAAATTCTCCTCGCCTTGATGCTCCACAAGAAACCGATATAGCTGCTCTACCGACATATGTGATCCCCCTCCGGCAAACTTGGAGAAAACCTCCTTGAGGTCCTCAGGTGGAACTAGCTCAGTCAGCTTGTACTTTTTGATAAAGAACAAGAAACTTTTGTACTTATTGTATGTTACCATTTTATTTCCCATATCTCTTTCTTCACCTCAATGTGTTCCTCTAAAGCATGCACTTATATAATGCATGAACTAAGGATATGAATTAGAGAAAATCAAAGATGCTTCAAAGAAGAATCTCTTTCTCACTGTACTAACTACCATGCTTGTTTCTATCTTCAAAAATAAAATATCAATGTTCAATCATCTTTTTGTATATCAACATAACTAACAATTATATCCATTAACATAGTGAGAATAGCATCTAATGCTGTGATTAGTATTCACACAATGTAATGATATTATAGAAAGCACAGAAACATTGACTTAAAAAACAGGACAAAGACTCAAATTTTTAAGGTCATGTATATATGTTTTGAGAGTATTATGCACATGTTTCTCTTTTCAACCTATATATTTATTTTGCTTTTAAAAAAAAAAGCTATATATTTATTTATTTGTAGCCAATAAACTCCGGTTAAGTTGGTAAGGAGTTCACTCATACTCTGCAAAAACATGAATTTGATTCACGTTGCCAACGTGAGGATATTGTTGATAGATAATTTTTAAGTATATGCTAACTCTGATGAGCTCTGAGACTCAACTCACCTAAACTTTTTTAAATAAAAAAATATTTATTTATTTGTACACATGTGTATCATATGAATATATTTAACTTTGTAAGTGGATTCATTATGGTTAAAAGTTTTGATTATTTTTTTCTCTATAATTTGTTCACTTTGCTTTACTTTCATGATCAACTCTTTTATATTCGCACTTCTTTATAAAGTTGATGAGGCCTTCTATAGTAAGCATCTTGGTGCTTCTCTATTTTTGTGTGGATAGTTCTTTTGTATGGTTATGTTGTTTCTACGTATATTAATGTCTTATGATAGGACGAGTCCACTAACATTATTCATATTCCACTTACTTTATAGGATTCGATGTCTCCTCTTTAACTTGATGATTTTGATGGCCATATATATCTTTTTTTTTATTCCATGACCATTTTTAAGTTCTCTTTATTTCCAACCGTTAGGACTTGACTTCATTGTATCACTTGAGAAATTGGATGGTTGATTATTGAGTTCATAATATCAATGTCATCAACACCGGATAGACATATTTCACCAAACATGACTTTGTAGTCTCACCAATTCGGTCACAGATCAAAACATAATTGCCCAATATATAGGTCCACATTTTTTTATGGGACCCATGTGAATTTCAATCAATAAAAGAGAGTGTGTTGGAGTGTGTTTGTTAAAGAGTGTGTTGCTAGCATTATTCATATAGAGGAGTGCTAGCAACACACTCCAATAACAAACACACTCTCTTTTATTGGTTAAAATTTATATGGGTCCCATAAAAGTTATATAGGTCCACATTTTTTTATGGGACTCATGTGAATTTCAATCAATAAAAGAGAGTGTGTTGGAGTGTGTTTGTTAAAGAGTGTGTTGCTAGCATTATTCATACATGTAATGTTGTGTAGAGTGTGAGGTGGAAAGTTTCGTATTATTTTAAAAAATGAATGTTGAGCAATTCATAAGTAAGAGGATCCATAAAATAAAAATAATGTCTTAAGGTTTTAGGTTATTATCTGGTGTGCAACTCACTTGTGTGGTTGTTTTTGGTTCAATGTGGATGACCATTCGGGCTCCTCTCATGACCCAACATGATATCAGAGTCGATTGTTCGAAAAATGATTTGATCGGCTCATTGTGTCAAAAAGGTTATTATCTGGTGTGCAACTCACTTGTGTGGTTGTTTTTGGTTCAATGTGGATGACCATTCGGGCTCCTCTCATGACCTAACATGATATCAGAGTCGATTGTTCGAAAAATGATTTGATCGGCTCATTGTGTCAAAAGTCTTTTTGACAATGGTAGTCAGATGGTGTTTGTGTTGAGTGTGGCAACGACAGTACAAGTGTATTGATGAGAAAAGCTTCCGCTTCGAGGAGAGCATAATGCATTGAAATCATAAAATTTAGTTATACCTCCTCCTAACTTAGTTTCTGTTAATTCCTTCTCTCCGAAATGAAACCATAAATTTTCTTGTAGAGTTAGATAACTTGAAAATAAAGTAACACATAAATAAATTACAACAAACATAAGCCTAACGCCAAATCTTCAGAGCAACATGTAAGAAAATTAATAAGAAGAAAATATTGTGGATTCACACGTTGTTAGTTGGATTAAATCTTCAATCTTCTTCATAAAAAATCTTGGTAAACCACTGCAATTTTGCAAAAGCTATTACACTGTGATTTCATAAATAGTTTTTGTGAAATTATGGTGGTTCGCTCGAATTTCGTTAAACTTCTTGTGATACTAAATAGACACTCAATACTCTTCAACATCATTATCCATACCATTCTACACCTTTGGATTTTTGTCATTTTGAGATAGTTTGTGTGTAAAATTATCTAGACATAACTAAATTGAGTAGGCACTAAATTTTTTTATTTTTTTGAACGGCAAATATTATTAATAATAACCGATCTCTACACAAGACAAGACGAATAAAGACCCGAAAAAACGGAACTAAAGTAGGCACTAAAATTTGTTGGAAAAACATGACATATAATTATTATCAAATAAAGAAATAAGAGAAATTATTATCACAGATAAATAGACTAGTAATAAAATAAAATAAAATATAGAATAAGAAGAACTTATCGAATTTGACCGAGGCGTGCAAATGCACTGGGCTTGAGTATTTCGCCACCACATGTAAGTTACCCGGTGCAGTTGGTCTCATAGCTAATACCCTCATGATACTACTATTTTTGGATGCTCAAGGGACAAAAATAACTTTTATATATATGTGGTGATTTTGTATGCTTAATGTAAGAAAAGAATGTTATAGATTGTGAGTGACGTGAAGACTTTTTCATCGGTTCTTTTGTAGGCCTCTCACACATCTATATATATCCCTTTAATCTTCATTAAGCATATTCACGTTGCAATTAACTATCCAGCCAACATCCAAATCATAACCGTAAGTCCAATTATTAAGATAGTCTAACGGTTGTGGAACAAATAAATTGGAACGGCTATTTTGCCTTAGCAAGAATTAATTAAACGTGTGAAATAAGTAAAAATAATGTTACTTTAAAATAAATTATTATAATAAAAAATTATAACAAAATTATCTAGACAATAATATTTCTCAAGACATGTTTGCTTAGTGCCTACTTTACAACAACATATAATGATGATGATTTTTTACTTTTTTTAAAAATAGTAATTACTTTATATAATGCAACCTTTTACAACTTCAGTCTGGCCCCTTTCTTGCATCATACGGCTAGTTCCTATTATTAGAACATCAAACTATGCAGATAAAAATTAGACACCGTAGTTCATCCACTTTATGCATGTATATCGAGGCAGCCAAAACATTATTAAAAAAATGTCAAACAGTACACAAATCAGACAATTGTCATATTTTTATTTGTATCTTCGTGTTCACAAAGGCGTGGTGAGGTATCATGGTAGTTAGGAATATTTTGGATAAATTTACCTAATTTACTTATAAGAATATAAATATAAAAAAATTATAATAACTACGCTAGTGGCTGATCTTGAGTGATTTTATTGGAGGTGACAAAAAATTTTAAGGTATATTAAAAAAATGTATTTTTATATATTATGTAGTTCCTAATGCTTATATGTATATATAAAACCATATCAAATAATAAAAATAAATCGAAATTTCTATCTAATATAGTAGTCACTAAGATTTGAACAGTGACCTTATGTTCAAAACACAACTCCTTATCCACTATACCATATGCAAATATCACATAAATTTCTATCTAATATAGTACTCAGGGAATGAATTCTCTCAAGTGTGATTTACACTTGAGAGAATAAAGTGTAATCTAACACCATCTAAATTCATTTTCTCTAAATTTTTATATGTTTCTCTCTCTTGATCAATGGTAACAAACCACACTTTATTCTCTCAAGTGTAAATTACACTTGAGAGAATCCATTCCCTAGTACCCATGAGATATCATGTCAATTAAGATCTGCTCTGACTAAATGTGAATATCTCTTTTATCGAGATTTAAATTTTAATTATAGATTATTTATCGATGTAGTTACAAATTCTTAGAACTCATTTAGAACACATGATAGGATAGAGATAAGATAAGATACGAAGTTGAATAAGAATATGATACGATGTGACATGATAAGATTAGGGATGGCAACGGGCGCCCATGGGTGCGGGTTTGACACTTACCAAACCCACACCCGAAATCATCACCCAAACCCAAACCCAAAGACTGTTCGGGTGGCAAAACAACACCCACGCCCACACCCATTGGGTTCGGGTTTTTTCCACCCAAACCCAAACCCACAACACATTTAAAAATAATTCACAAATTTAAGAAATTAAATTCCAACATAGACTTTGAATTAAATTACAATTAAAATTAAGGTCTTCCAAAGAAATTCAAACATAGACTTTCAAGAAATTACAACATATACTTTCAAGAAATTAAATTACAACTAAAATTTAAGGTCTTCCAAGGAAATTGAGTGAGACTATGGCGGTAATTAGGTAATTATAAAATATTTCGGGTGGGTGTATGAGTTTCGGGTGTGGATTTGACTGATACCAAACCCACACCCATATTATCGGGTGTCACCCAAACCCAATCAAATCGGGTTTCGCCCGTTGACTCGGGTTTGGGTTCGGGTGGGTCTCTCGGGTTTGGGTTTTTTTGCCTTCCCTAGATAAGATACACATGTAACATGTTAGGGTTCATTTTAGGATATTACTCTTTCTTTCTTTTTTTTAATCAAAGATTGAGATTTCATGTTGGACCATTGTGTAAATAGACCCATTCAAGGCCCATTCACCCAAAAAAAAAAAACTACATAGAGCCAAATAAATAGTGTGAAATTAATATTTTGATTTTCAGTTATAGAAGACTGTTATCGCGGTAACCTTCGTTCGTTCGTTCCTCTGTTCGTTGGCAGTTTGTGAGAAGAAGCCATGACGGACGGTCATCTCTTCAACAATATCACCCTCGGCGGCCGCGGCGGCACTGTCAGTTCTCTCTCTCTCTCTCTCTCTCCATCTTTTTCATTCATCATTCTTCCATTTTCTATGTTTTCATTCTCCGTGCGCTTTACTCAAACCTTAATTTCGTTCCTCTTTTTCGAATCCCTAATTTTCAACATTCCATTCGTTTTCATGCTCTTCATTGCACATTACAATCATCACATTGAAATAGAACCGTAGTTTTTTATTTTATTCATTATTAATCCCTAATTATTGTTATTAGCATTCTAATTATCTATTGTTTTGTAAATGTGTTGAAACAAATTAGGTTTTTAGTTACTACATTGGGAAATTAGGGCTTTAGTGTTTTTTTATTTTTCTCTTCACAGAACCATGCATTGTTGATTAGCTGAACAAAAATTGGCAACGTAGAAAATAGAAAACCTGGTGAGAAATATTGAGCGAATAGTCATTTTGGTCATTCGTTGTGTCGGACGGACTGTCTCCATAGAACTTCGAATGTGTCTTTCGTTGGTTAATTTAGTTCTCGAATGTGCCTTTTGTTAGTTAGTTTTGGTCATTGAATGTGTATTCTATTAGTCAATTTGGTCCATGAAATTACTTAATTGAAGATAATTAAGGATGTTTTTGTAATTTTGATACTTTCAAGGACTATAATGTTACCGTCTCATGCATTTAGGGACTACAATGATTTTTTACTCGAAAAATATTTATTAACCATGATTGAATATGAGGAAGATTCATTTTCTGTGAATCATATTTCTGGTTGTACCGATTACCAAGCATGTCAAAGTGATTTTTGTTACAAAATTTCTATCTTTCCGTCTTAAACCTACTTGACCAAGCATACTGTTTATGATTTCATTTGGTTTTATGCAAAATTTATCTAAGTATTCACAGGAAGTTGAATATGCATAATCTGTACTCGTTGTTGCAATGCCTGTCCCCATGTCAAAGATTTATCAAATTTCATTGTTATTTTTTATAAAAGAACAATGATGAGAGTGGAAAAATCATTTTGTTTAGTAAATTTGTAAATTGGTGGCTGAATATTGCAATTATTTTGTATGACACCTCTTTTTATATTATTGGGGTTGCAGAATCCGGGGCAGATAAAAATATTTTCTGGGGGAATTTTCTGGAAAAGACAGGGGGGTGGTAAATCAATTGAAGTTGACAAAGCTGACATAGTGAGCGTGACATGGATGAAAGTTCCAAGGAGCAATCAACTCGGTGTTCAGATCAAAGACGGTTTGTTCTACAAATTCACTGGATTTCGTGATCAGGTTATTTTCTGCCCTCCTGAATTTCCATTTACATATATTTGATGTAGAAAAAAAACAGGAATTCAAACATCTGATTTGTTTTTTATTTTTTTATTTTTTTTCTGCTGCTTAATACTGACATATCACATATCTAAATATTAATGAATGAATTGGATTGCTATCAAATACCACTCCTTTTATTGATATCTTATAATTATTTTGCAGGATGTCTTAAGTTTGACCAATTTTTTTCAAAACACCTTTGGAATAACTGTAAAGGAGAAGCAGCTTTCTGTTACTGGGCGCAATTGGGGAGAAGTTGATTTAAATGGTCAGTGATGTTTACATGAACTGACTAATGTATTGAAATTGGTATCTTTCCTCATGATGTATTGCATCTTTCTCATATATTTCTGTCATCCTTTACACTTTGCGAAAACTTGTTTTGAGGGGAAAAAGTATATTTGATATCGTGCTCTGTATAACACAGAAGCATCACAAGAACATGGTATGCTGATATTTTCAGCAAGGGTTAGCGCTCTACTAAGAAATCCGGTTGATATCATTCATTTTGTATTAGGATATGCAATAGCTTTCCTTGTATTGTAGGAATGTTGTTTTTCTTGGGGGTTGGAGTGGGGTTGGCTTCTCAAACAGGAACTTCATCTCATTCTTGCTTTCTTGTTTTGCCAACTAATTGTTGTCTTACTCTTCATAGCAGAGCTTGTTTGATGGAATTGACTTGAGTGCTTTTATATACTTTTACTACTAGTTGATGTTCTTATGTTTCTACTTGCATTTCAGGAAATATGCTGGTTTTCATGGTTGGTTCAAAGCAAGCTTTTGAGGTTCCTTTAGCGGATGTCTCACAAACAAACCTTCAAGGGAAAAATGATGTGATATTGGAGTTCCATGTGGATGACACAACTGGAGCCAATGAGGTATATCTATACAGTCTTCTGAGTTTTAACGAATACAGTTTATAAATCATAACAGCTTGCAGTTGGCTACAAGAAAACCTTCCTTGTCCAAATTGGGTCTGAACGGTATTGTGGGTTGCAGTTAACAGGTTCAATTTCAGTGTACATTTTTTATGTTCTAATATTATTCACATCATATGATTGCAGAAAGATTCATTGATGGAGATAAGTTTCCATATACCGAATTCCAACACCCAGTTTGTTGGTGATGTAAATACCTCCCCTGCTCAGGTGAGTTTGTTCAGCAGGAAGGCTAACGAATTCCTATAAATTATAATAAATTCCATGTAACCTAAATTTGCAAAATCTTTTTCGTATCAGGTTTTCTGTAATAACATAGTATCTGTGGCTGATGTTGGTGCTGGAGGTGAAGATGCTGTTGTTACATTTGAGGGTATTGCAATCCTTACACCAAGGTAACCTTTTTAAATACACAGACATGTTCATTCAACTATTTTCTGTTTCTTATCACTGTCTTGCATACTTCTGATTGGGTTTACATCATTTCAAGAGAAAAATCAAATATCAAATAATAGAAAATTGTATTATTGTGCAGGGGACGATATAGTGTTGAGTTACACCTGTCATTCTTGCGGCTTCAAGGACAGGCTAATGATTTTAAAATACAGTATAGCAGTGTGGTTCGACTATTTTTACTTCCTAAGGTTTATTTGCTGATCCATTGCTTTAATTTTACTTCCTAGGGTACTTGTCAAGTATACTGACAACTTCTCATTTTAACTGGCCGTATGTTTCTGTAGTCTAATCAGCCACATACCTTCGTCGTTATTAGCCTTGATCCACCTATTCGGAAAGGACAAACTTTGTACCCTCATATTGTGATGCAGGTAATTGCTCTTTGGTTTATAGTTTACCAATTTAGGTGATACATATTTTGTGTTCTTCTGAAGCTAACATTGTTTTGCTCATTTCTGTATAGTTCGAAACAGATTCTGTGGTTGATAGTGAATTGGCATTAAGTGAAGATCTTTATAACTCTAAGTACAAAGACAAGTTGGAGCTGTCTTATAAGGTATATTGCTTTAATGGTTAATTATTGATTTGTTGATATACAACCCTGGGGTGCTGGCTGTTTGGGAAAATATGAAGTCATATTTTTTTTTTGATAATGTAGTCATATTTTTAGTTGATTGATTGATGTGAAAATTTGGTAATTATGGGTTGTGCATATTGGATGCGATGCAATGCAATAGTTGATATGTTGCATTTACAATTCATTATCAGGGGCTTATCCATGAAGTGTTCACCACAATATTACGCGGGTTGTCTGGGGCTAAAGTTACCAAGCCTGGAAAATTTAGGAGTTGTCAAGATGGTTACGCTGTGAAATCATCTCTGAAAGCTGAGGATGGAATTTTGTATCCCCTTGAGAAGAGCTTCTTCTTTCTACCTAAACCTCCCACTCTTATTACACACGAAGAGGTAAAATTGAGTTCTGTTTACTGATGATCAGATATTAAATACCGGTTGCCATGCATATGTTAACACCCATTAGCGGTTTTGATTGTTTCATTGTTTCTGACTAGATTGACTTTGTGGAATTTGAGCGACATACTGCTGGTGGTTCAAATATGCATTATTTTGACCTTCTTATCAGACTAAAATCTGACCAGGAGCATCTCTTCCGTAATATTCAAAGAAATGAGTACCACAATTTGTACGGTTTCATAAGGTAAACCTTAGCTCATTGCCAAATTTTACTTGGCAACCCATTGTTTGTCATATAACAACTCATTCGTTACTCAACATGCAGTTCAAAGGGCTTGAAAATTATGAATTTAGGAGATGGCCAAGCCGGTGTTGATAAGGTTCTTGAGAGTGATGATGATGACGCTGTTGATCCCCATCTTGAGCGCATCAGAAATGAAGCTGGCGAAGATGATAGTGATGAGGAGGTGCTTAACCTATATTTGATATAATTTTTATCTTAATAGTTTGTTCATGAGTAGCATAACATTAATTTATATCCAACAGTACTGGAAGATATTTGCGCATAGAAAAAAAATGATGTAGGAAGTGTACTTACATTTCTGTTGTGCAGCCGGATTTTCTTTTGTTTCTTATATATTTTTCACTTTCTTGTGTTTCTGTTGTGTGCATTTATTCTGGTCTTATGTGCACATGACTGTCTTATGGTGGGGCTCCCTGTGGCATGTTTTTCTGCAATCTTTTTTGCGTTTGTAATCAGTGATAAATGACTACAGGATTCAGATTTTGTTGCCGGAGAGTATGATGAAGGGTCTCCTACTGACGATTCTGGGGCAGATGATTCTGATGCTAGTCAAAGTGGTGATGAGATAGAGGCAAGTGATTTGTTTTATTTGCCTTTATTATCTTGTGATACCTCACCTCTACTATATTTGTTATTCCCGACACCTTAATAATGCCAATTTTCAGAAGCCTGCCAAAAAGGAGCCAAAGAAGGATCTTCCTCCTTCTAACTCTAAGGCATCTTCTTCTAAGAAGAAATCAAAAGATGCCGATGAGGATGGAAAGAAGAGAAAACCGAAGAAGAAAAAGGATCCAAATGCACCCAAGAGGGCATTGTCTGGATTCATGTTCTTTTCTCAAATGGAAAGAGAGGTGTGTTTTATGTTATAAATACCAGTGGTGTGATTTTGGATTTGGGTGTGTGGAAATGATCTATTCCCTTCCACAAAATTGTCTATAACTATCGGTGGAAGAAATTTAAAACACTTCTTTTTATTTTATGACAGAATATAAAGAAAACTAATCCTGGGATTTCATTTATTGATGTTGGAAGAGTACTTGGAGAGAAATGGAATAAGATGTCAGGTATGGCTGATTGACAGTTGTTTCATTTCATGCTGTTCCACTTCCAACCTAGTGTCATTCATGATCACCGATCAAATCCTATCGTGTGTTGTTTTACTAAATTTTGCTATGTCTTTTTGTGTTTAATGCACAGTGGAGGAGAAGGAGCCATATGAGGCAAAAGCCCGTGTTGATAAAATACGTTACAAGGATGAGATTAGTGGCTACAAGAATCAACAAGCACAACCACAACCACAACCGATGAATATTGATTCAGGAAATGAATCTGACAGCCCCTAAGGTTGCTTTAACATTGAGAGTAATCCTGTCAGTTTCTGTACGCATACGGTTTTATGGTTGCTTATTGTCATGACAGTCATTCTGTTATATTTCTAAATGATGATGACATCTCTTATTGGTAAAATGGTGCAAGTTTATTATGCTCTTTGGGGTGACCAAATAACTTGTGAAATTCACTGGAATGTGCTCCTATAGTAACTAAGCTCCTTTTGTCAAAAAACGTAACTATGTTCTTGGGGTTAGAAAAGGTGGTAGAAGGATGAAGTTTAAGTGCTTAACATTATTAGGGACCTGTATCTGTAACCCTATCTGCTAACATACTGATTACATAACAGTGTTTCTTAGTTTGTGATAAGCTGAAATAGGCAACAAATTTTGCACTGATTAAATATATACTAAGGTCTGCAGTTTGATTCTTGATTATGGTCTTGTACCCGATTAAACTAATGAAAAAACTAGTTTTTGAGTAAAATCCTTTTTTTTTTAACCAAACAAACTTAATTCATATCATTAACTAATAAATGTTCAATACATAAGGGAATAATCTCAAATCTATGGAAACTAGCCCAAACATTGGCCGCCCTAGCAAGAGTATGAGCAACCAAATTCGCTTGTCTCCTAACAAACTTAACCTCAAAGTTTACATAAGAAGATCGCAAACAAGTTGGGTTATCGTTGTTTGACATATATTTGTCCTTCCTAGAACTGATTCCTAGAGGGATTGATGTAGATAAATTTAGTTCTTCTAAAGTGTAAAGCGAGAAAGACAAGAGTTGTAATAACTTCAATAACTCATGAATTGTTATGATATTACCCTTAGCCTTAACTCATCAAAGATTGGTACGAGAAACTCACTTCCACCGTACTAACTTTTGGCTTTGTTTTCCTGTAACCCAAACATTATAATTTTTTGGTACATCTGTAACACCCCCCTTCCTTTACTCATTTATAACCAAGACAAAATTTGCATTTATGTTCTGCATATATGTAGATGATGTTATTCTAACGAGTTTATCCAATCCCTTTTTCAAGTTTTTATTTGAAAACTGCATGTTTCCTTTACCTTAAAAGCAACTCGGGTCCCTTGATTTTTTCCTTAGTATTGAATTTCAACACCTTTCCTCGGCTCCCTGCAGCTCACCTAGTTCACATATAGTCGTGAACTTCCCAAGTGTGCAAATATGGCCTCATTTGAATAACTATCACATCATTGTTGAGGCTGTAAACATGACATTGCTAACAATGTCAATAAGGCAAGTCACGACACAATGGCACGCTATATTACGTTATCTTATGGGCTATCTTTCTTTTCGCTTAATGCTTCATCCTGTTGCTAGTAGCTATAAGTTTTCTTCTATGTTGCATAGGTACGGTACCACCGGTACAGGGTACGACATTTTTAGAAAAATTAATATGTGTGTATAGGCATAAATTAAGGTACAGGTATTGTCCCTCAAATAAAGTACTCGTGCATCATGGTTCTTTGTAGGATTTGTTTTGATGATGATTGAGATTTTTTCAGATGGCCACATATATATACTTCTGGGTTTTGTGTCCTCTAGTCCCCAATTAATTTTTTGGTGTGCCAAGCATAAGCATTATGGCTTGATCTAGTGACGTACTACAGTATAATATTGGATATTGCAGAATTGGCGTAAACTTTACTTTTTTTAGTGCTAACCTTTGGTTCTTTTTTTTGATATTGAACCTTTGGTTCTTAGGGATAGAAATTTTGGGATTTCGTTGGTAATATAGCAACGCTGATATGAATATATATCAATTTAGTCAATAAATTATCATGAAAAACAATAATTAGTCCCTAAACATTCCGAAATTTGTTGTCAGAAAGTTTTTACTCTCTTATCTATTACATAATCTCAATCCTTCTCTAGCTTACTTCATTTTAAATTGCAGAGCATATTTTGTTTAGTCATGGTCAGTTGGCCATTCAATAAATTAAGGTGGTTCAAACTCAACAAGAGTAAGAATAGTTATGGATTAACGTATAAAGAAGCTGCATAAGGATAGAGAAGTCAACAACAAACAAAGATTTGTGTTCTCTTTTATAAGTAAAATGGACGGAGGACCAAATTGAATGATTTATATGTTTTGGTAAATAAACATAAGGACTAACTGTGAAGGATGAGCGATAATAGTTCAAAAATATTTTAGTTGATTTTAATAGTTTAGAGACTAATTCAATTCGAAGATAGTTTAAGAACAAAATTGACAGTATACTCGTTTTGTTAATCAAAAACTCATTTACATCATCATTCTTGAATATTTGAAGAAGTCATTCATGGATTCTCGACTATATAATAGTCCCCAAAGAGGAAATTATACCGAGAATGATTTGGTATAAAACGTTGGGAAATGATTGTCATCGCGAAAAGTTGTATCACGATGGAAAACCAATGGATAGGGTTGGATCGCATTAATTCTACCCTTCCATGATTTCCACCAAAGGAGATAATTATATAATTATCTTTTAATATGCTTACACATAAGCGATTTGTGAAATTTGATAAAAATTGCTTCATGATATTTAGGCCCCATTAGGATTAGCTTATTTTTGAGCTTATGCAAACTTATGCAATATAAATTAGGTTTTATGTTATTTTATAAGACACTAGTAAAAATTGTATTTTTATAAGCTATTTTTTCATAAACTACTTTGACAAACTTATAATAATACATAAAAAAATGCATAAGTTATTTGCATAAGCTCAAAAATAAGCTAATCCAAACAGAGCCTTAACACTCCTCTAAAACGCTATATATCAAGAAGAACAAAATAAAATGTTAAACAAGCTTGTATAACTTTGATAAGATAAAGGTTTGAAAACAAATTAACATGGAATCTTTTCTCATAAACCTTTTATTACATTATATTTCATTTCATACACAATTCTCATTACTCAATTTTCAATTGAGAATGATGGAATAGAATTGTTATCTTCAATGGGAGGTCTTCCACACTTACATTGATTCTTAATACACGGGCAAGTAAAAGTTTTGCTAATTACGCATGGTTTTGGTGATACACATGGAAAGCTCACAACAGGTGTACCTTGTGCTTCTGATTTCATACACATATCTGCATACATAAACAATAAAAAAAATATTATAACAAATTTGTACATGATATATAATACGTAGTCACTAAACTAGGGATGACAAAAAAATTCAAGCCCGAGAGATCCAGTCAAATCCAAACTCAAGTTAACGGGGGAAACCTGATTTGACTGGGTTTGGGTTCGGGTGACACCCGATAATATGGGTGTGGGTTTGGGATCAGTCAAACTCACACCCGAAATTCATACAACCGCCCAAAATATTTTATAATTACCTCCATAGTCTCCCTCAATTTTTTTGGAAGACCTTAATTTTAGTTTTAATTTAATTCAAAGTCTACGTTGAAATTTAATTTTTTAAATTTGCAAATTATTTTCAAATGTGCTGCGGGTTTGGGTTTGGGTGGAAAAAACTCAAACCCAATGAGTGTGGACGTGAGTGTTGTTTTGCCACCCGAACATCCTTTGAATTTGGGTGATGATTTCGAGACTCATGGGCGCCCGTTGCCATCCCTACTCTAAAGTATATGAAAAATTGTTAATTTAATCCAAACACCTTAATAAAAATAATTAAATTGACGAGTTTATGGGAGTTAGGATCCTCTCCATTTCCAATTCTTTCCATTTCCTCCATTATTATATAGTTTTGGGAATATAAATGCAAAAATGTGACATCAAGTGGGTCCAAATGTTATTTATACACCCTAAAATATTTAAAAACTTTGGTAATGGAAGAAATGGAAAACATAAGAAATGGAGAGGATCTCAACTCAGTTTATGGGCGTTAGTCCTCTTGGTAATAAAAAAAAAAAAATTGACGGATTTTATATCCTTTAAACATTACTAATGTAATATGTGAATGACTTAAAAGGTGAATTGGTTAGAAAAACATATATGATAATGTAAGATCTATAAGAAATTCATTCTTGATTTCAAACCTGATGTGATGATGAAGAAAGCAAATAAGAATAGAGCCAATTTGAGAGTAGTGGAATTTCTTGATGTGTTCATCTTGTTCATAGAATGTGTTGTTTGTTTTTTCTTTTTTCTTCCTATGACATGTAATTTTCAGACATGTATTTATATACACAAAAAGAGAACCTATCTTGACTATTTGAATACAGTTTTTCTTTTTACTGCAACTATTGAATACTTTTGTCAATACATTTAATTTAATTAAAAAATAATTGATTAATTACTACAATTAAGACTAGCTACAAGACAATCCATTTTGTCTTATAGCTTGTCACTAATTAATTGTAGTAATTAAACCATTTTGGGTTCTTAATCGTAATAACATTAATAATATTTTGTCCATAAATTTTAACTCAACTGATAGAAATGCAGAAATTGTCAGTATCGGACATCGGGATCGTGGTTCGAACTCCAGTCACTTCACTTTTTGTGTGTGAGTTTTTAATGACTTTGTCATTTCGTCTATCAACCAAAAAAACAAAACATTAATATTTTATGGAAATATTCTCATGAATTTTTTTACGTCAAGATATTCTCATTAATTATTATACACGGTAATATATGGAATTTGCAAAGAGAGGACGAAATATATCCTATTTTTGCTTAATATTCTCTTTTTAAGCAAAATCATTAAAATAGTTATAAATAATTAATTATAAAGAAACAAAACAAGTATCTATTTTAAGCAATTAATTTATAATATTTGTGAAATAAAATAATTACACATGAGGTATACCCTATGATTACCAAAATAATAATAATAATAATAATAATAATAATAATTACACGTAAGAAATCACTAGGTTTAATCTACTGGTGAGTAGGGATGGCAAAAAAACTCAAACCCGAGAGACCCACCCGAACTCAAACTCAAGTCAACGGGCGAAACCCGATTTGACTGGGTTTGGGTTTGGGTTCGGGTGACACCCGATAATATGAGTGTGGGTTTGGTATCAGTCAAACCCACACCCGAAACTCATACACCCACCCAAAAATTTTACAATTACCTAATTACCCCCATAGTCTCCCTCAATTTCCTTTGAAGACCTTAAATTTTAGTTGTAATTTAATTTCTTGAAAGTCTATGTTGTAATTTCTTGAAAGTCTATGTTTGAATTTCCTTGGAAGAATTTAATTTTAGTTGTAATTTAATTCAAAGTCTATGTTGGAATTTAATTTCTTAAATTTGTAAATTATTTTTAAATGTGTTGCGGGTTTGGGTTTGGGTGGAAAAAATCCGAACCCAATGGGTGTGGGCGTGGTTGTTGTTTTGCCACCCGAACATCCTTTGGGTTTGGGTGATGATTTCGGGTGTGGGTTTGGTAAGTGTCAAACCTGCACCCATGGGCGCCCGTTGTCATCCCTACTGGTGAGAGGTTTGGTTAGCATTCATGAGGTCATGCGTTCAATCGTCTGCTTCTTTATAAACCAAAAAAAATTACGTGCGAGTAAAAAAAAAAATATAATGGTAAATTTTTTATAAAAGACTGATAACGTTTAACATGAGGTGGTAACGTAACTAAATTAAATAATATCAAAGGAGATGAAACTTTTACACATTTAAAAGTACATTAATTCATTCAAAACTTATAATTTATTCTGATTGTACGTTTTATTTTCAAGTATGCAATAAAAGTAGTATTAACAATTTCACGGTTATTCTTTATAATGCAAGTTGTCAGGAACATCATATTTTATACGCAAGAGATATAATTTGAATTGGGTTTAATTGTTGTAACGCGTTGCCACATCATTTAATGAATGGACACATCATGTGTTTTTAATGATCATACATGATGTGTCGGTATATTATTGGATGCATGTGCAAAATAACTTTATACCGACGGTGCATATAAATTAAATTCATTTGAATTTCATATATTATACTTATTCATTTTAAAAAAGAGGAATTCTAGCCACTATACTACTTGATAAAAAATTTAATTTTTTTTTTGTCAAGTAGTTTAGTGGCTACGGATAAGTGAGATGATCGGTTTTGAAAAAAAAAATCTTTAAAATGCCAAAATATAATGATAACCACTTTTCAAAGCATAAATAACTCTTTCTTATTAGTAAAAAAAAAAATCTTATAAATGTAGCTCAAATGGTAGATATCAGGGACATTATTGAAGTAACCAAGATACGAATCTCAAATTACACGTTTCTCCATATTTAAATGTGTGAGTTTTGTTATTAAGCTACTTGACAAAAAAAAATTAAAAAAAAAAAACTAAAAGGTCAAGTACTTGTTCTTTATACCTCAGTAACCCGCGTTTGTGACTTAACAAATGAATTTATGATGGAAATTGATAAAGGGTTTTCCCTCGGTTTTTTCTAGTTAACCCTCAGATAAATTGAGGGTAGGTGTCCTATGCTGACATGACACAAAATAAATTTAAGCCACATGTGTTCAAGTCAAATATAAATAATTTTTTACTAAAAAATAATTTTGACTACTTTAATTTTCAAATAATTATATCTTAGGTTACTACTTTTCATTAATTATATTTTAGATTAGACATATTCTTATCATTTATTAAAAAACACTTTTCACAAATCTTATTCATCTTTTCTTTCTCCGTAAGATCAATTTTTTTTTCCGGCGCTTCGCTTGTCACCGTCGCTTCACTTGTCGTTGTCGCTGCTTCACTTACTGTGATCCTTGAAGATCGCCGCTTCCTTAGGCTCTGGAATCACTTCTTCATCATCGGCCTCTTCACAATTGTCTTTCAAATTTTGTTTCTGCTCCTTCACTTCTCCATCATCGGCCTATTCACAATTGTCTCTAATCTTGTATGTTTTAATCACTCTCTGTCGATTTAATTCCTTGAGGGATTTGTAATCGCTATTTGAATTGTTTCAGAATCAGTTCATCTAGGTAACATTGATTTTATTTTTTTTATTCTCTTGTATGTTTTAATCATTATTTGTCGATTTAACAATTCAAATCGACATAGAGTGAGACATTGAATAAAAGTGTTTGATCTAAAATATAATTAATGAAAAGTAGCAACCTAAAATATAATTATTTGAAAATTAAAGTAGTTTTTTTTTGACACATAAAAACTTATAGCATTTCAGTCATCAATAAAGAGGAAATACAACGAGGAATCAAATCAAATATGTTGCGACTAGACCAAGAAATGGCCGCCCTAGCAAGTGTATGAGCAACCATATTCGCTTGTCGCTTAATGAACTTCACCACAAAGTTTGAATTATGAGACAAAATATTTCTAATATTACAAATTAAAGCACCAAATTCCGAGTTTCCACCAATAAAACTATTAGCTGCATCCATCACACTTTGGAGTCCGTTTCGAAGATGACATGAGTGAACCCTCTCCGGTCAATCTGCTGCAGTGCCTCAAGTAGTGCTTTTGCTTCACCTTCAATTATAGAACAATGACCATGATTCCATAAGGTGCCCGCCAATACCACCTGTCCCATATGATCTCGTAACACCCAGCCTGCACTAGTTTTATTGATATCGCGATGGAATCCCGCATCTACATTACATTTGAACCAACCATAAGATGGTTTTTGCCACTGAACTTGCTGGACCTGCTGAGCTTGCCGTGAACTGCCCTGCTGGTGTTGCTGCACAGCCTTCCATTCATCCCAAATCTGCCGTGCCTTAAAGCCTAGGCACCGCCCCTCATCCCTTATCCCGTTCCACACACAGTTGTTTCGATTATTCCACAAAACCCATAACAACACCGCAAGTAATCCAGCTGTGTCCCTATCTTCCTCGCGACAAACTTGAAGAATCAGCTCCTTTATTGTACTGCACTGTGTTTCGCGATCAGATATTACCTTATCAATGCCGAGAACCTGCCTTGCAAATTTGCTATCCTTACAAGTAACCAGAATATGCCAATCATCTTCATTATAGTGGTCACAAAGTGGGCAAACCAGTGGGCAATTTACGCACCTTGCTTGTAGACGAGACCGGGTAGGAAGACAACCGCTGCATATTCGCCAAAGGAGATGCTTAGCCTTTGGTGGAGCATGGATTTGCCATAAACAATTCCACTCATCTTTGTATTTCAAGTCTTTTTCCTTCCCTGCAATATCTATCAGACTATTATAACCACTTTTCACACTATATTGGCCATAGGTACTGTCATTCCATATTAACTTGTCCTCTTTGATCTCATCAAATAATGGAGTATCAAGGATGTGTTTAGCAGCAACCGGGGAAAATAAATTTTCAACTTTCTCCTTATCCCATAGCTTCATATTTGGAATCATAAGGTTATTAACAGTAATGCTAAATGCACCTTGGACTTGTGGTGAGTTGACCCAAATTCCATCTTTCTCCTTAAGCCAAGGATCACTCATGACTCTAATCTTAGTACCATCCCCTATAGTCCACCTACACCCATTCATAAGAACACACCGCGACTTCCAGATACTGCGCCATGCGTAGCTCGGATTATGACCAAGATGAGCATCAAATAAAGTGGATTTGGGAAAGTACCTTGCTTTATATATTTGTGCTACTAGAGTGTGAGGATTCGTCATGATGTTCCATCCCTGCTTTGCTACCATGGCCAGGTTAAACTTGTGTAGATCACGAAAACCCAACCCTCCTACCGCCTTAGGGAAGGCCATGCGATCCCATGCTAACCATTTTATACCTTTGTTATTCGCCCCTCCCCCCCACCAAAAAGAGTTGATCATCCGTTCAATTTCATTGATTGTAGTGTCTGGTAGGAGGTAGATGCTCATAACGTAAGTTGGAATGGCTTGTAACACTGACTTTATCATCACCTCCTTCCCTGCCTTTGACAAAGCTCGACCTCTCCATGAATTTATACGTTTCCATATCCTGTCCTTTACATAAGCAAAAGCATCCTTCTTCTTTCTACCTATCATTGATGGGAGACCAAGATATTTACCGGTACCAAGAACATGTCGAACTCCCAATATGTTAGACAGATCTTCCTGTGCTGCCCTACTCATATTCCTGCTAAAAAACACCTCAGACTTTGTCATGTTTATTTCTTGTCCTGAGGCTGCCTCGTATGTTTTGAGAATATGCATAAGATTGTTAGTTTCTGCTAAATTTGACCTGCAAAATAAGAAACAATCATCAGCAAATAGAAGGTGGGACACCGAAGGTGCCCCTCTACAAATCTTCACACCATGTAAATCTCCTCGAGCTTCTGAATTTTTTATAAGTGTTGTTAATCCCTCGGTCACTAGAATGAATAAATAAGGAGAGAGAGGGTCGCCTTGACGCAGCCCCCTCCCTGGGAAAATAGGGCCAATTTTTTCAAAGTTCACCAAGACTGAGTAATTAACTGAGCTGACACATAACATCATCCAATGTATCCACTTATTAGCAAATCCCAACCTCTCAAGCATACCACGCAAAAAACCCCAATCCACTCTATCATATGCTTTGCTGATATCAATTTTCAGGGCCAACTCTCCCTTCATACCTCTTGTCCTTCTTTTCAAAGCATGGATAACCTCAACCGCTATTAGCGCATTATCTGTGATAGAGCGGCCTTCCACAAAGGCTGATTGTTCCTCTGATACACACTTTTGAAGGCACCCCTTGAGTCTATTTGCCAGCATCTTTGAAACCATCTTATATAACACGTTACAAAGAGAAATTGGTCTCATATCCTTCATAGTTATCGGATTCTCACATTTGGGAATCAGGCAAATATTTGTTTCATTAAGCGAGGAAGGGAAGTAGCCTCTCTCTAGCCATTCCGTCACAGCCTCATACAAATCGTTACCACAAAGATTCCAAAAATGTTGAAAGAAGGCTGGATTGAACCCATCTGGCCCAGGAGCTTTGTCCGGATGCATTTGGAACAACGCCTCCTTCAGCTCTTCTCTAGTGAATGGCGCTGTAAGCCGTTCATTATCCTCCTGGGTTATTCTCGGTGTAACAAGTGACAACACAGGATCTTGGAATGATGGGTTAGCTTTGAACAGCTGATCGAAGTAGTTTAAGGCCACCTCGCATATTTCCGGATGCGTTCTAACTTCAATGTTTGCTCCATTGACAAGTTTTTCTATTCTCTTCGATCGAACTCTAATGGAGGCTGACATGTGAAAAAACTTAGTATTAAGATCTCCCTCTCTTAACCAATGCATTTTTGCCCGTTGTCTCCAATAGGCTTCTTCTTGAACAAGTAATTTGGCGTGTTTTTCCTCAACCTCCTTATACCTCCCTGAGTACATCGAATCATGGTTGCCTCGTAGTCTCTCCATCTCTTCACTACATTCAATAATCTCTTGTTTGAATCGCATCCGCTTTCTTCTACCCCACCCTTTGAGCTTGTCCGCACAAAGGGATATTCTACTTGTTATCTCACCACCACCTCCAACACGCCATCCTTCCTTTACAACCTCTTCCACATCATCTTCCTTCAGCCAGTGATTTTCAAACCGAAAAGAATAATTCTTCCCGTTTCTGGTCATAGGTGAGCTTTGAATTAAGATAGGACTATGATCAGAATGCGAAGTAAGAAGATTGAGCAAATTAACATCTGGATACAGTGCAAGCCAATCTGAATTTACCATGGCTCTATCGAGTCTTTCTTCAATAACATGAGGCGTGCCTCGACTTTTGACCCACGTGAAGGGATACCCTTGAAGCTGGATATCAATTAAGTCACAGTCACTAACAGCACTCCGGAAGCCATTGCACAACCAATTAGGATGAGGGAGAGTACCCTTTTTATCTTCCTGCGATAACAAATCATTGAAGTCTCCTACTATACACCACGGAAGGTCTGACATATCCCGTAGTTCCCGTAACAAATCCCATGCTTGTCTTCTCCTACTTCTTTCAGGGTAGCCATAGTAGCAAGTCAATCTCCATTCACCTTTCACCGGATCGTCCACAATCAAATTTATGAAATTTCTAGAATAATTCATAATTCTACAATTTGTAGTATCCCTCCACATAACCGAGAGCCCACCACTCCGCCCTTCAACATCCACTGACAAACAAGAACTATATTGCAACATCACCCGGACTCTCTCCATGTGTTGGGTTTTTGTATATTGGCTACATTTTGCAAAAACATATCTTAGCCAAGTGTTGAGACAAATGTGCTGACCCCAAGTGTTGTGACAAATGTTGGGACACTTTGGAACAACACCTGACTCTGTATCGTACGCGCCAGCTAGCGGGTTTAAATTTCTACTCAATCTTTTGAAGATCTGTTTGAAGAATTGTTTCAAGGTTTCTTACAGAGGAAGGCGCACGTGTTTAATGTGTTTCATGAGGCAGCCAAACCCTAGTTTTATTTTCCAAAGGAATTATATTTTTGGAAAATATATTTTTGCGTTTCAAAAATATAACTATTGTTTTCAAAAATATATCACTGCTGCCGCAATTCTAGAAGCCCTAATTTTGTCTTGAAGCCCAAGTCGTTCTACTACTATAAATACGAAGGCAAGCATATGGTTTCAAGTATCTAAAATCGTGTTCTTACAAAGCGTGTGTTTTAGGGATTTTAGAGTGTTAATTGTGAGCCTATCTTGTGTCTCATTGATGCAAGCTTAGGACCTGAGTGTATTGAGTTGTAAGTGTGAACTTCTCCTAAGCTTTGAAGTACGGAGATTGTTCTATTGTGTCGTGTGGTTTACTCGCAAGCTTTTAAGCAAGAGTGAATCCTAGTTTCTTAGGAGTGTGTCTCCACCTGTTGTGTTTGTGTAATTGAATAGCAGCGCTGTCTGTGTTGCTAAGGTGGGAATTGGGACGGGGTCTCATATCTAGGAGTTCCTAGGTAGAAGGGTCATTGGGTAGTGATTAAGTGAGAAGTTGTAAACGGGTGAGTTTAGCTTCGAAGTAATACTGCTGATAGTGGACTTCATTCCTGGATTGGTATCCCCCAGAGTAGGCTTTAGGCTGAACTGGGTTAACAACTCTCGTGTGTTATTTACTTTACTGTTTGTATTGTTTTATGTTATTTACTCTGTTTATAGACAAGTGTTGGCGCACCAGTGACAACATCTGTCTACAACAGACAAGTGTTGCTACACCTTGAGCAACACCTGTCCACTGTGTGCCAGGAATTTCACCATGGATTGAGCTTTAGAAAGTGTTTCAGACAAGAAAAGAATATCAGGTTGGTGACCTTGAGCGACATTACGAAGGTTAGGAATTGCACTCGGGGTGCTCAACCCCCGGCAATTCCAACTCAGTATTTTCATTGGTCCCGGCAGTCCTGGCTGCCAGGACCTGCCGATAAAAAATGCTCAGAGCTTTCATAAGATACAATACTGGTGTTGCTTTCCACCTCTCTTCTTCTCTTCTTATCAGTTTGCATTTCCATGGCACTAGTATCGGGTCGGGTCGATGGTTCAGCATCAGAGAAATGGGTTGAGTTGTTAGTCTTTTTTGGGGGGTTCCGTTTTTTTTTTGGGCCGGGTCGGGTTGTCTTCTGGGTTGGTATTGATGTTGGAGTTACTCGAGTAGGCAAAGGAACAGGGTTTGGACCATCTGATATTTTTGTTTGGAAGAGATTTAAGAGATGTGGGTCCAACTTGTGAGGTTGACCAATGGGATTAGAACTTTGATTAGGTAATGATTGCTGCTTAGGAATAACTGTTTCTGTTTGGGATTGATGTTTTGAGGTATTATGGGTAATAATTGACAGGCTGTTATGGTTTGGTAGGGCATTGAATGTCATATCGGCGCTGAACTGTTTGGAAATTGTAACTGATGGGTTTTTGTTTATGGTGGAAAATTGGAATTGATAATTTGGCTCCTGGTTTTGCGTGGTGTTTCTGTTTTGTATGGTAGTGATTGGGTTTCCGTTTTGGTTGCTTTGAATGGCCATTGATTGGGCTAGGCTGGTAATTAAAGGAGATTGATTAGGAGATTGATTAGGAATTGGGTTTGGTTGTGAATTGCTTGACACGTCATCATATGCAGGACCCCCACTAGATTGTTCCGGCTGAAAGTTTGGTGGCACCGCCGTGTGCCCTCCCATCGCTGTCTCTCCGGACCCTCCCTCCTCCTTCAGCCATCTCGAGGTTACTCTTCCACCCCTTCTTCTCGGTTCTGCTCTAAGGTCTGCCGACCACCCCCTTCTACCATCATCGTTTTCCATCGCAAACCGCACTTGACACTTATTCTCAGCATGTCCCATGATCCCACATACAAAGCAAAAAACTCCTAATTTTTCATATTTGATATTCACAGTACACCACTTCCCTTCCCTATTCTTCACTTTTGCATCCTTCTTAAGCGGCAACCGAACATCAATCTTAACACGAATTCGCATAAATTCTCTCCAAAAGCTTGTATTGTTATTTTTGTCATACTCCATGAACTCACTGATATAGTTGGCTAACGTCGTCCCTACCCTCTCCTTCATTAGCCCTGTTGGTAAATTATGGACTTGGACCCACAAAGAAACATGATTCAGTGGTATCTGCTCAATCTGCATCCCTAATTGGACTCTTTCTAGCACCAACATATTATAGTCAAAAATCCATGGACTCCCATTCAGCACTTCCTCCATGTCTATCTGATGGTTGAAATGGAACAGGAAAATGCCCCTCTTTGTTTCCTTAATCGTGACTCCCATGACCGGCTTCCAAAGATCCGCCATTCTAACTTTCATGGAATTAACATGGATAGCCTTATCGCACAGAATTAAAGTAGTTAAAATTATATTTTGGTAAAGAATTATTTATGTTTGACTTGGACACATATATGGCTGAATTTGATTGGTGTTATGTCAGGATAGGGCATATACCCTCAATTTATGTGAGGGTAGAGAACTAATCACATGTAAAATATTTTAAGCTAATGATCATCTTCTTACATATGTAATATATTAATTATCTTCTATTTTCTATGATTACCACTTACTGAAATGTAATATCATCCAACAATTTTTATGTTGAGAAGAAAACAAGAGTTAGAGAACAAAAGTCAAGAATGGTTGGTATTATATGAAAAGTTCACACCAAAATATTTTGTATCTTCTTTATATATACTAGCGGGTCAGGCAAACGTATTCTGCGCCTGCCTGTGTCTAACTTATGTCCAAAAAAAAAAGATATGACTTACGTTATGGTGAGTTTGTTAATAAAAGATTTTTGTTAATACTAAAAAAAAATCAAGGGTATTGTTGGTATTATGAAAAGTCCACACCAAAACTCATGTATCCTCTTGTGATATATATATATATATATATATATATATATATATATATATATATATATATATATATATATATATATATATATATATATATATATATATTAGTATTTGAACTATTAGTCATTTGAACTATTAGATTTTATATATAGGTCCAACCCCCTTCCGATCTCATGTGTGGGGGATCGAAACGTGGTACTCCAAGTCATTTTAGTTATTTTTGAATGTATAAAAATTACTAAAAATTTTAAAATAGTAAATTTGTATTGGAGAACTTGTGTATTTTATATTAAATATTTAACTTTTTAATAAATAATTGTTTGTCAGTAAAAAATTACAATATTTTGTTGCTTGCAATACATGTTAGACAAACCCAATATCTTACCATGATTATGCCACTTATAATACCAAGTAGAGGTTGAATTCAAAAATTAGGTGGTGTTTGTTTTGGCTTTCTTCATTAGCGTTCCGTTTATATACGGCATCTTTGTTTGTAATTCTGCTTTTCTCGACCTCTGTTGGTCTTGTACAGAGACAGATTATTAATAATAATATATTTGTCGTTAAAAAAAAAGTTAAATTCAAAAATTGATCAATTGAAGGTTGGTTTCATTCTGTTTCTCTCATGTTATATGATGCATGTTTATACACCCCGTGAAGGTTTTATGCAACATGAATATGGCTTTTTTGAATGATCAGCTCTGCAACTTTCTGTTGTAAGTAAAGTTAGTGCATGAGGATTTGAACTCTTTTATGAGGGTAAGAAGTTAATGCTTATTAGATTTTATTTTTGTTGGATACTTCACTTGATGTCACCGTCGACTTGCAGGGTGCTTATTTAAAGTTAGAGATTTTTTTGTTCTGAATCGACTGGCCCAACACAAGAAATGTGGTTCTAGACTTTCACTAGGATTCGAATCTGAGACCTGGAGATTAGGAAACTTCAAGACTTAAGCTTTCACTACCATGTGGTTAATGTATCTGATTCAACCCATGTGGTTAATAAAAGTTAATGTATCTGGTTCAAATTTTAGACCATATAAATCAATTTTTGTTGACTCAATATTTTCTTATATTTAGTGCTGAAGTTAGTATTATTATTTCCCAAATCCGACATCTTATATTATAACCATAAGATGAAAAAATAACATATGAACTGCTAAACTAATAGATTTTTTTTGACAGAATGCTAAACTAATAGATATAATTGTATTATTACTTATATTTGACATTAATTAAAATTGATTAAACTCATCTACAATCGCTGCTTCCCTGTGTTGTTCTCTCCCCGCGCTTTAATTACATGACCGAATTCGATTGCACTCTACGCTTCACTATGATAGGATACCTCTTCTGCGTCCGAGTGGTTGGGAAAAACACCAACTTATCTTCTTCTGCAGGAGACCAACTGAGCCAACAATTGAAACAAAACATAAGTGATAGATACAACAAATGCTCCTATGTGAATATGCAAAGTGTTGTGATTGTATTGTACCTGTAACGAGTGACAATGCGGTGAAGAAATACCGATAGCACAACTCTGGCTAGCTCATAGCCGGGGCACAGCCGCGGCCCTCCTCCAAATGGTGTATATATATTTCCCGGGGACGTTGATTCTGATTTTCTCTGCAGTTTTCATTGTGTAAGAGTTTTATCTCGCTATTAATATTGTGCGTATTAACAGCATTTGACCGCAATCTTCCATATTAGGAATTGTGAAAATTGAAAACACTCATAATAAAAGTTTCATCTTGGTTAAGTACAAGTTAACTGAGTAGAAAGAGTAAACACTCGTTGTATTCAGGATCTGGATTAGACGCAGTAATTGTGTCACGCTACTATTCGTCTAACATTATCAAGATAAAATTAACGAGAGTGAAATACCTGCCATCTCCATGGATTGAAAGTGCGAGCATCTTTGAAATGATCGGGGTTTAGATGTACGGCACGAAATGATGCAAAGACCTTCCACCCCTTTGGAATAGTGTAGCCTATATTACAAGTAAAAAATTAAAATTCAAAATATACTATTTTTTAATTGAAATTATGTTTTGTCATGATAATATATATGCTAATACCTTTGATATTGATATCTGTCATTGCTCTCCTAAATATCCCACTTATTATATTTGCCATTCTTAAAGTTTCATTCACAACCTATATAAAAGAAACAGAACAAGATTATAGAAAAATAATTTGTTTGTATTTTTTTGTATCTAAATGGTTTTTGAATTTAAATGATCTTACACATTGAGTAAATGCCATTGACTTGTAATCTATCCACTCCAATGGTTCCTCTTGGCAACTCTTCTTTGCTCTTATTTGATCATGCTCTTCCTACCAAAACATACACAAATCCAAGTCTTTATCAAACTCCCTACTTAACAACTTAGGATTATTATGAATAATTATAATTGAAATCTTATAGTATAATTTACCACACAATGCAATTGTCAATTCTTAATTACACCAATATTATATTAATGATATATCATCGCATTTACATTAGCATCATTAGGTCAACAAAATGGTTCTCGAAAAAGTCCCACAAATGCAACTTAGTTGATACTCCCTCCGTTCTTATTTATAATTATAAGCAAAGGTCAACACAAAAAGTTGTTCTTAAATATAAGCAAAAGTTATCAAATTCAACATTATTTAACATCGTCTTTCCAATAATACCCTTTCTATCATCTTTCCAATGAGTGACTTTTCCATTTTTATTCATTTAATGTGGTTAGATAACTAAGGTTATTTTTGTCCAAGTAACTTATTTTTCACATAAAACTAGGACTCCTTAATATGTGTGAAAATAAGAATATTTGCTTATAAATTAGAATGGAGGGAGTAACTGCTATAGACATTATTTACGGGGGTTCTGAGTTCGAACCTGGGATACCTCACTTCTCCATACTTAAAATTTGCATCATTAGGTCAACAAAATGGTTCTCGAAAAAGTCCAACAAATGTAACTCAGTTAATAACTGCATTGATAACTGTCAGAGACATTATTTACGGGAGTCTGAGTTCGAACTTGGGATATATATCACTTCTCCGCACTTAAAATGTGTAAGTCTAACCACTAAACTACTTAAAAATAAATGTTCTCGAAATAAACAAAGCACTACTTCTAATGGCACTAGGGTAGGGACACAGTACATAAATCTGAGCTGCAACAAAACAGAACTGGTTCCTCCACAAAAGGCCCAACCAAGTCTTTATAAAATGGTACATAAGCCCTTGGAACCAGTTTTGAAATTTTTGTCTGAACTGAATTTTGATTACTGACACCAAAATTACTAAGCGTGCAGTTAATGCAGAGCAGTCCACAAATTTGACTTTGTAGAGAGGGAGCTTTCTTTGATGGTTTCTCTGTTCAAGCCAATGCATGAGTTTCAAGTTTTCAACCGTATTCATTCACTGCAGTGTAAAACTTTAGGGGACAGCCTTTAACTTCAAGTTTCAATATTACCGATTCAAAACTGTTTTAAGCAGAAACCAACAAAAACCACCCATCAAATCTCTTCCATTTTTTGTCTTTCACCCTCTCATTTTCTCGCTGGTCTCATACATAGGTTCTGTAGTAAAAATTAGCGGACGACTGATAAGCTAGCTTATAGCCCATGAGCTTATAGCAAATAAGCTAGTTGATTGAATTGGTAGTGTTCGTTAAAATTAACGGCTAAGCTAGCTTATAAGTATAAATGACATAAAAAAGAAATGTTTAATTAATATTTAATTTTTTGCAAGTAAAATGGCAGAGATAAAATTGGAAGAAAAAATGATAAATTATAAGCTATAAGCTCATAAGCTACTTGAAATACTATTTGAAAAATAAGCTATAAACTAGTAAAATAATCTATAATCTCTTTTTAAAAAACGTTTACCAAATAGGTCTTTTTTTTGTCATATGAGCTTATAAGTTATAAAGCTCAAAATATGGTCTTATCAAACATAGCGATAAGCGAAAATTATTTTCAGACTGATGTATTTAGTCCATATTATGAATTATTCAATAAACCTGAAAAATGAATATTTACTTATATATGAAACCGGAGAGAGTACTCTCACTCTCATAAACATGTGCATAAAAAGTTGAGTTATAACTTGTAGGTCACATAGGGTTTCCAGGAGTAGACTTCGATTATTTCTTCCGGTTATTATTATAAGCAAAAATTCATTAAAATACTTGATGTATTTAATCTATATACATCAAATACATCAGTTATTCAATTGATCTAAAAACTGAAATTTTGCCTATAATAATAATAATAATAATAATAATCAGAAGAAGAAGAAGAAGAATAAAAACATAAATCAAAATTAGCTCAATAATTGAGATCCAAAAAATAATTAGGGAAATAATATAGCTAGGGTGGGTGAAGTGGAGAGCAGCAGATAACGAAAATGAGGTTTGAAAAAGGAGACCACACCACATGAACGATGGGGATGGACATGGACACGATGGTGGGGGTGATTTTAAGGATGGGCCTATATCTATCTATCTATATAGGTCCACTACACCACCCTAGCTAAATATAAAACCAAAATAAACTAATTATAAGATCACCCCATTTTATTCATTTGTGATAATTAAATTCAGAGTTTAAATAGTTTCACGTGAATTTAGTTCAATTGGTAAGAACATTGTTGATCAGAGGTTGAGGTTCGAATCCAAAACATTTCATAGGTGAAATTCAAACCACTAAACCGCTAAGTCAAAAAATAAAATAGCTAAGTATATAAATTTGTCGAAATAAGTATTAATTTGTCAAATAAACATATTGGTTAATAGTTTTTCACAAAATTATCTAATTAGATTTCAGTAGATAAATATTTATTGAGATATTCACTAGTTTGTTTTGTGTACCTTGAGTTGTGCCAATGCTAGAGGATTCTCTGTGAGAAACTTGACCGCAAGAGTCATTATGGTAGAGGTGGTTTCATAGCCGGCGACGAGCAATGCCAACATAAAATCAACTATTTGTTCATCCGAAAACTGGTCGCCGGAAGCCAACAATGCCCCTAGCATGTCATTCTTTGTCTCGCCCATTACACTTTCTTTTCTTCTCTGCCTCACAATCAAAGTTAATGCCTCTGCCACCTTCGTTCTTGCCTACATAATGTAAAATATAATACCTTGGTCAATTAGTACTACATAATGCATTAACAATAAATAAAGTGCGGCCTCATAGATTACACTCTAAATTATATTGTCGTAGAGTGTAAGGGTGTGGTGAGTAGCAATTATAGGTGAAGTTAACGTACTCTTTTAAAATTAATTTTAAGTGTTAAGTTTATGTTTGACAACATAATCCACATCTACATGTACATGCCTGAACATGGGTTTAGGTTTTGCCCAAAATTCAAATCGGGGTATCCAGAGACCGGTTGGTGCTAATCCGCGTCGACGAGAGACTTGGAATCCAATAATGGAGGTATTGAATAAGCGGTTACATTCGTGGACTAGTCGTCATCTTTCTTTCAGCGGTAGAGTCACTCTTATCAATTCGGTCCTAACAAGTATGCCATTATGTTTTTTCTCATTCTTCAAGGCTCCTCGATGTGTTCCAAAAGGAATAGAGAAAATTCAGAGGAATTTTTTGTGGGGTGGCGGTGTAGAAGATAAGAAACTTTGTTGGGTTAAATGGGAGCAGATTTGTTTACCCAATGAGAAAGGGGGTTTAGGGGTAAAAAATCTCGAACTCTTTAACTTGACCTTGTTGAGCAAATGGAAGTGGCGGTTCTTGAATCATGATAATGCCATTTGGACCGAGTTGCTGCGTCACAGGTATGGTAACTCACCTTCTCCGCTATTGGGCTGTCATGATATTATAGCATGTCGTAATTCATCCTTATGGTGGCGTGATATCATCGGTTCGGGGAAATGTTGTAGTTCTAGTTGGTTTAAGTCCAACATCGGTTGTTGTGTTGGTAATGGTAATGATATAGAATTCTGGAATTTCAAATGATTTGGGTCTCAAGCATTGTGTGATTTGTTTCCCGATTTGTATGTTCATGAGGCAGACAAATATGCAAAGGTGGCTGAGCGTTTGGATAACTCTGTTACGGTACCACGATGGAGATGGAGCTGGCTTGCTCGGTTGGATGAGAATGATGAGCAGCGGCTTTTGGAACTTGAAGTGTTGTTTTCTGGTTTTTCTTTCCAGTCGACCGCTCTAAATCATTGGCGTTGGATACCAGACGTTAACGGTATTTTTTCGGTGAAATCCATCTATGCTAGTTTATTATCTTCAAGGCAGGCCGAACTTTGGATAACAAGGTGTTAGATGTTATACAACGGTTATGGAGAACGGATGTACCATCTAAAATTAGTTTTTTTTTGGGTGGAGGTTAATTTTAAACAAATTACCAACAAGGGCCGCTCTTCATCGCAGAGGTATATTATTTAATCCCCATGATCTGCCATGTGTTTTTTGTTTCCAGCATATTGAGGATAGTGCACACCTTTTCTTCTGGTGCCATTTTAGTAATGGAGTATGGAACAAAGTTTTATCTTGGTTTCAAAACTCTCTTCCTTTGGGAGCGGCAAGAATCGACCATTTTATGGTCTTTGGCGAGTTGTTCAATGTTAAAGATAAGGGGCGTATTCGTCATTTGGTTTGGTTGGCCACCACTTGGAATTTATGGAAAGTCCGAAACGTTATTTTCAACGGTGGCATTATGGATGCGTCGGCGCTTTTGGAAGAGATTAAACTTACTTCTTGGTTATGGTTCTCCTGTCGGTTTGGTCGTAAAGCTTGTATTCCTTTTTCTAGTTGGTGTTTAGACAACTGTCGTGTATCCATAATTCTTGAGTTATTTGTTCTTTGTTGTAAGAGTCTGAATACCCCCTTATTTTATAATATAATATCATTTACTTTAAAAAAAAAATCATGCTCCATTATTAGTTTAAGAAATATAACTTTATTATATTACTAATAAATATGATTTTTAAACATTTTAATTTTATATATAATGACGGAGAAATCTTAACACATCATGGATATGGATTCTCAAATTTTAACCCCAACAAAAAAATAGAGTTGAGTTAACAAAAATTGTAACGAACCGGGGACACGAGTGGATGGGGCATAATCCACCTGTGCATACCTAGTTGAGTTAGATCCAAAGGGAGAGTAAAAATGATTTAGTGTATGTTTAATATCACCATAGATATGTCAGAATCACCACGCTGAGTTAATGTAATTCTAACATATCCACCATGACACAAACATAGACTTAATGGAGACAAAATTGTTCAAAAAGCAAGATAGATGTATGTATGAGATATTGATGGTGGAAAAAAACAAAGAAATTGAAATGCACGTGTGTAGTAGTACTATACCTTGATTGCTCTACGGTAGGTACTAGAGAGTAATGGTAAGGGAAGTGTGAAAAATCCTTCAATCACGAGAACGTACTCTTTCCTCAAAGTCTCAGTCCATTCACCTGGATCAAAACTCATCAGCTGCTTCACTGTCAACTCAAATGTTATCTGCAACCAAAAATACTAACATTATGCTAAAAACAACTATCCCTAATATCAACATCATTTCACCAATATTCACTTTATATTTAGGGGTCCAAAAAGTAGTAGTATTAAATAAATATACCATGAAATTGAATTTTTCCAATGTTGTAATTGATATGGGCTATCTGATTTCTCATCTTGAAATTATTTTACTTTATAAAATTTATATTTTGATCTCAAATCTAAGATGATAATTAATCATTTAGGGTTTATTTGGTTGAGTGAAAAAGAAGGAGGGAAAAAAATTACAGAAATCAATAAATGAATTTGAACTAAAGTTGGTCTAAATTCATTAATTGGTTTGCGTAATTTTCTTTTCTTCTTATTTCTTTTCACTCAACCAAACAAACCAAGCGTTTGACACACCTCTAATTCTATCTTTTTTCATTTTTGTAATAGTTTCTAATACCATGCTCAAAGTTTTGTGACCACACAAGAAATGTTATGAGAGGAAGTACCATATGTTAGTTTAATCAAAATAACATGCGGCACACACCACAAATTCTTTCTACATGTGCAAGGTGTATAAGCTATAGTTTATAATTTATATAGGGAATGATTATATTCTTTGATGCTATAAAGTTTAGCTAATGTGGGCCTTGTATTTATCCATAGAGTTTGATACACTATTGACTATACATACTTAGGCTTGGAATCTAAGTCATAATCGAACACCGGTTTCACTATACCATCACACATAAATCTCAATCACATGCCAACATAATCAGTTCATAAATTGATTAATCTACTAATCAATCCAAAATTAGATAAAGAAAGATTCGGATGAACTTTGGGTGCACAAAACTGATCCACTCACTTCCTCTCACGCCCCTGCCCACCAAATTTGTGCTATATTATGAAAATATATGTCTATAAAACACAATATTTTATGTTTTTTACTTTTAAATATAAATTTCATCTTATTTATAATCCATTTCATTTTTCTTAAGGAATATAATCTATTCATGTTTTTGCCTTTTCATGTATATATATCTTTAAAAAAATGTGTATTTTTACTGAAATATTGTGAGTGTTTTTTGAAAACCGATGATTTTCACCGATTAAAATAAGTATAAAACATCACTTGACCAAAAAAGAAATATAAAACATCCAAAAATAATTTAAAATAATTTTACAATATACTTTTAGACTTTTAAATAGCTAATTACATCACTTGTCAAAAAAGAAAATATTCTTACAAAACTACCTAGTTAGTAATTTTCATAATTTCTAACTTGTATCAAACATGAATGCATAAAATACTTATATAAAACATATGACTTATGTAAAATAAGTTATAAACATACTCTATGATTACATACTTAATATAAAATAAATGCTTATACAAATACTAAGCACTTAATAAAGTTTTTTTTGGGGGTTAAAAACACTTAATAAAGTTGTTCATCCAACGTAAATATTTTTTATAACATTAAAAAAAAAAAAAAAAAAACTCTGATTATCTTAAATATTAAAGAAAGATTCTCTTTCTTAGTTTACTGAATGACCAAATACAGTAATCATTCAATATACTTAAAAAAATGAATATTTACTTATATTTAATATCGAAGAGACTACCATATTAAGTAGTAATGGGTAGCTGGCTAACCTTCTTGGCCTCCTCCATGAGCAAAACCCGGTCGGACCAACAATCCAAATTAAGCCGAATAAGCCGATCAATATCAACAAGAAGATGATCTTTAATAATAGAAGAATTAGCAAAACTCATAGTAAGTGAATGCATTCTCTTATGTAAAGAACCTTTCATAAGAAGCAAAGAATGTTTTCCCAAAAGATTCGATATTGAACCGGGATAACTACATTCAAATAGCTTCCCTTCATTCATTAAAATAAACCGGTTCGTTTCCGGGTCAGCTGAAAAAACCGTCGGTTCACCAAATACATGTGTTGTGAAAATTGAACCGTACCGGTTCACTCTTTTGTCTATGAAAGGTTCTGGGTTGTCGGTTTTGTAAGCTGAGATAAGCTGGAAGGTTTCTCCTATAAAGGGTAGTCCTAAACTTCCCGGCGGGAGATTGTGTCGCCGCCGGCGAGTTCTCCGGTGAAGGTAGAAAAGAACTGTAAAGATGATAACAAAGTAGAGTATAGTTTCCATAAGATGAAAATAGAGAGTTGTAGTAGTAAATTGTGTTGTATATGTGAATATGTGTATATATAAAGATGAGAGAGAGAGAGAGAGAGAGAGAGAGAGAGAGAGAGAGAGAGATTAATGGAGGGGGAGAAGTGAAGGTAGCACACGGGGGGGTATTGAAAGAGAATCTACTGTAAAAGGGAAGAAGGGATATTAATGGCAGAAGAAATTAATGTTGGATATTTTTGTATGTATATCTGACACCAAGTCTTTCTTTGCTCTGTTTTTTTAACTTGGATTTGCACTTTGATATTTTACAGTGGATGATAAAATAGTTACTGCATTTTTAGTGATAGATTTTGTTTTAACAAATTATTATTGAGTCGGTTTTTTCTAATTAACTCTATCATAAATTGAGGGTATAGTTTTATGCTGATGTGGCACTAATGAAATTCACCCAGATATATTTAAGTCAAACATAATTAATTTTTTACTATAAAGTAATTTTGACTACTTTTATTATGGTCAAAAAAACTTTCAATTTATCTTCGTTATGATTTCACCTTCAGATTCGTTCTCTGATTTCACCTTCAAGCTTCAGATTCGTTCTTTGTATGGAATCTTCAAGCTTCAGATTTGTTCTCTGATTTCACCTTCATTCAACCATCTCCTCAGATTCATTCAACCTCCAACTTTACAAATTAGCCAATTTTAAATCAATCGACAAAGCGATTCTGATTCTGGAACAAATAAAAAATAAAAAATTGAATGAGCGAAGTGATTCCGATTCGATTCTGGAACAAATAGAGAATAGAAAATAAAATCAATGTTACCTAGACGAATCCGATTCTGGAACAAACGTAGCCGATGATGGAGAAGTGATACCGGAAGAGGTGAATGAGCGTTTGAAGGTTGAAGGAAGGGCAAGAAGAAGCGACAATTGCAGAAGAAGAGAAACCGCGACGGTGACGACAATTGCAGAAGAGAAGAAGCGGCGACGGCGAAGAAGTGTCTTGTTGAAGGAAGTATCACAAGTGAAGCGGAAAATTTGGTGGCCGATGATAAGAATGGAGAAAGAAGCGGTGAAAATTTGGTGGTTGAAGCTTGCTGTGATGAAATTTGATGGTAAAGTGAGGCGTTTACACAAATAGCCTAAAATATAATTAAATAAAATTAGTAACCTAAAATATAATTAATTGAAAATAAATGTAGTCAAAATTACTTTGTGTTAAAATATTATTTATGTTTGACTTAGATACATGTGGATGAATTTCATTGGTGTCACATCAGCATAAGACATATGCTCTCAATTTATGTGAGGGTAGAGAAGTAGTCACCAAATAAAAATACTAAGTCAGCGTTAAAAACAAACGTGACAGTGATTCAGTCAGCAGATATAAAAATGTTAGTTTTTTGTGTGATGTGTCGAATGAGAGATTAAAAAGATATGAATTTAATACTCCATCCGGTCCTAATAGTCTAGATACATCAATATTTTAATATATCTAAAAAGTGAAAGTTTTCTTATATTAAGGACCGGATGAAGTATTATAGAGGCAAAAGAATGAAATTTTTTAGGGCCTACAACTCAAAATCACCAAGTTATAAGTATGAAAAGCACACTTTTCCCGGAAAAATATGACAAGTCATCATTCTGTGAACACCTAACAGAGGACACATCATCAAATGCATGTCATGTCATCGTTTTTATATGACATGTTTGAATGAAGGACTAAAATGAAACTAAATGATTTTTTTTTTCAGGACTAAAACCTAAATTCGCACGTATTTTAGGGATGAAAAACACATTTTGCATTTAATTCTTTTTTTTTCTCATAAACAGTTTCTTCAAGTGAATTTGTCTAAAATGACTCTGAGAAAGATTAGAGGTGCATGGTTTCTCAATGATGATCACAATTGGCATCAATCCAAGGTGCAAATCTTATCAATTACTAGACTTCCAATCATGATAATGGATGGAGAATTTCTTTGGGTATTAGTTAGGGTGTACGCGGATTAGAAAATGAATTTGTAGAAATGAAAGGTGAAGGAATATAAATAGAGTGTAAAAAAATTTACCGTTGCATTTACCGATGGTATGTACTCTTAATAAATTATTAAACTGGCCACACTTACTTGCGCCCTGGACCGTCAATAAATTATGAGCACACTTTCTGATAGTTTAGACTTAAACAAATATAATAAATTTGTCATGATTTAATTGGCAGTTTAAACAACCAATAAATTTTAAAAAATTGGTGTTAGATTTATTTTGGCGGAAAAAATCGGAAGAAAGTTTATATGTTTTCGCCAAAAAAAAATATTTTGTGATGTAGCAAGGATTATGAATTTTGACAAAAAAATTAAAATAAACTTAGGATTAAAATAAACTGAAAATTGGGGGGAGTTTGCAGTTGGTTGAGATTATAACATATAAAAATAATAGATTTGAATATCAAATGAAAAAGGCGATAAAGTTGTTTCGAATCTTTTTCCTATTACTATTTAGTAATTGTTGTCATACATCACAATTCATTCTTAATATCACGACGAACTAACAGAAAAATAGTTAAGATCAGTGTCCTGCCTCATAACTAGGGCAGGCTAGGCCTTGATAGGCCTGAGCCTGGCCTACGGCCTATCAAATGTTATTTATTTTGGTCTGTTCTGAGCTTTTTTAAAGCCTGTTCTGGCCTTGTAGCCTATTTAAAAGCCTGTGTTACATAAAAGTCTTTATATAGTCTTTTTAAATAGGCTAAACAGGTCTTAAAAGTCTATTTCACATTTAAATTTTTATAATTTCTTCAACATTAAGAAAAAGTTAATAAAATGATTAGCACAATAATTAAAAGTTAATAAAATAACAAATATGATTAAATAATAATATATTTTTTCTTTTGCAAAAAAAAAATATAAATAATAATATTATATAAATAATAATAATTAAATATAAACAGGCCAGCCTATCAGGCTTTGTAGGTTTTTTAAGAAGCATGAGTCTGACCTATTTATGTAAACAGGCTTTTTTCAAAGCTTAAGCCTGACATTTTTTATAAACAGGTCAGGCCAGGCCATGCTTACATAGGCCAGGTCGAAGGCGCCTGTAGGCCGCCTGACCTATTCCAAACTCTACTCATAACCCTATTCGTTAATAACAATGTCCTAATGTCTTAGGAAAGTCCAAAATTATTTAAAGCATTAAAGTACATTAATTCTAGAGTCAGAATCAAAAGTTCTATGTGTCTTAAACAACTACTTGATCTATTCTTCAATTGCTCTTTTGTTAAAGGTGTGTGGGAAACTATATATAGATGTTTAGGACAGAGTTTACCGGCAGACTTGGAAGGGTGAAATCACTTTTTATCTTTTGGTTCTTTGGTTAAATAAAAAAAAGGTAATCAGATTCGTCATTTGATTTGGCTAGCCACTACATGGTGTTTATGGAAGCTTAGAAATAATGTTGTTTTTAATGGAGTCTTACCGGATGCTTCCAAACTTGTAGATGATATTAAAACTTTTTCTTGGTTTTGGTTTAGGGGTCGTTTTGGCCGTAAGTTCTCTTTCTCTTTTTCTGAATGGTGTTTAGATCCTATTGTATGTCTTCAAAGCATACTATAATTTACTTTATATTATGAGAGATTGAGTACCCTTTTGTACTCCTTTATAATATATTGTTTGCTTATCAAAAGAAAAAAACTACTTGTTTGAATAACTATGCTAGTTTGAATTCCAAAGTTAGGGTTAGTCCTCATTTATTACTTAAAATCAATTCACAAATATGTTTGCTTATGAAAAACATTAAACAAAGAAATATACAAATTAGATGGTTCAAATAAATCTAGGAAAGTTCATCTAATTAACTTAACCTAAGGAATTTAATTACTAACAAGGAAAGTTCATAAAAGTTGAATATCATTTTTAAGTCAAACTTTTTATATTTGTTACTAACAAGTACCTTAAGAACACTCTTTAGCATATTCTCCTTGTATTCATTTAGGATTAGTCTTTAATAAATTGTTTTCATTGATATTCATTCTAGAAATTCTATTTACTATATACTAGTACTCCCTCCGGTCTTATATATAAGGAACATTTTTGAGAAAAAAAATTGATCTTTTTTATAAGAAACACTCTAAATTTATTATTTATTAAATAGATAATTCATTATATACCATTATTAAATTGTATAAAATGCAACATATTTCAATGTTATACATTAATTACAAAATACATTCTCAATGTTAGTTTTAGAATAACACATAACATTTTAGAATTTTTAATAAAAAAAATAAGTCTCCTTGATATGTGTGTTTTTCTCGATGTGTTTCTTATATATAGGACCGGAGAGAGTGAGATATTTAATTTCTTTGTGTGCATGCAGTTGCCGACATTTTTTTTCTCTATCAAAATTAAAGACCACGAAGAAGCTTAAAAGAAAATTGTACGTATAAAAGGACATGTACATTTCTTAAATTTATGAACTTGTTTAGCTTGTTTGGTTACCAAGAAAACAATTTATGAGGTCCCCCAATGTAAAACTTTTTTTTCTTTTCAATTGATGGCACCACAAGCAATGGCCAAACGGGTTGTAATTATACACTAGTTGGTCACTAAGATGCTCATGTCTCTCTTTTAAAGATCAAAATTAAAAGACCACGTTTTCTTATCGAGTTCCCACTTCCCACAAACAATTTACTCTCCCTAATCCTATGGGACTTGGATCAAATTCAAGTTTTAATAATTACAAAATTATTGAGGATATATAATATGCATCTCACATTTTATTTTTAGGGTTATCTTAATTGTGCTCTAAGTATTTAAATATAGAAACATTATACTCCATCCGTCCCTATTTATAAGAGTTAGTTTGTCAAAACACGAGTTTTAAGAAAATTGGCTTCACACATTAATTTTCATAAAATTTTAACAAGAAAAATTTTATAAGAGCTAGTTTGAAAAAACATGAGTTTCCAAGAACAAATTTCTACATTTGTCAAAAAAAAATTCTACATTTATCTCTCCTTAATATGTGTGTCCTAATTTTATTTTATTTTATCCTTTTCTCCCTTATGTTAGCATTTTTCTTATTTTTTTATCATTTTTTTATTCATATTTATATTGACACTAATTCTGTGGAAGATGTCTTCAACTCTTGGTACAAATTTGGGTTTGATCAATGCAAGTATTTTTTTAACCAAATAAATTTAATTCATATCATTAACTAATAAATGTTCAATACATAAGGGAATAATCTCGAATCTATGAAAATTAGCTCAAATATTCAAAGTGTGGTTATTAAAATATATTTTTTTTGATAAGCAAAAATTGAATTATAAGGAGTACAAAGGGTACCCAACCCTTACAATTCTTATAGCAACCATTACATGCTAATAATGCATTTTAAAGGATCCTTACACCAATCTGAAAAAACACAAGAAGACTTACTAGCTATTTTACCTATAAACCAAAACCATGAAATATAAATAATCTTGTCTTCTAAGGCTTTCCAATTAATAGCTTCTCCTCTAAAAACCACATTGTTACGCGCACGCCATATACACCAAGTGGTGGCCAACCAAATAACGTGACGAGCTTTTTCATATTTCTTATTTTTCAATAAAGCTCCAAAAGAGGAAAAATGTTTTCACCCGTCATCAAAAGAAATGAAATCCACATTCATCCATTTAAAAATCCGCTTCCACAACTTTTGAGAAAAAGAGCAATTAAAATATTTATAATACTAGTTAATTTTGCGGAAACAATTGCAAGTTTTAAGATAAAAAATATATTGGAAAGTTGATATCAATTCAATTACTCCTATATATCTAATTGCTCTCTCAACATGGTAAAACTTGTGAATATTCTTAAAGCTTTTGATGCGAAGGTTAATCCTCTTAATAAGACTCCTATAAAATTAGCTTAAAATAGAATTTGTGGCATCCTCTTATAATATATTGGATAAAATACAATTTACATGGAGTAGTTCATGGTAGTCCAGACATTTTAGTTTGTGGAGGTGTGTTCAAAGATTATCAAACTATTTTTTTAGGTTGTTATATTTTCAATCTTGGACTTTCCTTTTCTCTTCATGCAAAGATGATGGGAGCTATTTTGACCATTATAATTGCTTTTGATAAGGGTTGACATCATATCTTGAAAGAATGTCCTAATGACGTCGTTTAGCGACATCCTTTATTTATTAATAGAAAAATATGGTCAGACCAAAATGTATGAATAATGTACCAAAGTCAACTGAATCACTCAATTTGAAACGGTGAAAGTACTAATTGACATAAATTTCAACATAAAAATATATTTTTTATACTTTTTCAAAAATTATACTTTTATAAGCAGTTTTATAATAAATTATCTTAAAAAATTTATAATATTACATAAAAATTCTATTTATTTGTGTAAGTTATTTTTTACTACTTTCTCTGATCCTATATATAAAAAACATGTTACTTTTTAAATTTATTGTGAAATTGATATAGCTAGACAATAATATAATATAAATACATAAATTTTATAATGAATGTAAAAAATATGTTTCTTATGTTTCAATGGGATCGTGAGTCTTGTTTGAGATGAGATGAAATCATGAAATGAGATTGAGTGGAGTATCACAATTCACAATTGCATTTGCATGAGACGGATGGACAGAAGTCAGCTACGAAACACGAGGTCTGCATCGTACGCGTCCTCTCATCTCACACTTCCCAATGTATCCATCCACTTGCCCGCACGAATGGCTCTGTCAGTACTTGCACGTGTGCTTCATATTTCTTTTCATTTTTTTATATCAATTCATCAATCACTACCCTATATTTTGTGGGACCCTTTTACCACTGCCAAATCTCCATCTCTCTCACGTGCAATCAACTCACACATTTGGCTACTGCCATGTTTCGGAGTAGAAATTTGAGAGAGGATTCTGTCAAGTTAAAAAATACTGCCTCCGTCTCATATTATAAGCAAAAAAAATCACTTTTTCATTTCCTAAATTATAAGCAAAAAAAACTAACTTTTATTATTTTCAAGATAAACTTTTATTTAATTTACTCTCTCTCTTCTTTTCCCCATAATCAATAACCAATAAAAACTGTTTTTACATTTTCCCATGAAACTTATTTCAACAAACACACAAAAAGTCAACCTTGAAATTATCATATTTTACTTTTCTTAATAAGTGTGAAAATATTTTTTTTACCTATATTATGGGACGGAGGGAGTAAATTGAGGAAAATGAAATAGGATCTGTTCTCTAGAAATTGGATCCATGGCAGCAGTTTGTGTTGAGTTCTCTCTCATTTTTTAATTTAACGGTTGTTTATTAATAAAGAAAAAAGAAAAAGCATATAAAAGAGAGAAAGAGATAAGTCGATGAAGGAAATACATGAGAAATTTTTTTTGGAGATGATTCAGATCCATGAGACGTATGTGTGAATTTGACTTAAATTTATCTATTTGTGCAGTGGAGGATTAAAAATTTATGTATTTGCGCTGCGGATCCTTTTTTTTTTTTTTTAAGTGATCAAATGCGTGAAAGAGTATTCTGATAATCAATCGGCTTTGTCTAACATGCATCATTTGATTAAGTGGTGCATGGTGAACAAGTTAGCAATTATATTATAACGAATACGAATTTTATAAAATCCACCGTTGGATTGAAAGTTTATATCGTATAGATCATCTATAAATTTTTTGAAAAAAATTGAAAATCATTTAATATGTCATCGAGACCCATTAAAATTAACGGTAGTTAATAAAAAATCATAAACCGTTAATCTTGATGGGTCTCAATGACGTATCAAATGATTTTCAATTTTTTTCAATTTTTTTATAGATAATCTATACGATATAAACTTTCAATCCAATGGTAAATTTTATAAAATTCGTATTCGTTATAATGTTATCATACACTTGTGCACCGTGGAAGACTTTCTCGACTTCTGCATGTTAGACTTGCCCTAATCAATATTATGCTTAGCATTTTTAACTTTCTACACTAGATACTATAGATTTTTTGAAAAGTTCAAATGGTGATTCATAATAGGAGAATGTTAACTTGTGCCCTTAAGGGCACATGTTAAGAAGCTAAATGTGGAAAACATTTATTGAAATTGTGGTGTATTCAATTATCTAATCATTAAATTCTTTGTATCATTAAATACTATATTTCTATTTTTAGGTAGCTTAACATGTGCCCTAAGGGCACAAGTTAACATAACCCTTCGTAATAATATTGTCTCTTCAATATCTATAGATATAGTTTTATGAAGAATTGATTTTGTCAATAAAAAAAACAAGCCGTATAATTTGTTGTCTTTTCATTCATGTGTGTGTATATATAGTACTAGTAGTATATAATGGAGGAGCATATCCTAGCTCACATTATTTGATTCATTTGTTTTTGACGTTTTCCTTCTTTTGCTATCTTCCACAACATTACTCATACATCGCATTCTATCTACACTTATTCCATTTGGCTACCTATCAAGAGCACTTTCAAGTTGGAGTCATCCTATACTAGCTAGTGAGTGACTTTCAATTATTTCAAATTCCATCTACCATTTTATAGCTATTTTTTTTTTCTTTTTATAGCTACTTCTTAATTTTTATTTAAATAATTTCTCTATATTAAATATATTATATAGTATATACTACACGAGTCCATACATGCATGTTTCCCTTCTACCCAACCGTACACCAATATGCTCGAGTTAATTCTCCCATTTCTTTATAGGCAACTAGGACTATGTAATTTCTTCAAAAATGAGGGAAGAAAAATGTGAGCGGGCATATATATATATATATATATATGGGGCTAGTCTATTTTTTTTTGCCCAACTTCATTAATAGCATCAACAACATATTTGCTATCAGATTCTCCCACTTTTTCTATACAATGCAACTGGAGTATATTTTAATTCATTCATGATAAAAGACATGAATAGTTGAATACATGTTGAAAATTAGTGAAAAGTCAAAGAAGTAGCTATAAATAGATGTAGCCATTTAAATGTGAATAACACATTTGCTTCTCTCCTAAGTATTAAACTCAAAATTAGAAATTTTACATTTAGTGTTGAATACTAGCATATATGAGGTACCAAAACAATACTAAGTTGGATTACATCAGGTTGAATATTTTTAATTAGTCATCTAAAATCAAACGACAAAATAATTTTATCTTTGGATCAGATGAATTTTTATCTCAAAATTGATCCAAAATGAATCGTGAACACTCTTACTTACGATTATCAATGATAGTGCTATAAATTATACTAATGATATCGTCCTTCGCATTCGATCACAAGGGTAGCCAAAGGGAATTATTCATTTTGAGGCAAGAGCAATCACACAAGTGACCGTATTTTATTCAAAATTTCAAGACATTAAATTTATTGGTCATCTTGCTTATACAATGTTAAACTTTCACGTTTACCAGACAATGTAAGACTTTCAACCTCACACTTTCTACCGTCTCCTGCCTAGTGTAGTAATCCAATTCATTATGCTACCCTTAAAATCAAGTGAAAGCTCTTTTTCCATCGACATATACTTGCACTGTTGTTTCTACACTCAACAGGACATGTCATCTGTTAGATAATAAAATAATAGTTTATGTTATTGGGCCTGTTAGTTTAGAGTCCATTAAGTTTTATTATATATTCTCTAGTAACCTTTTTGTAATGTCAAGCTATTGGTATTCTATTGAAACCCTAGCCGTCTCTTTCTCTTTTCCTATTTGTAACATGGTATCGAGAGCTTATTTCGATCCTCCTTAAATTGTATGTTGTTGTTCCGCTGCCGAGTTCCCAATAATTTGGGAATATGTTTGTTTTGTTTTTTTGTTGATTGGTTGTATCGAAAAGAAAAAAAAAATTGTTGATCCTCTTGTATGTTGTTGATCGGTCGAGCACGTACCGTAAGTATCATGTGTGTGTGTTGTCCTTTCCTTTGGTTTCCTGTGAGTAGAAATTTTGATGGGTTGTGTGGAGTTGTTTCAATTGAAGGCTATTGGTTGATTAAGGACACACACTTGCATTTGTTTTTGGTGAGTAAATTTTCTCGGTCTCCTCTCTAATGGTTCTTTCGGTTCGATTGTTTTATTTGGTTTAGTTGTGAATTTGCACCAGTCCGCTATATGGACTTTAAATTCGTTTTGGTTTGGTTTGTTTGACTCAATTTGGTTATGTTTGTCTAATCAATTGCACTTCTCTCCTTATTGTTTCTGATTGATTGCACTTCTCCATGTTGTATTGCACTTTTCCTCCTATTAATTGTTCTGATCGATTGCACTTCTCTTCTTATCGCATTGCACTTCTCCCCATTGCACTTCTGATTGTATTGCACTTCTCCCCTATTGCACTTCTGATTGTATTGCACTTCTCCCCATATGACACTTCTGATTGCATTGCACTTCTCCCCTATTGCACTTCTGATTGTATTGCACTTCTCCCCTTATTGCACTTCTCTTCTGATTGCATTGCACTTCTCCCTATTGATTCTTATGATTAGTTTAGTTTGAATTTGTTCGATTGATCTGGTTTATGGTTAGCTTGGACTGCATTGGATTGGATGCTGGATTAATTTGATTTGGTTCTCCCCTCTTTGATGGTAAATTGCTGCGTTGATCGTGATCTTAATTTGGTTGATTTGTTGTCAGGGCTAATTTGTAACAAGCTTAAAGCTTAGTAAGGTTTAGCTTGAGGGGTGATGTTAGAAGTTTATTTTATTTGGTAGTTTATTTTATTTTCGTATTTTGTTTGACAAACTCATAATGCTTCTTGTTGATGCATCATGAGTTTGAGAGTAGGTGTTAGATAATAAAATAATAGTTTATGTTATTGGGCCTGTTAGTTTAGAGTCCATTAAGTTTTATTATATATTCTCTAGTAACCTTTTTGTAATGTCAAGCTATTGGTATTCTATTGAAACCCTAGCCGTCTCTTTCTCTTTTCCTATTTGTGTATCTCTGATTCTAACAATCTAACCATCATTTTTAGAAAGATTTTTAATTTACACAAGGAGCCAGTCAAACTTTTCGTTGAACTATCCGCTCTAATATCATTATTGAATCATAAGAGGGAGCTCAATGGGTCATTTACATTAGACCGAAACTAACCACATAAATAAATTTAATACCATATCTTTACTCTAAATCTCAAGACATATAAAAGCAATTTTGTAATCTCATAAATATAATCGAGTTGGTTACTATAAAAACATTACTAATCATTTGTATGTAAGAGACTTAATTCGACCTCAGAATTTTCCACTTCTATAGTCTAATTTAAGTGCGTAAACCTTGCCATTAGGTTATTTAAAAGGAGGAAACTGATGAAACACAACAACCATTACCCTACTTGATTTTTCTTTTTTTGAATGACCATTACCCTACTTGATTGATTGTTGTGGACTAAGCAAGAGATGCAAATAATGTTAGACTCATCACATGTGTAAACACAATGACCATTCCCCGACATCGCAAATGCACAAAAAGATTAAGAATGAGTAACAATTCCAAACCGACAATGATAATGATTAATGGGAGCTTTGGGATTTGCTAGAAAGAAGGTTAAGTTATGGTAAATCATGATTAGTAGCACACTAAACACACTTTGGATTATATCTTTTCCATTGTGGCCCAAATATCCACTTGGGGCATATCTTTTCTAACCTAGTGGGCCTTGAATTTTTAAGGACCATATTCGACATTAACATGTGTTAGTGATTACTTATTTTCTCTTTCTCAGTTCCCATATCAATCACTTGATAAAAAGAAATTTCTAATTCTTTTCAGCCTAATCATTTTCTTTGATTTCAATCTTCTTATTTCCTTTACAGCTTATTAGATGATTATGTTTTATTGTCAGAAACAAGTTGAGTTAAGTCTCACATTACTTAGAGAAGTGGAAGTTGAACACTTTATAAGTGAAAAGACTCATAAACAAAATACCTTAAGGTTTTGGGTTAAAGTGTGGTGACCAACTCACTTGTGAAGTTGTTCTTGAGCCCAATATGGATGATTCCCCGACTGTCCCCTCGTGATGACCCAACAAAACATTGATTTGTAAGGGCGTGGATTCAATATGGGATTTTATATTTTTTATATTTAAAGTGATCGAGTCTAGTCAATTAAACTATTTAATTAAAAGAATAATGTTTTGGACGAGCCTAAGTTTAATTTGGCGTCGAGCTCGGCCCATTTAGGCATCGAACTCGGCCCAAAAATATGTTGCAGCCACTCTACCTCGTTCAACAGCCACACATAAACTAATGATTCTGTAATGACCTACATCATAATGATTGATATTTACTGCCAATCATGATTTTCCAGTTGTTATTCCAACGTACATTAATGAGAATGACAATAGATTTGTCCTCACATTTATTGTCTCTGTGCTTGAGACTATATATACTCTTCTCATGCAGAATGATCATGTATTATTCACTCTTACTCTAAACCTTCATTTCACGCAAATACTGACTTGAGCATCAAAAAAGAATATGATTATGCTTTATCAGAAAAGAGCACCACCGGCCACGTCCATTCTAATCGGGTAAAATAAGAATATGATTATGCTTTATTGACAAAATAGTATTATAAGACTTGGAAAGTAATTTGCCTTTAATAATTCAATCAAAATCAACTTTATATAATATCCCATGATGATGATCCAACATGATCCTATAACAAATTAAAGTACATGATATACAAGTAGAGGTACTAGTTCCACTTACATGTGACAAAAGGAAGACTCATAGACATTGCCATGATAACTACATGTTTTGGTCTGTGTAAGACCATTCCTTTTAACTTTTGGTGCCACAATAAAAGTTGTCCATGTGTAAGTTGAGTATCTTTTGCTCAAGGTGATCAATGGCCATGCACTAGCATGAATTCTAAACCTCGTGAGCTTTCTTGGTTGATGTTTTGGCTAACAAATTATTTTTGTTAACAACCGAATAATATTGGATCGTGTCAAAATTGTGATTTTTGTAATACTTTAGATGGTTATTAATATTGAGAAGTAAAGTTTTAAAATTTAATAGAAATTATTATTTGGATTTAAATTTTTGCAATGTATCATCACATTGTAAAAATAAGTCGGTGTGTATGTTACTATCTAAAAATTACATTATTTGGAAACACGATTTTCATACTGTATCATGACAATGTATATCAGTGAGTGTAGATATCAACTCCAAAGAAAGAGTCGTAAATAGAAAATAAAAATAATTAATGTAAAATTAAAAAACCGTGTAAATATGCTGTGATTGTTTTCAAATCTATATGTAAAAAATGCATTTCTTCAACATCTAATTGCTTTACTACCAAGCAGTAGGTATGCACATTACAAAGTAGAGTTATATACTGTACTGTATTATGTAGCAAGTAAAAGACAATCATGCCCATATGCAAAAGCAAAAAAACTACGCAAATGGGGTGTAATTTAAAAAATAGAGGGTGCAAATCGAAATACCAAAAAACTAACATAGATTAATTTGCATTGGACTTTGGGTCATAGTTAAATAGATCATGACTTCATTTGGTTTATGTAGCAGAAAATCTTACTTCATACCCCACAATTTAAATTAAACTCCTATCCCCAAAACCAATTAACTACCCAAAATAAACTTAATTAAAATAAAAAATATTTTCTAAAATCATATTGCCCCTTGTGTGGTGTTAAAAGGTTTTGCGTGAAAGTGTGTGTCAAAAGTCACTTATGTGGTTGTTCTTGGCCTAGGTGACTATCCAACCTAGTGAAGCTCCCTTTCGCGATCCAATTATGGTATTAGGGTGTGATGGATAATTTTCGCAAGTGAACGAATTACCACGTAGTAATAAAAATATCGATCCACAGGGATTGTGTGATTAAACGAGTCTCATAGTGTTCATAAACATGATGCAAAGAATACACATAAATTGGGGGTTTGGTTTGAATGATGTGTTTGTACGAAAATGTTGAGAAATCAATTGATTAAGAATGAGGTTGGATCGTCGACAATTCCCTAAACAATAGTATTCACATGCAATTCAATCGTATCGTAATGAATCACTCGAATGTTACAACTAGATCAACAATATGGTGAATCGCAATCTCTTGTCAAAATCCACCCTATCCTCTACCGATACTTCTCCAATCTCTTGGATGGATCAGCTACCGGTAGCGGAGTATTTGAAAACGCGTTGATCGTATGCTACATTCTATGTTTCAATCTCTCGACCGGAAACACTCAAATGCACAATGAATTCAGTTCTGATTTCAACTTATACTCTCGTACATAATTAAAATCTAAGTTCATTGCAAGATTGATCAGAAATTGTAAAGCATTAAGGACAGAACTTCATTGAATAACATTCATAAAAGAGAGATTCAGTACAGATACAATTGAATTACATGGAATGCATTAGTTTAGTTCCTCATCATGATCCAACCTCAATGGAGGTCTAGCCTCTCATTGTGAAGTAGCTCAATTCTTGCTCCAACTTCAAGGAATCCACTCCCATGATGTTGAATGCTTCCAATCTCGCCACCTTTAGCCTCTGGAACACAGGATCAGTCTTCAACTCGTGCCTGGAATTTCTAAGATCAAGATCAGATTCCCAAATTTTCCAACCCTTTTTCAGAAAAACAGAATTCCTTATATAACATTACAACCATGCCGCGCGTCAGATCTATCACGCCGCGCGTGGTTGCAAATCCATCAACTACGCCGCGCGTGGTAACGGTATCACGCGGCGCGTGATCAAGTCAGAGAGCAAGCCAATTCCTGAACAAAGCTTCACGCCGCGCGTGGTCAGGAGTCACGCCGCGCGTGATCAGAGTGAAAACTTGGCTCCCTGTGATCTCCATCACACGGCGCGTGATGGGCTACGCCCCCAGCGTAGTGAACATCAGTAATTTCCTGCAATTTTTCCTGTTTTCTTGTAAATCAAGTAATCAAGTTCCTGATTAGATTTCTCTTATATTTATTGCTAAAAACCTACTAAAAAGCATTTAATGTTGCTAAAATAGGCATGGATTAGAGAGTGTGACGTTCCGTCATCAGGGTGCGTTTGATTCGTAAAACAGCAAGAACTGGACAGAACAGTACAGGACAGAACAAGATAATACAGGACAGGACAAAATTGTACCGGAGAGATATATGACGATAATATTTTTATATTCCAAAATAAAATGGGTATTTTCGTATTTTTTATAGTTGTACTGGGGACAAAAAGTTGTCCCGTGGTTCAGTGAGAGACAAAAAATCTTGTTTTTGTCATGTCCCTTGCTAGTTGCTACCTAATTTGTCCAGTCCCATAACCAATTTCAAATCAAACAAGGTACAACAAAAGTTTTCCTGTCCACTCCCCTGATTTTTAGCAGATCAAACGCACCCTTAGAGTCCGGTTAATGAGGACCAATGAATGGTGATGGACTGAGACACGAAGAGACTCACACTTGAAGGGTGATGTTGAGATCTATCAAGTGTGAATTAAGTCTCACATTGGTTGGAAGAATTGAGGTTGAACAATATATAAGTGAGAGCATTCATAAACTCAATGTCTTAAGACTTGGGTGAGAGTGTGGTGTAAAATGTCACTTGTGTAGTTGATCTTAACTTAATGCGTTGATCAAAATCAGCGAAACTCCACTTTCAGTCCGACAACCCCAACAAGTTTTAGAAGGGAAAAAAATCAAGTTTGATGCGACCTCATGGAATATGTTTCAATTAAGGAATAATGATTATCATCAAATTGATCTTAGAAAATAAGCATGTAAGTTCCCCGGGTTATGATATGATTCTTAGGTACCTCGAGGTCACGATTAATTGTCATCATGCGTTGTGATAACGAGATAAGGATGATAAACTCTTATAATTAAAATTCCAAACCTTAACACATCATCATAATGCATATTGACAATTATTTGTGGGCTTGGAGTATATAGACTTGAGAACAAAAGATACACTAAGGATACGTTTAATCTTGGTTCTATATTATGCTAATAACTCAGAGTTAGACAAACACCTTTTTATCTAAAACCATTTCGAACTCTTGAGGAATTACCGTAACATAGGTAATGCCTCCCAACTGATTAGATGTAATTTAGCGAGGTTCTTATTATGAGAATATGAGTTAATAGGTTCCCCGAGATTGGGTTATGGTGGTTAGAAAAACAACTTATGATTGTGAATAGGTTAGTTAATCAGTTATGTCGTGGATGTGTTGCACTACAATTCATGTTATGATTGATTCCCGTATATTAGTAGGAATCCGTTAAGTTAAATAAATTATGTAAGTAATGACCAACGTGGCATAGCTATGTCACAACGGGTAGTGGAGAACATCCTAAGTGGAGGACATCCTGAGGGGAGAACATCCCTAGTGGATCTTTCGAGATATACTCGCCTCGAAAGCTTCCTATAAAATGAAACAAGATAATTCGATTTGTGTGTTACACCATTTAATTTATGTTTAAGCTATTCTATAGGAATATGATTAATTAAGCAATAAACTACCATTTGGGTCCTGGTTTTATGATACTAGTAACATGGGTAGCGAAAATCCACTAGGGATGACAATGGGTAGGGTATGAGTAGGGTACTATAGTATCCATCCCCATAGTCGCGGATTGAAAAAATACCCGTACCCATCCCCATAACCGCGTGGGTAACAACTTTTGCCCTCGTCCCCATACCCTATGGGTACCTAGGTACTCATACCCGTACCCGTTACTCGCATTTTAACTAAAAATAAATTGATCAATTATAAAATATCATATAATTTTAATAGAATTAAAAAAATTTCAAAATTTTAATATTGACTAATGAAAATCATAAACAAAATTATTACTAACCTTATGTTAAAGTTCATATTTATGTTAAATATTCACATTATTTTTATATTATGTTATAAATAAACATTTTTATTAAAAATATGTAATAGTTTAGTAGAGTTGTATCGTTTTAAATTGATTTACATATATTATAATATAATAATATAAATAAAATAAATAAATATATATATTATGTGGGTATGAGGCGGGGTGGATACTAAGGTACCCGCACCCATACCCGTTCATTTTTGCGGGTAATTACCCATACCCGTGCCCATACCCAAAATGCGGGTTTTTATCCTACCCGTTGTGGGTAATTTTTGCGGTACCCCCCACTTTTGATACAGATAAACAGGTTGCTGAGCTGAGAGCTATGGACAGGTCGAAGTGAAGTGGCATTGGATGTTATTGATATTGTTTATCTGAATATTCTAAGTTGTTGTATAAGGTAGTTAGTGTCATTGTATATTTATATTGACTGATTATTTATGGCTCTGATGTAAGTATGACAGGAATTTCATCATTAAGCAAGTTTTAGTCAAAATTTTCATTTTTGAAAAGATACGGAATAATGATTTGACTTAAAGTTGGAATGTGAAATGAAAGACGTGGTTTATATAGGAAAAGAAAATAAAATGTGTACCACTACATCAACATTTTTTTTTGCCACAAATGACGATGATTTAATAATATGACCATTGGAACATTGCGGTGGGCACAAAACTATAGCTAATGCCATAGTGTCAGCCACAAAACTCAAAGTGTTGGATTTTAGTGAATACATATGAAATAACCTCAAGCTATGCTAGTGTCTTTGGAGCTAAACTTTTCCTTATCTTGTAACGAGGTGTCATCTTCTCAACTTAAATTTAAGCAATCAATTTCAAGGACGATGTTTCATACATTCAAATGACCATGTAGTCATGCATTGTAAGTCTTTGGATTTAAATTTTGGTGCTCTAGATTCGAAGATAAATATATAGTTGAGATCAACCTATAGTCAAATAGTGACTGCAGGGAATCCAATTCCCGATGCTACTCTAGTGTGAGGGGTGAAGCCGCACCCCTTGAACTTTTAATATTTATGCCTAAAGTCTCTGTATTTTAAATTTGAACCCCCGAAATTATTAATTTTCACCTTACCAACAAATTTGCTATTTGTTTTTTTTTTTGTTTTTCCCGATGATTTACTTTTATTTCTTTGATGCAGTATAAGAGAAGGATTTGCTGATTTAATTAATTAAAAATAAATTCTCTTTGCCATGCTTAATTAAAGGACTTACAAACGTAAAACTTAACGGATCTATTTATAACTTAAGAAACTTAAAAGATCTATCTATTACGAACCTAAAACTTAAAGAACACGTGGATGCATTTTACCTTAAATTAAATAGAGATTATTGTGTTACTTAGCAAGAGCTCTATATATTGTAATTTTCTTTTATGAAATAAGTCAATTTTGATTGGGTAAAAAAAGAGAGAGTTAATCTCTTTGGTTCTCTGAACTACAATATTAGTTTATCGATTCTCTGTTACGTTAAATTTAACTTATCAACTGGAACGACTTATCGATCGGTTTTCCACTTCGATTGAGATATATTCTACCACATCACCATCTCAACTCTCATTTTGTTCAGATAACTCCGCGACTCTCATCAATCCATCACTGATCAAATTAATATATTTGAAAGTTTGAAAGTTATACGAGTAAACATATAAAAAGTGAGGGAGTATTTTAATTAAGAAAGGATGAAAAAAAAAAGCTTACACATACTACATTTAATCTTAAATATAAGAACAAATTAAATAAACAAAATTAAATATATATTTAATCCAAATTGAAATTAGATAGATCAAGAGAAACTAAAATTTGAATTCCGACCTCTAAAATAATACTCCCTCTAGTCTTATATACAAGAAATTTACTTTTTAGATTTATTGTAAAGTTGATGTATCTGAATTACAATATTGTCTAGATACATCAATTCAATTTTACAATGAATCTAGAAAGTAAATTTTTTCTTATATATGAGATTGAAGGAGTAGTCTTTAATAGCTACAAACTGAGTTATGTGATATGTCACATTGCTCAATATTTTTTTTTTAGAAAATTCACCTTAAAATAAATAAGTGGAGTTTCCGAAGTTTAAACTTCGACTCTGCATACGATGTCCTTACGGGGACATGATATACTAGTATTATGTGTAAGTTGTAATCCCTTGATATAATCATCAAAGATGATCGTGTTATTTGATAATCAAGATTTAGTTTCCTTAAAAAAAAAAAGATTTAGTTGATTACGAGACGGAAAGAAAGAGTAAACAATTGCTTAAAACAAGTTTTGTTTCGCAAGCAAACTAGCAAATGAAAAAACCATGTTGCATGATTATTACGTAATTAATGATGATTGAAAATTGAAGAGAAAAGAAAATAAAAAAAAAACGATTAAAAAAACAAGGAGAATGTTAACTTGTGCCCTTAAGGCACATGTTAAGGAAGCAAAAATAGAAATTATTAAATGCTAATTTGTGTATTTTGACTTTTGAAGCATTAAATTTCTTGTATCATTAAATGTTGAATTTCTATTTTGGTATATAGGGCACATGTTAACAAGACCCAAAAAACAAAACACACATCACACGCATCTTGTCGGATTCTACTTTTTCACAAAAAGCGATGTTTGATTGTATCTCTCTCCACATTTCTTGCAACTCCTTTTGCGTACTCTTCTCTCCAATACCAAACCCAGGTAAAAAAAATTCAACCATTATGTTCTTCATTTTCATGTGTTTAATTCATTTAATCATCACTTTAATTAATTTGACCCTTTTGTGATTTATGTTTGACTTTGTTTTTGTTGATTTTCACGTTGACCCTTTTATCCTTAAAAACTGTTTTTTTATGTTGTTCAGTTATTTCTTGGAATTTTGATAGTTGAGATATGGGGAGGTTATTTGTTGTCCATCTTGAAGGGAAGATCTATAGCTGTAAACACTGTAGAACCCCTCTTGCTGTTTTTGAAGATATTGTTTCCAAGGTTCTATTTTTATCCTTTATATTGTGACTCAATTGTTTATTTCTTTCTGGTATATCAGTTTCATTATGTTTGAATTCAGGTGAATTTGACAAAATCACGTCGGCGCCGTGGTTTTGTTAAAACTCGATAGGGTAGTTTTTGACAAAATCACGGCAAGACGCTGTGATTCTGGCAAATTCATGTGAATCCAATTATGTAATTAGATCAATTTGAATTTTAATGCGGTGGGTAGAAATAATCGCGGTATCGGTTTATGGTGATAAATTTGATACCTGTTGTGCTTGATTGGTTTAAAATTATTTTAGGGTTTTTTTTGTTTGTTTTGATAAATCGTTGATTTCAATGTTGAATTGAATATAAAATGAGTTAATCAAGTCCATAAGTCCTAGCTCAACTGACAATGCCGATATTGTTAGACTGGACACCTTCATCCGGGTTCGAACCCAGAATCTCGCAATGTGTGCGAGTTTCAGTGATATTTACCACTTCCTCTATAGACCCCAAAAAACGAGCTAATGAAAACACACACACACACACACTTGATAATTGATTTTATGACTATATGTTATTATTGTCTTTCTTCTTTTCCTAATTGCTTGATGATAACTTACTGTGCCAAAGACAAAACGTTTGTTTAGAAACATAGAAATTCCTACTGATTTCTTCTGTATGATAAATACCAAACCAAATATAAACTTTGGTATAATGTAATAGCTATTAGCTAAAACTTCATAGAAATTTAAACGGTTGATATCGTATCAGTGACAAAATGGTCGTGAGTTTGATCCTTGATGCCATGCTCCCGTTCTTATGAATAAAGGGAACTCACTTTTTTGCACAAGGAAAAGTGGAAGTAATCTTATGGTCTGTTTGTTTTCCGGTGGCAGCACATCAAATGTGTAGCAAATCCAAAGCCACAGTTTGTAGCTTCTAAAAAATCACGGTCATTTTGCAAAAGCCACAGTTTGAAGTATAAGTGACCAAGCTTTATTAGGCCTAGTTAAATGGAATTCCCATGTTTCAAAAACGATAAATTTTGACAGTGTTAAGATTTTCCAAAATTTAATCTTTTCTTAATGTTTTAATGGTTTGTTTTAGGTGCGACCGACAATTCTTTATTGATCATTTGAAAAACGATATATATATATATATATATATATATATATATATATATATATATATATATATATATATTCTGACTTCAATTTTTGTTTGTGTTGTTTCATTCAGGATTTCCAAAGCAGACATGGAAAAGCTTATCTCTTCCGTAAGGTGTAAGTTATCCTTGATATCGGTACCTTATCAATGTGTCATTACTTATCGAACCGAAACAACATTCTGTTGTGTGTGGTTGGCATACAGATAGAGGACAGCCTATTCTGTACTTTTGAACCTTTTTTCTTTCTACATTTCCATCGATAATCCTCTCTTGCTTGTTTTTACAACTTGCAAATGGAAATCGTATGTGCAACACAATTACATAACAAGAACAATGCATAATTTCTATCGATCTCATGAAGTTTCAGTTATCATTTTTGCGATTGTCGGTCTTGTAGTTGTAGCTGGTAATCAAAGTGTAAAGAACAGTTATGCTTGTTATTCATGGCTTGTCTCCTCTGAACTTCTGTAGCTTAGTGCTGTCAAATAGAGGCTATAGCGGCACTATAATGTAACATAATTTGAACAAATTGATATTGTTTTGTGATATGCTATATAATTGTCAAATAGCGGCTATAGCACTATCGCATAGCGGAATTTGAATAACCGCTATTTTCTGCAATCTGCGATTTGCAAGATTGCTATAGCTCTATCCGTATTATACTTTGCTGTTGGCTTTGTTCATGGATTGTAGTTAAAGTATTCTCTGCTTTTACAGTGTGAATGTTTCTATCGGAGAAGCAGATGACAGGCAGATGATCACTGGGATGCATACTGTGGCTGACATTTTCTGTGTTGGTTGTGGATCACATGTCGGTTGGACATATGTAAGACTTATCTTTGTGCATTAAGAGTTTTTTCTTCTTTCTTTTCCGTTTCTATGCTGCATTAAGTTACACTTTTGGTTTCTATTAGGTGACTGCTCATGAGAAAAGCCAGAAGTACAAAGAAGGAAAATCTGTTCTTGAACGGTTAGTAGAAATGATGTCATTTTGAGCTATGAAGCACCGACACAGACACAGTCACACATGTACACTAGACACAACACTGACACATCAACACTGACAATAATTTGAAGAATGGAAGAAATTGAATGTAATTACATCTACCAGTGTCTGCATCTACACATGTCAGACACCATACACACATAGTGTCAGTGCTACATACATGTCGAGCGATATAAGTATGTTGTGGATTACACGAGTTTTTTCTTTTTTTTTGTTAGGTTCAAAATGTCAGGTCCGGACAGCAACAATTATTGGGTTAGGCATGAAACACATGTTGGTGGAAGTGATGCAGATGATGCTTAATCATCCCTTCATTAACAATTGATTGTACATTCTTTCATCTCCCTTTATCTGTTACTATTCAATTAATGTGGATTTATAGGGGCAATTTAACAAAATCAATATTTTGCCTCAAAATACTATTTAAATTGGTGATTCTGAAGTACAAACACAAGTAACAGCAAGAAACTTGTATTCCAATGTTGCTCAATGCTTCCATTGTAAATGTAACACTCATTATGAGACATAATGAGTGATTTGTAAATATTAGTTTGGTTAAAACTGAATTTGTTCTAACTTGATTTATGGTTAAGTATTTTTTTTCTTCTTTCAAACATGTTTGCCAAATTATCATTTGTTTATCCTTTGGTACAAAAACAATGGTGCTAGAATGCTAGTAAACTAAGTACAATTGTGCGTGATATTTTGTTCTCGATTTAGTTAACTATAATAGGTTAGAGCTTCTTGATTATTGTTTTCTGTTGATGTATTTCAAGAGTTCATTTTTTTTTTGTTTGCTCGCGTTCTTTCTTCCTTCACCACAATTTTTATTTCATTGGGTTTTCCTAGTAAAGTTTTTAACGCGCTCTTTTCACCATGGTTTTATTCCATGGATTTTTATGATGTTTTTTTTAATGAGGCGCGTATGCAAGAGTGAAGTTTGAGCTTAATGCAAATGCATATAATTCCTTCTACTTTATCTGATTATCAAATCAATAAAAAATTATTCTATATCTCCTAGTTTTGAAATGTTGGGGGTATCATTATTGTTGAACCATATGCAATCGTTGCATTTATAGGTAAAAGAGTAATTGAACAAACTCTGAATAAAGAAGTTCCTATGCCATCAACTACATTGAATTTTGGCCTAATCTCCCAAAATTTGTAATTTTTTAAAATTAATTTTAAGGAGACATCTATGCCTTTTATTTTTCATTTTTTAAAATGATAACTTTTGATGTTGGGATTGATATAATTTTATTTTGTATATATGTACTAGTATATCTTTAGTTTAGTATTTAATAATTAATAAATTTGTTTTACTTTACCTTTTCAAACCTTCAAGTAAACACACAACTATAATTGCACACAAAAGCCAAAGGATAGAATAATCCTTGTGCATAGAACAACTCACCACTAGCTTGTGGCTCATGCAACGATAGAGGCTACAACAACAGGTTAGAATTTGTATTACTTGTGGCTAATTAGTTTTTACGATCTTGCTTGCAACTAATCATCCATATTCCATACAATCTGTTTTAGTAATTGTTAGGGCTTTCTTAATAGTGCTAGTAACACACTCTTTAACAAACACACTCTAACACACTCTTTTATTGATTAAAATTTATATGGGTCCCATAAAAGTTATATGGGTCCACATTTTTTTATGGAACCAATGTGAATTTCAACCAATAAAAAAGAGTGTGTTTGTTAAAGAGTGTGTTGCTAGCATTATTCTATTTTTAATTATTAAGGTGCACGGGTTGAGTAAGATTAAATGCTGATGGGACCCACTTACTTTACATAAATAGAAGAGAAAAAATAAATTCATTAATTAAAAAATTAAAAAATAAGAGAGTGTTCTACAAGGACTAGTTTCTTTCTTTCTTTCTTTTGAGTTCTATACACGGGCGTCTTTTAGTTTTGTTTTTCCTTTTCTTTCACATTACCAAACCACCGTATACCATCTCGTCATCCCAAATCGCTTCGCCAAAACCGACGACCGTACACCATCATCTCCACAACACAATCAGCCCTCTCTCTTTCTCTCTCGTAGGTGCTGCCCCTCTTTCACGGTTACTATTTTTCTCGCTTTGCTTTTTTCAAATTTTTGTTTGTTCTGTTTCTTCAATTTTTTGTTTGTTCCCATCGTGATTGAAAATAAATATATGTGTTGCAATTGTTAAAAAAAAAACAGTAATAAGGAGGTGGCTAAGAACGCGCGTGTGTCGATTGCAATTGAAAAGGTATTTGCATTTTGTTTTGCTAATATCAAGGAAATGATAAAATTAGTTTGTAGTAGCTATCAACTAATAATAATGGGTCCCATGAGCATTTAATGTTTCTTAACCAGCATCCATTATTAAAATAGATGATTAGTTGCAAGTAGCAAGATTATAAAAATAAAAAAAGAATAAAGAGCGAGATTTTTTTTTTCTTTTTAGGTAACTACATTCACATACTATAAGTGTAAAACAAATATAGAATCTAGAGTTTGAATTTCATAACTTTCGATAATTTTATGGTACATTTGATAATTTTCAATGTACAGGTATACCAAGTCATTAAAATGATAGGTAAACGAATCTTTTTTAAAATAAATAATTTTTTCTATCATTAAAAACATTATAATAACTAAATATTATTTATCGAAATTGTCAAAAATATAAAATTTGATATTTTTTGAATTTTTATTCCTTATATTAGTCAATATTATATTTTTTTAATAAAAAATTTTTAAAAAAATTAGTGAATTGCTTATAAATAGTGAAATTGTGATTTTTCTTGTAATATTATTATCTCTAAAATACAATAAGCTTAATTCATAAAAATAATCGTTAATTTATCAATTTAACGATTTAATGTACCAATACATTCGAATTATTCCGATGTATAATAGAAGCTTCTTATTCTTATTCTTAATAATGATAATAATCAAATGAGCTACTTTTACAAGATAAAATAACAGCCAACAGGGTAATTTTAATTAATTTTTAAGGAGTCATCTAAAGCCAAACAACCAAGAGTGAAGTGAATTTTGTAGTTAGAATAGTCTTTAAAATTAAAATAAGTTATAATATAAATATAACAATATTATCACTTTCTAACCTAACAATATTGTCAAAAAAAAGTATCCCATATTTGAATTTCAAAGAGATATGAGCAAGGAGAATGGATCATCTCCTTGTAATTTTCACAGGAAGGATTAATGTTTAGATATTGATCTTCCATCTCTTATTATTTACACTTGCTTAAAAAAAACTCTTATTTTATTTTACACCATACTCAACTTGCAATAAAAAAACTTGTGGCTAGGATAGGATTTGACTGATCCACTTTACAATTACAATGAAGATTATCTTAACTAAAATTAAGAATGAAATAATCGCTTTTAATTACTCCCATCCTATGAAATTGTAACCATTTTAACTTCTTTTTTTGAAAATACAATATATAATTGAAAAAAGTAAAATGAATGGCACTAATCAACATTTTATTTCCTCATATGAAACTGTCACATAAACGATCCATATAAAAGAAGAGGGCATTATGGTAATTATGAGTGATATATCTCCCCAACTAATTCCATTCATCAAATCAACCCAACATGTAACGTAGTCTTCAAGTGATAGTAACAGCTAACGTAACGACAACAACTTCACAGCATCTTATTCTCTTCTATGCTTCTTCCTCCACTATCATCTTCTTCTTCTTCTTCCCCCAATTCCACTTTCATTATACCTCTCTCTCTCTCTCTCTCTCTCTCTCTCAATGCTACTCTCACTTTCATCCTCTTCACACCACTGAACTAAGCTTCAATTCCAAATTAAGGGCATTTTCGGAATGAATCGTAGTTTCAGAGCTACGGAATCGCAAATGCGAACTGCGTTAAGACAGAGTCAATTAGAGGTTTTCAGATCGTCTTCGTTTGTTATTGATAGAGATGACGAACTTGCATTGTTTCATCAGATGAAGAATTGTGAGAATGAGAATGATGATCTTTTGCTCCGAGATTCCGCTGAGGAATTCGTTGATGCAGCATTTGGTAATTACTAATTACAACAATTTATATTTTTGCTAACAAAATTAGGTAGTTTGATTAATTGTGTTAATTTTGTGTTTAGATAATTTAGTAGTAGTATTACTATTAATTAGTGATAGTCTTTAAGACTTAGCTCAACTGGAAAATTGAAAAGTGTCGATATTGGTAGGCTGGACGGACACCTTTATCTTTAGGTTGCAACCTGGGACCTCGTAGTTGTGTGTGCGAGTTTCTGGATTGTCGCTTTTTTTTTTTGCATTAGAGCCCTCTGGGTTCTTAGGGGAAGGGGAAGGGCCCTGATAATCCAGAGTTCAGCTTTGAGGTTAGGAAAGTCTGGCCATGGCCAAGAATTGTTCCCAGCAGGAATCGAACTCGGGTTCTCCCGAACGATACCTTATAGGGGAAGCTCATTAACCACTTGAGCCTAATGTCTTGATTGATTGTCACTTTGTCTACATATGAAAAAATAGTATTAATTAGTGATATATTTGAAAAGTAATTTATAAATTCATTTAGTAATTTGAAAATTAAGTTTATATTTAAGGATAATTTTTTAATTTTTTTCAAGAAATTTATATTTTGGAACACAGTAGTATACTATATAATATATAACACATTTTGATGTGAAGAGCACTTGTTTAGTGTAAAGGTTTTGGGAGGTTATGTTTTTTTTTTTTTTATTTACTATGATGATTATGTGTTTGTAGTTTAGGTGGATGTAGTTGAAGAATTGCAAAATTCTATGTTGTTTGATTTCGTTTTTTCGGGGTATTATATATGATTTTTATATGTTACAGGCTCAAATCGAAGGAGTTCTCGCTTATTTGACATTTCATCATCTACTGATGCTCCTATGCGTAAGACTGGGGCTGATGATTTTCTCAATTCTGAAATTGATAAGAATGATTATGAGTGGTATGTGTTGCTGTGGTGCCTTTCTGTTTGCATTTTCCATCTTTTCTTTTAATGTTTTTATTGTGATAATGGCATTCAATTTTTGGTAATTAGTTCAACAATGGAGTTGAGTATTTCTGTTTGTTAGTGCTTCCTCCTTTTTTTGTTGGATAAAGGATTTTAGAATGTGGTTTTTATATTTAGAGAAAGTTAAGTTGTTCCAGTTGATATTAGTTCATATTTGCTTTGGTAATTTTACATTTGTGGTTTGAGTAATTCAACTTTTTCCCTGATCTCTCACAATAAAGAGAGAAAAAAACAATTCAAGAGACATATTGTCATTTTCTTCAATATGCTGGTAGAAATTTAACAATGGAAAATAGTTTGGAAGTTTCTATTTATTCTTTATTGCTCCATGAGTATATATGTAGGTAGCACTCATTGTCATTGGCATTAAATTCCTTCATCTTACTTAAGCAAATTATATTCCATAGCTTATTCCTTAAATATCAAATATAGGCTAGGGTCCAATGATATAATGTGATCTTTCCAGAAAATGTGCTATTACTAATATCAGTTAATAGTTAACATCGACACTAACTACAAATCTTTATATATTAAGGGGGTATTGTGTCAGTATTTGTAGTTCTTTGTGGTTAAATGATGACAAAACACCTTCAGTACATTCATGAACTTTGGGAAATAAGATGTGTCATAGGGACTCTGTCATTCAGAACTCAAGTTTTAGGATAATTTTCTCTAGATCTGCAAAGTTCATAAGTACGGGTGTTTCTACCTTTGGTTTGATTTAAAGTATATCATGATCTTATCTTACTAGAATTCAAAAGTGGGTGCACCCTTGTGAACTTACAATTAAGTCCATTTATAGGAGAATTTTCACAGGTTTTACTGTTTTAGTATTATTATGATGATATTGACAGTTTCAAAAATGCTATCTTCCTAGTTAGTTACAGGTTTATTAGCATTTAGCAATCAGCTTAGTTTCATTATGCATCCTACTTGATCCGACTTAATAATTAACATTTCAATATATTTCCCTTTTAATTTATCAGAAATTATTCATGCTATTAGGTTATTGGTGTCACTTTTGTTACTAAGATCATTTTGATCCTAATTATGGGTCTCCCTCCCCATTATGTACTGAAATCGCTATCACTACAGAGGTACTTGAGGGAGAAAAAAAACTAGTACTACAATGTTCTATCATTGAGAGAAATTTAAAGGTAAATGATCTATCATTTGAACTTCACATTAGGAAATTACGGCATTGTTTGATCAATGTAGCCAACCATTATACGGATGTAAGGTTTGGTAGTTGTTGTACAAAGGTTCTTGCATAGATGCTGTGTTTCTGAACCAATGAAAAATAAATTAATACACACTTCCATGTAATAAGGTATTATTAGCCAACTGCTATAGGTATATATTGTATTTATCTGATATGGCCTCTAATGTTTTTAATATGTAAACAAAATAATTTTCGTTAAAATCGGGGCTTAGCATGCTTATTGTCTTTTCAGGCTTCTAACTCCTCCTGGGACTCCACTTTTTCCTTCTTTGGAGATGGAGACTAAAAAAACTGTTATGAGTCAGCTTAGTGCTTCAACCACACGTCCCATGGCACTAAAATCTAGAGTAAGCAAATTTAAAAAATGTAATGGATCTTGTCATTGGTCTTTGGCTGATGCTGTTTTTTGCATCAGATTTGAGTACACTAATTAAATTGTATTTTTTGTATCTAGTAGAGTTTGCTTCTTTCTTGTGCTAGCCAGAAGTCATTCGTCTTATATTTGCTTTGTTGTGATTGTAGTTGGCAAATCCTCCATCAGAGCATAGCAGAAGGACCAACTTGGGATCCAAGCAACAAGCTTCTTCTCCTGGGTTGAGCTCTTCAGGTGGTGGAACCAGGAGGCCCTTATCATCATCAGGGAATCCTGGATCAAGACCTGCAACTCCCACAGGACGGTCTACATTAACCACATCTTCAAAATCATCTAGACCTTCAACACCTACTTCTCGTACATCCATACCTTCAACACCTAATTCTCGTACATCCATACCTTCAACTAGGACAACTGTAGCCACGACCAAACCCGTTGTTTCTTCTACTAAGACTACAGTTCCTTTCATCAAAACTACTACGGTTCCTGCAACTAGATCCACAATTCCTTCAGCAAAGCTCACAGTTCCCTCAGCTAAACCCACAGTTCCTTCTAGGTCCTCTACACCCTTGTCAAGAAATACTACAAGACCTTCAACACCAACAAGCAGGCCTACCTTATCTACTTCTAGGCCTGCATCAAGGGCATCAACGCCTACTCGGCGACCATCCACACCATCAAATGCATCCAGCATATCTGCTCCTCCAGATAAAACTTCTTCAATCTCCAAGCCAACTCCGGTGGTGTCAAAGCAGCCAATACCATCACGTGGAACTTCACCCACAGTGAGATCAAGACCATGGAAGCCATCTGAGATGCCCGACTTTTCGCTCGATGCTCCACCCAATTTGAGAACGACACTTCCTGAAAGATCAATTTCAGCAACTAGGGGAAGACCTGGAGCACCCTCTGCACGCTCTTCGTCTATTGAGCCTGCTTCTAGTGGCAGACCAATGAGACAGTCATGCTCTCCTTCTAGAGGACGGCCTGCCAATGGCATTTCTCATACAAGTGGAAGCTCTATGCCTGCAGTTAATCGTGGATACTCCAAAGTAAATGACAAAGTCAGTCCTGTTGCAATGGGCACAAAAATGGTCGAGAGAGTAATAAACATGAGAAAACTAGCACCTCCTAGGCCGGATGTCAAAAACTCTCCCCGTAGTCTATCTGGCAAGTCATCTTCATCACCTGACAACTCTGGTTTCGGAAGAACACTCTCGAAGAAATCCTTGGATATGGCTCTGAGACATATGGTATGCATCTGCAAATTTTGTATTTTTCTTCCGCCAGTTGAGAATAAATTTGTAATGGACCTCCTGCATAGTTTCAATCATTTCTCTTGTATAAAAAACTGTAAAATGCTATATATAGTCACCTATTCCCTTTCTGAATGTATAGCGTTTCAAGATTATTTGAGTGTTTCTCATTTATAGTGTTTGTCTCACTTCATGTTTTTGTTATTAATTATTGCATTAACATTGATTTGAACCGATGAATTATATTTATTCCCCCTTAATGATTTCTGTTGTTTCTCCTGGAACAGGATATAAGAAAAAGGCTTCCAGGAAATTTACGGCCATCGATGACAAACATTCCAGCTTCTTCAATGTATAGCGTGCGATCAGGATATCAGCGTGGCCTAACTGTTAGTGTCTCGGGTTCTCCACATGCCACTAGCAGTAATCCTGGTTCTGAACTGAGTGTAAACCAAAATGGTCTTTATTCAGATTATAGTGAAGTAGATTATTATGATATGGTGAGTGACAAAGGTGGTCAATCTCCTGTAAGTGTGCGGGGCAGGTACAAACCATCATACTGAGTTTTAGAGATAGTGGATTTTCATTTGGAGCTTCAATGCTTCTATTGATTGTAAAGTTTATTGGAAAATTATACAACCTTGTGTAATTGAAGGTATTTGTATTTATATGTTATGTAGATCAATTATATGCTGAAATGGTAATACTCTAATTTTTTATAGGTGTTATGGAAAATGATGTTGAATTGTATTTTTAGCTCAACTTTGGATTTAGCATATGTTTGAAATCACACTGAGATATCCACCAAATGCACGACCAAGTAGAAGTTTTTTTATTTTTTTTTATTTTTTTATTTATATTAACCTATTGGTTCCCAGTAGGGTGTTGGGAACAGGTCAGACCAAGCCCGACCTGCGATTTTTCTTCAGGCCCGAGCCTGGCCTACGGCCTATCAAATATTATTTATTTTGGCCTAGCATGAGTCTTTTTAAAGTCTGATCTAACCTTGTAGCCTATTTAAAAGTCTGTGTTACATAAAGGTCTCTATGTAGTCTTTTTAAATAGGTTAAACAGGCCTTAAAAGCTTATTTCACAATTAAATTTTTATAATTTCTTCAACATTAAGAAAAAGCTAATAAAATGATTAGCACAATAATTAAAAGTTAATAAAATAACAAATATGATTAAATAATAATATATTTTTTCTTTGGGAAAAATAAAATAAATAATAATATTATATAAATAATAATAATTAAATATAAACATGTCGACCTATCAGGCTTTGTAGGCTTTTTTAGAAGCATGAGTCTGACCTATTTATGTAAACATACTTTTTTCAAAGCCTAAGTCTGACATTTTTAATAAACAGGCCAGGCCAGACCGGGCTTACACAGGTCAAGCCGAAGGCGCCTGTAGGCCGCCTGGCTTATTCCCAACCCTAGTTTCCAGGGAAAATTGCATAATATGGAAATTCAATATCCTTAAATTCTGCACCTGTCTCATGTTTGAAATCAGCATAGTAAACGTGACAAAGTATCTAATTAATAAACACATGACCGGACAAGTGACAAGTGACAACTCCAGGGGCGGAGCTCCTCAAGGGCCGGGAGGACCATGGCCCGCCCCAGTGGCAGAGCCAGAATTATTATAGACATTGCATTTACAGATCAATTGAGTGATGTGGCCTAGTGGTAAAGAAATTTGCGAATTGTTCTTTTAATTGTGGTGATTTAGAGATTGACAGCGATCGTCGACATGAATTGTGACCCATGAAAATAAGCGCGAATTGTTCTTTTAATTGTGTATAATTACTACTACACTTGTTTATTTTATTTTTAATATGATAGTAGTACTAAAAGTTGAATGTAGTACTACTCTACGTATGTAGCTTAACGCGTTTTTTGTTTTTTGAATGGCGTAGTTAAGTGTTGTATATACCAATGTGATGTTTTTATGGTTCCAAACTCATAGCTGCAGTATAGGCAACTTTTACAATCGTGATTTGACTTTACAAGACACTACTACTGTATTAATTTATTTGGTCGGTTCTAGATACCCATGGATTGAACTTTCAGAAACCGCACCCGCCCATCTAGACTCATGTAAGACTGAAAATTTACACTTGTTAACCTACGATGCGATAAACAATAATAGAGTTTTGACATAAACAATAATACCTGGTGTCATACCCAAATTTTGACATTCTTTTTAGTATTATATTATGCGTTTCTCTTTCAAATGTGTGTTAGACTAATTAGCAGTGTAGAGACTTTACAAGGGTGTATGAGCCCAAGCTTACGAGTTCGAGTTCCACTATTGTCATTTTTATAATCAGTAACTTTACCCAAAAAATCCAAAAAAATATGTTTAACATTTATTTTCTTTTTATTATTATTATTATTATTATTATTATTATTATTATTATTATCATCAAAAGTCAAAACAAAAAAACAACAATGTAACCCAAAAAAAAAAAAAACAGAAAAAACAATATGGTATTGTTGGTATTATGAAAAGTTCACACCATTTTTTTTATATCATCTTTATATATAGACTAGCGGTCAGACAGGGTGCGTTCCGCGTCTGTCTGTGTCTACTATGCAAATTATGTCCAAAAAAAGTCTTATGTAATATTGAGTTTGTTAGTAAAAGAACCGTAAAAAAAAAGAGTTTATTAATAAAAGAATTTTGCTGCTAAAAAAAAAGACACGCCTTATGTTATCGTGAGTTTGTTAATAAAAAAATTTTGTTGCTAAAAAAAATAAAATCAAGGATATTGTTGGTATTATGAAAAGTCCGCGCAAAATTTTTTTGTATCCTCTTTATATTTAGGTATAGATATATATAGATTAGCTGCCAGACAGGCGCATTCCGCTGTAATCCGTGTCTATTATGCAAACTTATGTTAAAAAAAGGGCTTAAATATCACATTAGTCCCATATGTTTTTTTTAAACACTCCCTGTAGGCAAAAGTTAATATGCATAAGAGGATGTTTATGCATGGTGCATAAACCCATAATTACTCGCGAGCCCCCCAGAAGTTTCTCGCGCGCGCCCCCCAGCCCCCCTTAAGGCTCGCTATCCCCACCCCCTTTCTGCTGATGCACACGTTTTGTTTTTATTTTTAGCCTACTAGGCCTGAAAGCCCATATTGCTACGCGCGCCCCCCAACTGCTACGCCCTCCCCCCAATTGCTACGCGCCCCCCCCATTTTCTAGCCCCCCAATTTCTAGCGCACCCCCCCAGGTTTTTTTTTTTTTTTAGATTTCTAGCGCACCCCTCAGAATCGAATTTGAACGGCAATGAAGAACGTATGAATTAGAATCGAATTGGGTAGCTTGGTTTTTCTTTTTGTGATGAGGTTTTTTTTAGTGATAAAATATTTGTGTTTTTGCTGAATGGAGACAAAGTAGAGTGATTAATTTTTTTTTTATTTTTTTTATAATTGTTGAGTGATTATTGGTTAGAGAATCTTGAGATGTTAATTTGGTTCAGTAATAGTAATAATAATGAAGGAATATTATTTCAATAATACAATAAATTCAATATTAAAAACACAATATTGATTTCAATAAACACATAAAACCATTTTATAATACAAATGGTTTCACTTTTTAACTCTCTGAAACCATTTAACCAGCATAATAGTTTCGAGGATTTTTAAAACCATAAAAACACAATATTGATTTCAATAAACACATAAAACCATTTTATAATACAAATGGTTTCACTTTTTAACTCTCTGAAACCATTTAATCAGCATAATGGTTTCTAGGATTTTTAAAACCATAAAAACACAATATTGATTTCAATAAACACATAAAACCATTTTATAATACAAATGGTTTCACTTTTTAACTCTCTGAAACCATTTAATCAGCATAATGGTTTCCAGGATTTTTAAAACCATAAAAACACAATATTGATTTCAATAAACACATAAAACCAATTTATAATACAAATGGTTTCACTTTTTAACTCTCTGAAACCATTTAACCAGCACAATGGTTTCCAGAATAATTGTAACGAAAATTCACTGTTCATCTTCTCTTACGCGAAACAGTGAAAACGTGATCACTGTTCATCCGCGATCACTGTTCATCTTCTTCACCTTCTCTCACGAACTCACACCTTCTCTCACGAACTCCGATTCCAATTCATCTCAGAAATTGCAAAACTCCGATTCCGATTCTGATTCATCTCAGAAATTGCAATTCGTTCTCGTTTTCGTTCGATTCAAGAGAATCAATTTGTAAGATTCCGATTGGAAAACGAAGATAGTGAGAGCGAAGAAGATTGAAGAGCTTGCAGCGGTTACAGCGATGATGGTTTGACATGATTTTAGTTTAAAACTAACTACTAAAATAATTAACCATACATAATACTCTGAAATTTATCCCTAATCAATAAAATAAAATTCAACCAATCAAAATTAAAAGCGTGATAAAAAAAATCTGAGGGGTGCGCTAGAAATCTAAAAAAAAAAAAAAACCTGGGGGGGTGTACTAGAAATTGGGGGGCTAGAAAATGGGGGGGGGGGGGGGGGCGTAGCAATTGGGGGGAGGGCGTAGCAGTTGGGGGGCGCGCGTAGCAATATGGGGGGCGCGCTAGAAATTGGGAGCTAGAAAATGGGGAGGGGGGCGCGTAGCAGTTGGGGGGCGCGCGTAGCAATATGGGGGGCGCGCATAGCAATTATGCACGGTGCATAAGCTTGGGCTTATGCACCTTAACCGGACCCCTCCCTGCATGTCCAATTCCTTTTGGTTTACATCTTTCCCGTCTCAAAAATGCTGACGTGGCTAACGGCGTGACATGTGGATGTTGACGTGACAAATGAAGGACCAAAACAAATATATATATATTAATGAAGGATTAGCTTATTTTTAAGCTTATGCAAACAACTTATGCAATTTTTATGTACTACTCTCTACGTTTCAAATTACTTGACGATTTTTGAAAAAAAAAAACAAGAAATTAAGAAAGTTTATTTTTGCACCTTATTTTCCTATTATACCCTTATTTTAATTCACCAATATTGTTTTTTGCACACACTTTCTCTTTCCGATAAATTTAATATGTTATGTACCAAAAAAAATAAAAAAAAATTAGTTTTTCAAATATATATTAAATCTTTTCAGGTTTCAACAACAATTCCTAAATATTTTGAATTTACATGAGGGTGTAATAGACAAAATATAACCTTAAATTATAAAAAAGACAAGTAATTTGAAAAAAATAAATTTTTCTAAAACGTCAATTAATTTGAAACGGAGGGAGTATTATAAGTTTGTCAAGGTAGTTTATGATAAAATAGCTTATAAAAATATAATTTTTACTAGTGTGAATTTATAAAATAGCATAAAACCTAATTTATATTGAATAAGCTGTTTGCATAAGCTCAAAAATAAGTTAATCCAAACGACGCCTTAACATTGCACAAACAAATAACAAGTGATCATTAAGGTACTAAAAAGTTGTTAATAATATAACTTGTCTTATATAAAAAAATTGGTTTTCCTTATTTATTTTTAAAATTAAAAAACGTTAAAGTAAAAACAATATTTTTTTTTTGAGTTTAATTCATATGCACCAACGGTGTAAAATAGTTTTACATGATCGTCCAATAAATAACCATAATTTTGTCATGTCATGTCAAGAAAGTAGGGTGAACTGGGGTGATGTGGCGGAAAACATGATTGATATTGGTTGACAGTGTAAAATTATTTTACATTGTCTGTGCATATCAATTAAATCCAATTTTTTTATGTTTTTTTTTTAATTTTTTTTGGGATTTTAAACTTTATTTTTTGGTTTTGGTCCTTCAATAATAATATTTTTTTTGGTTTTGCACGTCAGCATGCCACATGTCACGCCGTTAGCCACATCATCATTTTTGAGACGGGAGGGACGAAAACCAAAAGGAATTGGACATGCAGGGAGTGTTTTAAAAAAAAAAATACAGTGACTAAAACCAAAAAAACGGGAATATATAGGGACTAATGTGATATTTAAGCCTAAAAAAAAATACCTTATGTAATGGTGAGTTTGTTAATAAAAGATTTTTGCTGTTAAAAAAAAAAAGATATGTCTTATGTTATTGTGAGTTTGTTAATAAAAAAATTGTTGCTGCTCAAAAGAAAAAGTTAAGCGTATTGTTGGTATTACGAAAAGTTCACGATAAGAGTTTTTGTATCCTCTTTATATATACTAGCGGGTCAGACATGTGTGTTCTGCGTCTGCTTGTATCTAACATATGCTTGCATCTAAATGGCAAAAAAAAAAAATATTTAACTACCAGCGGCTAGACAGGCACGTTCCGCGCCAGTCTGTATCGTTATGCAAACTTATGTGAAATAAAAAAAAGTTTTATGTTATAATGAGTTTGTTAATAAAATATTTTTGTCGGTAAAAAAAAACAAATATATCTTATGATGTTATGATGAGTTTGTTAATAAATTTTTTTTTATTAAAAGTTATAGTATCGTTAGTATTTTAAAAAATTCACATCAAAATTTTTATATCTTCTCTTTATATAAAGGTAAGAATTGTAAGATAGATGTAAAAAAAAAATATTTAACCTAACAAATACTAAAATCCAAAATACATAATTGTTTTTTATATATATAATATTTTGATAAACGATAAGTAAATTGGGAAAGAGAGACAACTTTGTGTGCGGCGAATCCAGCAAAGCAATGTGATTGTGATGTAACAGTTTGTCTTTTATATCAAAGCCGAGTTATATAATAATTCTGCTTCCGATTCTTCCTTTCACTTTTCACTTTCCAATACCCTCCTCGTGAAACCGATCCGGTATGGCGAGCCTATGGCGCGCAGTATCCGGTTCAATCGAAAACCAAACCGATTACGACGGCATAGAATTCTGGTCTAACCCGGAACGAACCGGTTGGTTAATGAAACAAGGTGAATACATCAAAACATGGCGACGTCGTTGGTTCGTACTTAAACAAGGGAAGCTTTTCTGGTTTAAAGAATCAACAATCACACGCGTTTCAAAACCGCGTGGTGTTGTTCCTGTTGCTACTTGTTTAACTGTTAAAGGTGCTGAAGATATTCTTCATAAACCTTTTTCGTTTGAACTTTCTACACGCGCTGATACCATGTATTTTATTGCTGATTCTGATAAGGAGAAAGAGGATTGGATTAATTCTATTGGAAGATCTATTGTTCAACATTCTAGATCTGTTACTGATTCGGAGATCGTTGATTATGATAATGCTAAACGTTGATTAATCGCTGTTCACGCGCTTTGCCGTTGTTTTCTGTTATTCACGCGCCTTGTTTAGGTAATTTATCTTCTTTTTTTTGGATTGTGTATATTGTTATATTAAATTAAGATATTTTTGTTTGGTTTTGTGAAGAAACTATGTTTATGTACTCTGAATTGTTAATTAGAATGATTTTAGAATCCTTTGGAATGTGTTTGGAAGAGTTTATCTAAATACTTAATGCATGGTTGATTATGCGTTGATGGAATTTAATTTTGAGTCTACGAAGTCATAGACATAGATATGAACATAATTCAATGTAATTATAAGGGTTGGTTTCGGACACACGCGAGACATGTCTTATCTAAGGAGTTTCTGTGCTTTATAGTTTCATATGTTTTTCTGCCGGACCACACGCGAGGGCTAGCGGGGAGTGAAATTGATTTTAGTTAAAAGTGAGTTGAATGTGAAGAAAGTAAATCATATTTAAAGTCAAAAGTTATAAATACTCGCGTTAAGTTAGAATGACTTTTAGAGTCAAAATCAATTCTATTCGAGGATATTCAAACATGTCAAAATTGAAACCGAACATAGGTGCTCGTTTGGTTTAGTGGTGACTTTTAAGAATCACGGTGAATTTTCACGTTTTGACAGAAGCTTAGTTTTGTAGCATGTGGAAATCACAGCGAAAAAGCATCTCACGGGGAGCAAATGTCATGTCTTAGAATAAGCTTTTAGAAACAACTTTGTGGAGTTTATCATCGAAGAAACAACTTATACACCAGTTCTTATATGATAAGTGCTTATTGAATAAAAATAAATTATTTAGGCGAACGCTCTCTAAGTTGCAATATAAAAGTTTCCTCTAAAAGTTGTAGATTTGAGACACTGCAAGTTTCTTTATTGGAAGTTTAAAAGTCCTGAGCTGAATAGTTTACTAAAAGGAAACATTTGTTTATAGATATTATACTCTGGTTCTGCTCTGAATTTGATTCTGTTTTCACTCCGTTAGTGTTAAATTTTGTTTCCTGCCACTCATTGGAAGCACTTCTATGCCTTGATGCCAAAGTTTCATCATGAGCTAGACATTACAGTGGTTTTGCTTTTTGTTTTCACGATATCATGCCGTCACACTTGTGCCAAACACATCCTTCCATAAACTCAAATTTTTCATGCAATCTGAATTCATTGGATAGATAGGGTTAAAAGTTAACTATGGAAGAATACATGATTTCTTTAGCATCATTATAAAATATTACAAGGTACTAGTACTAGATTAAAGCTTCTAAGATTAAAGGTTCTATGGTTCTACCATTCCCATCAATTGATTTCGTACAACATCACCAAGGTGAGGTAGTTAATTTCGGGTCAAAGTGTGTATCCCTAGTTATGTTCTCTGTTTACGAAATAACCATGGTGAGATTGTGCGCGCGGCTATGCGCAGACTTCTTAGTGGACAAGCAAACAAACATAAATTTGTTATCTCAAAATCCACACGACAATGTCAGTTAGGGAACCGAATTGTTGTATCAATGGTTGGAAGAGGGAGCCATATCTTGAAAGCTAGTATTACTGCTATAAATAAGCTTCCCATTTCACAATCACAAACCCTCCAACTTCAAGCAAGATCTTTGAACAAACATTAATTTTCAACAATTTTGTTGTGTAGAGAACTGTATGAGCAACCAAGTTTATCATGTCTGTGGGGATTAAGCTAGAAGGTCCAAACTTGAAATCTCTTAAAATTTATCTATATTTATTACCTATCTTCAATACTCCACCATAGAATTAAACAGTGGTGAAGAACATTATTCATTATTATTTGGCGTTTCAATTTTTACTTTATTCATAAGCAATCTTTATGCACAGTAACTAAATGCAGCTGTCCTCAACAAAAACTAAGTTACTACTATCGATTTGTATAGGCTTAAAAGGTATAAATAGTATAGTGGACACTGATACAAGGATTTTATTAGATATATATCATAGAGACTGGTTAAAGTGGAACTCTAAGGGATGTTTCTTCACCACGTAGGAATTGAAGTGTGGTGAAAACACCAACAACTGAGAAAAACAAGATACCAGACACAGACTTTTCCAGCTGAGAGTCTCCAGGCAGGTGAACACAACTTATTTTTTATCATATCAATGGCTCAGAGTGCCAAATTCTGTTTAATTGCATGCAATTCTGTTATAGCATCTTTTATGTTCATTCGCTGAGCGGAGAATTCTACTGAACATGCTACTCCAATCTTAGCAAAGGACACCAAACTTTTGCGATAGTTGCCTTCAATAACCTCTGTCTGTTCGCCGACATATGGCACAAGCAACCGTGAATCCACTATCTCTGTGATTTTGTCTGGAATTGCCTTCTTACAGAATTCGTGTAGGCTTAGACCCTCACCAAACATGCAATCAGTTGGTCTTTTTCCGGTTAGCATCTCCAACAAAAGGATTCCATAGCTGAAGACATCTCCTTGTGGTGATAGTTGGCCACCTAATCCATACTCTGTTCCAACAACATTTCATCAGTAAGAAAAAAATAATATGTCAACCATAATTATATAAATGACGGCGAGCCACTGTGATCTTTCAAAATCTAAAGTTTAACTTTTGCAAATCCACGGTGGGTCATCGTAATTTTAGAAAACCTATCATAATACCAAACACACTAAAAACAAATCTTTTACCTGAGTTGGAGATTGTCATATACTAGGTTATGAAATTCATTGGAAAATCTTTGAATTAGTAGAGTTCAAAGTACTTACTAAGCTATAGCAACTATATATGATTTCTATCTAATGTAAATGACGATACAATATTGCTATTATAATACTAATCTAACAAGATAAACATTTTAAAGGATATCAAGGGATAGAGGGTACTTGACCTGGGGGAACATATCCAATGGTTCCCTTAACTGCATAGGAGCTACCATGATCATTACTTGAAATCATCGTCGCATCATGAAGGAACCTAGCTAACCCAAAATCTCCTAAGTAGGCAACCATTTCATCATCAAGTAGAACATTGCTTGGCTTAATATCACAATGAACGACAACTTGCTCAAAACTATTGTGAAGATAATCCAATGCGTGAGCTACATCCAGGGCAACACTTACACTTTGCGTAAAGTTGATATTTGGATTTCTCAATTCGAGTTGTTTATCGTTGTGCATCACATATTCTAAACTCCCCATAGGCATAAACTCATAAACTATAGCCTTGAAAACTTCACCATTATAATCAACACTTGAACAAAATGTCAAGAGCTTGAGAAGATTTTGATGTTTAACCTTTTCAAGAACTTTACATTCAGCCAAAAAACTCTTAGATGCCCCATGTGTTTCAAGTTTCAACACCTTTACCGCAATAGGTCCTTCAAACTGGATAAGGGATCCTTTGTATACAGAACCAAAGTTTCCCGTGCCTATCAAATTTGATGAAGAAAATCCGTTGGTTGCTTCATGTAGCTCTCGATAAGAAATCCCCAAGTGGCTATTTTGCAGAGATGGGGAAGAAAGTAACTTTCTTGTCTTTTTCCTTAGATAACATATAGTGATAAACACTATAAAAGAGATTAAAACCCCGCCAATTATAATGATGAAGATAACTTTAAAAGACCCTTTGTGTCTCTTTGAAGGTGATCTTGAGCATGCAGTGAGTTTCAGTTGAGGTATTCCCCCACAAAGATCTTTATTTCCAACGAGTGAAATTGTTGTGATGTTATTAAAAATCCCTCCAACAGGAACTTCACCATAGAGATTGTTAAAAGACAAGTTCAATATACTCAATGATGTCAAATCTTTTAGTTCACGAGGGATTATGCTTGAGAAGTTATTGCTAGAAAGGTCTAGGATTTGGAGGGATCTTAATGAGGAGCCCAAAAAGGAAGGTATACTTCCATGAAAAAAGTTTCTCTGCAACACAAGCTCTGTTAGTGTCAAACAAGCAGCAAGTGCATCAGGAATTTCACCTGACAACTTATTTGCATACAGATACAATATGGAAAGTTGCTTCAAGTTACCAAAATCTGAAGGAATGAGACCGGTTAACGAGTTATTGGACAAGTCAAGATTTATTAAATCTTTTAGATAGGCAAATGTTTGATTAGGTATATTGCCACTCAAGTTGTTGTCAGAAGCACCAAATGATTGCAACTTTGTGCAATATCTAAGAGTAAATGGAATGCTTCCTTCTAATTCATTGGTATGCAAGTAAAGCTCAGACAACACAGTAAGATTGCCAATTACAATAGGGATGTTACCAAATAAATTGTTTTCTTGTAAGACCAATATTACTATATTCTTCAACATTCCAATAGAATATGGAATTGTTCCCTCAAGGAAATTTTTCTTCATGTTAAAACCTGTTAGACCTATCAGTTGTCCAATTCCTTCTGGTATTCTTCCAGATATTTGGTTACTTGCCATACTAAGCCAAGTGAGATGGTTGGAAAAATTGCCTATACGCTCTTGCAATACGCCACCAAATCTATTGTCATCCAACATTAGTTCTTGCAATACTGTACAATTGGTTAGCGAGTAAAGGAAATCCAAATCGGGAGCTCCTCCATTCCCAAAATTATTATTTCCAATGTGAAACCTGTGAAGTTTGCTTAAGGATCCCAAAGTTGGAGGTATTAGCCCATTAAAACCATTCCATGATATATCAAACCATCGCAATTTAGTGAGGTTGGATATTGAACATGGAAAAGTTCCGACAAAGTGGTTCCCTCCGACCAAGAAGGCTCGAAGGCTGGGGAAAGCAACATGTATATTTGATGGAAGATAACCGAAAAACTGGTTTTCTCCAAGGACAAAAACTTGAATATTTGACAGATTGTAAAGAGAATAAGGAATTTCTCCAGAAAAGTTATTTGAACCCAAATTTAGCTCTTTCAAATTTGACAACTTACCCAAGACACGAGGTATGCTTCCTTCCAATTGATTTCTTGCAACTGTTATGTTTTGGAGTGATGAAATATTTCCTAGAGAAGGTGGAATAGTACCCACTAAATTATTTGCTCCAAGAAGCAACTTATTAAGCTGCATCATAGAACCAAACCATGATGGAATATGTCCAGTGAGCTGATTGTACAACAAGATAATTTCCTTAATATTGGTACAATTGCTTAGCTCAATAGGAATCTTACCATGAAACTTGTTCTTGCTCAAGTCAAGAACTTGCAACCTTTTCAAACGACCAACTTCTCTTGGAATTTCACCATGCAAATTGATGTTGGAAAGTTTGAGTTTTTTGAGAAATGTTAAATTTCCCAAGGCCGGTTCAAGAGTACCGCCCAAATTTTGATTTTCCAACTGCAAGACAAAGACTCTCATGTGGCGTCGACCACATGTAACACCCTCCCATTCACAAAAATGAAGAGATTCATTCCATGATGGAAGATAATCAGGTTCACCATTAGTAAGCTTTACTTTCAAAGAAAGCAAAGCATGTTTGTCAGTCACTGAACTCAAACTCAAAGCAAGAGCAACTGTTGTTGACAACGTAGCAAAATAGAGAAGAAACATGATATATGTCCTCATTTTGCAATTAGCTAGTGAATGTGTATTAGAAGTAAAAAACAATATTCTAGTGCTTGTTTTGAGCTATACTTTATCGATATAAAACAAAAGTATATGTAATAAGAAAATTGATATATTGTCCTCCTTAATTTATATTTTAAGAATGTTGCTTTAATACAGTATGAATCCGCGTGAAAATGTTTGTTTTTGTGGAAAATGATACGCTTGAAAATAACATGGACGTGTGGATTGGGGGCTAAGGTTCACTAGGAATAAAAGTATTATATGGATAGCAATAATCAAAATTATTATATTAAAATCATCATTGAGTACACGATTTGGTACCATACTTATGGGATTGGATTGTCACGCAATAACTGTTCCTAGCCGTCCGATCTGTAATCGACGATCGAGATTGTTTATGATTGATTTTACAATTGTGTGATCTGAACCGTCTGATTTAAAATCAACGATCCAGATCTAAAACAGTGTGAAACTGCGTGCTGCTTGTACAACAGCAAATCGAGGTCGGTCCCCATACATATAGCCCAATATGCAAGTTGGGCACTGATAGCGATTTATTGCAGTAAAAAAACTCTTTACCGTTATATTGCGGCTATTGATGATAAATTAGACGGTTCAGATTAATGCAACTCTAAAATTGCTCTAAACCATCTTGACTTTAGACTTTAAATCAGACGGTCATGATACAAAACAGAAAAAACTGTTTATTTTGACAACAGCAAATCATGTTCGGTTGGGGACTATGGCATATTGTTGGGTGACTGAATTGGAATGGAAGACTTGACTTTAAAGAGTAAACGTTTAACTAAAGAGTAATAATAATTATAACCGGAAGATAACATAATTGTTAATGCGTTATGCGTTTATTATATTACTTACTCTTTGTTTGTAGATCAAACTTCGATTGTTTGGATAGATCTCATCTCAAGAACATGGCAAAAAAGTCAAATTATTTAGTTGCCAAATTCTTCCATTGTTTCATTATTTTTAGAACTTTAAGGGTGCGTTTGGTGTGCATGATATGATAAAGATAAGATAGGATAATAAGCTGGATAAGAATATGATTGAATAGTAACATGATAAGCACATATCTTATCATGTGTTTGATGCACATAGAATAAGGTATCTCGTGTTTGGTGCACATTTGATATTGACATGATAAAATACATGTTATATTTAAATGACAAAATTATTCTTGTGAACATAAAAGGGTCATAACTTTGAGATAAACATAAATATAAATCAATCATTAGGAACAAAATATTAAAAAAAAAAGTTTGTGACGATGGAACATCCCATTTATATTTTTAGAGACTAAAATAAAAAAATTCACTATAATTTTAAGCAAGAAAAACTTTTTTTATTTTTTTAAAAATAAAACAAGTTAAACCACGAATTAACATTTTAATCAAATAAAACAATTATAGTAGTAATCAATGACAAATATAAATACATAGTATTATAAAAAAATTGACTGCAAGTTCGACTCCATTCATGACTTATTCTCAGATCTTTTACTTTCAATCAAAAATAATATTAAAAAAATATCGCATAGTTATTATTTTATTTCAAAGTTTGATATTAAAAATGATTTAACAATATTAGTTTTCATAAAACAAAATTGCCAAACAATAATTACTTGCATATATGTCAACCAACAACATTTTCAAACAATACAATGCATTTATTGAAACCAACTACAAACACAAATTGTTATCACAATACATTGCAATTGTAATTCAAACACACTTGATGGATTAAAAAAAAACACATTGAAAATAAATTTTCTTATCACAGTATCACTGATTCCTAACATGGAAACTTTGATTTGATTTCATTTAGCTTAACTATGACATCTTTTATCAGCATTCGATGAGCAGGAAACTCTTCTGAACATGCAACTCCAATTCCAGCAAACATCACCAAACACTTATTGATTTTGTTTTTAACAATTCCTGTTTGATCTTCAACAAATGGCAAAAGCAAATGTGAATCTACTATCTCAATGATTCCTTCTGGAATTTTCATCTTGCAAAATTTGTGTAGGCTTAGATTCTCATTAAACATGTTATTTGTCGGCCTCTTTCGGGTGAGCATTTCTAAAAGAAGAATCCCGTAGCTGTAGATATCTCCCTGGAGTGATACTTGACCACCTGCTCCATACTCTTTTCAACCAACAATTTCAAATATTTAGGAAAAATTGAACAAAATGTAACACTTTAATTAAAAGAATTTGAATGAGATTATTGTCAAAGTCAGGACTACAAAATTTGAGTGGCATTGCTAAAAATGTAATTACGTTGAAATAGTACACTTTGTAATTTCTATATAATCTAAACAAGAATAAATTATCATGGCTAACAATTTGATGGATAGTAATAAGCAAGAGATATAAAGAACTTACCAGGAGGAACATATCCTATAGTTCCCTTAATTATTGTGGAGGAACTAACTTGATCATTACTTGAATGTCCTATCCCTCCATGAATGAGCCTTGCTAAGCCAAAGTCTCCCAAGTGGGCTACAAAGTCATCATCAAGAAGAACATTGCTTGGCTTAATATCACAGTGAACTACGGCTTGCTCTGTATCATTGTGTAGATAATCAAGTGCATGAGCTACATCAATGGCAATGTCTACCCTTTGTTTGAAGCTGAGATTTTGATTGCCAGACTCTTCACTATCATACAATAACTTTTCTAGACTCCCATTAGGCATGAACTCGAAAACTATAGCTTTAAAGTCTTCACCATTATAATCAACACTTGAACAAGTTAGGACCTTGACAAGATTCCGGTGCTTCATATTTGCTAGAGCTTTGCATTCTGCCATGAAACTCTTTGCTGCTCCACGTGTTTGAAGATTCAACACCTTTACAACGATAGGTCTTTCAAAGTGGAGAAGTGATCCTTTGTAAACAGATCCAAAGCTTCCTGCTCCTACCAAGTTAGATGAAGAAAAACCATTGGTTGCTTCATGTAATTCACCATAAGTAACCCTCAAGTTCCCGTTTTGCAAAGATGGTGAAGAAGGTAACCTTTTGGTTTTTCTGGTAAGGAAATGGACAGTTATAAAAGCTATGAAAGAGAACAAAATCCCACCAATTACACTAATGAGGATAAGTTTCTTTTTGAGAGATTTTTTGTGTTTCTTGGAAGGCGCCCTAAAACATTTAGGAAGCTTCAATTGAGGTATCCCTCCACAAAGATTCTTATTTCCAGTTAGTGAAATTGTTGTGACATTGCTAAAGACACCTCCTATTGGAACCTCACCATAGAGATTGTTAAATGATAAGTCCAACTTATTAAAAAATGTAAGATTTTCTAGTTCAAATGGGATTATGCTTGAGAAATTATTGCTAGAAAGGTCTAGGATTTCAAGTGATCTTAAAGAGGAGCCCAAGAACAAAGGTATAGTTCCATGGAAGAAGTTTCCACCCAACACAAGTTGTGTCAAATCTATGCAAGAAGCTAAATCGTTAGGAATTTCACCAGACAATTTATTTAAGCTTAGATACAATTGCGAAATATGTTTCAAGTTACCAAAATCTGAAGGAATAGGGCCGGTGAAGGAGTTGTTGGACAAGCCAAGATAAATTAAACCATCTAGATAGCCAAATGTTTGATCGGGAATATGACCACTCAATTTGTTACTAGAGAAACTTAACTCCTGCATTTGGGTGCAATTTCTTAATGAAATTGGAATGCTTCCTTCCAATTTGTTTCCAGATAGATCTAGTTGGGATAACATAGTAAGATTACCAATGACTATAGGGATGTTACCAGATAATTTGTTATCTTCAAAGCCCAATGATCCTATATCCTTAAGCTTTCTTATTGAATCTGAAATTGTTCCCTCTAGGAAATTGTATCCAATTTCTAAGTCAGTTAAACCAATTAGTTGTCCAATTCTTTCTGGTATCACTCCATGTATTTGATTATATTCCATATGAATCAAACGGAGATGGGTGGAAAAGTTTCCTATAATGTTCGGCAACACACCACCAAATCCATTGTCAAAAATATATATCTTTGACAATTGAGTAGAGTTGGTTAGCGATGAAAGAAAATCCAAATCATGAGCTCCTCCACTCCCAAAATTATTACCTCCGATATTAAACCATTCAAGTTTATTTAATTGACCCAAAGTATTAGGTATTGACCCAAAAGAAGCATTATATGATATATCCAACATTTGGAGTTCAGTGAGGTTGGATAATGAAGACGGAAAAGTTCCGCTTATTTGGTTGCCTCCAATAATGAATTCATTAAGATTGGGAAAAGCAAGATGCATATTTGATGGAAGACTACCGAAAAGATTGTTTCCCCCAATATCCAAAACTTGAATATTTGATAGGTTGTAAAGAGAATTAGGGATTTCACCTGACAAATTATTTGAATCTAGATTCAGTATTTTCAAATTTGACAACCTACCCAAAGAATAAGGTATGCTTCCTTTCAAGTGATTTTGTGCAAGTGATAAATTTTCGAGTGATGAAACATTTCCCAGGGAAGATGGAATAGTACCAAAGAGATTATTGGCACCGAGATTCAACTGAGTAAGTTGCATCATTGACTCAAACCATGTCGGAATTCTTCCAGAGAGTCGGTTGCTGTGCAAGAAAATTACCTTGATAGCTGTGCAATTTGTGAGTTCCATAGGAATTTCGCCATGAAGATTGTTATTGTTTAAGTTAAGAACTTGCAATCGCTTTAAACGACCAATTTGACTTGGAATTTCACCATACAAATTGACATTTTTAAGTCGTAGTATTCTCAGAAATGTTAGATTTCCCACGGATGGTCCAAGAGTACTGATGGATAATTTTCGCAAGTGAACGAAATATCACGTAGTAATAAAATATCGATCCACAGAGATTGTGTGATTAAACTAGTCTAATAGTGTTCATAAACATTATGCAAGAAATACACATAAATTGGGGGTATGTTGAGTGATGAATTGTTAGAAAACGTGCTTTGTGATAAGTGGAAAAGCGAGGTAGAATCATCGGAATCACCTAGTCTATAGCTAAATCACATGCAATCTACCTTATCATATGAATTTACTCAAGTGTTCACAACTGGATCAACAAATTAGTGAATCGCAATCTCTTGTCAAAATCCACTCTATTCGTTGTCGATACTCCCCCGATCTCTCGGGCGGAAGCTACCTACAACGAATGATATGAAAGCGCATCGATCGTTCGCTACACTCTATGTTTCAATCTCTCGACCGGAAACACTCGAGTGCTCAATGCAATTCAGTTCAGACATTAAATCAATATTCTCATACGTGACTTAACTCAAAATCATTACAACACTAATGAAGGATCATAAAGCATTAAGAGAAGAATTGCATTAAGTAAACACTGTTACAGAGTAAATCCTTACAATTAAGCAGATTACATAAGATTCAACTACATCCTAAGCTATCATAGATCCTACCTCCACAAGGAATTTAGCTCCTCATGTTGCTTCGATCGCGTCCTAGCGTCAACTTCATGGCTTGAGATTCCATGCTATTGAGGAGCTTGAAGCTATCCTATGAAGGTCTGGATCCAACCCTTAAAGCTTCCAAAACCAGAAAGTAGATGAATGTAGCAGATTTTCCAACACCTTTTACAGAAAATGCAGAATCCTTATATAATAATCGCAACCACGCCGCGCGCCAGATCTATCACGCCGCGCGTGGTTGCAAATCCTTCAACTACGCGGCGCGTGTAACGGTATCACGCGGCGCGTGATCAAATCTGAGGTCTCTGATCTTCAACTCTGCAATCTTTACGCCGCGCGTGATAGCTCCACGCCCCCGGCGCAGTTGTCCTTCCTTCCTTCACGCCGCGCGTGGTCAGTGCTACGCCGCGCGTGATCAAGTCAGAGAGCAATCCAATTCTGATCAAAGCTTCACGCCGCGCGTGGTCAGGCATCACGCCGCGCGTGGTCATGGTGAAAACTTGGCTCCCTGTGATCTCCATCACGCAGCGCGTGATGGGCTACGCCCCCAGCGTAGTGAAAATCAGCAATTTCCTGCAATTTTTCCTGTTTTCTTGCAAAACAAGTAATCATGCTTATGAATAGATTTCTCTTACATTTATTGCTTAAAACCTACTAAAATGCATTTAATGTTGTTAAAATAGGCATGGATTAGAGAGTGTGACGATCCGTCATCACAACCCCAAACTTAAACCTTTCCTTGTCCTCAAGGAAACAACTTTTACCTCAAGCTTTTGTGTCAAGACTTTGGCATTTTCCTTAGATTCACTCGAATCATACATACGTGAGAATCACCTGATGATCAATGATCCACCTGCAAACAATGCTCAATTGCACAATTGTTCCCGCAAGGCATTTTCAAGTAATTCACACTTTTCAACCAAGGCTCTATTATTCCATCACACTACTCACATACACTCTTCAATTAAGGTAGTTCACTCAAATCAACACATCAATGCAAGTCAACAATAATTTTGCAAGTAGTCTAAGAATTCATTCGGTTCACTTTGTGCACACACTTTAGAGGTCTTTTAGGGTTATAACGTGGCTTGGCTAGGGTGGATGGTGACATTTTGGGATAAGTAGTAGAAAAACTTGGAGTTAGATCCCCCTAAGGTCAAAAATTTTCATAAACCAAACCCCTTTCTTTTGAACTATAGTGGACTAGAGAACTTTTTCAATTCATCAAACAAAGTTTTGCAATTCTTTTGAATTCAAGGCTATCACTTCTTTTTGTACTTCTTTTCTATTTTTTTCACATTCATCTCTTTTTTCATTTTTTCATTTCTTTTCAACATATCTTTTTTTTTTTTTAATACTTTTCTTCAAACTTTCTCATGACATCGAGCCTTGCAAATTTTTGAAATTTCTCTTTCAATCAAAACTTTTTATAAGTTCTCTAGTACCCTCACCCCAAACTTTATCTGTTGCTAATTCCAAAGAGCAACCCCAAACTTAGTGGTGAGCAATGCGCATCAACCACTAATTAGGTGCCTAACCTCCAAGAAAGTCATTCCTTTTTTACATCAAAAATTTCTTAAGGTTGTGCAAAATAACATTTTCTTTTTCAGCTCAAATTGGTTAAGCAAAGAATAATTATATGTAAGGGTGGATAGAAAAGCTCAAAGGTACCAAGGAACATGCCTCGTGTGTGCTACAAAAGTACCAATCAAATAAAAAGACGACAAGCAAAATCGAGAGACAATACATGAGTGGATATCACACATAGAAGAAAAAGGAGTGTTTGGCTCAATACCTCTCGGTTGGGTCGAATCAAAGAACCGGTCAAAAAGTGTGCGTTCCCTTCCTTTGCCTCTTGATCACATGAGTGCAACAAGCTATTGCACTGCAAGTTTCACAAATTACACACGGAGAAAATCATGCAATTGATACTCAAGTAACTAGAAGGAACATGCCAAAATATTGAAACAAATTCTAAAGGGAAAAATCATTCCACAATCATACACAAAAAGATTCAAATTCAAGGTTAAAAAAATAATACATCCAGCCAAATCCAAGCAACCTCGAGCAATTATTTTCAAAGTGATAAATGCAACACACGTTCAGCAGAAACTTAGAGAGCATAGAAATGTTTTTCCTAACAATTTTGAAACTCCTTACCAAAAGAAATGCATAGGCTATGAGTGAAGAAAGGAAGGTTAAATAAATTCACTTGCACTGATTTTAGGCTTCACATCACACTTAAAAGCTTAGTGAAATTGATAGATCTGAAGCCTAAAACCAAGCAGATGAATCTGAACCTTGATGCATTGTGAGTCTTCAGCTGAAAAAGGAAGAGTTTAAATAGTCAGAACAGGGTCAACTGATGATGCCGCGCGTGGTCTACCCTACGCCGCGCGTGATATTCATTTCAAAAATTCAGTTTGACCAAAATCCAACGGTCATGTTGACCAACGACGCCGCGCGTGACATCCTTCACGCCGGGCGTAATTCCTAGCTCAAAAATCCTTCCTTCTCTGGTCTTGACCATGTTGCGCGTGGTATAGGTCACGCCGCGCGTGACAGAAACAGTGACCACCAATCTCAAGTCCCAGTAGTTATGCTGCGCGTAAGGCACTTTCACGCCGCGCGTGGTGATAATCATGTGACACTCCCTTCTTCACCTTTACACTACGCCGCGCGTGGCATCCTTCACGCCGGGCGTAATTAATCAACCAGAGGCACCATTTTTCTCACTTACACTACGCCGCGCGTGATACGTGCTACGCCCCCAGCGTAGTGTATTTCCTTAGTCCTCTGTTTTTCTGCTCCGGATCCTGCTGAAAAGTGTTCTTCGCCTGAAACTTCAAAACAAAACAAACTAAAACATTAGAAACCGTTGGGTTGCCTCCCAACCAGCGCTTGTTTAACGTCGCTAAGCTTGACGGTACTTACCCCTAAGGGTTTTTAAAGAATAGAGCAACATTGTGGCGAACAAGCTCCCCACCTCGATACACTTTCAACCTCTGACCATTCACCTTAAAACTCTGATTCTCCTCCCCTGGCTTAAAGATTTCCACAGCCCCATGTGGAAAAACCTCTTTCACTACAAATGGACCTGACCATTTAGACTTAAGTTTCCCGGGAAACAATTTGAATCGAGAGTTAAATAGTAGTACCAATTGTCCTTCATGAAACTCTTTGGGAACCAATTTTGCATCATGATAGCGCTTAGTCCTCGCCTTGTACATCACTGCATTCTCATAGGCCCGTTCTCGCCATTCCTCTAACTCATTAAGTTTCAACAACCGAGCTCTACCGACAAGCATAGCATCCATATTCAATTTCTTGACAGCCCAATATGCCTTGTGCTCTAGCTCAACCGGTAAGTGACAAGCCTTCCCATACACCAACTGATAAGGAGAGAATCCGAGGTGAGTTTTGAATGCAGTCCGGTAAGCCCATAATGCGTCATCTAGTTTAAGTGACCAATCCTTCCTAGATGAGGAAACTGTTTTCTCAAGGATCTGCTTCAATTGTCGATTTGATACTTCCACCTGTCCGGATGTTTGAGGATGATATGGAGTTGCCACCTTATGCCTAACATTATACTTCCGCAATAGGTTTTCAAGGTGATTATTGATGAAGTGTTTGCCCCCATCGCTGATCAGAATCCGTGGCACACCGAATCTAGTGAAGATATTCTTTTTAAGAAATCGCACCACCGTGGCGGAATCATTGGCCTGACAAGCTGTAGCTTCAACCCATTTTGTGACATAATCGACACAAACCAAAATGTGCACATTAGATTGGGAAGAAGGAAAAGGTCCCATGAAGTCAATTCCCCACATGTCGAAGGGTTCCACTTCAGTCAAACCATGCTGCGACATCTCATCTCTTTTTGAAATACTCCCCGATCTTTGACAAGCATCACAAGCTCTCACGAATTCCATACAATCTTGAAAGATCGTAGGCCAAAAGAATCCAATTTGTAAGACCTTAGCAGCTGTCCTTGGGCCACTATGATGCCCCCCACAAGGTGAATTATGACAATGCCACATGATACCTCGGATTTCATTGTCGGCGACACACCGCCGAATCATACCATCAGTGCCCATCTTGAATAAGAACGGATCGTCCCAGAAATAATGTCGCGAGTCCGCGAAAAGCTTCTTTTTCTGTTGTGCTGTCATTTCCCCCGGAATAAATCCACTTGCTTTGAGATTGGCAATGTCACCAAACCACGAAAACTCTGAAACGGCAAGTAACTTTTCATCGGGAAATTCACATTTGATTGCTTCTTCTTTGTTAGTAACAGCTGGATTGCTTAGCCTGGAGAGGTGATCCGCCACCACATTCTCTACTCCCTTCTTGTCCCTAATCTCTAGATCAAACTCTTGCAAGAGTAACATCCATCGCAACAATCGTGGCTTAGAATCACCCTTTGTCAACAAATATTTCAGAGCTGAATGATCTGTAAAAACAACCACTTTCGAACCAATTAGATAGGAGCGAAACTTTTCCAAAGCGAACACTACAGCTAGCAATTCCTTCTCGGTTGTAGTGTAGTTAATTTGATTCTCATTAAGGACTTTGCTAGAGTAGTATATCACATGGAAAAGTTTGTTATGGTGCTGGCCTAAAACTGCTCCTACCGCATAATCACTTGCATCGCACATTAATTCAAAAGGGAGATCCCATTGTGGTGCAACGATCACGGGAGCAGTGACAAGCATAGCTTTAAGACAATTAAATGCAGTCACACAAGCCTCATCAAAATGAAACACCGTATCCTTGACTAGTAAAGATGATAAGGGTTTTGCAATTTTTGAAAAATCCTTAATGAACCGCCGGTAAAAACCGGCATGTCCGAGAAAACTCCTTACCCCCTTTACATTCAACGGTGGAGGTAGTTCTTTAATTACCTCAATTTTGGCTTGATCTACTTCAATCCCCTTCGAGGAGATTTTGTGGCCGAGAACAATCCCTTCTCTCACCATGAAGTGGCATTTTTCCCAATTTAAAACTAAATTGGTACTTATACATCTTTTCAGCACATCATTTAGATTAGCAAGGCAAAAATCAAAGGACTTACCGAAAACCGAAAAGTCATCCATAAATACCTCCATTGTGTCTGCCATCATATCAGAGAAGATGGCGAGCATACACCTTTGAAACGTAGCTGGGGCATTACATAATCCAAATGACATTCTTCGATACGCGAACACCCCAAATGGACAAGTAAACACAGTTTTTTCTTGATCCTCCGGGTCAACGGTGATTTGATTGTAACCTGAGTACCCATCAAGGAAACAGTAAAATTCCTGTCCAGCTAGCCGTTCCAACATCTGATCCATGAATGGCAAAGGAAAGTGATCTTTTCTTGTAGCGGTGCTGAGCCGGCGATAGTCAATGCACATACGCCAACCTGTGACTGTCCTGGAGGGAATAAGCTCGTTCTTGTCGTTTCTAACAACAGTCATCCCCCCTTTTTTAGGCACCACATGGACCGGAGATACCCAAGCACTATCGGAAATGGGGTATATCATGCCGGCCTCCAAGAGTTTCAGCACCTCTTTCTTCACAACTTCCTTCATGGTAGGATTGAGCCTTCGTTGAGGTTGCACGACTGGTTTAAACTCAGCTTCCAACTTGATTTTATGCATGCAAAAAGTCGGACTTATACCTTTCAGATCGGAAATAGTCCACCCCATTGCGGCTTTGTTGGACCTCAACACCCGCAAAAGTTTTTCTTCCTCTATTTCAGTGAGTTTGCTACTAATAATGGCTGGAAATGAAGCATCATCACTCAAGAACACGTACTTAAGATGTGAAGGGAGCTGCTTCAGTTCGGGGACTGTCTTTTCCTCTTTCATTTGATCTTTAGCATTCACTTCAAGGAGGTTTTCAAACTTGGGACTTTCATCTATCCGATTAGAATTCAGATTGCTAAGACATAGCTCAATTTCTCGCTCCCATTCTTCTTCCAAATTATCCATGGAGTTTACTAATACTCTTTCAAGAAGGGAAGAAAAGTGTTGAACTTTGAAAGAATCTTCAATTACCTCGTCAACTACTTCAATTCTGAAACATTGGGAGTCATCGTCGTGTCGTTTCATAGCTTCAAACACATTAAAGAGGATCTGTTCACCGTCGGTTCGTAGCATTAGTTCCCCCAACTCCACATCGATAAGGGCGCGTCCGGTGGCTAAGAATGGTCGACCTAACAGCAGAGGTTCCCAATTCTTGTCTTCTTCCATGTCTAAGACAACAAAGTCAGCCGGGAACACAAATCCCCCGACTCGAACCAACACATCATGTAGAATACCTTCCGGATACACAACCGATCTATCCGCCAAAGAGAGACTCATCTTTGTCGGTTTTGCTACAGCCCCCGGTATCTTCCTCATCATAGATAATGGCATCAAATTTACACTAGCACCCAAATCACACAAAGCTTTACCAATAGTAAGATCTCCGATGGAACAAGGGATAGTAAAGCTCCCCGGATCTTTCTTTTTCTGAGGTAGCTTCCGTTGAATAAGAGCGCTGCACTCTTCCGTCATGCTTACCATTTCATCATCAAGCGGTTTTCTTTTCCTTGTAAGCAGCTCCTTCAAAAACTTTGCATAACTTGGCATTTGTTCTAATGCCTCAACCAATGGTATAGCCATCTCAAGCTTGTTCAACACCTTCATGAACTTCTTGAACTCCTTCTCTCGCTCAAGATTTTTAACTTTCTTTCTCCTAGGATAAGGCATCCTAGCATATGGCGATTCATCAACACCCTTACCTTTCTCAACCTTATTGCTCTCTTTTTCTTTTATCTCCCTCTGTTTTTCAACTTCTTCTTCCTCATCCTCACTAATCTCCACTTCCTTAGACATATTTTTATTTTTGACTTCTCCCTCATGTCTCTCATTTTCAACTACAACCTCTTGCTTATTTTCAACCTCTCCCTCAATGATTTTCTTTTTCAAAGGCTTCTCCACAGCTGGCCTTTCCGGTACCTCTCTACTCCTCAAAGTGATTCCATTACAAGTTTCATTTTTCGGATTATCATGAGTGTTTCCACCGAAACCTCCTTGGTTTTGCAACATTGAAAACTGCCTTGAGAGTTGACCCATTTGCACCTCAAGATTCTTGATAGATGCTTCATGGTTCTTGTTTGAAGTCTCTTGGCTTGACTTCATTGCTTCGAAGTTGCTTTGGGTCATGAGCATGAATTGATTAAGAGTCTCTTCCATCCTTGATGGAGGCCTTTGCTGCTGTTGAGCTGAACCTTGACTTTGCATATTGCTTCCCCATCCGGAACCGTTATTGTTGTTGTTGTACGGTTTCCGGAAATTAGCTAAGTACCTAGCTTCCTCTGAGCCTTCCGGGAAACAACCGCCGTTGGGATGGTCCTGCAAACAGAAATCACAATGCACATTATCAATTTTACCTATTGAAGAAGTTTGAACTTGTGGATTAGACAACAGCTTCATCATTGCTTCCATTTGACTAGTCATTAGCTTTTGTTGAGCTAATAGGGCTGTTTGTGTGTCCAACTCCAAGACTCCTCCTTTCTTTTTGGCTCCTCTATCATTAGTATCTCTATACTCGTTTTGAGCCATGCTTTCCACTAACTCTCTTGCTTCAGCCTCGTCCCGATTTTTCAGCGAACCACCGACTGATGCGTCAAGTATCATGCGCGTTTGCGCCCTCAAGCCTTGGGTGAACATTTGCATCTGATTGTGGCCGTCGAAGCCATGATTCGGGCACCTTTTAAGACAAACTTTGAACCTCTCCCAAGCATCATATAGCGTCTCCCCATCCGCTTGCTCGAAGTTGCTAATTTCAGCCCTCCTTTCCAAAAACTTATGAATAGGAAAGTAGCGGTCTAAGAACTTCCGCTCAAGTTGTCTCCATGTCTCAATAGTTCCGGCGGATATTGTATCCAACCAATCCTTAGCACGGCCGGTGAGAGAGTGCTTGAACAACCTAAGTCTCTTATCCGATTCACTTACCCCCGGTGGGTCGGTATAATCGCAAGCCTCATAGAAATGTGACAAATGTAGGTTGGGACATTGGGATTCCGATCCGGAGTAGGGGTTCTCTTTGAGTGCGGATAAGACCGTATTCTTGATGTCAAAGGAAACCAGGTTTGCCGGTTGAAAACCCTGATTTGCTAGAGCGTCATTATCTCTCCGCCCATAATCACCAAGAGTACGTCTTTGTGGTTGAGGAACCGGTGGAACGTGGACCGGTGGATCCCGCTCTTCTTCCATAGTAGCTGAACTCTGTTCTTGACAGTCCGGTGTACCACTCGATGAAGCTTTTCCTCTCGAAGCTTGAGCTTCCCTTGTCGCCTTCCGAATTGCGCGAGCTGTCTTCTCAATTTCTGGATCAAACTGCAGCTCAATGGGACCTGTCCTCCGCATGCACAAGGAAACACACAAGTAGAACGCTCCGGTAGAAAAATGTAAAATAGAAAAATCAAAGAAACACAGAAAATATAAACACTATTGCTGTAACGACCCAATTTTCATATTATTATTTTTATGTGTTAAAATATTTTATTTAACGTGGCATTTTAATTAAGTTAATAACTTGAGTTATTTATCGAATACTTTAGTTATTAAGCGAGTAGAGAGAGAGTTAACGTGTTATTGGGCCAAGCCAATTGGGCTTGAGGCCCAATGGGCCTTGTGTGTGTGAGGGGGGCGCCATATGGCCATGAAGGAAGGGAGAAACATTTCATTTCTCATGGTTCTTGTGTTCTTGAGAGGAGAAGAGAGAGCTTGAGGAGCTAGGGCAAAGGGAGAGATAGGGATTCGAGAGCTTCGTCGTGTTTTCTTCGAATCCAGGTAAGAGAGTAGATTTCATATTCGTGGGTGACTCGAGGAAGGGGAGAATGTCGATTTCTCCTCACCCGAACTTCCTCCACCCCATTTTCGTTTTAGTTGTGAATGGATTTTCTTAATGGAAATCGATTCTAAGGTTCATAACATGTTTAACATGCTCTTATCATGATGTATGAACGAATTTATTGGATAAAAACAATGTTTATGAAAGATTAAACTCAAGAACTTTGTGTTCTTGAGTGTTTTGAGTAAAAGTAATAAATCCTTACTTTTTCGTAGTAAAAATGGTAGATCGGTGAAATGAACCGTCCTTTTGTGTTTAGATATGCTTGTTATGCTTGAATACAAACTCTTTTGGGATTTATAACATGAAAAATGGGATTTTTGGGCGTTTTTGTGTAGAAAACGCATGTTTTTCCGCCTCAGGCGCAATAATTTCCGCCTGAAACGGAAGAGCAGTGAGCAGCCAACCTTTCAGATTTTTCTGCGCCTCAAACGTAAACTTTTGCGCCTCAGGCGTAAACTTCCGCCTCAAACGTAAAAATTTCCGCCCCAGGCGGAAATACTGCAGATTGCACCAATTTTTGATCTGCTATCTTCCTTTGCATGTATTTTCAATCAGTGTCTTATTCTTACATGATTGTTGATGCTTGTTGATGATTGTTGATGCTTATAATGCTCATTGCTAATCGTTAATTGATTGTTAATCATGTATGAAGTATAAATGAAGTATATTAAGGTGTTAATCAACTTAATAAAGAAGGATATTAGAATTATGTTATTCTAATAAAGACGGATATTAAGGTATAGTGTTATCTTAATAAAGAAGTAATGTTGGATAGTGTTCCACATTAGTAAAGGAAGAGCTTAATGCTAATTAAAATGATTGTGAGTGAATTCATGAAAAACATATACATGCATTCATGAATATATGTGATATTGGATATTCCAATAAAGAAGGATATCGGATTATATTTATCCGATAAAGAAGGATATTAGAGGTGAGATACTCTAATAAAGAAGATGGTACCACATGCATTAGAGGTGTCTAGAGGACATAGCATGAATGTGAAGCATTAGATTGCATTAGGGATTATGTGTGCATTTTATGATAAATAATGTTTGACACGTACTTGGTAAATGTTGATTGTTAATCCGTATGTGAGGAGCAGAGTCCGTCATGACTATAAAATGAACAACGCAGGGTCCGTCATGACCATAATCTGAACCGTGTATTTGTGGTGTTAGATTACATTAGGAACTTTATGTGTATTCCTATTTGTAATTGAGTTATGTGTATTTATTGATGTTTTGGTATTGTCCGAGACGACGTGAAACTATATGTTTGGTGTATAATTGTGGATGATCGATTATGTGATAGATGAAGTATATGCATGATATATGAATATGCATGAATGATGGTGGTGTATATGTATAATGTATGATTATGCATGTCTTTATGAAGAAGTGTTTAAGTACCATTTACTTACACTTATATTTTGAGTATGTTATCTAACTCTCTTTTATGTGTTATGTGCTGGATCGTTGGGGGTCCAGATTTTACAGGATTTTGTGGTATTCGATGTCGAGTCGTCGATGAAGCTCCGCTCTGATTGTGACACGGGAAAGGGTTGTATTTAGACTATAGGGTCTTTATGATTTGCGATATTTATTTGTAAAACTATACATTTTGAGAAATGATTATTTTGTATAAACACTGTTTTTACTAATTAATTACATTAGTATTATTTTGATAGAGGAGTGTAATACTCGAACCAATATTCAATAAATTAAATGTGATTTTCCGTTGCGTATTTTGAAAAAGATTTTACTAAAGGTAGAAATATTGAAATAATGGGTTTGGGTGTTACAATTGCCTTGTCGAATCAATCACAATCCCCGGCAACGGCGCCAAAAACTTGATGGATAATTTTCGCAAGTGAACGAAATATCACGTAGTAATAAAATATCGATCCACAGGGATTGTGTGATTAAACTAGTCTAATAGTGTTCATAAACATTATGCAAGAAATACACATAAATTGGGGGTATGTTGAGTGATGAATTGTTAGAAAACGTGCTTTGTGATAAGTGGAAAAGCGAGGTAGAATCATCGGAATCACCTAGTCTATAGCTAAATCACATGCAATCTACCTTATCATACGAATTTACTCAAGTGTTCACAACTGGATCAACAAATTAGTGAATCGCAATCTCTTGTCAAAATCCACTCTATTCGTTGTCGATACTCCCCCGATCTCTCGGGCGGAAGCTACCTACAACGAATGATATGAAAGCGCGTCGATCGTTCGCTACACTCTATGTTTCAATCTCTTGACCGGAAACACTCGAGTGCTCAATGCAATTCAGTTCAGACATTAAATCAATATTCTCATATGTGACTTAACTCAAAATCATTACAACACTAATGAAGGATCATAAAGCATTAAGAGAAGAATTGCATTAAGTAAACACTGTTACAGAGTAAATCCTTACAATTAAGCAGATTACATAAGATTCAACTACATCCTAAGCTATCCTAGATCCTACCTCCACAAGGAATTTAGCTCCTCATGTTGCTTCGATCGCGTCCTAGCTTCAACTTCATGGCTTGAGATTCCATGCTATTGAGGAGCTTGAAGCTATCCTATGAAGGTCTGGATCCAACTCTTAAAGCTTCCAAAACCAGAAAGTAGATTAATGTAGCAGATTTTCCAACACCTTTTACAGAAAATGCAGAATCCTTATATAATAATCGCAACCACGCCGCGCGCCAGATCTATCACGCCGCGCATGGTTGCAAATCCTTCAACTACGCGTGTAATGGTATCACGCGGCGCGTGATCAAATCTGAGGTCTCTGATCTTCAACTCTGCAATCTTTACGCCGCGCGTGATAGCTCCACGCCCCCGGCGCAGTTGTCCTTCCTTCCTTCACGCCGCGCGTGGTCAGTGCTACGCCGCGCGTGATCAAGTCAGAGAGCAATCCAATTCTGATCAAAGCTTCACGCCGCGCGTGGTCAGGCATCACGCCGCGCGTGGTCATGGTGAAAACTTGGCTCCCTGTGATCTCCATCACGCAGCGCGTGATGGGCTACGCCCCCAGCGTAGTGAAAATCAGCAATTTCCTGCAATTTTTCCTGTTTTCTTGCAAAACAAGTAATCATGCTTATGAATAGATTTCTCTTACATTTATTGCTTAAAACCTACTAAAATGCATTTAATGTTGCTAAAATAGGCGTGGATTAGAGAGTGTGACGATCTGTCATCAAGTACCACTCAATATTTGATTTTCCAAATGCAAGGCAACGACTCTCATATGACGACGACCACATGTAACACCCTGCCATTCACAGAAATGTTGAGACTCATTCCATGATGGAAGAGAATCTGGTGCACCATTTATAAGCTTTTCTTTCAATGCAAGCAAAGCAAGCTTATCAGTCTCTGAACTCAAAGCAAGAGCAACTGTTGCAAATGGCATGCAATACACCAATATTTGGAAACAAAAGTAGAGAAGAAACGTCATAAAAGACCTCATTTTTCTATTGCAGCTTTGATATTTTACTAGATATATGCAGCTTTGAGATTTTATTAGATATATAAAGAGAAGTTTTGTGCACCACTAGGTAAGTGTTTTGTGGTCGAATGTGACAAATGAAACCGTCATGGCTAATTCCACGAACGTGGAGAGCACACCATCATTGACTACCTAAAAGTTAGATTCCACACATATGATATGACAGAATCCAAACTCCATAGTCCATATGGGTGTAATCGGATCAGAAAAATCCACTTGAACCGTCGATCCAAACCAATCCAGTTCGGCTCATTTGATTCACGAACTAACTTTTTTTTTGGGCTACTCCACCAATTTATATGGTTCGAGAGGATCAGTTCTAACATCAAGTGGTTCACGAGCTGATTTGATTATATATATAACCCTTCAAAATATATTTTTAAATAACCCTTCAAAAATGATTTTAAATTTATATATTTGATTTTATACATTTATATTTATAGGATTGATATTTTTTTTTCCAGATATATAATTAATTTTATATATTTAGATAATTGATAATATATATAATACTTTAAAGAAACTAAGACCATCTCCAATGGTGTAGTACCTATTAGGTACTTATGGTACTTATTAGGTACTACCATTGGAGCAATATCCATTTGAGTAGCTAATAGGTACTGGTTCTACAATAAGTATTAGTACTTATTTTGTTTTTGTGGGTCCCATTTATAATGATGTATAGTTATTGGTGAGATGTGTTATTGGTAGGACCTGTTTAGAACTTTTTAAGAGATGTTGAGTCGGAGGGATTGAGTACTTATTAGGTACTATTATTAAAAAATTATAAATGAGTGATGTGTACATGTGGGGTGCAGTTAAGTACTAAAAAATGAGTATCTCCATTGTGGATGCTCTAAGACAAATACTTAACAATAATAGAAAATGGAAAATAATAGAAAAAAAATTCATGTCGAACTCTTGAGTTGAGTTTCGAGTTGAAAATGAACTTAACATGAACTGAACCTAAACGAGCCAAACTCGAGCTTAAAAAAATGTTCGTGTCAAACTCGAGCGAAGTTTCGAGTCGAACTAATTCTTATTGAGTCAAATCGAGTTCAGACAGGTTCGATTCGACTCGACTCATTTCCACACCTACATGATCTATATGATCAAATAAACTTTTAATATAACGGTAGATTTTATAAAATTCGTTATAGTAGTATTCGTAACTTGTACATGTGAAGTCTTTCACAATAGACTTGACCTAGAAGATAATCCTCAAGCTAACTTTAGTCCAATGGACAAGTTGGGGAGTCGTTGGGGACCATGGCTTGTTGGGTTGACCGACTAGGAATGAAAGACTTATAATAATTATTAATGCGCTTATTTGTTACTCACTTTGTTTCTTTATCAAAGTTTATTATGGGACGGTTTGTATTAGCTTATTTTTAAAATTATACAAAATAGTTTATGCAAATAAATAAGGTTTTATGTTAATTTATATGTTTCTACTAACGAAAACTGAATTTTTATAAACTATTTTTTCATAAACTACATTGACAAACTTATAATAATATATGAAATTTATTTATTTGAGTAGCATAAGCTCAAATATAAACTGATGAAAAACGGGCCCTAAGACATTGTCAATCTTCCATTGAACACGATTATTTTACCTCAAGAGCGGACACCTCAAGAGATGCCACTCAACATGAACCAGAAGCATCCGACATCGCATCTTCACCTCGCTTTATTGGACGAGCATAAGCGAGATTGCACCTTTAACTCGTAGAAAGAGCATGGGCTATCAGGGTTTTTACCTAAAAACCATTTTCCGGAGGAAAGTTTCACCTTATCCACAAAATTATCAACCGATGAAGACTCACCGACAAAGATAATATCATTCCGAAAAGTCCAAATAAACCACATAACATCATACCATATTAGAACCATACCTAACCATACTTGACGCCCCACACCCATCCCAAAAACCTCATAAACATGCATTAATTAAAATGTTAACTACCACAAGGTCTAAAATAATTTTAGTATCTTTACTTTTCTTAACCAGTATGTCAGAAATATTAGTTAGTATTTTCCTTAATTTCTTATTATATATGATGTTGGGTCTTCATTATATAATAAGATTCTCTTAAAAAAAAATTTAAAAAAGGTTATTAAATGTGGATAAATTTATAATTTTCTATTAAACTTTATGGTCTAGGCTTTCGGAAATATAATAAGAAATACACTATAGATTTCATTTAAATGCAAGGAAAATTTTATAATACTCCCTCCAGTTCTTTATATAAGGAACATTTTGGAAAAAAAATTTGATCTTTTTATAAGAAACTTTGACCAATTTTCAAATGTTTTAAATGTTTGATTTCACTTATGCCCTTATTTATTATGAGAGATAATATTAAAAATAAGTAAGTTAGTTGAATTAAGATTAATTAAATAAGGGTATATATGGAATAAGTTTAAACTTATAGGAGTCTTAAATGAAAATAACTATTTACAATGTGGTTTTTTGGTCTGTGTAATTTTTTTAAAGTGTTCCTTATAAAAAGGACCGGAGGGAGTACTGAATAAGAAATTATTTAAAATATATGAAAATATATATTTTATACTTTTTTAATTATAGTATTAGAGTATTTAAGACATAAATTTATATTGATTAAAGAAATAGTTGGAATTCCCAAAGTGATACATTCTCTAAGAAAAAAAGAAGTCCTTTCATTATTATTCATTTTCTATATAAAAAAAGAGTAATTTAAACATCTCTTATTAAATGCTAAGAAACTTTAATATAGAAATATGTGTCTAAAAATTCGTGCATTCAATTTGATAAAAATCAAAATACTACTTTTTTTCAATATAAGTTTTTCACTTTTGAGTTCGTTAACATGTGCCCTGAAGGCACATGTTAGCAACATTGTTAAATGCAAAATTTTAATACAAAACTTTTATATTTAATTCTCTAACACTTTATTAATGAAGATTGATGTTTGATTTACTTAAAGATATCATCATTATACCTATATTTTTGCTTTCAATAAGAATAAAATATCACTTTATTTTATTTTTGAAAAATTTGATATTAAAATGATAAAAGTAATAGTTTAAAGTTTTCTTAAACCAAAAAATCGTATACAATCCCTTAAATATACTCCATAACTGAATAAGTGGAGTGTTTGGAATTTCAATCTTAACTCTTATATATATAATATAATGTTCTTATAAATTGAGTAAAGTTCACGACAACAACCGACAACATTTCTTAACAAAACCATACTAACTGAATACAAACACAAATCTTGTCCATCATGTGAACACCATTATTTTCTTATCATAGTGGTAAAAGTGCCTAGCAGTGCAACTTTTGTTTAATTTCAAGCAACTTCACTATAACATCTTTAATGAGCATTCGTTGAGTAGGAAATTCTTCAGAACAAGTTATTCCTATTTTAACAAACATCACTAGACACTCCCTTATGTTGTTTTCCATAACTAGTTGATCTTCAAGAAATGGCATAAGCAAATGTGAATCTACTATCTGGAGAATTCCTTCGTGAATTTTCATCTTACAGAGTTTGTGTAGATTTAGATTCTCATTAAACATGGTATCTATTGGTTTCTTTCCAGTGACCATTTCCAATAGTAGAATCCCATAACTGTAGATATTTCCAGTGACCACCTGCTCCATATTCTTTAGAAGAAAAAAAAAACAACAATTGCTTAGGAAAAAAGATAAAGAGAGCAAACACTTTGAATTGGTATGCCATGAAAATATAAGTTAACAAATAAGTGAAAGACAGAACTTTACCAGGAGGAACATATCCTATAGTTCCCTTAATTGTGGAGGAAATAACTTGATCATTATTTGAATGTCCTGTGACTCCATGAATGAGCCTAGCTAGGCCAAAGTCTCCCAAGTGGGCTACAATATCATCATCAATGAGAACATTGCTTGACTTAATATCACAATGAACTACGGGTTGCTCTGTATCATTGTGAAGATAATCAACTGCATGAGCTACATCAAGAGCAATGTCTATCCTTTGTTTAAAGTTGAGATTATGATTTTCAGACCCTTCAATATTGTGCAACATCATTTCTAGACTACCATTAGGCATAAACTCAAAAACAATAGCCTTGAAATCTTCACCATTATAATCAATACTTGAGCAACAAGTTAGGATCTTGACAAGATTCCGATGCTTCATCTTTCCAAGAGCATTACATTCGGCCATGAAACTTTTTGCTGCTCCACGTGCTTCAAGGTTCAATACCTTTACAGCAACAAGTCTTTCAAAATAAGAAAGAGACCCTTTGTAAACAGAACCAAAGCTTCCTGTTCCAATCAAATTGGATGAAGAAAAGCCATTGGTTGCTTCATGTAGCTCACCATAAGTAACCCTTATGTTCCCATTTTGCAAAGATGTGGAATAAGGTAACCTTTTGGGCTTTCTCGTGAGAAAATGGACAAATGTTAAGGCTATGAAAGATATCAAAATCCCCCCAATTACACTGATGACGATAAGTTTCTTTTTGAGAGATCTTTTGTGTTTTTTAGAATGAGCCCTAAAACACACAGGAAGCTTCAGTTGAGGTATCCCTCCACAAAGATTCTTATTTCCAGTTAGTGAAATTGCCGTGACATTGCTAAAGACACCTCCTTTAGGAACCTCGCCATATAAATTGTTAAAAGACAAGTCTAGAGTATTCAAGAATGTTAGATTTTCTAGTTCAAAGGGTATTGTGCTAGAGAAATTGTTGTTAGAAATGTCTAAGATTTGAAGGGATCTTAAAGAGCCTAAGAACAAAGGTATACTTCCATTCAAGAAGTTTCTCGCCAACCCAAGTTCGATCAATGTTACACAATTAGCCAGATCCTTAGGAATTTCACCAGACAACTTATTTGAGTTTAGATATAATAATGAAAGTTGCTTCAAATTACCAAACTCTGAAGGAATGGGACCGGTCAAGGAGTTGTTTTCCAAGAAAATATATATTAAACTGTCTAGATAGCTAAATATTTGATTAGATATATCACCACTCAATTTGTTATCAGCTAAGCTCAATTTTTGTAAGTTGGTACAATATCTAAGGGTGAATGGAATGGTTCCTTGCAATTTATTGCCGGGTAGATATAGTACAGATAAGGTAGTAAGATTGCCAATACTTGTAGGAATATTACCGGATAAGTTGTTTTTTTGCATGATCAAATCTACGAGATTATTAAGCTTTCCGATTGAATGTGGAATGAGGAAATAAAGTCCAAATCGTGAGCCCTTCCACTACCAATATTATTTGTGCCAATATAAAAGAATTCAAGTTTATCTAATCGACCCAAAGTAGTAGGTATTGGCCCATTGAAATAATTCTCTCCTATATCAAAATATTGCAATTCAGTAAGGTTCGATATTGAAGAAGGAAAATTCCCAGTTATTTGGTTGGCCCCAACGTACAACTCTACAAGATTGGGAAAAATAAGATTCATATTTGATGGAAGACTACCGAATAACTCGTTTTCCCCGAGATCAAAATATTCAATATTTGATAAGTTGTAAAGAGAATGAGGGATCTCACCTGACAAATTATTTGAACCAAGAGTCAATTGTTTCAAATTTGACAACATACCCAAAGAATAAGGTATGCCTCCATTCAAGTGATTTTGATCAGCAAGGTATAATTTCTGGAGTGATGAAACATTTCCCAAGGAAGATGGAATAGTACCAACTAAATTATTGGCACCAAGATTCAACTCAGTAAGTTGCATCATCGACTCAAACCATGTAGGAATTCTTCCGATGAGTCGATTCTTGAACAAAATAATTGTCTTGATACTTGTGCAGTTAGCGAGCTCCATAGGAACCTCTCCGTCAAGATTGTTGTTGTTTAAGTCAAGAATTTGCAGTCGCTTTAAATGACCAACTTGACTTGGAATTTTACCATGCAAGAATACATTTCTAAGTTGTAGTATCCTGAGAAATGTTAGATTTCCCAAAGATGGTCCAAGAGTACCACCCAATGTTTGATTTTCCAAATGTAAGGCAGAGACTCTCATGTGACGACGACCACATGTAACACCCTGCCATTCGCAGAAATGTAAAGACTCATTCCATGACGGCAGAGAATCTGGTAAACCGTCTGTAAGCTTTTCCTTCAAAGCAAGCAAAGCAACTTTATCAGTATCTGAGCTCAAAGAAAGAGCAACTGTTGGAATGAAGTACACCAACATTTGGCAAGCAAAACAGAGAAGAAAGATGGACATAGAAGTCATCATTTTGCTACCGGAGAATTTGTTTATTGGTAACTTTTGAGGTATGATTAGAATTATATAAAGAATTTGCTGCAGGAAAATTATGCATTAGAAAAATTGACACTACGTTACTACCAAGGTTTTAAATTGCGGTTGCGGTCGTGGATGCGGTTGCGGTTGCAGTTGCAGTTGTTGTGAATGCGGTCATTGTGGTTGCTGCAACGACAATGCGGTTGTTGCGGCGTGAAATCATTTTGATATTTCACAAGCTATATAAAATGAAACTAGTATGTAACTACACTATTTAGTTTATTCCATAAACAATAATTTGAATGTATTGAAAATACACGGTTGATAGATTGTTAAAAGTAATTTTTCATTAATTTGACACAAATTAGGATTTGAAGATGATAAATTTTATATTTTGGTGAGAAAATTTGAACGAACATCGCCGAAAACATCTGATGCGGCTTCCGATGCGGTTTGGATGCGGTTACGATGCGGCCGTACACGTGAATTAAGATCACACCGCAATTTACGGTGTGATGCAGTTGCGGTGACTACCGCATCAGCAATACTGCGGCCGCAATTACGGATGCGGACCGCAATTTAAAACCTTGATTACTACGGTTGAAAAAAATAATCAATATTATAAAAACTTTGAAAAAATCAATTAAAATAACACATTGAAAAAATTGATACTATTTTTGGACTATATTATTTTATTCAACGATTTTGGTAGTACGTAGTTGATATGTGACGTTATGAGAGTGAGTTCTTTAATTGAGTTCTTTTTTTCAAATAGTTTAATGTCTAATTAGAAATTTTATAAGTGATGGATGTCGAGGTTTGAACTCCAATCTCCACATATATAATTTAATGTTTGTACTAACTGAGTTAAACTTACGGAAATCTATAAAATCTATATCTATAATATGTAATAAGCCAGACTTATTTCTCTTTCTCTCTCCTCTTCTCATGCATTTGATATTAAATGCTATTATTACAATAATTAATAATTAAATTAATATATTTTATAAACAATTCATATTTGATTAGTGAGAAAATTATTTGTACTACATTAAATGAATTTATTGCTAAATCATAAACAAAATCAATATATTGTCAAAATATGGGAGCCATTTTTATTTGAAATGCGCCATCACTCCTCACACATTTATTACTTTTATGAATATTTATGAATATTATTATATTACCCATCATTTTATAGCAACAATGTTTAAAGCAGTATTAATATGATAATATTCTTTTTAACCAGTAATAATTTCCTTTCTTAGCAACAATGTTTAAAGCAATATAAGAAAGAATATATTTTTAATAAAAACGTGTGCATGAAGATTATTTTTTTCCAATTACAAGCTTAAATTAAGGGAATAATTGATAATTGATAATGTTACTTGCTCTCTTTGGCTATATATATTGCTTTTGAGTTTTACAATTTTCACACCATTATGAAATTCTGAAATTCTTCTCAAAATCTTTGTCTTTCTTTTTATTGAAACGATTTCTTTATTCTTATTTGTTACATGATTCTGATTCCAAAAACTAATTCAAGTTATGTCATTATATTTTAATATCTTAGTTATATATTTTTGTCAATATGATATTATGAGTTGAATTTAGTCATTTTTTATAATATTTTATTTGCAGACATATATATGAGAATGTTTATTGGCACAGGTGTGTAGAAGAATTATATGACGTTAACGATTTTGAGACAAAAGATGAGCAATTGAATCCATTTATGATGGAATAGTGTTACATGATTTGTATTTTTAAATATAGATATCTATTACCTTGGTTTTACTTTTTTCCTTTTAATTACCGATCAAAAAACACATGTAATATATCAATGTTGTTTCCATTATTTATTTGTAGAAGAACTAATGTAGATTTGTTAAATGTTCTTTTTATAGCAATACGTATTATAAGACAAACTTCCTTTCACAAGATCAAGTCCATAGGGGGTGCCAAGAAAATAATACTACATCACTTGCGTCTAAACATACAAATTGCATAGCACTAAAACATGTGGGCGTTGCCATTAGGATACCTGACAAAAATAAAATATAAAAAATGCGAGCATTGCTACAACAGAAGAAATAATACTGATTTAGTTTTCAAGCACGTGTGTATCTTTTTCCGTTTTTATATATTTAATTAATAATACAAATTTTTCTTTAATAATATAAATTCTAAAGAGAGTGAAATAGTGATCCTCTATTTTCTCATTCAAAAGAAACCACACTTTCTCTAATTTTATAGGTTGTAAAATTTTGGACAAATCATCTATATTATGCCTACTAAACCGTAAAAGTACTAACAAGAGATATGAAAAATTGATTGAAATTCAATCATTGGTGTTCGTTAATATTAAATTTTAAATTAAAATACCAAACGCCCTCATATGTTGTGGCTGGCGGCTGCCGTAGATATGGTCCTATGGATTGGAAAAGAAAATTAAGACATTTTGGTATGATAATATTGTATTAAAGTTATGATTATGAATTTATGACTATAACCATTTTTCTCTCTTCAGGTGATGGACAAAAAAGTAAAAAAAAAATCTATTATATATTTAAGGAAATATTTTGAGAGAAATCACAAATTATTTAATTTTGTCAAACATTTTTAGAAATTGTTTTAAATCATTGGATTAAATAAAATAAATGAATCGAATTTGACATTTTTAGCAAAATATTTGGTGTCAATTGATCATATCCCATAATAAAAATCGATCTTTTCTACGGGATCTATTAATATATATTAAGAGTTTAATGATCACACGTCGTCAGTTTAATTTAATTTTACACCGACAATCAATTAGAATGATTCGGTCTTCCATGTCATATCAAGAGGGTGGGGTTAAGTGGGGTGACGTGGTGGAAAACATGGTTGTGATTGACAGTGTAAAATTATTTTACACTGCCAATGCATATTACTTTTATGAAGGTCCATCTTTTTCTTTTTGTAATTTTTATGAAAATCTATATTTTAACTCTTATTAATAAGATGATTACTTTTTTTTTTAAGATGATTACTTTTTCTTTTTTTGACTCAATGATTACTTTTTCTTAATTACTACATAAACTTATTTTTCTTTTTATATATTAATATGAGATCTATTTTATTTTTGTAATTTATATTGTAGTTTACATTTCTATTCATATATTATTAAAAAAAAAAATTATTTTTAAAAAAATTCTATGTGGCCTATATCTATACTAAACTATACTAATATTATAATTAGGACTTATTTTTCAAAGCATTTTGTACATGTGGCAGTCCCACAATGAAAGTTCATTTTCATGCATTTTATATTTAATGTTATTATTTTCACCAAACTTATTAAGGAAAATAATATCGTGTTTAATGTCCACAATAATTTTGTTGATTCTCCTATTTTTTTCTCTAATAATCGGATTAACCTATGCATATCACGAAAAAAGGGTATGTAAACATATAAATCCCGATTAACCTTAAAAAATTGTACGTGTATTTATTGTTATTTATTGCTCATTCCCCTTGACAGGAAAACATTGCGTTTTAACTCAATTCATAATTAAAGACATTTTATTATTTGCTACTAACACACTCCAAATATAAGGAAATTAACGTTTTAATATAAATAAAGGGTAATTAACTTTATTCACAAAAAAAAAAGGTAATTAACTTTTGTTCGACAATTAAACAAAGAGTAAAATTGAGACCAATTTTGTAATTCAAATACATGAGATTTTGAATATGATTATAAATTAAAAATACTTAATTATGTCCCAGAATTTTGACTTGACTTCTCCTACCATAACCTTTTCAACTTAATAATGGACATTTATTTAAAATTGAACTACGATAAATGTCACAATTCTCAATTAATTAATTAATTCAGAATCATGAATTAAAGGAACGAAAATCAGATTTTCTCCATTTTTTTTACTTTTGTTTCAAATTGTCAGTTTTTCTATACAAAATCAAAATAATCAATGCAATTTTTTTTTTGACTTCTAATGCAAATTTTCTTAACACTCTGTCAACGTACTAATCTTATACTCCTACATGTCAAATTCTACATGATTCTTAAAAAAAAAAAACACTACATGATTCTTCAGATTTTTTTTAAGGAAAAAACTTTTCAAATGCAATAAGAATATAATAGTGAAATATTCTAGACTTAATGAGTCACGAATAGTTTTTAATTAGTCAATTCAATTTCAAATTTTAAATGACTTTTGGTAAAAAAGAAATGTAAATGTTTTTTCTAGAAAAAAAATTCAAATGTTATTATACTCCTAAATAATTACTTTGCTCCTAAATAATTCCGTTAAAAAATATATTCAAATTCATTTTTATATTAACTTTTATTAAAAATAATTTAAGGTACACGAGATGGTACTTACTCTAAGACATGAAACACCTTAGAGTTCAAAGAATAGTTGCATTTTTTTTAATTATGAAATTAAATGTTTCATTAATTCATATAAATTCATATTTTCAATTTTTGTAAGAAAAAATCATATATTCAATTAAATGTGGCAAAAATAGTAGTTTTTTTAGGTTTCATTTCATGTTGCTAAGTGTTGTCAAAAAAAAAAATCATGTTGCTAAGTGTTGATTATGCATATTTTTCCATAAAAAGTGGTCAGTATACTTAAGTATGCAGAAATATTTTGGACAAAATCGATGAACCCAAAAAATCAAATCAAAGTGAAAATTACTCGATCTTTTTTTACTTTAAGTCAAAAAATTAACTAAACCAAAAAAACTAAACTGAATATGTTTGTTTTTTGTTTTTGATTTTAATTAACCAAGGAACTGCACCAATAAATTTATTAAGCTTACGAATTTAACTTTGACTTTGCCTACGAGGTAACACTCAAACAATACGAGTTAACATGCTCATGTTTCAGATTCAATAAAACAATATGTGTCAACAACCTAAAATTTATCATTCTCTTCATCATTAAGTTCAACAAAACCATCATTCTTCTCTTCATGCTTCAAATTCTTTGTGTTTCAAATTCTCTTGAATAGTTTGATATCTGTGTTTTCATTTCTTTAAATCCATTGCATGTATCAAGTTCTCTCGGGTACAAGGGCGGAACCAAACCTGACATATTGGTGTGGCTGAAAAAAACACGTTCACAAATTTCATAGTTGAAAAAACATGTTTGTTGTTTGCAGTTGCTACCAGCAAGATCAAACCTGACATATTGGTGTTGCACTTATTTGTTTTCACAAGTTTTGCACAAAGATCTTATGTTCTTTTAACTTTGCAAAGTTTGAGTCACATCAAACATAATTCTGAAGCTGATGTCAGGATTATAGCTTGAAATTTGAGACGTAATTTCTAGATGTGTTTCCAACTATTCATAATCAACAACTTTAACACTTTCATTGTTTGAGTTGGGTAAAATTTCAGCATAGTATTAGTGCATCTTGCAGGATATGAAGTAAGCAAATTATACAATTACAATTTATGCAAAATCTACATAATTCGTTTGGGGCTTAAATATGCAAAAGGTCCATGTACTGACGGGTCATTTGAGTTTTAGTCCCTGCATTTTAAAAACCTTTCATTTTGTCACTGCAATTTCATTTTATTTTAAAAAAATAGTTCGTAAGCTGACTTTTGTGCTAATATCAAGAACAAGTATCCATATTTTAAATTCTATTTTTTTCATGTCGTCCTTGAGTCAAAGAGACCATTGGTGATTTGATTTCAACAATGATGTGATTTCTAAATCAGTGGAAGGTGTACTTTTGAAAGTGAAGTTGTTGTAAAAAGATGTTTAAGATGTATTCCAGCTCTTGCGGAACATTATGCTGGAAACATGTTATTACCCAAAGAGATGAATGGAATTCATGTAGATATGTTCTGATGAATAACTGAGTGGAAATAAGAAAGAAAAAAAATGTCAAGCTTTGGAAGCTACTGAAATATAACATATTTATTAGAGATCACCTCACTAATAAGATTGACATAGGAAAATGTCAAGTTTTGGAATGGAATTCATGTGGATATGTTCTTGGTGCAGTTGTGTTTGTATATTTTTTTGTTGTTGTTATAAGAAAATGGCATGTTGCTCCATTTGCTTTGTACATTGTGGTCATTTAATCTCTTGCCTTTAGTTAACATTTTATATGTGTCATAAGCCATTCATATAAATTCCTTAAAAAAAAAATTCATATAAATGACAATAGCTTGAAGATTTTTACCCAAACTCCACTACCAAGATCAATGTTTAATCTTACCACCGAATCGATTTCATTTGATTTGTTTCATGATTTTAAGTTTTGCGTTATAATCACTATAACACGCTTTATCTTGAATTTTATTTGTTTTGTAATTAATATTATACTTATATTGAATATTAACATTCAATATTTGATATAGAGTAATGAGTCGGAGTAGCAAACAAGTTCTTCAATAGCCAAGTTTTTGGCCAATGTAAAACCTCTATAAACGACATAAAGTTTCACAAACATCATTTCAGACGACTCACGAATGAAGCCAGAAAAGTTTGATAAGTAAAAACCTAAATTGTTTCTGATAAAACCCTCATAACTAGCTCTAATCGAGGAACCTAAACAACTACCGTCAACGTTGAGGATCACACAAGAGAAGTTTTCATTGTTCCATTTGATGAACGTGTATCAACGTGATTAGAGGAGAAAAAAGATGTGAAAATCTAGACCAAACTCTGGATGTTGAAGGATAGCTGATTTAGGGACAAAATTCATTGTTTAAATAAACTAAATTATGATATCTCCATATACATCAAACACCAGCCGAGAAAGGATTAGCTTGGGGACCCATGAAGCCGACCTTGAGCCAATCATGTGGGTCAATTAAAGAGAAAAAAGTTCAGTCATTGAATTCAATGTGGTGCCAAGGGTTTCTAGGGAATGTATAGTCCTGAACACAATGAAGGAAAGTCGTTTCTTGGAGGCCACATCGAGTAAAAATAGAGGAAGTGTCCTACTTCCGATGATTGAGTAAGGAAAGCATGAACCAAATTATGACAGGCTAACCGTAAGAAAAAGATGATCTTCGCATATAACTACTTTACTTTAAATAAAATGCAGAAAGTCAAAAGTTTAGAAATAAAAAGATGATTTTTGAATGTAACTACTCTACTTTATTTTATGTGTTTAGCAAATTTGAATTGTGTTAAGTTATTTTTGTAATAAAAATAAATTTAAATGTATATTAGTCTTCATATTTTCATAAAAGTAAAATTTAGACCCCTTATTAAAAAAAAAAGATTTTTTGGGCTTAATTTTTTTTTCAAAAACTTAGTCATTATTTAATTATTGGCATTTTAATTTTTGAAGTAGCAAAATTTGTTACACAGATTTTTAAAGACAAAAAAATTCGGTGTAACTTTTGTAACATATTAGTGTAATTTATAATTTTTTGTGTTAGATAATTATGAAATTTGAAATATTACAATGTTAATTTTTATACTCACTTTTTAACCCGTGCTTGGCACGGGTCCGGATACTAGTTTGTTATTAGTTGTGGATTTTTACATGGGTTATACTAACTAGTCCACCTAGGGCGAAAGCACTAGCTAAAGAAACTAAAATAATAAGTTTTACATTAAAAAATATATTTTGTATACTTTTAAAAGATAAATTACCTAAATTTTAAATATTTTTTATCTAATTTAATTTCTTAACAAGTATTTCAGAGGTACTAATTAGTATTTTCTTTTTATATTTAAGGATTTAGGTAATTTTTTTTTTTTGAATGGCCTTTAAGGATTTAGGTAGTAGTTGATATATTTGATAATAGTCCAACAAGAAAGCAAACAATTAAGTTGCGGGTTTACTCCATTACTCCAATCTACAAGTCAAATTAAGTTAGGGGTGGCAAAACCTATTGCTCTGTCTCACCTAACTTTTTTTTTTTTATTCTTATATTTGGGATGAAAAAAATGGAGGAAAGGGTGTTAAATAGCAGAGGCTAAAATTGAAATCTGAAAATTTAAAGGGACCAAAATTTGAAGGAATATTAATTTTATAGGGACTAAAACTAAAAGTTGTTATATTTAAAAAAAAGTAAAAATATATTTAACCCTTATAAATTAAAGAATACCATTGAAATTGTGAATTCTTGAAACGTACGTAGTACAATAGTTTATAGGTTGAAACCAAATTTATGTAGAAGAATTTGACATTGATATTAAAACATCTTGAAATTCTGTCATGCATTGTTGAAAAATATTTATTGTCAACTTTTTAATAATAATTCAAGTAGTAAATTTATCGGTGAAATAAATAATTAATAGTTTTGTTAAAATCTGCATGTTTCCTCCGGATTTTTCTGCAGGTTTTCTTACGGATTTTAGCTTTAGGAACTAAAAGCAAAAACACGTCAATTTACAAGGATGAATTTGTCAAAAAAAAAAATACAAAGACTAAAAGTAAAAACACGTCAACTTACAGGGACCAAAATATCATTTAAACCAAAATTGTTTGGTAAGCCGGCCCATCAACTTGTTGGAAAAATATGAGATATAGAATTATTTCAATACAATAAATCAAAGAAATATTACAAATATATATGATACATAATAAAATAAAAATATAGAACAAAAAGAACTTATCGATTTGACTGAGGCGTGCAAATGCACTGGGCTTAAGGGCCCGTTTGGTGCGCAGGATAGCATAGTAACAGGATATGATATAAAACAGGATAAGGATAGGATAACAGCAGGATAACAGTTATACTCAGTTATCATATCCTATGTTTGGTGCACACAGGATAAAAAACATGATAACTATTATATTTTGTTTTTAATATATACTTGCTCATAATAATATGATAAGATATATAACATATTTAATTGACAAAATTACTCTTGTAAAACAATTATTATTTTTTAAAAATTATTTTGTAATACTTTGAATTTTATAAATAAAAAATATAAATAAGTAATCAAATAACTTTATATAATTTAAAATAAAAATCATGAGAAAATAATCAAGTTTAATTTTTTATATGAATCATGATCAAATAAATAACTCAATAATATATACATGTTAGATAAGCCAAATAAATATATGATATATCTCATACGTAAATAATAAAACTACTATTGCAAAAGAATTATATTTAATTTTTTATAAAATTTAAATTAATATCCCTATTTGTCAATTTTTTTAATAATCATTTTACTTTAAAATATTGTAATTTTAGTAAAATTTTGATTTTTTAGAATATATAAATTACAAAATTATCCCTGTGAGAAAATCACATATATATTTAAAAATTAATTATTTTATTATTTATATTTTATTAATTTTATTTTATGTATTTTAAAATATATTTTATAAAATAAATCAGTAATTTTTTTTTCTTCTTATCCTATCCTGCTGGTAACCCAGCTCAAATTCAGGATAATAATTATAACTAGAGAGACAGGATAGGATAAGCTTCAGGATTAACTTATCATATCCTGCTGTATCATCAAACACTGAATTGCGGCAGGATATGATACAGTTATCCTATCCTGTCTCTTATCTTGTGCATCAAACGGGCCATAAGAGTATTTCGCCACCACAGGTAAGTTACCCGGTGCAGTTGGTCTCATAGCTAATACCCTCCAGGATACAACAGTCACTTCGAACTACTATTGGATGCTCAAGGGAACTTAGTTTGTATTACTTATCATATATGTTTGTATGTATATTATATTATTCTTGTATGCATATACATAAGATTTTCCTTCCCTCCAAGAAGAAGCAGTAGCTCAATTATATATTCCAAAAGTTCATCCAACCTTCGACTCCTAGCTTTACGTTACTATTGTTATTCATCCTTTTAATTAGGAACTTAAAGGAAATTGAAGCACATTTAATTTATTTCTAACGGTGACACGTGACCAAGTCAAGAGAGAAAACAAGTTATAAAAAAAAATTATTTATATAATAATTAACTTTAAAATAAATTAAAGATAAATATCCAACAATCCCCACAATTTATTTTAAAGTTTTAAGTTTTTTTTTTTTTAAGTGTTCCTAAGAGCGTAAAAAATCAACGCATAAGCACTAGTGTCTTTTGGACTATGAACTAGCACATAGAGCAAATGAAATTTGATCCACTAGAATGTCGGTGAGATTATAACCTCTATAAACCTCATTCCCTATGTGAAACAGTGACTTCATCACTCACATTGATTTTTCGTCCAAAGTTGTTCAACGCGGTGTGGTGCATTTTGGCCTTGCACCTATTCCTGGATTTCGTGAGTGGCTCTAGAAAGTCTGCCCAAGCTTTCATGGAGGCGGCCCCACCTCAACACTCATATAGGTGAATCTATCAAGTGTACACCACAGTCAAGCACACCACTCATTTTATGAGCTATAGATTCATTAAGAGAATAAACTCAACCTCCAACGCTGTAGTATACACTATCCTACACCATACTACACCATAGGGATGAACTCAAATAGAAACTGGATAGTGTCTCCTCAAATTGACAAGTGACTTGTTCTTACCCATATGAACATAGCCTTGCAAATTTTCACAATCTATGTTGGGTTACCATCACTCTCAATTTTTGTATTGGACATAAATCCATCCCCCTCGATGTATATATCATCCACTGATTTCTTGCTCGGTGGGATTATCACAGGATCCTTTATATAATAATACAACAGCTGTTTTCACAAATAATACATTGACTAAGACGTCTCTTAGTCAATATCCCATCTATTTCCAAATATACATTCATGATATATATATTATCATTGGTTTACTTAGATAAATTCTAAGCAACAATTATTCTCACAAAGGAGAAATTAAATTTATTATACAGGTCTACTTGAAAAATTTTCAAGTGACAACACCCCCACATTTGGTAGAATTAATTCTCCAAGAAAATTATTTATCCAAATCTACTCAAAATAATTTCAAGCCACAAACCCCCACATTGGAGAAATTAATCCACATAATTATTAATCTTCGTATCACTATACATCATTGTATTATTCTAACACAATGGATAATCCACAATATAATATTATAGTTTATGGTATCTCTCAAATGTTTCATGAGTCACAATCATATTCAAGTCTACTTCAAATATTTCTAAGCGACATCTCTTCTATCACATATTCAGGTCATGAGATTTTTCAAAAAGATATCTCCTCAATTTTCCTCCAAAAAAGCACAACATTTTTCCGTGAGACAAAACCTGACTACATCACTTGAATAATAATTAGTCGACGTTATGAATATTCAACACGATAAACACAACAAAGCATAAATATGATCAGTATGTATAATATAAAAAATGCTAGCACCATCTAAGATTCAACAATATGATACTCATTAAGATATTCAATATTCACAGTCTAATTCCTTTCACCATTGCTTAACTGGTATAACTTTTAGGAAAATGATGAATGGTGCGAATAAAATAGTATGCGAAAGGCGACGAATGACGTGGCGTAGTATTTTCATAATTAATCTGAAAATCCAAAGGTACAAATCTAGCATACACCGTGTACAACCTACGTCTTTTCTACACTATGATTTTACCAATCACCAATATCTCCACCACCACTTCATCAACATTAACCACCCATGGTATCTTTAATATCTTGCAAGTTGCGACTGGGTGATTTTCTCCAGCAGGGGTGGTGGATAACAATGGATAAGAGGTTGTAGATAAGGGAGTTAGATTGAACGGTGAGCCTGCCGTGTTTCTGTTGCGACGGAGGTCACCGTCGTTGCGGGCTTGCGGAGGTTCCGACGTGAGGAAAATCCAATTTATGGATTTCACAACCACACCTATTATATTGATGGAGGAGGAGTAACTATTAGGAACAAGATTCAGAATTTTAGGCATCAAGAATAGATTTCATACATCAAAGACAATGAATTAAATCAATAATAGTAATTGAAGCTTGTTAACTGTTTATTTTAACTATAGCAATGACATTGCTATAGTTAAGATTCTTATTCACCGGTGGTTGTAAAAAACGAAACAGTCAAATTGTGCGATAGCCGGATATATTTCTATGAAGGGAAGGGTTGTACTGTGGTACAAAGTGTTTTTGTATTTACTGCACGTGGAGCTAACGAGAGTTAAGCTTTTGCAAGGGTATTCGTCGAATTTCGCACCGCATCCCTTCGCACCATATAGCATTTCTCTAAATTTTATCATGTCAATATTGTCATACACATAAAACTGATTTCACAAATTACATGTTTAACGAGGTTATAAAATTCTAGAAACTCTAAATAAGTTAACATGATACTAAACTCAATATAAAACCCCCACATCAAAAAACATTTTACACAAATTGAAGTTAGGGATGGCAACGGGCGCCCATGGGTGCGGGTTTGACACTTACCAAACCCACACCCGAAATCATCACCCAAACCCAAACCCAAACCCAAAAGATGTTCGGGTGACAAAACAACACCCACGCCCACACCCATTGGGTTCGGGTTTTTTTCACCCAAACCCAAACCCGTAGCACATTTGAAAATAATTTGCAAATTTAAGAAATTAAATTCCAACATAGACTTTGAATTAAATTACAACTAAAATTAAGGTCTTCAAAGGAAATTCAAACATAGACTTTCAAGAAATTACAACATAGACTTTTAAGAAATTAAATTACAACTAAAATTTAAGGTCTTCCAAGGAAATTGAGGGAGACTATGGGGGTAATTAGGTAATTATAAAATATTTCGGGTGGGTGTATGGGTTTCGGGTGTGGGTTTGACTGATACCAAACCCACACCCATATTATCGGGTGTCACCCGAACCCAAACCCAAACCCAGTCAAATCGGGTTTCGCCCATTGACTTGTGTTTGGATTCGGGTGGGTCTCTCGGGTTTGGGTTTTTTTGCCATCCCTAATTGAAGTGTACATATCAATAAATTTTATCCCCACAAAATTTTATTTTTCCAGTTATAAAGATCATATATCATCAATAGGTGTTCTCAAATTATAAATACGATAAATAATTCGGTTTATAACTTATTTTACTTAGCATACTCATAAATGGTAGGAATGATAATTAGTCTTATTGATACAGATCACATAAGTAGGTAAAACGTATACAAATTATCAAAGAATCACTCTTATATATGGGAAAGCTTGTTTTCCAAATCAACTTCATTTTAATTCCACACATAGCAATTATCAAGTACTTACATTTACATGCATATTATGAGTTTGCATATGGACAAAACAAAAAATTTGTCATATCAAAGTAAATCATGACACACATATCATGATCTCAAAATAATTAAGCAAGGTTTTCTGCTGATTTAAGGGATGATCGTCTATTTTTAGACGATTTATTGTTTATAGTAAATCTTAGGATTTTGGATTTTTCGACTGTTTTTTTGGGTTTCAAGCTGATTTTTTTGGCCGGTTATTGGTTTTTTTAGCCGATTTTAGGTTTTTCACCCGATTTTTTTGGTTTTCTGCTGATTTAAGGGATGATCGTCTATTTTTAGACGATTTATTGTTTATAGTAAATCTTAGGATTTTGGGTTTTTCGACTGTTTTTTTTGGGTTTCAAGCTGATTTTTTTGGCCTGTTATTGGTTTTTTTAGCCGATTTTAGGTTTTTCACCCGATTTTTTTGGTTTTCTGCTGATTTAAGGGAGGATCGTCGGCAGTATGTGGCTCCTCAGCCACATCAAGAACATGGTGCCTGCCAGAAAAACAGAGTCTAGGTAACTCCTCAGCCTCATCAAAAACATAGTGCTGCCACAGAGGTCAGACTAAAACAGAATTTTTTAACATAAGATAAATTATTTATGAATTTTTATGCGCAAAAAACTAAAAAATTCATATTTAATTCATCTCTTGTTAAAAAAACATGACCGCATAAAAAAATTTACAATTTCGAATGATATGACGAGTTGAATGTAAAGTTGGGACCAAAAATCATGACAGAAAATACATAAAGGACCAAAAAGTGCAGAAAAAAATCATTCATTAAATGGTATCAGTTACATTTTTACATTTTTTTTTTGGAAAATGCTAAACAGTGCCCCCGGGGCACTGTTTAAGGAACCAAATATAGTAATATCATATTGAAGTTTGTGCAGTCAACGTCTCGAAAGTCTAAAAAGTATTATTTTCAATTTTAAAATTTCCTTTTTTGGTTTCCTTAACTAGTGCCCCGGGGGGCACCGGTTAGCATGACCCTTTTTTTTTTAAATCATTCGTTCTCGCTTACATTTTTACCCGATAAGTTATTTTACATTTTTTACCATGAGATTGATCCAATGGTTAAAGTTTGGAAAAGGAGAGACAAGGAGACATTTGGTGAAGGAGAGGATCCAATTCCTTCAATTTCTTCTTTGGCTTCTCTTTCCATTTTTCAATTTCTTCTTTGTAATAAATGGTATGGGATTTACGGTTCAAATGGCGGCACACTCAAGAGGCGGAACAGCAAAAAGGTTCATTGGGAACCGATATTCTTTAATTCTCATATCAAATCTTGTCTAACATTTCTTACCTTTCTTCCTGCTATATCATTATTATGAAGAGGAGGACCTCATCCGCAGCTTCATTGGGAACCTCATCCGCAGCTTCCTGTTCTACAGAGAGAAAAGAGGTATTTTTTTTTTTTAGCAATTGAAAGTCTGATTGTTCGAGATCACGCTTTCACATTCTCACTTTTCACCATCATCTCCCTTCTGATTCTCGCAAGTCGCAAACCTTCCCTCCACTGCTACGCCACCGCGCCGTCGCTTCTCCGGTGATAACCATAGCCACCGCCTAGTCTAACACAGTGATTGTCTCTCTCTCCCTCTCTCTCAAACAAAAGGGAAAAATAGAACCCTAAAAAGGAAAAATCAAAGTTCTAGGTTAGTTGTTCAGTTTTTCTTTTCTAATTGGTAATTTCTTCTTTTCCTTAATTCCTTTATTCATTGTTTATTGTCCAATTTGTTGTTGGTGATGCTTCAATGCTTCATACTTTATTGATGACGTTGTTGTTGAATGTTGATGTTGTTGTACGAATCCAATGGTTGCTTACTTGCTGCTACTTCATTTCATACTAAATAAGGATTTTGTTGATTTTTTTTTGTTTTACAGTAAAGGATTTTGTTGATTTTTTTAGAATTATAACTTTTACATATTCTCTTAATTGGTAATTTTATTTATTGTGTACTTGTAAATTTTATTTACTAATCATCTCTTAATTTTTATTTATCGGTTGCTCTTCAACGCTGACCTAATTTTATGCTAGTAGTATGTCTCATAGTATTCATTCTTATGTGAATGGTATATGAATGCAGGAAATGGCAACAAAAGCTAAAGGAAGTTCAAAACTGATGAGTTTGTACAAATTGTGGTCAGAATTAGATGAAGACTTTAAACTCTTAATTAACAACAGAATTGATAATAATGGTGATGGAAGTTCTCTGTTGACCCTCTTGAGACTTATCCCCGGTAAACGTGTGGAAATTTCAACATTTTTGTTGCAAGAGTTCATGACACTTTATGAACATACAAAAAATGATTTTTATTTTAGGGTCTGTGGTCAACAACACATGAACGTCACATTGGAGGACGTTTTATTTTTGACTAATTTGCCTATTATAGGCCGGCCCATTGTCCCCACCGACAATAGAGATCAAGATGCTTTCTATCGACTTTTTTCAGAAAGGACATCTTTACTTAGCCTAGTCAAGTTGAGAAATATTTGTTGCGATACAAATAGAAATAGTGATGAGAGGATCAAGGCTGTCCTTCTCATGATTGTGACATGCCTAATTGCTCCAAATGGGAACGGACAAAACTGCAAAACTTCTTACGTCCAATTTATCGAAAAATTGGACGAAGTAAACTCTTATGCTTGGGGAGCTGCAATGTTAGCATACTTGTATCAAGGTATGAAGGAATGGAAGACCAAAGATAAGGCAATTGACGGCTTCACATGGCTTGTAATGGTAAGAGCATTTTTTTTCTTATCATTTTTTTTTTCCTTATCTCTTTTTTTGATAATTTTTTCACCAACTTTTTTTTTTCATAGGGCTTCTTCTTTTCCCATTTTAGAGGTCTTTATACGATCTTCAATATTACTGCGGAGGAAAATCAGGCTCATAATAAGCCAAAATTGGCATATTTGATAGAGTCACTTGGGAGAACCGGCGCAAACCACCACAAGAAGATCAACAGCGCATTATAGTTGCAGTTGAATTTGGTACATGAGCTCCTGAGACAGGAGGAGGTAAGAATTTTACAAACCATTATGATATAACACTAATTATATCTTTATTTTTTAATCTTTATCTTTTTTTTTTTTTTGTATAACATAGAATATAGAAGCAGATGTGAGACCCATTACTTGGCATCCATACAATTTGGAAATGTTGCCCCCCCACCTACACGATCAAATCCAATATCGTACAGTCGTCGCCCCTTTATTTTGCTACAACTATGTGGAGCGTCATTGTCCACATGTTGTAGCAAAACAGTTTGAGGTCCTTGATGGAGTTGAATTACAACATGTTGGATCTGATATGAAAACGATAAAATTCAAAGCAAATAGAGGAAATTGTTCAATCAATTTCCGAAATCATTATAAAAAAGAGGTGGTACAATGGGATGAAATTGGTAGTCGGTTAGCAGAAAACTTCCAGCCTGCTCAACAATCCACTCCTGAGCCAGAAGCTGCTTACCAAACACCCACTTTTGAAGTTAGTCCAACCAATTCCCCGCATCTCTCCGAACAGGTTGACACTAGTGAAGGTAAAATATTTAACTATGTTATGTTTTTAGTTACATTCTTAATTATGAAAATATTCTTGATTTGCCTTGGGCATCGGTTAGCAGAAAACTTCCAGCCTGCTCAACAATCCACTCCCGAGCCAGAAGCTGCTCACCAAACACCCACTTTTGAGCTAGAAGTCACTCACCATTCACCCACTCCCGCGCATAATGCCACATTGGAAGTTACTCCAACCAATTCCCCGCATCTCTCCGACGGTGATGTGCATTCTTCTCCACCATCAGACCATGTTATGTTTGACACTAGTGAAGGTAAAATATTTAACTATGTTATGTTTTTAGTTGCATTCTTAATTATGAAAATATTCTTGATTTGCCGGGTTTAAATAATGTGATATATGCAGCCGGGGAAAATGCGGGGGAGAATGTGGGGCATCGCAAACGCCGTAGACCTGGCATGGCGACTCCTACATCATATTGGGTGGATCTTCAGGAGGAGGACCTATTCGTCGACATCGCTCGACCACAAATCCATCTTTCTCTCTGCCCAAGGTCACAGAATTCGATGAGGAGGACCTCGATAAAGAATTGTGGACACTTTTGAAAAACAATGAGGTTCCTTCTTCCAGGCAAGTATTCATAATGTTCCATATGTCACTTAAGGACAAGAAGAAGCTGCGAAATACTCCTGCGAAGAATGTGTACAATATGGCAAAGCAGGTCGAGAAAACCTACAGGTATTTTTAATATGTTTTGGATTTTAGTTTGCTGCAAACACTAATTTATTTTCCGCTGCTTATAAAATAAATTTATACGTGCATGCTTTATGTGAATAAGTGAATGTAATGCTTTAAAGGTTTACCGTTTTATGGTATATCTTAGAATTGAGTTTTGGCTTGTAAGGTGAGGATTGCCTCTTACTTGTAAACATTTGTTCAGGCCTTCTCGCAAGCGATGTGGGACTTCTTTAACAGTATATACCAATTAATATGTTTTGGCTTTTATATAGTAATGAATAAATGATGAAGAAGAAGTGATACCAGAACTTTGTTTGTCCTAAAACACAAGTCCAAATTAACTTGGTTTTAATAGAAATTGCTGCTTAAATCTGATGATACCCTTATTGTCGGAACAGTGATGCTTTGTATGGTTTCCATATTATTGTACTCTTATTTCTATCATGTACAAAGGAAAATGATTTTTTTGGAATTTCTTATTCTTCTTTTATGTTTACTATAATACTATAAACTATGTATGCTTTGTTCTTACTCTTACCTTTTTTTCAATAGATTCATTTACTCATTGCCTACGTAACATAGTCTAGATTTACTACTAAATGTTGCATGCCATGTTTCATGAGAAGTTATTTTGTCAAACTATTTGCTTGCCTGCATTAAAAGTACACATGTAGTACTAGCAGCTGTAAGATTATTTATATCATGTCATTATTGTCATCTAAGGTAGAATGGTTACTTGATAACAATATTTGGATTTTGGTTAAGTCATCATTTAGGGTATTATCTTACCTTATGTTTGGTTTGCAGAGAAAGAGGTGAGATGGTCAACAATGCTGGAGAGTGAAGAATAAGATGAGAAGCAGCAGGTTCTGAGGATGAAGACGAAGAGGATATTTTTTAGCATGGTTTTTAATATTTTGGATAATTTGTAACTGGGCAGTAATGCCGCGACAGCATGCAACCTTCATGGTTGCTTTTATTGTATGCACTTTTATTGTATGCACTTTTAATCTATTAGTAGGTTGCTTTTAAATTTATGCATATAGAGAATGTTAAAGTAAGCTTACCATGTTCCACTCAAAAAAGGGCTAAAAAATCGGAAAGTAATAAATTTTTTAGAAAAATTACACAATTTATGTTTTCATGGTATTCAAAGAAAAATCACTTGAAACACCAAAAACAACATAGAGTAACACATACTACCCATTCATAGCATGTAAGATTCATGAAGTTTTCTCTCCCGACCCCCCTCATTTCTTTTATACCCCCCAAAAATCCCATTTTGCCCCTTGCGGTATGAAAATTTTTTGCCAACAAACTTCGGTTTATATAAACCGAAGTTTTTAACCATGGAAAAAAAATTCGGTTTATATAAACCGAAATAACATATACCCCCCAAAAAGAAGGAAAATTTATGTGAAAATTCGTGTAGAGCTACCTGTGGTAAATTTATCATATCTCTCTGAATATAGGTCGTATGCTAATGATTTTTAATCCAGTGTAAAGAAGACAAAATTTACTACAAGATTGACACCGGAATTATTAAATTTCATTAAGTATAGTATGAGAAAATCTACCTACAAGTTTGAGAAAAGTTTCTGCAAAATGTTGTAGAGATATCTGTGGTAAATTTATCATAACTCTCTGAATATAAGTCGTATGCTAATAATTTTTTATCCAGTGTAAAGAAGACAAAATTTACTACAAGATTGACACCGGAATTGTTAAATTTCATTAAGTATAGTATGAGAAAATCTACCTACAAGTTTGAGAAAAGTTTATGCTCTGTTTCTGTACCAGTACCCATTATTTCGTCAAACTGAACCAATTGGATAGTTAACCCTCAAAACAAAAATTATATTTGTATTCTTGACACCCTAAGCTTTCCAACGAGTGGTCATTTACTCAAATCGGACATCGTTTAGTATTTCAAATAAATTGTGAAAGTTGAGGGTCTCATGCAGAATTTATGCAGGAAAGCTGGAAAAAAATTTGGAACACAATATTTCGGTTTATATAAACCGAAATTTTTTAGCATGACAAAAAAATTCGGTTCGTATAAACCGAAGTACCCCCAAGGGCAAAAACGGAAATTCAGGGGGTAGAAAAGAAATGAGGGGGGTCGGGAGAGAAACCATCAAGATTCATAGCTAACATGTTATAATCTCCAAAATCTATAACCCATTCATAACATGTAAGATTCATAGCTAACATGTTATAATCTCCAAAATCTATACCCAAGGGTTTAATCACAACTGATGTTCTTTTCTTCGGCAAAAAATCAAGCAGCAAGTAAGGTTTGGCAGGGAGCAAGTAAAATGAAGACCGTCTAAGTTTAGCTGTTACATTTTTTATATTACATTTTTGGTCCTATAAATTTTTTCTTGCACATAGTTTTTTTTTTGACAAATTAATATGTAATGTATTTAATACATGACTTTAGAAAAAATAAATTTTGATAAAGGGAAACCGTGTGTGTTACATAGATCCAGGTGGAAGCAAAACTGTGTGTGTCTATAGAACCAGGTGGAAAACTGTGTGTACCATAAAACCAGGAGGAAGCAAAACTGTATCTATAGAACTAGGTGGAAAACTGTGTGTGTTACATAGAACCAGGAGGAAGCAAAACTGTGTGTATTCCATAGAACCAGTTGGAAAACTGTGTAAGTGAAAGTGAAATAATATAGGGCTTAATTACTCATTTGGTCCCTTATCTTTAATTTAGTTCTCAATTTGGTCCTTTATCTTTTAAACGTCTTAATTAGGTCTCTTATCTTTTAAAAGTCTCAGTTTGATCCCAACTGGTTCTATGGAATACACACAGTTTTGCTTCCTCCTGGCTCTATGTAACACACACAGTTTTCCACCTGGTTCTATAGACACACACAGTTTCCAACTGGTTCTATGGAATACACACAGTTTTGCTTCCTCCTGGTTCTATGTAACACACACAGTTTTCCACCTGGTTCTATAGACACACACAGTTTTGCTTCCTCCTGGTTCTATGGTACACACAGTTTTCCACCTGGTTCTATAGACACATACACAGTTTTGCTTCCACCTGGATCTATGTAACACACGATTTCCCTTTATCAAAATTTATTTTTTCTAAAGTCATGTATTAAATACATTACACTAATTTCACCACACTAGACTAGGTCGAGGGACCGGAGAGGGTGAGAGCCCCGTTGTGCTCGGACCCTGTCGCACCACGAGCCGCTGTCGGCGAGTCGGGTTGTTTGGGAATGCAGCCCCAATCGGACGGTAAATTCCGTCCAAGGCTAAATATTACAAAGAGTATATGTGAAGTCATTGATTATTAATTTGAATTTTTTATTTTAATAAATTAATTATGGAAATTAAAATAAAAAGACAATTAAAATGAAACGCTGGTTGTAGACTTGTGCCGTTTGGTGAACTTCTTCACCTATCTGAACCTGTTCCAGACTTTCAGGTCTTCAATAGGACTTACTCTTCGATATCCATGACGCTGACCACATTACCTCATCAGATCACCCTTTATCCTCCGGGGGTGTCTTGGGATTCGTTGACTTGTGCTTTATCTTCAAACTAGATTCATAGCACTTTCTTTCATTAAAAAGTAAGAAGTCTAAATATGAGTTTGGTATAATTAATAGGTGTCAATTCCACACAAAGGGTCAAGGGAAACAAAGGGACAGGTCCGTTTTTCTCTCATCAATTCCCACCGTTCCGTTTTTTTCTAGATTCTCTCGATTCATCCTCTCAGTTTTATGGTTTCTCATCTATAAATAGGACCTTTTGTTCTTTTGTTGTTGAAGAATCTCTACTTTGGGTCATACGAATTTCGTGTTTGCTTAAACTACTTATACAAGGTAATTTCATATCCTTCTCTGTTATTATGGCCAAAACACATGTTCCAAAAGCTATTAGGTCTGGAAAAAGGAAATTTTTTGAAGAAGGTTCTACTCATTTATTCTCTAAGGATTTGTTGCATTATCTGTTTGGGATATGAATGCTTTGAAAAAGTTGAAAGAAATATGAGAAGTGACACATCCTTCAAAAGTTCACAAAATATTAGGGTGCATCATCTGAGTCTGACTATACACTATACTCCCTATTCCCTCTAACCCGAAAACTTGTCCATAAAACCCCCAAACCTCAGTCTTTATTACCATCACCTATCTCTACACCTTTATCCATCTCTCCCTCTCTTTTCTCCTTCTTCTTCCTAGTTCCTACTACCATGCCACCATATTCTTTGCCGGAGATCTTGTTAATGGAGTTGAAGCTACTGCTTTATAGAACCACAATTTATTTTTATGTTCATCATCAGCCGTAATTTCTTTGATTAATTTTAGGTAACAAATTTCTATCTTAACTTTGACACAATAGTATTGGTATAAAGTGAGGGAACGACCGATAATTATGCTATTAGCAAAAGTAGTAACTTTTCGTAATATACTATAAATAACACTATTTTGTTCCCTATACAATTTATATTCAACTTGAGTATTATAGTATTTATTAATTATTTCGTCAAATCTACATAGGCATAGATACAACAAAACAAACAAACATATATATGTTTTTAATTTTTTAGTATACTTTAAAAATTATATAAATAAGTGGATATTCCTCTCTCTTTGCATTAACATTCTTCACATACTTTAATGTTGCATGAATTTTATTATAAAAGGAATCAAGCTGCAGATGAAAGCGATACATCACGTTGCTTCCGCACTAAAATTTACCCCAAAAAGGTAATATTTAATTCTAAACCATTGAATTTAATTCATGTTTGATAATTTTATTATTGACAACTATGCATATATGTTATGGAAAATGTTGTTTTGTGCGATAGTTTCTAGTAAAGAAAGGCAAGAACTATTTTTAACCGTTGATTTACACAATAACCTCCCCATGTTTTCCATTAGATCTGCTTGTAACCGTTTTAGCATTTTATATTGCAATGAATCACGTATAATTCTTGTCTTTCGTGTGTAGTGTCTTCGTACTATTTAGCAATTCTCATATGTTATATGTTATAATGTTTATATATTTTACTTAATAGGATGAAATAGATGCGTGTTCAAAGTTTCTGAAGCAACATGAAAACAATATCGACTTTCATATCCCTGCATGGATTACAACTGTTGGCAAAGGAGTTACTATGGTTACTTTTAAGTTGGACAATGGTAGATGGCTATTGTGTGGAGGCATGTCAGTAGCAAAGGTTAATAATTTTAGGAAACCAACCGATGTTTACCTTGTATATGAGGAAGATAACAAGTTTCAAATGTGGCTCAATGAAAAATTTGAAACTAAATCAGAGCCCAATAAGCACAAACTGTACTTATAGTTTATTGAATTTTTTTACCATTTTTTTTTAAATTTCAGAATTAACTCAACATTTATTATGATTAGAAATCTATAGCTTAAATACTTAATAAAACAAATTCAATATAATTAAATTCAACTACAATATAAGTGGCAGAACTGTTATCAAAATAAAATAATTCTCAAGTTAATGATATTACATTGATGCATATAATATATAGTCATATAGATCACCACCTCCTTTGATAATTTTGTGTCAACTAAAACTATAAAGAGAAGCAGCTAGATAATGCACTTTGAGCAGAAGCAATAAAGTGTATGTTTGGTTTCAATTCTGGAGCATCCAGAATTGATTCTGGACGTGTAGAATTGATTCTGACTTGTTTGGTTTCTCAAAAGTAGAATTGATTCTGCTTCCAGAATTGATTTTACTTGAAGCTAGAAATCGTAGCTTCTGATTCTAGAATTGATTTTTACACTCAAATTTTTTGTTCAACTCACTTTTTCATGAATATATCCAAACATAAACCACTTCAGCTTAAAATCAATTTTGGCCAGAATCAATTTTACAGAATCAATTCTGCCAAAATCAATTCTCTCCGTCGCAGAACCAAACACACGCAAAGAAGCTAGATACTTTTTGTTATGTTAACCGAACTGATAAATTTTTTGCAGAATGAAACCATTTTTAATGGTTATCCATTCCATGCTACTTATATTAAAACCATATAGTACGTATCTTTCTATTGTAGCTTCAAAATCTCCAGCTGGAAGCTATGCCTATTCCAGAGTCATTTCACTTCAATCGGTCAGACCAAAAGAAATTGTTCAATCACATTGTGTTAAAAAAGAAATTGTATTTTTTTCTTATATTTTTGTTTTCGTAAATTGGAATCTCTTCTTAATTATAAAGATCAATCTCTTAAAATTTATTGGACTCAAATGGGGTTGGTTAACTTGATCTTTTTAAAAGTTTGAATGTTACGGTATACCAAGTTAGAGATTTCTCATACCATTAAAGAAATTGTGTGTAAATTTTCTTTGAAAATGTTAACTAGTATCCACAAGATATTCTTTAAATATTCACAAATTTTTTTAAGAATTAATATTAATATGTTTAACTAGTGCTACTTTCCAAAAATACTGTTTAGCATTTTTCACATTTTAATACCGTGGGAGTAATTTGCATGGTCATTTATCTTATAAGTGATCCATCGTGTACAAGTGTTCTACCGAATATGAATATTACGAAATTCATTGTTGGATTGAAAGTTTATATCGTATAGATCATCTATAAATTTTTATTAAATTTTTTTGAAAATCATTTGATATGTTATTAAGACCCATCAAAATTTACGTTATTTAGTAAACTGTTAATCTTGATGTGTCTCAATAACATATCAAATGATTTTCAATTTTTCCAAATTTTTCTGTGGATTTTAAATTATAAAATTCGTATTCGTTATAATGGTATTCATGACTAATCCACCATGAATCACTTGATGAAATGATTATATTATAATTTACCTAAAATTTTGGTTTGTCTATTGCATTTTTTATGTTATCAAAGCAATTTCTGACACTCTCATTCACAAGTCTCATCATTCTTTCACTTTTTTTTTTTCTCTCAAATACAACTAGTCTAGTCTAGTAGTCTATAATGGTGAATTGGTGACCTAGTGAAGCTTCAGTATTCACGGTTGATACCTACTCCATATCAAAGAACTAAAATAAATGATAAATGAGTTAGTTTACCAGTGTCACATTTGTTAATGTAAAACTTTAATCGTTAATGTTTTAAATTATATTTTATTAAAATTATAAAAATTATATATTTTAAAAATAATTATAAAGAAAAAATATTGCCTCTTCTGGAAAAAGAGAAAGTAATAAAAGAAAGAAAGAATGGTAGACAATGCATCAAAGAATAATTGAAATTTAGATTGATCTACTCTTATATGTATTATGAATTTAATGATTAATCACAAATATTTTCATCAAATTTTTTGCAACAAAATTAAATAGTTAGTAAAACAATAATAACATGCATAAAATATTTATATTTTTTCATAAAATATGAATTCTCACACCTCCTACTATATGAATTTCAAAAAAAAGAGAAATTAGGAATTTATAAAAAAAACAAAATGTTTTCTTTTACTTTGTTAGAATATTTCCATATAAAAACTCAAAAAAATATGCATGTTTCACTTTTAATTTTTAAAAAATCACAAAAAAGAGATTTTCTCCTTTCACTTATTAATCTTTTATCTAACAATTTTTCATGTCATTTTTCTAGTTTCTTTGCTAAATAAAACTTATTTAAATGCATGAAAAAAATTCAAGGAGATTAAAAAAATCATACACTAAAAGAGGAGCATTTTAATTCAAGAAAAAATACAAAAAAATCAAAAAAATCGGAAAAAAATGACGAGCCAAACATAATTTTAATTTTACAAAACATATAATAAAATTTTTAAATAAATATTTTATTTATGATTTTAAAATCATTTTAATATTAGAATTATTAAACATAATTTTTATTTTCTCTTTTTTAAAATAATGTTCAAACATAGGATAATTCAACAAATTTTTTATCTTCTCTTTTTTAAAATTATTTTCAAAAATTGAATTACCAAACAAATTTGTAATTTTCTATTTTCAAAAATCATTTTTAAAAATAGGAATACCAAACGAGTTTTATTTTGAAGATGATCTTGGTTCACTCTCTCCTCTTCTTACTTTCACGTTTCTTTCTCCTTCCAATTCTGAATTAGCAAGAGAAGTGAGGGATTATAACTAGCCTTTACTCTAATTAAGTGGAAAATATGTAAAGATGCCTTGAAAGATTTTGTGACAAATGGATGTAAAGAAAAAATATTGCCTCTTCTGAAAAAAGAGAAAGTAACAAAAGAAAGAAAGAATGGTAGACAATGCATCAAAGAATAATTGAAATTTAGATTGATCTACTCTTATATGTATTATGAATTTAATGATTAATCACAAATATTTTCATCAAATTTTTTGCAACAAAATTAAATAGTTAGTAAAACAATAATAACATGCATAAAATATTTATATGACTGAATCAAACTAATCCTTTAGATGGTTAGAACTCTAATGATCATATTGTCATTTATTGATCAGAGAGAGCTCACAGTTTTATTGAGATGTACTCCTTCTGATTTACAATGTGTGACCCAGTTAACTATTTTACGCATGCCAATACATAATTTTGACGATTAATATCTTTAATTGTATAATAATATAAAAATGTTCATTTTTGTCCCATTTGTCTTCGATACGACATCGTTTTCATCTTCTTCTTCCTCACTCTATTATGAATGATGTTATCTTTTTGCTGAGTGTTGATGCTTCTGGTGATTGCAAAAATTGAAAAATTACGAGAGCTCTCGCCATTGTTTATGAACCTATTGAAAATAAACAGTAAAACCGCGGTGGTTTACAGTCCAACAGATAAACCACGCGGTTTTACAGTCCTTTAACACGAGGGTTTTCTTCAACGGGGTACACCTGTTAGGGTTCGTGGGAATGGACCACGGTGGTGAACCGGGTTTGATTTTGGGTTCAATGTTCATGGTTCGGTGTGGAGAGAAACGAGTGAGAAAAGAGAAAGAAGATGAAAATGGCGGAAATTTAATGTCTAATTTACTATTGCTAATTTTCTAGGTTTTGGTAGTGTTTGTGAATTTTGATAGTGTGTTTGAAGTTTGAACCCTCTATTTTGATAGTGTTTTTGAGTGTTTTTAATCCCTCTATTATTTGTTAATTTGTTGTTAGCATACTCCTTTGACCCTCACTCACTCATTTCCTTCGTTCCTTCGTTTCTTTCTATACTTCAACCGCCGCTAGTTTTCGGCGCAATCACCGTCATATTCTTCATCGGTGCAATCACCATTACCAACTCTATCAAACGACCGTCATATACTTCATAGTTTCCTTCTCCTCTAAAAAATGCATGTAAGCAGGGCCGGCCTTGGGCCAGGGCAACCAGGCCCACAGCCCAGGGCCTCCAAAAAAGAGGGGCCTCAATTTTTTTATATTTTGGTAGTTATGTGACCCAGTTCAACCAGGCCCAGTCAATAACACCCCAGCAAAGTAAAAATTGTCTAACAAAAAAAAAATCCACTCCACTCCACGCAAGACCTATCGATTTGACTGAGGCGTGTAAATGCACTGGGCTTAAAAGTATTTCGCCACCACAGGTAAGTTACCCGGTGCAGTTGGTCTCATAGCTAATACCCTCCAGGATACAACAGTCACTTCTTGCTAGCACTGCACGTGAATTTGCAAGGCCTCAACGAACTACTATTGGATGCTCAAGGGAACTTAGTTTGTATTACTTATCATATATGTTTGTATGTATATTATATTATTCTTGTATGCATATACATAAGATTTTCCTTCCCTCCAAGAAGAAGCAGTAGCTCAATTATATATTCCAAAAGTTCATCCAACCTTCGACTCCTAGCTTTACGTTACTATTGTTATTCATCCTTTTAATTAGGCACTTAAAGGAAATTGAAGCACATTTAATTTATTTCTAACGGTGACACGTGACTAAGTCAAGAGAGAAAACAAGTTATAAAAAAAAATTATTTATATAATAATTAACTTTAAAATAAATTAAAGATAAATATCCAACACAACTTACTGATAAATGGTGTGGGAACTGGAATCTCGCTTCGTCACCCCTAAAATAAATTAAATTTAATGAAGGTAGTTGTGTATTTGTTCACCCTCCTTAACAGATTTTTGTTTTGATTTGGGCTTAATAAAATTATTTTGCTGCTAAAAAAAAAAAAAGAGAAACATGTAAAAATATAAATGAAATAAATGTTAATGGTGGTGGGAAATTACACATGGGAGTGGATTCTCTCCCGTTAAAGTGTTCTGCCGTAAAATCCAAACCATTGGTTTATTTTTGTTTGTTGGCAAACTTTGTATTAAAAAAGAAATGACAGTCTAGATTTGCAATGCAGGGCCTCCCGTGAAATTCTCACGGGAGAGAATCCATACCCATTACACATTGCCATCTCATGTGAAAATAACACATGAGGGAGGGATATGATCGTGATTGTGGCCCATCATCACGCCAAATTGTTTAAATATTCGCTATGAATTATTAATATTCGCCATCTTGATAGGACCATTTATCCATATATAACAAGGTCATAATAGCCAAATAATAACAGATAAAAGCTATCAATGATTAAATGCAGCGGAGGAGGAGCTTCTTAATTTCGGATAGGCCACAATCCACCCGGTCCAGAAATTGATTTTTTTTCTATAGGTGAAATTACAAAACTACCCTCATGTAAATGTTTAAAAAAAATTGGATCCTGAAATTGGTTTTTTTTTTTTTTTTTTTTTTTTTTTTTATAAATAATCCTGCCAGGTTATTTCGTAAAGTTATAATTATTAGATATTTTAGGTGCTTAAATTACGAATATTAAACAATTTAATCCCTTAAATTACAAAGATTTTAAACCGGTTGTGCACTTATTTATAAAATAGAGACTAAAACGACTAAAGTGTCTGATATTTATCTCTTGTGTGACGAAAGTATTAATTCAACTTTCAAATTTAAGGGAGAAAAATAAAAAAAAGCAAATGCTAATGAATTCCTAGGAACAATGTTATAAGAAGTTGATATTTAGAAAATACTGATCGAGAAAAGTTCAACAACTTCTATTTATCATTATATTATATATATCAGTATAAAAATATAGTCGCACACGTTATGTGAATAGTGCACTACATGGTCAAAATGTGTCATGTTATTTAAACATATTTAACTTGCAAAATAGTGACTTGGAATTTCATCTCACTTAAAATTTTATTTAACTCAAGGCAAACTCGATTACAAGCTATACAAAAAGAACGCGTTAAGGATTAGAAAACACTGCAAAAGCAGAGAAATAAACACAATAAAACTTAAAGCTAGAACTAAAAGACTAACCAAAATAACATTGGCTGAATAATAGTTTCTAGCATGTCAACTTCTGTTTAATTTCAAGCAACTTCATTATAACATCTTTTATGATCATTCGCTGAGTAGGAAATTCTTCAGAACACGCAATTCCTATTTTAGCAAACATCACTAGACACTCTTTAATGTTGTTTTTCACAACAAATTTCTGATCTTCAGAAAATGGCATAAGCAAACTTGAATCCACTATCTTGAGAATTTCTTCTGGAATTTTCATCTTGCAGAATTTGTGTAGATTTAGATTATCATAAAACATGCTATCTGTTGGTCTCTTTGCAGTGAGCATCTCTAGCAGAAGAATGCCATAGCTGTAGATATCTCCATGTGGTGATACTTGACCACCTGCTCCATACTCTTTACAAACAACAACAATTCTTTATTAAAAAATTTAAGGAAATGATATATAAAATTCTTAAGCATAATGGTTATAAAGAAAGCATTTGTGTGAAAGCTAAAGAGAGTAATCACTTTGAACTACACTTTACCTGGAGGAACATATCCAATAGTTCCCTTAATTGCGGAAGAATTGACTTGGGCTTTACTGGAATTCTCCATGGCTCCGTGAATGAGTTTAGCTATGCCAAAGTCTCCTAAGTGGGCAACAAGGGTATCATCAAGAAGAACATTGCTTGGTTTAACATCACAATGAACTACAACTTGCTCTACGTTATGATGAAGATAATCCAATGCATTAGCTACATCAAGAGCAATGTCTATCCTTTGTGTGAAGTTTAGACTAAGATTTTTAGACTCATCTTCACTGTTGTGCAACAAATTTTCCAAACTCCCGTTAGACATGAACTCAAAAACAATAGCCTTGAAATCTTCACCCTTATAATCAGCACTTGAACAACAAGTTATGATCTTTACAAGATTCCGATGCTTCATCTTTCCTAGAGCTTTACATTCAGCCATGAAACTCTTTGCAGCACCATGTGTTTCAAGATTCAACACTTTTATAGCAATAACTCTATCAAAATGAAGAAGATGCCCTTTATAAACAGAACCAGAACTTCCCGTTCCTACCAAATTGGATGAAGAAAATCCATTGGTTGCATCATGTAGATCACCATAAGTAACCCTTAAGCTCCCATTTTGCAAAGATGGTGAAGAAAGTAACATTTTAGGCTTTCTCGTGACAAAATAGACGATTAAAAATGCTATGAAAGAGATCAAAACTCCGCCAATTACACTAATGATGATGATAAGTTTCTTTTTGAGAGATCTTTTATGTTTCTTGGTAGAAACTTTAGAACATGTAGGAAGCTTCAATTGAGGTATTCCTCCACAAAGGTTCTTGTTTCTAGCTAGTGAAATTGCCGAGACATTGCTAAAGACACCTTCTATAGGAACCTCACCATAAAGATTATTAAAAGACAAGTCCAACTTATGCAAATATGTTAGATTTTCTAGTTCATAAGGGATTGTGCTTGAGAAATTATTTCTAGAAAGATCTAAAATTTCAAGGGACCTTAAAGAGGAGCCCAAGAACGATGGTATAGTTCCATGGAAGAAGTTTCCACCCAGCCCAAGTTGTGTCAATGCTATGCAAGATGCTAAGTCGTTAGGAATTTCACCGGACAATTTATTTAAGCTTAGATACAGTTGTGAAAGATGGTTTAAGTTACCAAACTCTGAAGGAATGGGACCAGTCAACGAGTTGTTGTACAAGTAAAGATATATTAAACCATCTAGATAACCAAATGTTTGATTGGGAATATAACCACTCAATTTGTTACTAGATAAACTTAACTTCTGCAATTGGGTGCAATTTCTTATTGAAATTGGAATGCTTCCTTCCAATTTGTTTCTAGATAGATCTAGTTCGGATAACATAGTAAGATTACCAATGACTATAGGGATGTTACCGGAAAATTTGTTATCAGCAAAGCCCAATGATACTATATTCTTAAGTTTTCCTATTGAATCTGGAATTGTTCCCTCAAGGAAATTGTTTCTAATTTCTAAGTCAGTTAAACCAAAAAGTTGTCCAATTCTTTCCGGTATCACTCCATATATTTTATTATTCTCCATATTAAGCAAACGGAGATGGGTGGAAAAGTTTCCTATAAGATTTGGCAACACACCACTAAAACTATTGTTAAAAATATATATCATAGACAATTGAGTACAATTGGTTAACGATGAAAAAAAATCTAAATCATGAGCTCCTCCACTCCCAAAATTATTACCTCCGATATTAAACCATTCAAGTTTATTTAATTGACCCAAAGTAAGAGGTATTGACCCAAAAAAAGCATTATATGATATATCCAACATTTGGAGTTCAGTGAGGTTGGATAATGAAGACGGAAAAGTTCCACTTATTTTTTGGTTGTATCCTATCAAGAATGCTATAAGATTGGGAAAAACAACATTCAAATTTTTTGGAAGACTACCCAAAAGCTTGTTCGACCCAAGATCAAAAACTTGAATATTTGATAGGTTGTAAAGAGAATGAGGGATTTCACCTGACAAATTATTTGAACCTAGAATCAGTAGTTTTAAACGTGACAACATACCCAAGGAATAAGGTATGCTTCCTTTCAAGTGATTTTGTGCAAGTGATAAATTTTGGAGTGATGAAACATTTCCTAGAGAAGATGGAATAGTACCAAAGAGATTATTGGCACCGAGATTCAACTGAGTAAGTTGCATCATTGACTCAAACCATGTCGGAATTCTTCCAGAGAGTCGGTTGCTGCGCAAGAAAATTACCTTGATAGCTGTGCAATTTGTGAGCTCCATAGGAATTTCGCCATCAAGATTGTTATCGTTTAAGTTAAGAACTTGCAATCGCTTTAAACGACCAATTTGACTTGGAATTTTACCATACAAATTGACATTTTTAAGTTGTAGTATTCTTAGAAATGTTAAATTTCCCACAGATGGTCCAAGAGTACCACCAAATGTTTGATTCTCCAAATGCAAGACAGAAACTCTCATATGACGACGACCACATGTTACACCCTCCCATTCACAAAAATGTAGAGACTCATTCCATGATGGAAGAGAATCCGGTGCACCATTTGTAAGCTTTTCTTTCAATGCAAGCAAAGCAAGCTTATCAGTCTTTGAACTCAAAGAAAGAGCAATTGTTGCTAATGGAATGCAATAGACCAACATATGGAAATTAAAGTAGAGATGAAACGTCATAAAAGACCTCATTTTTCTATTGGAGCTTTGATATTTTATTAGATATATATGCTGTTAGAATTAACTTAATAATTTAATTATATACATGCTCTTAATAACAAAGATTAAATCTATAATCTTACTTTAGTGCGGAAGCCAAATAAACACAAGCATGTATATAAAACAGGATCTACGACATGTTGATTTATCAAAGATCATAGTAATAGGAATACCTGGATGACGAATCCATTAGATGAACTAACCGTTATAATCCTGAAACACAAAGAGAGACGGACGACGAGCATCCGTTGGCTTGTGGTTCTTCCTCAACCAGGACTCCTTATGCCTTTAGGACTCTTCTGTTGGAACATGATGAAGGAATTTGGAGGGAACTTGGTATTGAAATAAACACAAGTGCAAGAACCATGTGTAGTGTGAATTGAAAAAAGACTCTTTGAGTCCCACATTGGAAAAATCACACCACTTGGTAGTGTTTATATATCACAAGTTGGCAACCAAGGGTGTGCCCTTGGGGTACCCACTTTTGTAAGAAAGGGAGACCACACACAATGTCGAATATCACACATGCGCGCGCCGCCGTCCGTCCGTCCGGGCTTGGGTGATATATTAATTTTTTAATACTAAGAAAAAAGAAATTTTTGAATTTTAAATTTCTTTTATGTGTGTCCCTTAATTCGCACATGTTAAATGTGCTAAGACCAAGTCTGAACAGATTTGTATCTGTTAAACGGTCAAATGACGTGTCCCTATTTTTATGCCACGTTTTGAAATTTGACTGAGCACTAACGGTCAAAAACGTGTGCCTCCAGCTCCCTACTTGCCTATAAATACCACTTATTTTCTTCAGTTTTTACTCACTTCTTTTTCTCTGCATTCTGAGAAAACTGCTTCTTTCCTTCTCTCATTTCTTCTTCGAAATTAAATTTTGTTGTTTCAAAATTTGAACGGTTGTTGCCGTAGAATTGATATTCGTATATCAATTAGAGTGGTTCGAAATTTTCGACCATACTTGGTGTTATTCTGGCCGATACTACAGTGCAGTAGTTTATTGGTATTTTCATTGAAAACGGCTGTTTTATCCTGGGGACTTCGCGGTTGATATACTACAGTGCACTATTTCAAGTAGTTCCGCGAAACGTCTTAAAGAAAGCGACCTAGTACGCGACTCAGCCAATAATAGTTTCGTTGCCATTTTTTGAAAAATTCGTTTTTCTGTTTTTTATTAAACTCAGTAAACCGTTTTACAACAATTTTAAGACGTTTCGAAAATATCATGGCAAACGAAGAGATTATTGGTAATTCTTCTGTCGGTGCTACCGAAAGGCCGTTTAAGTTTGAGGGCAATCATTTCAAACGTTGGCAACAAAAAATGTTTTTCTTCCTAACTCTTAAAAAGTGTGCCTACGTTTTGAAACAGCCCATTCCTGTGGTTCCTGCTGAAGCTTCGGCTTCTGCTTCTGGAACTAATGAACAGACCGTTAACACCAACGGTGATGCTGTCTCTGCCGAGAAAGACAAAGGCAAGGCCACGGCAGAACAGCTGAAAGAGAAAGCGCTGCAGCTAGAAATAGATAGGCAGCTCTGGATTGATAATGATTATGTTTGCAAAAACTATATCATTAATGGATTGGAGGATGATCTGTATGATTATTACAGAACTTATAACACAGCCAGTGATGTGTGGGAGGCTCTGAGTAAGAAGTATGATACTGAGGAAGCTGGTGTGAAGAAGTATGCTGTGAGTAGGTATTTGAAATACCAGATGGTTGATGAAAGGTCAGTGGAAGTGCAGTCACATGAACTGCAGAAGATTGCTCATGAGATAATAACTGAAGGTATGCCTTTACATGAGCAGTTTCAAATTTCTGTTATAATTGATAAGCTGCCCCCTAGTTGGAAGGATTTTAAGAATCAGCTCCGTCATAAGACAAAGGAGTTTTCCATTGAGGGTCTGATTACCCGTCTTCGTATAGAAGAAGAATCTCGGAAACAAGATATGAAAGAGGAAGAAAAGATTTTGGTTGTTTCTAACACCAATAAAAAGAAATTCGGTGCAGCTCTGAAGCCTACGGGCAAACCTTTGAAAAATCAGAATCAGAGCCGCATTCAAAACCGAGTTAAGAATGGTAACTCGGTTAGGGGCCATATTGCTAAGCAACAACAGCAACAACCACCTCCTAGAAATGACGCTGTTGAGCCATTTTACTGCTTCAATTGCTGGAAAACAGGTCATATATCAAAGAAGTGCAGAAATCCAAAGAGGCCTAAACCGGCTAATCTTGCACATATTAATGTGAATGTGGCTGATGAGCCATATGCTGCTATGATCACCGAAATTAATATGGTCGGTGGTACTGATGGATGGTGGATAGATACTGGCGCTACCCACCATGTCTGTTATGATCGTGCTATGTTTAAAACATACGCGAATGCTGAAAATAAGAAGGTGCAGATGGGTAATGCTCATACATCTGATGTTGCTGGTGTTGGAGAGGTTGTTCTGAAGTTCACCTCTGGAAAGACTCTTATCCTGAAGGAAGTCCTTCATGTTCCTGAGATGAAGAAGAATCTTGTTTCTGGTTTCCTCTTAAATAAGGCTGGGTTTAATCAAACTATTGGGGCTGATATGTACACCATCACTAAGAATGGTATTTTTATTGGGAAAGGGTACGCCTCTGATGGCATGTTTAAGCTTAATGTTGATGAAATGATTATTAATAAAATTTCTCCTTCTGTTTACTCTTTGTGTGATTTTAATATTTGGCATTCTAGACTTTGTCATGTTAATAAACGATCTATTTTGAATATTAGTAACTTAGGATTAATTCCTAAACTTAGTTTTAATGACATAGAAAAATGTGAATTTTGTAGTCAAGCTAAAATAACAAAGAGCAAACATAAATCAGTAATACGAGAATCTGAACCAATGGACCTTATACATTCTGATATATGTGAACTAGATGGAACCATGACTAGGAATAACAAACGTTATTTTATCACTTTTATTGATGATTGTTCAGATTATACTTTTGTTTATTTAATGAAAAATAAAAGTGATGCTTTTGATATGTTCAAAATCTCTGTGAAAGAAATAGAAAATCAATTTAATACGAAAATCAAGAGACTTCGTAGTGATAGGGGAACCGAATATAATTCTAGTTTATTTAATGATTTTTATAAACAACACGGAATTATACATGAAACGACTGCACCATATTCCCCTGAAATGAATGGTAAAGCAGAAAGAAAGAATAGAACTCTTACTGAATTAGTTGTTGCTATTATGTTAAATTCTGGTGCCGCCAAACATTGGTGGGGGGAAATAATTTTGACTGTCTGCTTTGTTTTGAATAGAATTCCCAAATCTAAAAGAAGCGAATCTGCTTATGAAATATTAAAGAAAAGACAACCAAACTTGTCTTATTTAAGAACTTGGGGATGTCTAGCCTATGTCCGTAAACCGGACCCGAAGCGAGTTAAACTCGCTAGTAGAGCCTATGAATGTGTAATCATTGGTTACGCAGCAAACAGTAAAGCATATAGGTTCTTCGACCTAAATGAAAAAGTGATCATAGAATCTAATGATGCAGATTTCTATGAAAATAAATTTCCCTTTAAATCAAGAAATAGTGGGGGCACTGAACAGGATAATATTCCTGAGTCGAGTCACGTACCAGTGATACCAAATACGGATAGCAATGACGAAGTAGAAAATGAACTTCGTAGAAGCAAACGTGTAAGAGTTGCTAAAGACTATGGTCCAGACTATGCGACCTTTACATTGAATGAAGATCTGGCAAATCTTCAAGAAGCCTTGTCATCGATGGATGCAGATCTTTGGCAAGAAGCTATTAATGATGAGATGGATTCTCTAGAATCTAACAAAACATGGCACTTAGTAGACTTACCTCCCGGTTGCAAACCAATTGGTTGCAAATGGATTTTGAAAAAGAAACTAAAACCCGACAGCACGGTTGAAAAATACAAGGCTCGCCTTGTAGCCAAAGGTTTTAGACAAAGAGAAAATATAGATTTCTTCGACACATTTTCACCTGTCACTAGAATAACGTCCATTCGAGTACTTATTTCAATAGCAGCTATTTATAACTTAATTGTACACCAAATGGACGTTAAAACTGCTTTTTTAAATGGTGACTTAGAAGAAGAAATCTATATGGAACAACCCGAAGGGTTTGTTATACATGGACAAGAAACTAAGGTCTGCAAGTTAGATAAATCTCTGTATGGTCTTAAACAAGCTCCGAAACAATGGCATGAAAAGTTTGATAACTTAATGATATTGAATGGGTTCAGACTCAATGAGAGTGACAAATGCATTTACTATAAATGTGATGGCAACATTTGCACTATAATATGTCTCTATGTAGATGACATGTTGATATTTGGCTCAAACCTTTCTGCCATAAATAATGTGAAATCACTGTTGAGTAACAACTTTGATATGAAAGACCTCGGAGAAGCAAGTGTGATTCTTGGAATAAAAATCACTAGGTCTGAGAAGGGGATATCCCTAGATCAATCACATTATGTGGAAAAGATCATAAAGAAATACGGTTACTTTAACTGTAAACCTGCCTGCACACCTTATGATCCCAGTGTAAAACTGTTTAAGAACACTGGTGATAGCGTAAGACAAACAGAATACGCGAGCATCATTGGTAGTCTTAGGTATGCCACTGATTGTACTAGACCCGACATCGCCTATGTCGTGGGACTCTTGTGTAGGTTTACCAGCAGACCCAGTGATGAGCATTGGCACGCTATTGAGATAGTCATGAGATACCTGAAAAGGACCATGAATCTCGGATTACACTATCAGAGATTTCCAGCTGTACTTGAAGGGTACAGTGATGCTGATTGGAACACCTTGTCAGATGATTCCAAAGCAACTAGTGGCTTTATATTTAGTATAGCCGGTGGAGCTGTATCATGGAAGTCTAAGAAACAGACCATTTTGGCACAGTCCACTATGGAATCTGAAATGATAGCACTAGCAACTGCTAGTGAAGAAGCAAGCTGGTTGAGATGCTTGTTATCTGAGATTCCCTTATGGGAAAAACCTATGCCTGCTGTCTTGATCCATTGTGATAGTACTGCAGCTATCGCTAAAATTGAGAATCGTTTTTATAACGGTAAAAGACGTCAAATTAGAAGAAAGCACAGCACAGTGAGAGAGCTCATCACTACAGGTGCTGTGAGAGTGGATCATGTACGCACTAATGATAACCTAGCAGATCCTTTGACGAAAGGACTGGCTAGAGAGAAAGTCCATATAGGCATGGCAATGGGTACCCGCGGGTACGGTTTTTACCTTCCCCGTTCCCCATACCCGAATCATTGATAAATACCCGTTCCCCGCCCATTACCCGACGGGGATGAAAAATTGAACCCAATCCCCGTCCCAAATGGGTTCGGGTATACCCAAATGGGTTCGGGTATCCCCGAACCTTGCCCTGCCCTGCTGAACCTTATCCGAACCCAAAATTTTCCCGAACACTGACATACATACAATACAAAAAATTTCAAATAATAAAGTACAAACCAAAATTTCAATGCATTAAACATACAAATGAAATGATATTCCAAAATATCAAACCAAAATTATCAAAACCATAAAATAGTACCGGTACAAACCAATATTCCAAAATACCGTCATAACAACCACATAACCAAGAATGTTCTACATCATTGTTCACTGAAATTGCTAAAAAAACAAATAACTAAGAACCATTGTTCATTAAAAATCCTAACTCAAGTAGATAAATTATATGATCTGTGACATTATAAATAAATAAATAGGGGTAATATAGTAATTTTATATAAACGGGCGGGTTCGGGGACGGGTTCGGGGTGGGTACCAATATCTCCGTTACCCGCCCCATCCCCATGTTTTGAAATCGGGGAAAACCCGAACCCGAACCCAAACCCAGTCAAATCGATTTTTCCCCGTCAAACTCGGGGTGGGTTCGGGCGGGTACCCGCGGGTACGGGTTCCGTTGCCATGCCTAAGTCCATAATACATCTGTCAAGATGGGACTAATGCCTATGAAGTGAGTTACTTATGATGGTAACCCAACCTAAAAGACTGGAGATCCCAAGAATTAGGTTCCAATGGGTAAACAACAAGTTGTGAGTAATGTGAGATGAACATGCAAATTAAGAAGCATGAATCCTGAAATAAGAAAGGTTGAGTTAGCAAAACTCTTAATGAAATCTATACTCTATAGGAGTGGAGTACATCAGGAGTACTCTTGATAGAATCACCTATATGAATGTGGAACTGAGGCCGGTTCCTCTGGATTATCGGGGCGAATTCCTAGAGCATTCATGAAACTGGGATAGACGTGCAGGGCCATTAATGCACGGGCCTTAGAAAACACCTTAAGAAAGGTTGTGTGCTGGTTTGAGGAAAATCTGAGATAGAGTTCCAAGACTAAACGTCACTCTTGCTTAATCAGGCTCTTACTGGCTACGTGAAGGTTCCAAGACTTAGCTCACCTTCGCTTATGCACAATCTTACTGAAACGTTTAACGTTATGACTGAAACAACTTTTTTAAATTCAAGTGGGGGATTGTTGGAACATGATGAAGGAATTTGGAGGGAACTTGGTATTGAAATAAACACAAGTGCAAGAACCATGTGTAGTGTGAATTGAAAAAAGACTCTTTGAGTCCCACATTGGAAAAATCACACCACTTGGTAGTGTTTATATATCACAAGTTGGCAACCAAGGGTGTGCCCTTGGGGTACCCACTTTTGTAAGAAAGGGAGACCACACACAATGTCGAATATCACACGCGCGCGCGCCGCCGCCGCCGTCCGTCCGGCCGGTTCGGGCTGGGCTTGGGCTTGGGTGATATATTAATTTTTTAATACTAAGAAAAAAGAAATTTTTGAATTTTAAATTTCTTTTATGTGTGTCCCTTAATTCGCACATGTTAAATGTGCTAAGACCAAGTCTGAACAGATTTGTATCTGTTAAACGGTCAAATGACGTGTCCCTATTTTTATGCCACGTTTTGAAATTTGACTGAGCACTAACGGTCAAAAACGTGTGCCTCCAGCTCCATACTTGCCTATAAATACCACTTATTTTCTTCAGTTTTTACTCACTTCTTTTTCTCTGCATTCTGAGAAAACTGCTTCTTTCCTTCTCTCATTTCTTCTTCGAAATTAATTTTTGTTGTTTCAAAATTTGAACGGTTGTTTCCGTAGAATTGATATTCGTATATCAATTAGAGTGGTTCGAAATTTTCGACCATACTTGGTGTTATTCTGGCCGATACTACAGTGCAGTAGTTTATTGGTATTTTCATTGAAAACGGCTGTTTTATCCTTGGGACTTCGCGGTTGATATACTACAGTGCACTATTTCGAGTAGTTCCGCGAAACGTCTTAAAGAAAGCGACCTAGTACGCGACTCAGCCAATAATAGTTTCGTTGCCATTTTTTGAAAAATTCGTTTTTCTGTTTTTTATTAAACTCAGTAAACCGTTTTACAACAGGATCTACGACATGTTGATTTATCAAAGATCATAGTAATAGGAATACCTGGATGACGAATCCATTAGATGAACTAACCGTTATAATCCTGAAACACAAAGAGAGACGGACGACGAGCATCCGCTGGCTTGTGGTTCTTCCTCAACCAGGACTCCTTATGCCTTTAGGACTCTTCTGATGGGGAGAAGAGTCAATATGCAGTGTGTCCGGTATATTGGGGACCATAGCCTATATATAGTGTGATGGCCAATTAGGATTCCCATTATTCCGAAATGGGCCATCCTGACATCCACTCATATTGAGCCCATATCCAATTAATTAATTAATTATAAATAGAAATCTAATTAGTCTTTTACTTCATTTGATCACTTAATCAATTAAGGCTCTCAATTGATAAATAGCTAATATAATTATATATAAAGATATTTGCCCACATAATATTATTGGAATATTATAAAATATTCCAACAATCTCCCAGTTGGGCTACATATCGTTATAATTATATCAGTGTTCCTTAGGCGCGCATCCGAATGCTATTTATCTTTAGATTTCAACCTTACAATCCGGTCCATCTCATACACCAATAATGGGACCACCGCGGCTGTCGTCACTGACGTATAACGTGACGGAACCCCGACGACCGCCACATCAATGTACTTGACGACATAGATCTGATATGGATGAGTGGCATGGAAATTTCATGCAATGTGATCTCTAAATCATGTCTATTTCCAACTGGTCCAACTGAAAACCTTAACAAAATCTGTATCAGTATCAAAACCAAAGTTAGAACATAACAAATTAGAGACTCCCACTAATCCAAGACATCCTTAGTGACAAAAATAATATGAAAGACCTTAGGTGTCACGTCTTTGATTAGTGAGTCAGCTAGCATAAACTTTGTCTCTATATGTTCTATCATCCAACAACAACTAATAAGTCGACAAACTTTATAAAATAGTTGTTGAAACATTATCCGACTGACTTATGTCACAATATAACTTGAGTTGTCTTTCAAAAACTTTTACTTTATGCAACCAAGTGACATAAATACTTACAGTCAGTTCTTGAGTTAAAATGTCCATTATATATAGACATCCAAAAGGATCAGAGTCAAACATCCTGATGATCTCCAAATTGTTAGATCTCCGATATGTGAGCACAAATTATTGTTCTCTATAACAATCTTTATGGTTGCCTCATTTTAACAATTCAAATCTTGAATTGCTCAAGTACCTGCCAAATGATCTTATCGTATACACTATTTCCGGATGCGTATAAGTAAGATCATACATAAGTTTCTCAATGCTAAAGCATATGGGAAAATATTTTATTTTCTAAATTTCCAGATTTTCTTTTGGACAATGATTGAGACTAGACAGTCTCCCTTTATGATTAAGGCAATTCCTTAGTTTATTGACTTTCATGTCGAATTTACTTTCAACTTTATTGATACGACTCTTTTGTTATACCCAAATGATACATTGAGAATAATCTCTAAGTATCAAAATGCCTAATACAAAAGAGATGTGCCCAAGATCTTTTGTCACTAAACTTTTGTTAGTGATTTCTTGATTTTGCACAATAATCATATATCATTATTGACTAAATGAAATAAATTCGACACAATAAATTTAGAATATAAACATACTCCCACTGAACCTGTATAATCCAGAATTCTCCATAATATACATCTCAAAACCAAATGAGACAGTCACCTTATGAGACTTTTGTGGTATCAATAATGAGACAACTTTCTTAACAAATAAATGAATTTATTTTGTTTGCACATTATCTACTTTGTGTCTATTGACATAAAGTTTCATCTGATTGCACTTTATTGTGTTTCTTTATGTTGCCATTAAGAAACACTATCTTGATATCCATCTTATTTAGCTCCAAAAAATCATAATAAGTAATAAGTGTCGTGACTGTCCTAATAGAGTTTTCAAAGCAAAACGAACATGAATTCTCTTTTCAGTCAATACTTTTATGACACTTCATACTTTAATTCTTGAAGGTATTGAGTTTGATCTTCATGAATTAATCTCTTAACTTAATTGAGAGAAAGAACACTAATGTCCTTATGAGGATCCAAATTCACTATATAAATAGTAACTATATGAATTGATTTATAACCAATTCTTCCCCACTCAATTTTGTTCTTTTACCATATCTCTCCCCCAAACTCAATATCTTCAAGAGACTTTGCAATTTCCATCTCATAATGTTCATTAACATGGGACCAAAGTTTATATTTCTCAAAATTTTCAACAATTTTAGATTGTCACAAGTCATAACTGAATTGACTATAATAATATTTGTATTTAAAAAACAAATTGAATCTCTAGTTTAAAATAATAATAAAGAATTTATAACATTAAAACAAAACTTAATTCACATGATGATTCACCAAATTGTCTCTTAAATACAAATATAACTTAATAACAAAATCTAACAAATAGTTGAAAAACCATCAATCTTCACCGACTTATTTCCTCGCCAGATTGATGTGTCTTTCAACATCATTGGAAATTTGTCAGTTTAGATAAAATTTTCTTATTATTCTTTATTTGCCTTTATCCTTTGTGGTATTTACATAATGAGCACTATTTTATTTTCTCTTGTTTCAACTGTTTCTTTATTGCACACTTTATGAAATGATTCTATTAAAGAATCATTTCTAAATTTAATAGTTATAAGACTAATTGTGCAAATAGAACACTATATGCTAAAATTTTGACAAAGTAACTTGATTGTCAAAATTATATCGCTTTATCAAGATTAAATAGTTACCTAATGTGCTCTTGAGATTTTCTTTGCTTAATAATCCGAATGAAATATTATCTCTCCGACGAGAGCTTATTTTTCGCTTTATTGCTTTAGAAGCACTTTAATTTAAGCAAAGAAAATATGACAAAAAATTGTGTCATCTTAAATAATACCTCAAATGTCTCTGGGATTCAAAACTTTATGATCATGACCTATATCATTCGGAGTATACTCGCCTTTTATACTTGAGTCTCACTTTAAAGTTACCGAATAGTGAGAGAATTTGAGTTTCTCCATCTTGACATAAGTTTAGATCCAAGAACACAATATTCTTCCTTTATTTCTAAGCGCTAGAATTTTAAGAATTTAAAATTCTAACATGATTTTGCAGATACATAAACTATATTAGTTTATATAGAACTAAAAAATTACTCACCAAAATACCTAATACACCATTGATGTCAAGCCCTTAAAAAATAACATCAATTGCTAGTGGTATTTCATGACAATGATCAAACACTGACGATCAATATTAAAAAATAATAAATCCTTATAATCGTCACATGTTTACCATTATAAGTGTGAATGCAATTCACTAAATACTTATGTGGATTTACACTAACACGTCTTTATTAGGCACATCAATAAATTATGATAGAGACATGCTCAACTTTATTTGTAAATTATAAGACAAACAAGATACCAAACGCACCATCAATCCCCAATCTTTGATTGTAAGAATTAACTGCAAGCGGTACTCTCAACGTAATGATCAAATGTTGGTAATAAGTCCTGTCAGATAATGTGCGCCTTTGACACCAGCCATTACCCACATGGATAAACTTAATAATTACCACACATTTACCATCACAGGTATGTATATTATTCGGCCAAACTGCACGTCTTCCTTTTGGCCGACTGTAACAGCTCGCATGAATAATCTCATACTACATCTTTTATAATTTCAATTGAATATAGTCTACGCACTGGAGGTTGCTTTATGCAACTTTTTGTTTCGACAAACTCAATCAAAATTACTAGACAATTTAATAAATTGAATATATATGCATGTAATTATTCGACCGAACTGTGTCTACCTTTTGGTAGACCAAAATAGTTTGTATGAATAATTTTATACATCCTTATGTGATTCTAATTGAATCAAATCTACGCAACAGAGGTTACTTTTGCAACTTGTTGTTTCAACCAACTCATTCAAAATCACCTGACAATTTATTAAATCAAATGGGAAAATCTTAAATTTACAAGGCACTACCCACAAAAATGTAGGCTGTATTCCTTTATGACACCGCATAATAATCATAAGATTATTCGGCATCCCTTAATGTGAGAACAAACTCACAAGCAAACTGAAATTGATATGAGATATGTCCAAAGAGCATGATAAAAGGAAATTATTGTAGTAACATAATAACAATAAACTCAAACATCATAATCATGCTATAAACCAAATATTTAATTTTAAATAAAAATTAAATCTTTATATATAACAAAAAAAAATTAATTAATTCATGCCACAATTGATTCACATACTCAATGATTCTTTAAACAAATAGACAAATAATTCTAGAATGATATTTTCCAAAATAGAGGAAAACAAAACTTTAAATTCTATAAATAAACAAATAACTATAGAATCTATATTTTCCCAAAATTTAAAGAATCAAACACTTTATTTTCTGTACATAACAAACTGGATCAAAATATTTTGAGAATCCTTATTAATTGCTATTTAACGGCAATTGATTTTCTAAAAAATATATATAATAACCAAATATATATGTATATATTGAATCTTTATATGCCTTCTCAAAATAAATCTTAAGTACAAGATGAATCAATTCATAATTTCAAATCAAATATCTTTATTTGCTAACAACATATTTGTAGTTGCAATAACAGTGGCCAAATAGTTAAACCCAAAACAACAACTTCATAGCTGAAGTCAAACCGAAAATTTGATTTGAAAAACCGAATAACCATTAAATTAAAATCCTTATTTAAAAAATTAAATCTTTCCAATTTCAAAACAAATCATAATTGCCTAAAAGCCAAACCCTTAATTTTAGGCAACAAACTTTATAAATGAGTATCCGAAAATTTGATTTGAAAAACTTAATTGCCAAAATTAACTCTAATTCCTTATTTTTAGACAATAAACTTTATAAATAAGGAAAACCAAATATCTAATTTAGAAAAATTAGTTAAAAACACCGAAAACTTTAATTTTATTTTCAGAATAAATCAAATCAACTTTAAATCTTTATTTGCTATAACAATAGCAACTTTATAGATAAATTAAATTGAAAGAATTGATTTTATTTTAACACTGAACCAGAATGAAGCAAAGGCAATATCAGTATCACGTTCCAAAACCGAAAGAACATTCCTCTGACCTTAATTTTCTTAATTTGCATTACTATACAATGATCCTTAATTACTGGTTCAAGTTCCGTATCATGTACCAACTGAATAAAAAATCCAAAAAAAAAAAAAAACCTTATATCATGCGTTTATATATACATACATTCAATATATATAACAAACAATGATACACTATATTCACGTTTCCAGCAAAAGAAAATTAAAAAGCATTCATTCTTTCACTTATCACCTAAGCCCATTGATCTTGGTTTTACTTGTCAAAATTATAGTAATAGATAATCAACGAGAAATCACTGCAATGCCTACTAAATAGTATATTCCAGTAATTAAACTATAAATCTGGGTAGAGTAACAAATAAGTACATGATCGCCCAAATATATACAAAGCCACCGAAACTTTATTTTACCTAATTCAAATTAGGGTTCATATTATAGAAGCGAAATCCAATCCCAATAAAACAACATGAAGACCGGCTCTGATACCAATTGTTAGAATTAACTTAATAATTTAATCATATACATGCTCTTAATAACAAAGATTAAATCTATAATCTTACTTTAGTGCGGAAGCCAAATAAACACAAGCATGTATATAAAACAGGATCTACGACATGTTGATTTATCAAAGATCATAGTAATAGGAATACCTGGATGACGAATCCATTAGATGAACTAACCGTTATAATCCTGAAACACAAAGAGAGACGGACGACGAGCATCCGCTGGCTTGTGGTTCTTCCTCAACCAGGACTCCTTATGCCTTTAGGACTCTTCTGATGGGGAGAAGAGTCAATATGCAGTGTGTCCGGTATATTGGGGACCATAGCCTATATATAGTGTGATGGCCAATTAGGATTCCCATTATTCCGAAATGGGCCATCCTGACATCCACTCATATTGAGCCCATATCCAATTAATTAATTAATTATAAATAGAAATCTAATTAGTCTTTTACTTCATTTGATCACTTAATCAATTAAGGCTCTCAATTGATAAATAGCTAATCTATATATATAATTCCTAAATAGTTCTCCTAACCCTAATCCACTTAGACCAATCAAATTGTTTCATTTAGCCACATCATCTATATTATTATTATTATTATTATTATTATTAGTTATTATTATTATTATTGTCATCTCTATAGTTTTCATATTCTACATTTATATACTTATGGCTTTTTAATATACACTCACTCAAGCTTTTACTTAGCCTTTACTTTTTTTGGTGAATATAATAATTTCTGCTTACTATATTATAATAAGGAGAATACAAAAATACACACTAATTAACTTTGTAACTCTCGGTAATATATTTTTCATCTCTTAAGTCACAATTCAATTTTCATCCATTGGACTTTTCTACCAATATTTTAATATATAGCTTACAACTATTTTAATTTGTATCCTATTCATATTTTCCTAACTAACCATTACGAATGTTAGAAACAAATATTTTCATCCCCTGGTGCTTAGTCATGTGCTTAATAAGATTACCATTTGTTTTTCCGGTTGAATGTGAGAATAGATTTTTTCATATCTTATAATATGCAATTTCTCTTTCCATTATCTTGCCTCTTCATCTTCTGTGCATCAGGTATAAATACTTATGTTATTTTCTAAAACCATGATTTGTTGTAGTTATTTTATTTTTTGCAAAAATTAACTTTTTGCATAACAAATAAAATTAAGAGAATTTGACATTTTTTGTTTGTTGCAGATCATACATTCAACTTTTGTGTTGCAGATCATTTATAGGTTTAGTTAATTGTTACTGTATATGTGTGTTTATATTCTATTATGATACAAATTAAATAATATATACTTTATTTTTAATTGAATTATGTAATAGTTGTTTTACTTTCCTTTCCTTTATTTTTTTTATTTATTCATTTTTTTTATTGATATACTTATTTTTATAATTTTTTATTTTAGGCTTTGGGTCATCATCTCTTACTCAAACGAACTGAACTGTGAGGTTGATGCTCTTCACATATATGTCCCTTTGGAATATTTTTAAAAGGTATGTACCCTTTAATTTTATTTGTTTTATTTGAGTTTTTCTAATTCTGTCACTATTTATATGCCAATTGTGTGACTTAGATTTTGTCACATATCTTTTCATCCAATCCTTTGTGTGTTTTGAAATAGATTTATATGTTGTGCGGAGATATATCATATTACTCCTGTATATATAAATTTTAGATAGTCATTCTGTTACTCATGTAAAGTAAACCATAATCCTTAAACCAATAATATTTCTTCATTTAACCACTCACTTACAATGCCACACCACTTCTCCTTAGATAATAAATCTTTTGAATTTCGGATTCTCTATTTTATTATTATTATTATTTTGATAATATGTAATGTTTCAGTTTTATGCAATTGTAAAATAAAAATAATTGCATCACACCCGTGCCCGTGCATCGCACGAGTAAGAGTCTAGTATAATTATATATAATGATATTTGCCCACATAATATTATTGGAATATTATAAAATATTCCAACATATGCAGCTTTGAAATTTTATATTAGATATATAAAGAGATGAATGTGCACTAGGCAAGTGGTTTATGGTTGCATTAATTATTTTGACAAACGACTTATAGCTACTTTCCCATCAAAATTCAAAAAGTAGATATTCCACCAAAAGAAACAGGTGATGACTAATTCCAACAACGCGGAGAGCACACTATCGTTGACTAAGAAAGATGGTGGAAGTGCAAATTAATTCTCTTCAACACTTACTTTTTAAGTGGAAATTTTTTAATTACACCCAAAATTTCATTATATTTTTTTATAATACCGAAACAGCCCTTTTCATATATATTACAAATATATTAAAATCGATTACCACCAAATTTACTAATTTATCCTTGTTACTTTTAACCACGTTGCAAGTTTTATATCCTTCATTATAATTTCACTAAAAAAAATATAGAATAAATATAAGATAAATATAAAAATAAAATAAAATGATATGCTTAAAAATAGAAACAAAACAGATTATAGATTGGAACAAAACAGAACAATACTCATAAAATCACTCTTATTAACTTGTGCATTTGTTTTAGATATCATTATCACATTGCTGCATAATTATGCAGACTTATGCCAAGGAACAAACCGCAAACTAATTGCAAATCATACTATATTAATATACATGAAAGAAAGTTTACCTTAGGATTTTGGCCAAAACAATGAATCAAAGCGTGGTACTCCTTAAGATCTTCAGCAGGTGTGGTTGTGGCACGTGCATTTATCTAGTTCAAATCATGATTTGTACAACGTTGGCATAGGTATTTAAAAACTACATAGGAACAACCATAACAGACAAACATGATTTGTACAAAGAAGCTTTAGCATATCCTTTTCAAAAAGTAATAGGAAAATGTAAATAATTTTCTTTCAAATTAATAGGTTCCAAATTAAACAACACAATTTGGGACAATTTTCTGAGTTTATATTCAATACAAATTCTATCTGGGGCACACAAGCAGAAGCACCTTAAGGTTTCATAGCATTAAGACCATTAAAAGAAACTAGATGACCATGAAGAATTAGGTATTTCATACTTCTTATATACATAAGTTCTAGCTAATATGAACAGAACTAAACTTCTTATATATGTGCAGCTGGAAGCCAAGAAACATTTTTACATATAAGAAAAGGTTCTATTAAACCTACATTAAAAAAAGGTAAAATAAATTGGATCGGACTATATTAGAGCATGGATTTGACTGATAAGAAAAATAACATGGAAATAGGACAGCATTACAAATAATCAGGAATCTTAAGATACTATCAAAGAGAAAATTAGAGCTAATTAGGAAAATTAACCCTATAACTACCAATCCTATTGAAGAAAACCTTCAGTACAAAATTAGATGTAATAACCTCATTATAAATCAGAAACTAGATGTTTTTGTTCATAGACTGGTACAAAATTATACTAGTAGGCATAAGACTATCATGAAACTAAAAAAAAAAACAGAACAAGAAAAATTAAATTGTGAAGGTAATCAATATTATATAGAGGGGATTACTTTGATGAAATATGTAACAGGACATGAACATCTAGCATCTAGGGAACATGCAACTAACTCATTAAATTATCTTCATGTATTTTCATTTAGGGACAAGCATCAAGAACATTTCACAAAACAGTTTACATTGAATATCTTAAACTACATAAATCAGTAAGAATTCTCACCTCAAACGAAACAGATGGAAAATTGAAATATCCGCCTTGAAGAGGTCCGCCCCTGGACGGAGGGAGTATACACGAAACTATTATTTGTGACGGATACATAAAAATTGGATAATTTATCATCGATAATTATAATCAAATTTATACATTAAATAAGTCTTACAAAAAATAGCACAATAGTTTCACTTATATTTTGACAATATTATATAATCAATTTTTAAATATTTTATTCTAAATAAATTTTCTACCATGATAATGACAAACTGTAATATCGAATAAAAGTTAGTTACCCGTACGAATGCACGAATCTTTTAAACTACTTAACTCTATAAATTCTATAATTCATATGTAAATTCATCTAACGTGGACTGCAATCTATGAAGGTGTACGTGACATTAATTTACATAGGTGTAGTAAGGACCTGCCGAAGTTATAGGCAGCCCAAACTCTAGTTCTAAGTGTCATTAGAAAACCAATTTTATAAAGTCTATTAATTAGGCAGGGCAAAATAACTCGTACCCGCCCCGCCCCGATTTTGATGGGCAAAATTCGAGTTGACTGAGTTTGAGTTCGGGTTTAGATTTTCCTCGATTTTAAAAGATGGGTTTGGGGCGGGTAATAGAGATATTGATACCCACCCCGAATCCGTCCTCGAACCCGCCCCGCTTATATCGAATTACATTTTATCATTCATAAATTAGAAACCCTTAAACAAACTCACATTACATTCATTTTTTTTTTTTTGTAGATTATTACATTCATTTTTTTAAGTTGAGTATTAATAAAATTATTTTCTCTATTTATTTTCAAGTATAAATATTGTTGAAAAATAATAATTTTCTAACAATAAAATATCACATTTTATTTTTTATTAAAATGATAAAAAATTTATTTTAAAGCTTTAATTTCTTGAACCAAAGTTCCCTCACAATCTCTTGTATACCAAATGACATTTTAATACAATACCATATGTATAATATAATGCAACCAAATACAAACACAAATTATTATCCCACTACATATATATCACAGTAAAATAAAAACACACGTGAGGACTACAAGACTTGTCTAGCATACATACGGGAACACCATTAGTAAGACATAGTGCTTAGCAAGACAACTTCTGTTTAATTGCAAGCAACTTCAATATAACATCTTTTATGAGCATTCTTTGAGAAGGAAATTCTTCAGAACATGCAACTCCAGTTTCAGCAAACATCATTAGACACTGTTTAATATTGTTTTCGACAACCCGTGTCTGATCTTCGGCAAATGGAATAAGCAAACATGAATCCACTATGTCAAGAATGTCTTCTGAAATTTTCATCTTACAAAATTTATGTAGACTTAGATTCTCATAAAACATGTTATTTGTTGGCTTCTTTCCAGTGAGCATTTCCAACAACAGAATCCCATAACTGTAGATATCTCCCTCTGGTGATACTGGACCACCTGCTCCATACTCTTTTCAAACAACAAATAACGACTGTTTAGGCAAAATTGAACGAAGGTGTATATATAAAATTCTATAACAATGAATTAATGGGACAATTGTTATAGTGAGGCTAAAAAAATTTAGCTTCATATAGCTAAATAGAGATATGACAATGATTTAATTCAACGCGAATATTATACTACAAAGGATGTGTTTTTCAATCATACTCTCAGATTTTGTCAGATTACTGATCATCACTAGACTATTTAATCAACCTCGGATAAAATGACAAGTAAGGGATAGAAAGAACTTACCAGGAGGAACATATCCTATAGTTCCCTTAATTATTGTGGAGGAACTAACTTGATCATTATTTGAATGTCCTATCCCTCCATGAATGAGCCTTGCTAAGCCAAAGTCTCCCAAGTGGGCTACAAAGTCATCATCAAGAAGAACATTGCTTGGCTTAATATCACAGTGAACTACGGCTTGCTCTGTATCATCGTGTAGATAATCAAGTGCATGAGCTACATCAATAGCAATGTCTACCCTTTGTTTGAAGCTGAGATTATGATTGCCAGACCCTTCACTATCATACAATAACTTTTCTAGACTCCCATTAGGCATGAACTCGAAAACTATAGCTTTAAAGTCTTCACCATTATAATCAACACTTGAACAACAAGTTAGGACCTTGACAAGATTCCGGTGCTTCATATTTGCTAGAGCTTTGCATTCTGCCATGAAACTCTTTGCTGCTCCACGTGTTTGAAGATTCAACACCTTTACAACGATAGGTCTTTCAAAGTGGAGAAGTGATCCTTTGTAAACAGATCCAAAGCTTCCTGCTCCTACCAAGTTAGATGAAGAAAAACCATTGGTTGCTTCATGTAATTCACCATAAGTAACCCTCAAGTTCCCGTTTTGCAAAGATGGTGAAGAAGGTAACCTTTTGGTTTTTCTCGTAAGGAAATGGACAGTTATAAAAGCTATGAAAGAGAACAAAATCCCACCAATTACACTAATGAGGATAAGTTTCTTTTTGAGAGATTTTTTGTGTTTCTTGGAAGGCGCCCTAAAACATTTAGGAAGCTTCAATTGAGGTATCCCTCCACAAAGATTCTTATTTCCAGTTAGTGAAATTGTTGTGACATTGCTAAAGACACCTCCTAAGGGAACCTCACCATAGAGATTGTTAAATGATAAGTTCAACTTATACAAATATGTTAGATTTTCTAGTTCAAATGGGATTATGCTTGAGAAATTATTGCTAGAAAGGTCTAGGATTTCAAGTGATCTTAATGAGGAGGCCAAAAAGGAAGGTATACTTCCATGAAAAAAGTTTCTCTGCAACACAAGCTCTGTTAGTGTCAAACAAGCAGCAAGTGCATCAGGAATTTCACCTGACAACTTGTTTGCATACAGATACAATACGGAAAATTGCTTCAAGTTACCAAAATCTGAAGGAATGAGACCGGTTAACGAGTTATTGGACAAGTCAAGATTTATTAAATCTTTTAGATAGGAAAATGTTTGATTAGGTATATTGCCACTCAAGTTGTTGTCAGAAGCACCAAATGATTGCAACTTTGTGCAATATCTAAGAGTAAATGGAATGCTTCCTTCTAATTCATTGGAATGCAAGTAAAGATCAGACAACACAGTAAGATTGCCAATTACAATAGGGATGTTACCAAATAAATTATTTTCTTGTAAGACCAATACTACTATATTCTTCAACATTCCAATAGAATATGGAATTGTTCCCTCAAGGAAATTTTTGCTCATGATAAAACCTGTTAGACCTATCAGTTGTCCAATTCCTTCTGGTATTCTTCCAGATATTTGGTTACTTGCCATACTAAGAAAAGTGAGATGGTTGGAAAAGTTGCCTATACGCTCTTGCAATACGCCACCAAATCTATTGTCATCCAACATTAGTTCTTGCAATACTGTACAATTGGTTAGCGAGTAAAGGAAATCCAAATCGGGAGCTCCTCCATTCCCAAAATTATTATTTCCAATGTGAAACCTGTGAAGTTTGCTTAAGGATCCCAAAGTTGGAGGTATTAGCCCATTAAAACCATTCCATGATATATCAAACCATCGCAATTTAGTGAGGTTGGATATTGAACATGGAAAAGTTCCGACAAAGTGGTTCCCTCCGACCAAGAAGGCTCGAAGGCTGGGGAAAGCAACATGTATATTTGATGGAAGATAACCGGAAAACTGGTTTTCTCCAAGGACAAAAACTTGAATATTTGACAGATTGTAAAGAGAATAAGGAATTTCTCCAGAAAAGTTATTTGAACCCAAATTTAGGTCTTTCAAATTTGACAACTTACCCAAGACACGAGGTATGCTTCCTTCCAATTGATTTCTTGCAAGTGTTATGTTTTGGAGTGATGAAATATTTCCTAGAGAAGGTGGAATAGTACCCACTAAATTATTTGCTCCAAGAAGCAACTTATTAAGCTGCATCATAGAACCAAACCATGATGGAATATGTCCAGTGAGCTGATTGTACAACAAGATAATTTCCTTAATATTGGTACAATTGCTTAGTTCAATAGGAATCTTACCATGAAACTTGTTCTTGCTCAAGTCAAGAACTTGCAACCTTTTCAAACGACCAACTTCTCTTGGAATTTCACCATGCAAATTGATGTTGGAAAGTTTGAGTTTTTTGAGAAATGTTAAATTTCCCAAGGCCGGTTCAAGAGTACCGCCCAAATTTTGATTTTCCAACTGCAAGACAAAGACTCTCATGTGGCGTCGACCACATGTAACACCCTCCCATTCACAAAAATGAAGAGATTCATTCCATGATGGAAGATAATCAGGTTCACCATTAGTAAGCTTTACTTTCAAAGAAAGCAAAGCATGTTTGTCAGTCACTGAACTCAAACTCAAAGCAAGAGCAACTGTTGTTGACAACGTAGCAAAATAGAGAAGAAACATGATATATGTCCTCATTTTGCAATTAGCTAGTGAATGTGTATTAGAAGTAGAAAACAATATTCTAGTGCTTGTTTTGAGCTATAATTTATCGATATAAAACAAAAGTATATGTAATAAGAAAATTGATATATTGTCCTCCTTAATTTATATTTTAAAAATGTTGCTTTAGTACAGTATGAATCCGCGTGAAAATGTTTGTTTTTGTGGTAAATGGTACGCTTGAAAATAACATGGACGTGTGAATTGGGGGCTAAGGTTCACTAGGAAGGAATAGAAGTATTATATGGATAGCAATAATCAAAATTATTATATTAAAATCATCATTGAGTACACGATTTGGTACCACACATATGGGATTGGATTGTCACGCAATAACTGTCCTAGTCGTCTGATCTGGAACCGACGATCGAGATTGTTTATGATTGATTTTACGATTGTGTGATCTGAACCGTCTGATTTAAAATCAACGATCCAGATCTAAAACAGTGTGAAACTGCGTGCTGCTTGTACAATAGCAAATCGAGGTCGGTCCCCATACATATAGCCTAATATGCAAGTTGGGCACTGATAGCGATTTATTGCAGTAAAAAAACTTTTTACCGTTATATTGTAGCTATTGATGATAAATTAGACGGTTCAGATTAATGCAACTCTAAAATTGCTCTAAACGATCTTGACTTTAGATTTTAAATCAGACGGTCATGATACAAAACAGTCTGAAAAAACTGTGTATTTTGACAACAGCAAATCATGTTCGGTTGGGGACTATGGCATATTGTTGGGTGACTGAATTGGAATGGAAGACTTGACTTTAAAGAGTAAACGTTTCACTAAAGAGTAATAATAATTATAACCGGAAGATAACATAATTGTTAATGCGTTATGCGTTTATTATATTACTTACTCTTTGTTTGGATAGATCTCATCTCAAGAACATGGCAAAAAAGTCAAATTATTTAGTTGCCAAATTCTTCCATTGTCTCATTATTTTTAGAACTTTAAGGGCCCGTTTAGTGTGCATGATAGGATAAAGATAAGATATGATAATAAGTTGGATAAGAATATGATTGAATAGTGACAGGATAAACACATATCTTATCATGTGTTTGATGCACATAGAATAAGAAAGATGATATCATTATTTTATCATATCCCGTGTTTAGTGCACACTTGATATTGACATGATAAAATACATGTTATATTTAAATGACAAAATTATTCTTGTGAACATAAAAGGGTCATAACTTTGACATAAACATAAATATAAATCAATCATTAGGAACAAAATATTAAAAAAAAAAGTTTGTGAAGATGAAACATCCCATTTCTATTTTTAGAGACTAAAATAAAAAAATTCACTATAATTTTAAGCAAGAAAAACTTTTTTTTTATTTTTTAAAAAATATAACAAATAAACCACGAATTAACATTTTAATCAAATAAAACAATTACAGTATAGTAATCAATGACAAATATAAATACATAGTATTATAAAAAAATTTACTGCAAGTTCGACTCCGTTCATGACTTATTCTCAGATCTTTTACTTTCAATCATAAATAATATTAAAAAAATATCGCATAGTTATTATTTTATTTCAAAGTTTGATATTAAAAATGATTTAACAATATTAGTTTTCATAAAACAAAATTGCCAAACAATAATTACTTGCATATATGTTAACCAACAACATTTTCAAACAATATACCATGCATTTATTGAAACCAACTACAAACACAAATTGTTATCACAATACATTGCAATTGATGGATTAAAAAAAAAACACATTGAAAATAAATTTTCTTATCACAGTATCAATTATTCCTAACATGGAAACTTTGATTTGATCTCATTTAGCTTAACTATAACATCTTTTATCAGCATTCGATGAGTAGGAAACTCTTCTGAACATGCAACTCCAATTCCAGCAAACATCACCAAACACTTTTTGATTTTGTTTTCAACAATTCCTGTTTGATCTTCAACAAATGGTAAAAGCAAATGTGAATCTACTATCTCAAGGATTCCTTCTGGAATTTTCATCTTGCAAAATTTGTGTAGGCTTAGATTCTCATTAAACATGTTATTTATCGGCCTCTTTCCGGTGAGCATTTCTAAAAGAAGAATCCCGTAGCTGTAGATATCTCCCTGGAGTGATACTTGACCACCTGCTCCATACTCTTTTCAACCAACAATTTCAAATATTTAGGAAAAATTGAACAAAATGTAACACTTTAATTAAAAGAATTTGAATGAGATTATTGTCAAAGTCAGGACTAAAAAATTTGAGTGGCATTGCTAAAAAAGTAATTACTTTGAAATAGTACACGTTGTAATAATTTCTATATAATCTAAACAAGAATAAATTATCATGGCTAACAATTTGATGGATAGTAATAAGCAAGAGATATAAAGAACTTACCAGGAGGAACATATCCTATAGTTCCCTTAATTATTGTGGAGGAACTAATTTGATCATTAGTTGAATGTCCTATCCCTCCATGAATGAGCCTTGCTAAGCCAAAGTCTCCCAAGTGGGCTATAAAGTCATCATCAAGAAGAACATTGCTTGGCTTAATATCACAGTGAACTACGGCTTGCTCTGTATCATTGTGTAGATAATCAAGTGCATGAGCTACATCAAGAGCAATGTCTACCCTTTGTTTGAAGCTGAGATAATGATTGCCAGACTCTTCACTATCATACAATAACTTTTCTAGACTCCCATTAGGCATGAACTCGAAAACTATAGCTTTAAAGTCTTCACCATTATAATCAACACTTGAACAACAAGTTAGGACCTTGACAAGATTCCGGTGCTTCATATTTGCTAGAGCTTTGCATTCTGCCATGAAACTCTTTGCTGCTCCACGTGTTTGAAGATTCAACACCTTTACAACGATAGGTCTTTCAAAGTGGAGAAGTGATCCTTTGTAAACAGATCCAAAGCTTCCTGCTCCTACCAAGTTAGATGAAGAAAAACCATTGGTTGCTTCATGTAATTCACCATAAGTAACCCTCAAGTTCCCGTTTTGCAAAGATGGTGAAGAAGGTAACCTTTTGGTTTTTCTCGTAAGGAAATGGACAGTTATAAAAGCTATGAAAGAGAACAAAATCCCACCAATTACACTAATGAGGATAAGTTTCTTTTTGAGAGATTTTTTGTGTTTCTTGGAAGGCGCCCTAAAACATTTAGGAAGCTTCAATTGAGGTATCCCTCCACAAAGATTCTTATTTCCAGTTAGTGAAATTCTTGTGACATTGCTAAAGACACCTCCTATGGGAACCTCACCATAGAGATTGTTAAATGATAAGTCCAACTTATTCAAAAATGTTAGATTTTCTAGTTCAAATGGGATTATGCTTGAGAAATTATTGTTAGAAAGGTCTAGGATTTCAAGTGATCTTAAAGAGGAGCCCAAGAACAAAGGTATAGTTCCATGGAAGAAGTTTCCACCCAACACAAGTTGTGTCAAATCTATGCAAGAAGCTAAATCGTTAGGAATTTCACCAGACAATTTATTTAAGCTTAGATACAATTGCGAAATATGTTTCAAGTTACCAAACTCTGAAGGAATAGGGCCGGTGAAGGAGTTGTTGGACAAGCCAAGATAAATTAAACCATCTAGATAGCCAAATGTTTGATCCGGAATATGACCACTCAATTTGTTACTAGAGAAACTTAACTCCTGCATTTGGGTGCAATTTCTTAATGAAATTGGAATGCTTCCTTCCAATTTGTTTCCAGATAGATCTAGTTGGGATAACATAGTAAGATTACCAATGACTATAGGGATGTAACCAGATAATTTGTTATCTTCAAAGCCCAATGATCCTATATCCTTAAGCTTTCTTATTGAATCTGGAATTGTTCCCTCTAGGAAATTGTTTCCAATTTCTAAGTCAGTTAAACCAATTAGTTGTCCAATTCTTTCTGGTATCACTCCATGTATTTGATTATATTCCATATGAAGCAAACTGAGATGGGTGGAAAAGTTTCCTATAATGTTCGGCAACACACCACCAAATCCATTGTCAAAAATATATATCTTTGACAATTGAGTAGAGTTGGTTAGCGATGAAAGAAAATCCAAATCATGAGCTCCTCCACTACCAAAATTATTACCTCCGATATTAAACCATTCAAGTTTATTTAATTGACCCAAAGTATGAGGTATTGACCCAACAAAAGTATTGTATGATATATCCAACATTTGGAGTTCAGTGAGGTTGGATAATGAAGACGGAAAAGTTCCGCTTATTTGGTTGCCTCCAATAATGAATTCATTAAGATTGGGAAAAGCAAGATGCATATTTGATGGAAGACTATCGAAAAGATTGTTTCCCCCAATATCCAAAACTTGAATATTTGATAGGTTGTAAAGAGAATTAGGGATTTCACCTAACAAATTATTTGAATCTAAATTCAGTATTTTCAAATTTGACAACCTATCCAAAGAATAAGGTATGCTTCCTTTCAAGTGATTTTGTGCAAGTGATAAATTTTCGAGTGATGAAACATTTCCCAGGGAAGATGGAATAGTTCCAAAGAGATTATTGGCACCGAGATTCAACTGAGTAAGTTGCATCATTGACTCAAACCATGTCGGAATTCTTCCAGAGAGTTGGTTGCTGTGCAAGAAAATTACCTTGATAGCTGTGCAATTTGTGAGCTCCATAGGAATTTCGCCATGAAGATTGTTATCGTTTAAGTTAAGAACTTGCAATCGCTTTAAACGACCAATTTGACTTGGAATTTCACCATACAAATTGACATTTTTAAGTCGTAGTATTCTCAGAAATGTTAGATTTCCCACGGATGGTCCAAGAGTACCACTCAATATTTGATTTTCCAAATGCAAGGCAACGACTCTCATATGACGACGACCACATGTAACACCCTGCCATTCACAGAAATGTTGAGACTCATTCCATGATGGAAGAGAATCTGGTGCACCATTTATAAGCTTTTCTTTCAATGCAAGCAAAGCAAGCTTATCAGTCTCTGTACTCAAAGCAAGAGCAACTGTTGCAAATGGCATGCAATACACCAATATTTGGAAACAAAAGTAGAGAAGAAACGTCATAAAAGACCTCATTTTTCTATTGCAGCTTTGATATTTTACTAGATATATGCAGCTTTGAGTTTTTATTAGATATATAAAGAGAAGTTTTGTGCACCACTAGGTAAGTGTTTTGTGGTCGAATGTGACAAATGAAACCGTCATGGCTAATTCCACGAACGTGGAGAGCACACCATCATTGACTACCTAAAAGTTAGATTCCACACATATGATATGACAGAATCCAAACTCCATAGTACATATGGGTATAATCGGATCAGAAAAATCCACTTGAACCGTCGATCCAAACCAATCCAGTTCGGCTCATTTGATTCACGAACTAACTTTTTTTTTTGGGCTACTCCACCAATTTATATGGTTCGAGAGGGTCAGTTCTAACATCAAGTGGTTCACAAGCTGACTTGATTATATATATAACCCTTAAAAATATATTTTTAAATAACCCTTCAAAAATGATTTTAAATTTATATATTTGATTTTATACATTTATATTTATAGGATTGATATTTTTTTTTCTTCAGATATATAATTAATTTTATATATTTAGATAATTGATAATATATATAATACTTTAAAGAAACTAAGACCATCTCCAATGATGTAGTACCTATTAGGTACTCATGGTACTTATTAGGTACTATCATTGGAGCAATATCCATTTGAGTAGCTAATATGTACTGGTTCTACAATAAGTATTAGTACTTATTTTGTTTTTGTGGGTCCCATTTATAATGATGTATAATTATTGGTGAGATGTGTTATTGGTAGGGCCTGTTTAGAACTTTTTAAGAGATGTTGAGTTGGAGGGATTGAGTACTTATTAGGTACTATTATTAAAAAATTATAAATGAGTGATGTGTACACGGGGTGCAGTTAAGTACTAAAAAATGAGTATCTCCATTGTGGATGCTCTAAGACAAACACTTAACAATAATAGAAAATGGAAAATAATAGAAAAAAAATTCATGTCGAACTCTTGAGTTGAGTTTCGAGTTGAAAATGAACTGAACATGAACTGAACCTAATGAGCCGAAGCGAACTGTTCGTGAACTCTAAACGAGCCAAACTCGAGCTTAAAAAAATGTTCGTATCAAACTCGAGCGAAGTTTCGAGTCGAACTAATTCTTATTGAGTCAAATCGAGTTCAGACAGGTTCGATTCGACTCGACTCATTTCCACACCTACATGATCTATATGATCAAATAAACTTTTAATATAACGGTAGATTTTATAAAATTCGTTATAGTAGTATTTGTAACTTGTACATGTGAAGTCTTTCACAATAGACTTGACCTAGAAGATAATCCTCAAGCTAACTTTAGTCCAATGGACAAGTTGGGGAGTCGTTGGGGACCATGGCTTGTTGGGTTGACCGACTAGGAATGAAAGACTTATAATAATTATTAATGCGCTTATTTGTTACTCACTTTGTTTCTTTATCAAAGTTTGTATTAGCTTATTTTTAAAATTATACAAAATAGCTTATGCAAATAAATAAGGTTTTATGTTAATTTATATGTTTCTACTAACGAAAACTGAATTTTTATAAACTATTTTTTCATAAACTACATTGACAAACTTATAATAATATATGAAAATTTATTTATTTGAGTAGCATAAGCTCAAATATAAACCGATGAAAAACGGGCCCTAAGACATTGTCAATCTTCCATTGAACACGATTATTTTACCTCAAGAGCGGACACCTCAAGAGATGCCACTCAACATGAACCAGAAGCATCCGACATCGCATCTTCACCTCGCTTTATTGGACGAGCATAAGAGAGATTGCACCTTAACTCGTAGAAAGAGCATGGGCTATCAGGGTTTTTACCTAAAAACCATTTTCCGGAGGAAAGTTTCACCTTATCCACAAGATTATCAACCGATGAAGACTCACCGACAAAGATAATATCATTCCGAAAAGTCCAAATAAACCACATAACATCATACCATATTAGAACCATACCTAACCATACTTGACGCCCCACATCCATCCCAAAAACCTCATAAACATGCATTAATTAAAATGTTAACTACCACAAGGTCTAAAATAATTTTAGTATCTTTACTTTTCTTAACCAGTATGTCAGAAATATTAGTTAGTATTTTCCTTAATTTCTTATTATATATGATGTTGGGTCTTCATTATATAATAAGATTCTCTTCAAAAAAAAAATTTAAAAAAGGTTATTAAATGTGGATAAATTTATAATTTTCTATTAAACTTTATGGTCTAGGCTTTCGGAAATATAATAAGAAATACACTATAGATTTCATTTAAATGCAAGGAAAATTTTATAATACTCCCTCCAGTTCTTTATATAAGGAACATTTTGGAAAAAAAAATTGATCTTTTTATAAGAAACTTTGATCAATTTTCAAATGTTTTAAATGTTTGATTTCACTTATGCCCTTATTTATTATGAGAGATAATATTAAAAATAAGTAAGTTAGTTGAATTAAGATTAATTAAATAAGGGTATATATGGAATAAGTTTAAACTTATAGGAGTCTTAAATGAAAATAACTATTTACAATGTGGTTTTTTGGTCTGCGTAATTTTTTTAAAGTGTTCCTTATAAAAAGGACCGGAGGGAGTACTGAATAAGAAATTATTTAAAATATATGAAAAAATATATTTTATACTTTTTTAATTATAGTATTAGAGTATTTAAGACATAAATTTATATTGATTAAAGAAATAGTTGGAATTCCCAAAGTGATACATTCTCTAAGAAAAATAGAAGTCCTTTCATTAATATTCATTTTCTATATAAAAAAAAAGTAATTTAAACATCTCTTATTAAATGCTAAGAAACTTTAATATAGAAATATGTGTCTAAAAATCCGTGTATTCAATTTGATAAAAATCAAAATACTACTTTTTTTCAATATAAGTTTTTCACTTTTGAGTTCCTTAACATGTGCCCTGAAAGCACATGTTAGCAACATTGTTAAATGCAAAATTTTAATACAAAACTTTTATATTTAATTCTCTAACACTTTATTAATGAAGATCAATGTTTGATTTACTTAAAGATATCATCATTATACCTATATTTTTGCTTTCAATAAGAATAAAATATCACTTTATTTTATTTTTGAAAAATTTGATATTAAAATGATAAAAGTAATAGTTTAAAGTTTTCTTAAACCAAAAAATCGTAACTCTATAACTGAATAAGTGGAGTATTTGGAATTTTAATCACAACTCTTATACATATAATATAAGGTTCTTATAAACTGAGTAAAGTTAATGACAACAACCAACAACATTTCTTAACAAAACCATACTAACTGAATACAAACACAAATTTTTTCCCACTATATACGTGGCAAATACAAGACTTGTCCATCATGTGAAGGTAAAAGTGCCTAGCAGTGCAACTTTTGTTTAATTTCAAGCAACTTCACTATAACATCTTTAATGAGCATTCGTTGAGTAGGAAATTCTTCAGAACAAGCTATTCCTATTTTAACAAACATCACTAGACACTCCCTTATGTTGTTTTCCATAACTCGTTGATCTTCAAGAAATGGCATAAGCAAATGTGAATCTACTATCTCGAGAATTCCTTCGTGAATTTTCATCTTACAGAGTTTGTGTAGATTTAGATTCTCATTAAACATGGTATCTATTGGTCTCTTTCCAGTGACCATTTCCAATAGTAGAATCCCATAACTGTAGATATCTCCCTCTGGGGAAACTAGACAACCTGCTCCATATTCTTTAGAAGAAAAAAAACAACAATTGCTTAGGAAAAAAGATAAAGATAGCAAACACTTTGAATTGGTATGCCATGAAAATATAAGTTAACAAATAAGTGAAAGACAGAACTTTACCAGGAGGAACATATCCTATAGTTCCCTTAGTTGTGGAGGAAATAACTTGATCATTATTTGAATGTCCTGTGACTCCATGAATGAGCCTAGCTAAGCCAAAGTCTCCCAAGTGGGCTACAATATCATCATCAATGAGAACATTGCTTGGCTTAATATCACAATGAACTACGGGTTGCTCTGTATCATTGTGAAGATAATCAACTGCATGAGCTACATCAAGAGCAATGTCTATCCTTTGTTTAAAGTTGAGATTATGATTTTCAGACCCTTCAATATTGTGCAACATCATTTCTAGACTACCATTAGGCATAAACTCAAAAACAATAGCCTTGAAATCTTCACCATTATAATCAATACTTGAGCAACAAGTTAGGATCTTGACAAGATTCCGATGCTTCATCTTTCCAAGAGCATTACATTCGGCCATGAAACTTTACAGCAACAAGTCTTTCAAAATAAGGAAGAGACCCTTTGTAAACAGAACCAAAGCTTCCTGTTCCAATCAAATTGGATGAAGAAAAGCCATTGGTTGCTTCATGTAGCTCACCATAAGTAACCCTCATGTTCCCATTTTGCAAAGATGTGGAATAAGGTAACCTTTTGGGCTTTCTCGTGAGAAAATGGACAAATGTTAAGGCTATGAAAGATATCAAAATCCCCCCAATTACACTGATGACGATAAGTTTCTTTTTGAGAGATCTTTTGTGTTTTTTAGAATGAGCCCTAAAACACACAGGAAGCTTCAGTTGAGGTATCCCTCCACAAAGATTCTTATTTCCAGTTAGTGAAATTGCCGTGACATTGCTAAAGACACCTCCTTTAGGAACCTCGCCATATAAATTGTTAAAAGACAAGTCTAGAGTATTCAAGAATGTTAGATTTTCTAGTTCAAAGGGTATTGTGCTAGAGAAATTGTTGTTAGAAATGTCTAAGATTTGAAGGGATCTTAAAGAGCCTAAGAACAAAGGTATACTTCCATTCAAGAAGTTTCTCGCCAACCCAAGTTCGATCAATGTTACACAATTAGCCAGATCCTTAGGAATTTCACCAGACAACTTATTTGAGTTTAGATATAATAATGAAAGTTGCTTCAAATTACCAAACTCTGAAGGAATGGGACCGGTCAAGGAGTTGTTTTCCAAGAAAATATATATTAAACTGTCTAGATAGCTAAATATTTGATTAGATATATCACCACTCAATTTGTTATCAGCTAAGCTCAATTTTTGTAAGTTGGTACAATATCTAAGGGTGAATGGAATGGTTCCTTGCAATTTATTGCCGGGTAGATATAGTACAGATAAGGTAGTAAGATTGCCAATACTTGTAGGAATATTACCGGATAAGTTGTTTTTTTGCATGATCAAATCTACGAGATTATTAAGCTTTCCGATTGAATGTGGAATGAGGAAATAAAGTCCAAATCGTGAGCCCTTCCACTACCAATATTATTTGTGCCAATATAAAAGAATTCAAGTTTATCTAATCGACCCAAAGTAGTAGGTATTGGCCCATTGAAATAATTCTCTCCTATATCAAAATATTGCAATTCAGTAAGGTTCGATATTGAAGAAGGAAAATTCCCAGTTATTTGGTTGGCCCCAACGTACAACTCTACAAGATTGGGAAAAATAAGATTCATATTTGATGGAAGACTACCGAATAACTCGTTTTCCCCGAGATCAAAATATTCAATATTTGATAAGTTGTAAAGAGAATGAGGGATCTCACCTGACAAATTATTTGAACCAAGAGTCAATTGTTTCAAATTTGACAACATACCCAAAGAATAAGGTATGCCTCCATTCAAGTGATTTTGATCAGCAAGGTATAATTTCTGGAGTGATGAAACATTTCCCAAGGAAGATGGAATAGTACCAACTAAATTATTGGCACCAAGATTCAACTCAGTAAGTTGCATCATCGACTCAAACCATGTAGGAATTCTTCCGATGAGTCGATTCTTGAACAAAATAATTGTCTTGATACTTGTGCAGTTAGCGAGCTCCATAGGAACCTCTCCGTCAAGATTGTTGTTGTTTAAGTCAAGAATTTGCAGTCGCTTTAAATGACCAACTTGACTTGGAATTTTACCATGCAAGAATACATTTCTAAGTTGTAGTATCCTGAGAAATGTTAGATTTCCCAAAGATGGTCCAAGAGTACCACCCAATGTTTGATTTTCCAAATGTAAGGCAGAGACTCTCATGTGACGACGACCACATGTAACACCCTGCCATTCGCAGAAATGTAAAGACTCATTCCATGACGGCAGAGAATCTGGTAAACCGTCTGTAAGCTTTTCCTTCAAAGCAAGCAAAGCAACTTTATCAGTATCTGAGCTCAAAGAAAGAGCAACTGTGGGAATGAAGTACACCAACATTTGGCAAGCAAAACAGAGAAGAAAGATGGACATAGAAGTCATCATTTTGCTACCGGAGAATTTGTTTATTGGTAAATTTTGAGGTATGATTAGAGTTATATAAAGAATTTGCTGCAGGAAAATTATGCATTAGAAAAATTGACACTACGTTACTACCAAGGTTTTAAATTGCGGTTGCGGTCGTGGATGTGGTTGCAGTTGCAGTTATTGCGAATGCGGTCATTGTGGTTGCTGCAACGGCAATGCGGTTGTTGCGGCGTGAAATCATTTTGATATTTCACAAGCTAGATAAAATGAAACTAGTATGTAACTACACTATTTAGTTTATTCCATAAACAATAATTTGAATGTATTGAAAATACACGGTTGATAGATTGTTTAAAGTAAGATTTTTCATTAATTTGACACAAATTAGGATTTGAAGATGATAAATTTTATATTTTGGTGAGAAAATTTGAACGAACATCGCCGAAAACATCTGATGCGACTTCCGATGCGGTTGTGATGCGGCCGTACATGTGAATTAAGATCACACCGCAATTTGCGGTGTAATGCAGTTGCGGTGGCTACCGCATCAGCAATACTGCGACCGCAATTGCGGATGCGGACCGCAATTTAAAACCTTGGTTACTACGGTTGAAAAAAAAAATCAATATTATAAAAACTTTGAAAAAATCAATTAAAATAACACATTGAAAAAATTGATACTATTTTTGGACTATATTATTTTATTCAACGATTTTGGTAGTACGTAGTTGATATGTGACGTTATGAGAGTGAGTTCTTTAATTGATTGACTTGACTATAGTTTGTTATTATCTTTTTTTCAAATAGTTTAATGGCTAATTAGAAATTTTATAAGTGATGGATGTCGAGGTTCGAACTCCAATCTCCACATATATTATTTAATGTTCGTACTAACTGAGTTAAACTTACGGAAACCTATAAAATTTGTTATTAGTTGTGGATTTTTACATGGGTTATACTAACTAGTGCACCTAGGGTGAAAGCACTAGCTAAAGAAACTAAAAAATAAGTTTTACATTAAAAAATATATTTTGTATGGTGGATTCTAGGATGAGAGAGCAATTAAGTCCCTCACCAGTGTACAATTAAAATTAACCATTAGATTAAATTAGGTTACATGATAACATTTTTTAGTATCACACATAATTATTAGCCATCCAACCTCCATGTTCATCAGCTTCTTCTAAAATGACGCTAAGCAACAACAGCAACAACCACCTCCTAGAAATGACGCTGTTGAGCCATTTTACTGCTTCAATTGCTGGAAAACAGGTCATATATCAAAGAAGTGCAGAAATCCAAAGAGGCCTAAACCGGCTAATCTTGCACATATTAATGTGAATGTGGCTGATGAGCCATATGCTGCTATGATCACCGAAATTAATATGGTCGGTGGTACTGATGGATGGTGGATAGATACTGGCGCTACCCACCATGTCTGTTATGATCGTGCTATGTTTAAAACATACGCGAATGCTGAAAATAAGAAGGTGCAGATGGGTAATGCTCATACATCTGATGTTGCTGGTGTTGGAGAGGTTGTTCTGAAGTTCACCTCTGGAAAGACTCTTATCCTGAAGGAAGTCCTTCATGTTCCTGAGATGAAGAAGAATCTTGTTTCTGGTTTCCTCTTAAATAAGGCTGGGTTTAATCAAACTATTGGGGCTGATATGTACACCATCACTAAGAATGGTATTTTTATTGGGAAAGGGTACGCCTCTGATGGCATGTTTAAGCTTAATGTTGATGAAATGATTATTAATAAAATTTCTCCTTCTGTTTACTCTTTGTGTGATTTTAATATTTGGCATTCTAGACTTTGTCATGTTAATAAACGATCTATTTTGAATATTAGTAACTTAGGATTAATTCCTAAACTTAGTTTTAATGACATAGAAAAATGTGAATTTTGTAGTCAAGCTAAAATAACAAAGAGCAAACATAAATCAGTAATACGAGAATCTGAACCAATGGACCTTATACATTCTGATATATGTGAACTAGATGGAACCATGACTAGGAATAACAAACGTTATTTTATCACTTTTATTGATGATTGTTCAGATTATACTTTTGTTTATTTAATGAAAAATAAAAGTGATGCTTTTGATATGTTCAAAATCTCTGTGAAAGAAATAGAAAATCAATTTAATACGAAAATCAAGAGACTTCGTAGTGATAGGGGAACCGAATATAATTCTAGTTTATTTAATGATTTTTATAAACAACACGGAATTATACATGAAACGACTGCACCATATTCCCCTGAAATGAATGGTAAAGCAGAAAGAAAGAATAGAACTCTTACTGAATTAGTTGTTGCTATTATGTTAAATTCTGGTGCCGCCAAACATTGGTGGGGGGAAATAATTTTGACTGTCTGCTTTGTTTTGAATAGAATTCCCAAATCTAAAAGAAGCGAATCTGCTTATGAAATATTAAAGAAAAGACAACCAAACTTGTCTTATTTAAGAACTTGGGGATGTCTAGCCTATGTCCGTAAACCGGACCCGAAGCGAGTTAAACTCGCTAGTAGAGCCTATGAATGTGTAATCATTGGTTACGCAGCAAACAGTAAAGCATATAGGTTCTTCGACCTAAATGAAAAAGTGATCATAGAATCTAATGATGCAGATTTCTATGAAAATAAATTTCCCTTTAAATCAAGAAATAGTGGGGGCACTGAACAGGATAATATTCCTGAGTCGAGTCACGTACCAGTGATACCAAATACGGATAGCAATGACGAAGTAGAAAATGAACTTCGTAGAAGCAAACGTGTAAGAGTTGCTAAAGACTATGGTCCAGACTATGCGACCTTTACATTGAATGAAGATCTGGCAAATCTTCAAGAAGCCTTGTCATCGATGGATGCAGATCTTTGGCAAGAAGCTATTAATGATGAGATGGATTCTCTAGAATCTAACAAAACATGGCACTTAGTAGACTTACCTCCCGGTTGCAAACCAATTGGTTGCAAATGGATTTTGAAAAAGAAACTAAAACCCGACAGCACGGTTGAAAAATACAAGGCTCGCCTTGTAGCCAAAGGTTTTAGACAAAGAGAAAATATAGATTTCTTCGACACATTTTCACCTGTCACTAGAATAACGTCCATTCGAGTACTTATTTCAATAGCAGCTATTTATAACTTAATTGTACACCAAATGGACGTTAAAACTGCTTTTTTAAATGGTGACTTAGAAGAAGAAATCTATATGGAACAACCCGAAGGGTTTGTTATACATGGACAAGAAACTAAGGTCTGCAAGTTAGATAAATCTCTGTATGGTCTTAAACAAGCTCCGAAACAATGGCATGAAAAGTTTGATAACTTAATGATATTGAATGGGTTCAGACTCAATGAGAGTGACAAATGCATTTACTATAAATGTGATGGCAACATTTGCACTATAATATGTCTCTATGTAGATGACATGTTGATATTTGGCTCAAACCTTTCTGCCATAAATAATGTGAAATCACTGTTGAGTAACAACTTTGATATGAAAGACCTCGGAGAAGCAAGTGTGATTCTTGGAATAAAAATCACTAGGTCTGAGAAGGGGATATCCCTAGATCAATCACATTATGTGGAAAAGATCATAAAGAAATACGGTTACTTTAACTGTAAACCTGCCTGCACACCTTATGATCCCAGTGTAAAACTGTTTAAGAACACTGGTGATAGCGTAAGACAAACAGAATACGCGAGCATCATTGGTAGTCTTAGGTATGCCACTGATTGTACTAGACCCGACATCGCCTATGTCGTGGGACTCTTGTGTAGGTTTACCAGCAGACCCAGTGATGAGCATTGGCACGCTATTGAGATAGTCATGAGATACCTGAAAAGGACCATGAATCTCGGATTACACTATCAGAGATTTCCAGCTGTACTTGAAGGGTACAGTGATGCTGATTGGAACACCTTGTCAGATGATTCCAAAGCAACTAGTGGCTTTATATTTAGTATAGCCGGTGGAGCTGTATCATGGAAGTCTAAGAAACAGACCATTTTGGCACAGTCCACTATGGAATCTGAAATGATAGCACTAGCAACTGCTAGTGAAGAAGCAAGCTGGTTGAGATGCTTGTTATCTGAGATTCCCTTATGGGAAAAACCTATGCCTGCTGTCTTGATCCATTGTGATAGTACTGCAGCTATCGCTAAAATTGAGAATCGTTTTTATAACGGTAAAAGACGTCAAATTAGAAGAAAGCACAGCACAGTGAGAGAGCTCATCACTACAGGTGCTGTGAGAGTGGATCATGTACGCACTAATGATAACCTAGCAGATCCTTTGACGAAAGGACTGGCTAGAGAGAAAGTCCATATAGGCATGGCAATGGGTACCCGCGGGTACGGTTTTTACCTTCCCCGTTCCCCATACCCGAATCATTGATAAATACCCGTTCCCCGCCCATTACCCGACGGGGATGAAAAATTGAACCCAATCCCCGTCCCAAATGGGTTCGGGTATACCCAAATGGGTTCGGGTATCCCCGAACCTTGCCCTGCCCTGCTGAACCTTATCCGAACCCAAAATTTTCCCGAACACTGACATACATACAATACAAAAAATTTCAAATAATAAAGTACAAACCAAAATTTCAATGCATTAAACATACAAATGAAATGATATTCCAAAATATCAAACCAAAATTATCAAAACCATAAAATAGTACCGGTACAAACCAATATTCCAAAATACCGTCATAACAACCACATAACCAAGAATGTTCTACATCATTGTTCACTGAAATTGCTAAAAAAACAAATAACTAAGAACCATTGTTCATTAAAAATCCTAACTCAAGTAGATAAATTATATGATCTGTGACATTATAAATAAATAAATAGGGGTAATATAGTAATTTTATATAAACGGGCGGGTTCGGGGACGGGTTCGGGGTGGGTACCAATATCTCCGTTACCCGCCCCATCCCCATGTTTTGAAATCGGGGAAAACCCGAACCCGAACCCAAACCCAGTCAAATCGATTTTTCCCCGTCAAACTCGGGGTGGGTTCGGGCGGGTACCCGCGGGTACGGGTTCCGTTGCCATGCCTAAGTCCATAATACATCTGTCAAGATGGGACTAATGCCTATGAAGTGAGTTACTTATGATGGTAACCCAACCTAAAAGACTGGAGATCCCAAGAATTAGGTTCCAATGGGTAAACAACAAGTTGTGAGTAATGTGAGATGAACATGCAAATTAAGAAGCATGAATCCTGAAATAAGAAAGGTTGAGTTAGCAAAACTCTTAATGAAATCTATACTCTATAGGAGTGGAGTACATCAGGAGTACTCTTGATAGAATCACCTATATGAATGTGGAACTGAGGCCGGTTCCTCTGGATTATCGGGGCGAATTCCTAGAGCATTCATGAAACTGGGATAGACGTGCAGGGCCATTAATGCACGGGCCTTAGAAAACACCTTAAGAAAGGTTGTGTGCTGGTTTGAGGAAAATCTGAGATAGAGTTCCAAGACTAAACGTCACTCTTGCTTAATCAGGCTCTTACTGGCTACGTGAAGGTTCCAAGACTTAGCTCACCTTCGCTTATGCACAATCTTACTGAAACGTTTAACGTTATGACTGAAACAACTTTTTTAAATTCAAGTGGGGGATTGTTGGAACATGATGAAGGAATTTGGAGGGAACTTGGTATTGAAATAAACACAAGTGCAAGAACCATGTGTAGTGTGAATTGAAAAAAGACTCTTTGAGTCCCACATTGGAAAAATCACACCACTTGGTAGTGTTTATATATCACAAGTTGGCAACCAAGGGTGTGCCCTTGGGGTACCCACTTTTGTAAGAAAGGGAGACCACACACAATGTCGAATATCACACGCGCGCGCGCCGCCGCCGCCGTCCGTCCGGCCGGTTCGGGCTGGGCTTGGGCTTGGGTGATATATTAATTTTTTAATACTAAGAAAAAAGAAATTTTTGAATTTTAAATTTCTTTTATGTGTGTCCCTTAATTCGCACATGTTAAATGTGCTAAGACCAAGTCTGAACAGATTTGTATCTGTTAAACGGTCAAATGACGTGTCCCTATTTTTATGCCACGTTTTGAAATTTGACTGAGCACTAACGGTCAAAAACGTGTGCCTCCAGCTCCATACTTGCCTATAAATACCACTTATTTTCTTCAGTTTTTACTCACTTCTTTTTCTCTGCATTCTGAGAAAACTGCTTCTTTCCTTCTCTCATTTCTTCTTCGAAATTAATTTTTGTTGTTTCAAAATTTGAACGGTTGTTTCCGTAGAATTGATATTCGTATATCAATTAGAGTGGTTCGAAATTTTCGACCATACTTGGTGTTATTCTGGCCGATACTACAGTGCAGTAGTTTATTGGTATTTTCATTGAAAACGGCTGTTTTATCCTTGGGACTTCGCGGTTGATATACTACAGTGCACTATTTCGAGTAGTTCCGCGAAACGTCTTAAAGAAAGCGACCTAGTACGCGACTCAGCCAATAATAGTTTCGTTGCCATTTTTTGAAAAATTCGTTTTTCTGTTTTTTATTAAACTCAGTAAACCGTTTTACAACAGGATCTACGACATGTTGATTTATCAAAGATCATAGTAATAGGAATACCTGGATGACGAATCCATTAGATGAACTAACCGTTATAATCCTGAAACACAAAGAGAGACGGACGACGAGCATCCGCTGGCTTGTGGTTCTTCCTCAACCAGGACTCCTTATGCCTTTAGGACTCTTCTGATGGGGAGAAGAGTCAATATGCAGTGTGTCCGGTATATTGGGGACCATAGCCTATATATAGTGTGATGGCCAATTAGGATTCCCATTATTCCGAAATGGGCCATCCTGACATCCACTCATATTGAGCCCATATCCAATTAATTAATTAATTATAAATAGAAATCTAATTAGTCTTTTACTTCATTTGATCACTTAATCAATTAAGGCTCTCAATTGATAAATAGCTAATATAATTATATATAAAGATATTTGCCCACATAATATTATTGGAATATTATAAAATATTCCAACAATCTCCCAGTTGGGCTACATATCGTTATAATTATATCAGTGTTCCTTAGGCGCGCATCCGAATGCTATTTATCTTTAGATTTCAACCTTACAATCCGGTCCATCTCATACACCAATAATGGGACCACCGCGGCTGTCGTCACTGACGTATAACGTGACGGAACCCCGACGACCGCCACATCAATGTACTTGACGACATAGATCTGATATGGATGAGTGGCATGAAAATTTCATGCAATGTGATCTCTAAATCATGTCTATTTCCAACTGGTCCAACTGAAAACCTTAACAAAATCTGTATCAGTATCAAAACCAAAGTTAGAACATAACAAATTAGAGACTCCCACTAATCCAAGACATCCTTAGTGACAAAAATAATATGAAAGACCTTAGGTGTCACGTCTTTGATTAGTGAGTCAGCTAGCATAAACTTTGTCTCTATATGTTCTATCATCCAACAACAACTAATAAGTCGACAAACTTTATAAAATAGTTGTTGAAACATTATCCGACTGACTTATGTCACAATATAACTTGAGTTGTCTTTCAAAAACTTTTACTTTATGCAACCAAGTGACATAAATACTTACAGTCAGTTCTTGAGTTAAAATGTCCATTATATATAGACATCCAAAAGGATCAGAGTCAAACATCCTGATGATCTCCAAATTGTTAGATCTCCGATATGTGAGCACAAATTATTGTTCTCTATAACAATCTTTATGGTTGCCTCATTTTAACAATTCAAATCTTGAATTGCTCAAGTACCTGCCAAATGATCTTATCGTATACACTATTTCCGGATGCGTATAAGTAAGATCATACATAAGTTTCTCAATGCTAAAGCATATGGGAAAATATTTTATTTTCTAAATTTCCAGATTTTCTTTTGGACAATGATTGAGACTAGACAGTCTCCCTTTATGATTAAGGCAATTCCTTAGTTTATTGACTTTCATGTCGAATTTACTTTCAACTTTATTGATACGACTCTTTTGTTATACCCAAATGATACATTGAGAATAATCTCTAAGTATCAAAATGCCTAATACAAAAGAGATGTGCCCAAGATCTTTTGTCACTAAACTTTTGTTAGTGATTTCTTGATTTTGCACAATAATCATATATCATTATTGACTAAATGAAATAAATTCGACACAATAAATTTAGAATATAAACATACTCCCACTGAACCTGTATAATCCAGAATTCTCCATAATATACATCTCAAAACCAAATGAGACAGTCACCTTATGAGACTTTTGTGGTATCAATAATGAGACAACTTTCTTAACAAATAAATGAATTTATTTTGTTTGCACATTATCTACTTTGTGTCTATTGACATAAAGTTTCATCTGATTGCACTTTATTGTGTTTCTTTATGTTGCCATTAAGAAACACTATCTTGATATCCATCTTATTTAGCTCCAAAAAATCATAATAAGTAATAAGTGTCGTGACTGTCCTAATAGAGTTTTCAAAGCAAAACGAACATGAATTCTCTTTTCAGTCAATACTTTTATGACACTTCATACTTTAATTCTTGAAGGTATTGAGTTTGATCTTCATGAATTAATCTCTTAACTTAATTGAGAGAAAGAACACTAATGTCCTTATGAGGATCCAAATTCACTATATAAATAGTAACTATATGAATTGATTTATAACCAATTCTTCCCCACTCAATTTTGTTCTTTTACCATATCTCTCCCCCAAACTCAATATCTTCAAGAGACTTTGCAATTTCCATCTCATAATGTTCATTAACATGGGACCAAAGTTTATATTTCTCAAAATTTTCAACAATTTTAGATTGTCACAAGTCATAACTGAATTGACTATAATAATATTTGTATTTAAAAAACAAATTGAATCTCTAGTTTAAAATAATAATAAAGAATTTATAACATTAAAACAAAACTTAATTCACATGATGATTCACCAAATTGTCTCTTAAATACAAATATAACTTAATAACAAAATCTAACAAATAGTTGAAAAACCATCAATCTTCACCGACTTATTTCCTCGCCAGATTGATGTGTCTTTCAACATCATTGGAAATTTGTCAGTTTAGATAAAATTTTCTTATTATTCTTTATTTGCCTTTATCCTTTGTGGTATTTACATAATGAGCACTATTTTATTTTCTCTTGTTTCAACTGTTTCTTTATTGCACACTTTATGAAATGATTCTATTAAAGAATCATTTCTAAATTTAATAGTTATAAGACTAATTGTGCAAATAGAACACTATATGCTAAAATTTTGACAAAGTAACTTGATTGTCAAAATTATATCGCTTTATCAAGATTAAATAGTTACCTAATGTGCTCTTGAGATTTTCTTTGCTTAATAATCCGAATGAAATATTATCTCTCCGACGAGAGCTTATTTTTCGCTTTATTGCTTTAGAAGCACTTTAATTTAAGCAAAGAAAATATGACAAAAAATTGTGTCATCTTAAATAATACCTCAAATGTCTCTGGGATTCAAAACTTTATGATCATGACCTATATCATTCGGAGTATACTCGCCTTTTATACTTGAGTCTCACTTTAAAGTTACCGAATAGTGAGAGAATTTGAGTTTCTCCATCTTGACATAAGTTTAGATCCAAGAACACAATATTCTTCCTTTATTTCTAAGCGCTAGAATTTTAAGAATTTAAAATTCTAACATGATTTTGCAGATACATAAACTATATTAGTTTATATAGAACTAAAAAATTACTCACCAAAATACCTAATACACCATTGATGTCAAGCCCTTAAAAAATAACATCAATTGCTAGTGGTATTTCATGACAATGATCAAACACTGACGATCAATATTAAAAAATAATAAATCCTTATAATCGTCACATGTTTACCATTATAAGTGTGAATGCAATTCACTAAATACTTATGTGGATTTACACTAACACGTCTTTATTAGGCACATCAATAAATTATGATAGAGACATGCTCAACTTTATTTGTAAATTATAAGACAAACAAGATACCAAACGCACCATCAATCCCCAATCTTTGATTGTAAGAATTAACTGCAAGCGGTACTCTCAACGTAATGATCAAATGTTGGTAATAAGTCCTGTCAGATAATGTGCGCCTTTGACACCAGCCATTACCCACATGGATAAACTTAATAATTACCACACATTTACCATCACAGGTATGTATATTATTCGGCCAAACTGCACGTCTTCCTTTTGGCCGACTGTAACAGCTCGCATGAATAATCTCATACTACATCTTTTATAATTTCAATTGAATATAGTCTACGCACTGGAGGTTGCTTTATGCAACTTTTTGTTTCGACAAACTCAATCAAAATTACTAGACAATTTAATAAATTGAATATATATGCATGTAATTATTCGACCGAACTGTGTCTACCTTTTGGTAGACCAAAATAGTTTGTATGAATAATTTTATACATCCTTATGTGATTCTAATTGAATCAAATCTACGCAACAGAGGTTACTTTTGCAACTTGTTGTTTCAACCAACTCATTCAAAATCACCTGACAATTTATTAAATCAAATGGGAAAATCTTAAATTTACAAGGCACTACCCACAAAAATGTAGGCTGTATTCCTTTATGACACCGCATAATAATCATAAGATTATTCGGCATCCCTTAATGTGAGAACAAACTCACAAGCAAACTGAAATTGATATGAGATATGTCCAAAGAGCATGATAAAAGGAAATTATTGTAGTAACATAATAACAATAAACTCAAACATCATAATCATGCTATAAACCAAATATTTAATTTTAAATAAAAATTAAATCTTTATATATAACAAAAAAAAATTAATTAATTCATGCCACAATTGATTCACATACTCAATGATTCTTTAAACAAATAGACAAATAATTCTAGAATGATATTTTCCAAAATAGAGGAAAACAAAACTTTAAATTCTATAAATAAACAAATAACTATAGAATCTATATTTTCCCAAAATTTAAAGAATCAAACACTTTATTTTCTGTACATAACAAACTGGATCAAAATATTTTGAGAATCCTTATTAATTGCTATTTAACGGCAATTGATTTTCTAAAAAATATATATAATAACCAAATATATATGTATATATTGAATCTTTATATGCCTTCTCAAAATAAATCTTAAGTACAAGATGAATCAATTCATAATTTCAAATCAAATATCTTTATTTGCTAACAACATATTTGTAGTTGCAATAACAGTGGCCAAATAGTTAAACCCAAAACAACAACTTCATAGCTGAAGTCAAACCGAAAATTTGATTTGAAAAACCGAATAACCATTAAATTAAAATCCTTATTTAAAAAATTAAATCTTTCCAATTTCAAAACAAATCATAATTGCCTAAAAGCCAAACCCTTAATTTTAGGCAACAAACTTTATAAATGAGTATCCGAAAATTTGATTTGAAAAACTTAATTGCCAAAATTAACTCTAATTCCTTATTTTTAGACAATAAACTTTATAAATAAGGAAAACCAAATATCTAATTTAGAAAAATTAGTTAAAAACACCGAAAACTTTAATTTTATTTTCAGAATAAATCAAATCAACTTTAAATCTTTATTTGCTATAACAATAGCAACTTTATAGATAAATTAAATTGAAAGAATTGATTTTATTTTAACACTGAACCAGAATGAAGCAAAGGCAATATCAGTATCACGTTCCAAAACCGAAAGAACATTCCTCTGACCTTAATTTTCTTAATTTGCATTACTATACAATGATCCTTAATTACTGGTTCAAGTTCCGTATCATGTACCAACTGAATAAAAAATCCAAAAAAAAAAAAAAACCTTATATCATGCGTTTATATATACATACATTCAATATATATAACAAACAATGATACACTATATTCACGTTTCCAGCAAAAGAAAATTAAAAAGCATTCATTCTTTCACTTATCACCTAAGCCCATTGATCTTGGTTTTACTTGTCAAAATTATAGTAATAGATAATCAACGAGAAATCACTGCAATGCCTACTAAATAGTATATTCCAGTAATTAAACTATAAATCTGGGTAGAGTAACAAATAAGTACATGATCGCCCAAATATATACAAAGCCACCGAAACTTTATTTTACCTAATTCAAATTAGGGTTCATATTATAGAAGCGAAATCCAATCCCAATAAAACAACATGAAGACCGGCTCTGATACCAATTGTTAGAATTAACTTAATAATTTAATCATATACATGCTCTTAATAACAAAGATTAAATCTATAATCTTACTTTAGTGCGGAAGCCAAATAAACACAAGCATGTATATAAAACAGGATCTACGACATGTTGATTTATCAAAGATCATAGTAATAGGAATACCTGGATGACGAATCCATTAGATGAACTAACCGTTATAATCCTGAAACACAAAGAGAGACGGACGACGAGCATCCGCTGGCTTGTGGTTCTTCCTCAACCAGGACTCCTTATGCCTTTAGGACTCTTCTGATGGGGAGAAGAGTCAATATGCAGTGTGTCCGGTATATTGGGGACCATAGCCTATATATAGTGTGATGGCCAATTAGGATTCCCATTATTCCGAAATGGGCCATCCTGACATCCACTCATATTGAGCCCATATCCAATTAATTAATTAATTATAAATAGAAATCTAATTAGTCTTTTACTTCATTTGATCACTTAATCAATTAAGGCTCTCAATTGATAAATAGCTAATCTATATATATAATTCCTAAATAGTTCTCCTAACCCTAATCCACTTAGACCAATCAAATTGTTTCATTTAGCCACATCATCTATATTATTATTATTATTATTATTATTATTATTAGTTATTATTATTATTATTGTCATCTCTATAGTTTTCATATTCTACATTTATATACTTATGGCTTTTTAATATACACTCACTCAAGCTTTTACTTAGCCTTTACTTTTTTTGGTGAATATAATAATTTCTGCTTACTATATTATAATAAGGAGAATACAAAAATACACACTAATTAACTTTGTAACTCTCGGTAATATATTTTTCATCTCTTAAGTCACAATTCAATTTTCATCCATTGGACTTTTCTACCAATATTTTAATATATAGCTTACAACTATTTTAATTTGTATCCTATTCATATTTTCCTAACTAACCATTACGAATGTTAGAAACAAATATTTTCATCCCCTGGTGCTTAGTCATGTGCTTAATAAGATTACCATTTGTTTTTCCGGTTGAATGTGAGAATAGATTTTTTCATATCTTATAATATGCAATTTCTCTTTCCATTATCTTGCCTCTTCATCTTCTGTGCATCAGGTATAAATACTTATGTTATTTTCTAAAACCATGATTTGTTGTAGTTATTTTATTTTTTGCAAAAATTAACTTTTTGCATAACAAATAAAATTAAGAGAATTTGACATTTTTTGTTTGTTGCAGATCATACATTCAACTTTTGTGTTGCAGATCATTTATAGGTTTAGTTAATTGTTACTGTATATGTGTGTTTATATTCTATTATGATACAAATTAAATAATATATACTTTATTTTTAATTGAATTATGTAATAGTTGTTTTACTTTCCTTTCCTTTATTTTTTTTATTTATTCATTTTTTTTATTGATATACTTATTTTTATAATTTTTTATTTTAGGCTTTGGGTCATCATCTCTTACTCAAACGAACTGAACTGTGAGGTTGATGCTCTTCACATATATGTCCCTTTGGAATATTTTTAAAAGGTATGTACCCTTTAATTTTATTTGTTTTATTTGAGTTTTTCTAATTCTGTCACTATTTATATGCCAATTGTGTGACTTAGATTTTGTCACATATCTTTTCATCCAATCCTTTGTGTGTTTTGAAATAGATTTATATGTTGTGCGGAGATATATCATATTACTCCTGTATATATAAATTTTAGATAGTCATTCTGTTACTCATGTAAAGTAAACCATAATCCTTAAACCAATAATATTTCTTCATTTAACCACTCACTTACAATGCCACACCACTTCTCCTTAGATAATAAATCTTTTGAATTTCGGATTCTCTATTTTATTATTATTATTATTTTGATAATATGTAATGTTTCAGTTTTATGCAATTGTAAAATAAAAATAATTGCATCACACCCGTGCATCGCACGAGTAAGAGTCTAGTATAATTATATATAATGATATTTGCCCACATAATATTATTGGAATATTATAAAATATTCCAACATATGCAGCTTTGAAATTTTATATTAGATATATAAAGAGATGAATGTGCACTAGGCAAGTGGTTTATGGTTGCATTAATTATTTTGACAAACGACTTATAGCTACTTTCCCATCAAAATTCAAAAAGTAGATATTCCACCAAAAGAAACAGGTGATGACTAATTCCAACAACGCGGAGAGCACACTATCGTTGACTAAGAAAGATGGTGGAAGTGCAAATTAATTCTCTTCAACACTTACTTTTTAAGTGGAAATTTTTTAATTACACCCAAAATTTCATTATATTTTTTTATAATACCGAAACAGCCCTTTTCATATATATTACAAATATATTAAAATCGATTACCACCAAATTTACTAATTTATCCTTGTTACTTTTAACCACGTTGCAAGTTTTATATCCTTCATTATAATTTCACTAAAAAAAATATAGAATAAATATAAGATAAATATAAAAATAAAATAAAATGATATGCTTAAAAATAGAAACAAAACAGATTATAGATTGGAACAAAACAGAACAATACTCATAAAATCACTCTTATTAACTTGTGCATTTGTTTTAGATATCATTATCACATTGCTGCATAATTATGCAGACTTATGCCAAGGAACAAACCGCAAACTAATTGCAAATCATACTATATTAATATACATGAAAGAAAGTTTACCTTAGGATTTTGGCCAAAACAATGAATCAAAGCGTGGTACTCCTTAAGATCTTCAGCAGGTGTGGTTGTGGCACGTGCATTTATCTAGTTCAAATCATGATTTGTACAACGTTGGCATAGGTATTTAAAAACTACATAGGAACAACCATAACAGACAAACATGATTTGTACAAAGAAGCTTTAGCATATCCTTTTCAAAAAGTAATAGGAAAATGTAAATAATTTTCTTTCAAATTAATAGGTTCCAAATTAAACAACACAATTTGGGACAATTTTCTGAGTTTATATTCAATACAAATTCTATCTGGGGCACACAAGCAGAAGCACCTTAAGGTTTCATAGCATTAAGACCATTAAAAGAAACTAGATGACCATGAAGAATTAGGTATTTCATACTTCTTATATACATAAGTTCTAGCTAATATGAACAGAACTAAACTTCTTATATATGTGCAGCTGGAAGCCAAGAAACATTTTTACATATAAGAAAAGGTTCTATTAAACCTACATTAAAAAAAGGTAAAATAAATTGGATCGGACTATATTAGAGCATGGATTTGACTGATAAGAAAAATAACATGGAAATAGGACAGCATTACAAATAATCAGGAATCTTAAGATACTATCAAAGAGAAAATTAGAGCTAATTAGGAAAATTAACCCTATAACTACCAATCCTATTGAAGAAAACCTTCAGTACAAAATTAGATGTAATAACCTCATTATAAATCAGAAACTAGATGTTTTTGTTCATAGACTGGTACAAAATTATACTAGTAGGCATAAGACTATCATGAAACTAAAAAAAAAAACAGAACAAGAAAAATTAAATTGTGAAGGTAATCAATATTATATAGAGGGGATTACTTTGATGAAATATGTAACAGGACATGAACATCTAGCATCTAGGGAACATGCAACTAACTCATTAAATTATCTTCATGTATTTTCATTTAGGGACAAGCATCAAGAACATTTCACAAAACAGTTTACATTGAATATCTTAAACTACATAAATCAGTAAGAATTCTCACCTCAAACGAAACAGATGGAAAATTGAAATATCCGCCTTGAAGAGGTCCGCCCCTGGACGGAGGGAGTATACACGAAACTATTATTTGTGACGGATACATAAAAATTGGATAATTTATCATCGATAATTATAATCAAATTTATACATTAAATAAGTCTTACAAAAAATAGCACAATAGTTTCACTTATATTTTGACAATATTATATAATCAATTTTTAAATATTTTATTCTAAATAAATTTTCTACCATGATAATGACAAACTGTAATATCGAATAAAAGTTAGTTACCCGTACGAATGCACGAATCTTTTAAACTACTTAACTCTATAAATTCTATAATTCATATGTAAATTCATCTAACGTGGACTGCAATCTATGAAGGTGTACGTGACATTAATTTACATAGGTGTAGTAAGGACCTGCCGAAGTTATAGGCAGCCCAAACTCTAGTTCTAAGTGTCATTAGAAAACCAATTTTATAAAGTCTATTAATTAGGCAGGGCAAAATAACTCGTACCCGCCCCGCCCCGATTTTGATGGGCAAAATTCGAGTTGACTGAGTTTGAGTTCGGGTTTAGATTTTCCTCGATTTTAAAAGATGGGTTTGGGGCGGGTAATAGAGATATTGATACCCACCCCGAATCCGTCCTCGAACCCGCCCCGCTTATATCGAATTACATTTTATCATTCATAAATTAGAAACCCTTAAACAAACTCACATTACATTCATTTTTTTTTTTTGTAGATTATTACATTCATTTTTTTAAGTTGAGTATTAATAAAATTATTTTCTCTATTTATTTTCAAGTATAAATATTGTTGAAAAATAATAATTTTCTAACAATAAAATATCACATTTTATTTTTTATTAAAATGATAAAAAATTTATTTTAAAGCTTTAATTTCTTGAACCAAAGTTCCCTCACAATCTCTTGTATACCAAATGACATTTTAATACAATACCATATGTATAATATAATGCAACCAAATACAAACACAAATTATTATCCCACTACATATATATCACAGTAAAATAAAAACACACGTGAGGACTACAAGACTTGTCTAGCATACATACGGGAACACCATTAGTAAGACATAGTGCTTAGCAAGACAACTTCTGTTTAATTGCAAGCAACTTCAATATAACATCTTTTATGAGCATTCTTTGAGAAGGAAATTCTTCAGAACATGCAACTCCAGTTTCAGCAAACATCATTAGACACTGTTTAATATTGTTTTCGACAACCCGTGTCTGATCTTCGGCAAATGGAATAAGCAAACATGAATCCACTATGTCAAGAATGTCTTCTGAAATTTTCATCTTACAAAATTTATGTAGACTTAGATTCTCATAAAACATGTTATTTGTTGGCTTCTTTCCAGTGAGCATTTCCAACAACAGAATCCCATAACTGTAGATATCTCCCTCTGGTGATACTGGACCACCTGCTCCATACTCTTTTCAAACAACAAATAACGACTGTTTAGGCAAAATTGAACGAAGGTGTATATATAAAATTCTATAACAATGAATTAATGGGACAATTGTTATAGTGAGGCTAAAAAAATTTAGCTTCATATAGCTAAATAGAGATATGACAATGATTTAATTCAACGCGAATATTATACTACAAAGGATGTGTTTTTCAATCATACTCTCAGATTTTGTCAGATTACTGATCATCACTAGACTATTTAATCAACCTCGGATAAAATGACAAGTAAGGGATAGAAAGAACTTACCAGGAGGAACATATCCTATAGTTCCCTTAATTATTGTGGAGGAACTAACTTGATCATTATTTGAATGTCCTATCCCTCCATGAATGAGCCTTGCTAAGCCAAAGTCTCCCAAGTGGGCTACAAAGTCATCATCAAGAAGAACATTGCTTGGCTTAATATCACAGTGAACTACGGCTTGCTCTGTATCATCGTGTAGATAATCAAGTGCATGAGCTACATCAATAGCAATGTCTACCCTTTGTTTGAAGCTGAGATTATGATTGCCAGACCCTTCACTATCATACAATAACTTTTCTAGACTCCCATTAGGCATGAACTCGAAAACTATAGCTTTAAAGTCTTCACCATTATAATCAACACTTGAACAACAAGTTAGGACCTTGACAAGATTCCGGTGCTTCATATTTGCTAGAGCTTTGCATTCTGCCATGAAACTCTTTGCTGCTCCACGTGTTTGAAGATTCAACACCTTTACAACGATAGGTCTTTCAAAGTGGAGAAGTGATCCTTTGTAAACAGATCCAAAGCTTCCTGCTCCTACCAAGTTAGATGAAGAAAAACCATTGGTTGCTTCATGTAATTCACCATAAGTAACCCTCAAGTTCCCGTTTTGCAAAGATGGTGAAGAAGGTAACCTTTTGGTTTTTCTCGTAAGGAAATGGACAGTTATAAAAGCTATGAAAGAGAACAAAATCCCACCAATTACACTAATGAGGATAAGTTTCTTTTTGAGAGATTTTTTGTGTTTCTTGGAAGGCGCCCTAAAACATTTAGGAAGCTTCAATTGAGGTATCCCTCCACAAAGATTCTTATTTCCAGTTAGTGAAATTGTTGTGACATTGCTAAAGACACCTCCTAAGGGAACCTCACCATAGAGATTGTTAAATGATAAGTTCAACTTATACAAATATGTTAGATTTTCTAGTTCAAATGGGATTATGCTTGAGAAATTATTGCTAGAAAGGTCTAGGATTTCAAGTGATCTTAATGAGGAGGCCAAAAAGGAAGGTATACTTCCATGAAAAAAGTTTCTCTGCAACACAAGCTCTGTTAGTGTCAAACAAGCAGCAAGTGCATCAGGAATTTCACCTGACAACTTGTTTGCATACAGATACAATACGGAAAATTGCTTCAAGTTACCAAAATCTGAAGGAATGAGACCGGTTAACGAGTTATTGGACAAGTCAAGATTTATTAAATCTTTTAGATAGGAAAATGTTTGATTAGGTATATTGCCACTCAAGTTGTTGTCAGAAGCACCAAATGATTGCAACTTTGTGCAATATCTAAGAGTAAATGGAATGCTTCCTTCTAATTCATTGGAATGCAAGTAAAGATCAGACAACACAGTAAGATTGCCAATTACAATAGGGATGTTACCAAATAAATTATTTTCTTGTAAGACCAATACTACTATATTCTTCAACATTCCAATAGAATATGGAATTGTTCCCTCAAGGAAATTTTTGCTCATGATAAAACCTGTTAGACCTATCAGTTGTCCAATTCCTTCTGGTATTCTTCCAGATATTTGGTTACTTGCCATACTAAGAAAAGTGAGATGGTTGGAAAAGTTGCCTATACGCTCTTGCAATACGCCACCAAATCTATTGTCATCCAACATTAGTTCTTGCAATACTGTACAATTGGTTAGCGAGTAAAGGAAATCCAAATCGGGAGCTCCTCCATTCCCAAAATTATTATTTCCAATGTGAAACCTGTGAAGTTTGCTTAAGGATCCCAAAGTTGGAGGTATTAGCCCATTAAAACCATTCCATGATATATCAAACCATCGCAATTTAGTGAGGTTGGATATTGAACATGGAAAAGTTCCGACAAAGTGGTTCCCTCCGACCAAGAAGGCTCGAAGGCTGGGGAAAGCAACATGTATATTTGATGGAAGATAACCGGAAAACTGGTTTTCTCCAAGGACAAAAACTTGAATATTTGACAGATTGTAAAGAGAATAAGGAATTTCTCCAGAAAAGTTATTTGAACCCAAATTTAGGTCTTTCAAATTTGACAACTTACCCAAGACACGAGGTATGCTTCCTTCCAATTGATTTCTTGCAAGTGTTATGTTTTGGAGTGATGAAATATTTCCTAGAGAAGGTGGAATAGTACCCACTAAATTATTTGCTCCAAGAAGCAACTTATTAAGCTGCATCATAGAACCAAACCATGATGGAATATGTCCAGTGAGCTGATTGTACAACAAGATAATTTCCTTAATATTGGTACAATTGCTTAGTTCAATAGGAATCTTACCATGAAACTTGTTCTTGCTCAAGTCAAGAACTTGCAACCTTTTCAAACGACCAACTTCTCTTGGAATTTCACCATGCAAATTGATGTTGGAAAGTTTGAGTTTTTTGAGAAATGTTAAATTTCCCAAGGCCGGTTCAAGAGTACCGCCCAAATTTTGATTTTCCAACTGCAAGACAAAGACTCTCATGTGGCGTCGACCACATGTAACACCCTCCCATTCACAAAAATGAAGAGATTCATTCCATGATGGAAGATAATCAGGTTCACCATTAGTAAGCTTTACTTTCAAAGAAAGCAAAGCATGTTTGTCAGTCACTGAACTCAAACTCAAAGCAAGAGCAACTGTTGTTGACAACGTAGCAAAATAGAGAAGAAACATGATATATGTCCTCATTTTGCAATTAGCTAGTGAATGTGTATTAGAAGTAGAAAACAATATTCTAGTGCTTGTTTTGAGCTATAATTTATCGATATAAAACAAAAGTATATGTAATAAGAAAATTGATATATTGTCCTCCTTAATTTATATTTTAAAAATGTTGCTTTAGTACAGTATGAATCCGCGTGAAAATGTTTGTTTTTGTGGTAAATGGTACGCTTGAAAATAACATGGACGTGTGAATTGGGGGCTAAGGTTCACTAGGAAGGAATAGAAGTATTATATGGATAGCAATAATCAAAATTATTATATTAAAATCATCATTGAGTACACGATTTGGTACCACACATATGGGATTGGATTGTCACGCAATAACTGTCCTAGTCGTCTGATCTGGAACCGACGATCGAGATTGTTTATGATTGATTTTACGATTGTGTGATCTGAACCGTCTGATTTAAAATCAACGATCCAGATCTAAAACAGTGTGAAACTGCGTGCTGCTTGTACAATAGCAAATCGAGGTCGGTCCCCATACATATAGCCTAATATGCAAGTTGGGCACTGATAGCGATTTATTGCAGTAAAAAAACTTTTTACCGTTATATTGTAGCTATTGATGATAAATTAGACGGTTCAGATTAATGCAACTCTAAAATTGCTCTAAACGATCTTGACTTTAGATTTTAAATCAGACGGTCATGATACAAAACAGTCTGAAAAAACTGTGTATTTTGACAACAGCAAATCATGTTCGGTTGGGGACTATGGCATATTGTTGGGTGACTGAATTGGAATGGAAGACTTGACTTTAAAGAGTAAACGTTTCACTAAAGAGTAATAATAATTATAACCGGAAGATAACATAATTGTTAATGCGTTATGCGTTTATTATATTACTTACTCTTTGTTTGGATAGATCTCATCTCAAGAACATGGCAAAAAAGTCAAATTATTTAGTTGCCAAATTCTTCCATTGTCTCATTATTTTTAGAACTTTAAGGGCCCGTTTAGTGTGCATGATAGGATAAAGATAAGATATGATAATAAGTTGGATAAGAATATGATTGAATAGTGACAGGATAAACACATATCTTATCATGTGTTTGATGCACATAGAATAAGAAAGATGATATCATTATTTTATCATATCCCGTGTTTAGTGCACACTTGATATTGACATGATAAAATACATGTTATATTTAAATGACAAAATTATTCTTGTGAACATAAAAGGGTCATAACTTTGACATAAACATAAATATAAATCAATCATTAGGAACAAAATATTAAAAAAAAAAGTTTGTGAAGATGAAACATCCCATTTCTATTTTTAGAGACTAAAATAAAAAAATTCACTATAATTTTAAGCAAGAAAAACTTTTTTTTTATTTTTTAAAAAATATAACAAATAAACCACGAATTAACATTTTAATCAAATAAAACAATTACAGTATAGTAATCAATGACAAATATAAATACATAGTATTATAAAAAAATTTACTGCAAGTTCGACTCCGTTCATGACTTATTCTCAGATCTTTTACTTTCAATCATAAATAATATTAAAAAAATATCGCATAGTTATTATTTTATTTCAAAGTTTGATATTAAAAATGATTTAACAATATTAGTTTTCATAAAACAAAATTGCCAAACAATAATTACTTGCATATATGTTAACCAACAACATTTTCAAACAATATACCATGCATTTATTGAAACCAACTACAAACACAAATTGTTATCACAATACATTGCAATTGATGGATTAAAAAAAAAACACATTGAAAATAAATTTTCTTATCACAGTATCAATTATTCCTAACATGGAAACTTTGATTTGATCTCATTTAGCTTAACTATAACATCTTTTATCAGCATTCGATGAGTAGGAAACTCTTCTGAACATGCAACTCCAATTCCAGCAAACATCACCAAACACTTTTTGATTTTGTTTTCAACAATTCCTGTTTGATCTTCAACAAATGGTAAAAGCAAATGTGAATCTACTATCTCAAGGATTCCTTCTGGAATTTTCATCTTGCAAAATTTGTGTAGGCTTAGATTCTCATTAAACATGTTATTTATCGGCCTCTTTCCGGTGAGCATTTCTAAAAGAAGAATCCCGTAGCTGTAGATATCTCCCTGGAGTGATACTTGACCACCTGCTCCATACTCTTTTCAACCAACAATTTCAAATATTTAGGAAAAATTGAACAAAATGTAACACTTTAATTAAAAGAATTTGAATGAGATTATTGTCAAAGTCAGGACTAAAAAATTTGAGTGGCATTGCTAAAAAAGTAATTACTTTGAAATAGTACACGTTGTAATAATTTCTATATAATCTAAACAAGAATAAATTATCATGGCTAACAATTTGATGGATAGTAATAAGCAAGAGATATAAAGAACTTACCAGGAGGAACATATCCTATAGTTCCCTTAATTATTGTGGAGGAACTAATTTGATCATTAGTTGAATGTCCTATCCCTCCATGAATGAGCCTTGCTAAGCCAAAGTCTCCCAAGTGGGCTATAAAGTCATCATCAAGAAGAACATTGCTTGGCTTAATATCACAGTGAACTACGGCTTGCTCTGTATCATTGTGTAGATAATCAAGTGCATGAGCTACATCAAGAGCAATGTCTACCCTTTGTTTGAAGCTGAGATAATGATTGCCAGACTCTTCACTATCATACAATAACTTTTCTAGACTCCCATTAGGCATGAACTCGAAAACTATAGCTTTAAAGTCTTCACCATTATAATCAACACTTGAACAACAAGTTAGGACCTTGACAAGATTCCGGTGCTTCATATTTGCTAGAGCTTTGCATTCTGCCATGAAACTCTTTGCTGCTCCACGTGTTTGAAGATTCAACACCTTTACAACGATAGGTCTTTCAAAGTGGAGAAGTGATCCTTTGTAAACAGATCCAAAGCTTCCTGCTCCTACCAAGTTAGATGAAGAAAAACCATTGGTTGCTTCATGTAATTCACCATAAGTAACCCTCAAGTTCCCGTTTTGCAAAGATGGTGAAGAAGGTAACCTTTTGGTTTTTCTCGTAAGGAAATGGACAGTTATAAAAGCTATGAAAGAGAACAAAATCCCACCAATTACACTAATGAGGATAAGTTTCTTTTTGAGAGATTTTTTGTGTTTCTTGGAAGGCGCCCTAAAACATTTAGGAAGCTTCAATTGAGGTATCCCTCCACAAAGATTCTTATTTCCAGTTAGTGAAATTCTTGTGACATTGCTAAAGACACCTCCTATGGGAACCTCACCATAGAGATTGTTAAATGATAAGTCCAACTTATTCAAAAATGTTAGATTTTCTAGTTCAAATGGGATTATGCTTGAGAAATTATTGTTAGAAAGGTCTAGGATTTCAAGTGATCTTAAAGAGGAGCCCAAGAACAAAGGTATAGTTCCATGGAAGAAGTTTCCACCCAACACAAGTTGTGTCAAATCTATGCAAGAAGCTAAATCGTTAGGAATTTCACCAGACAATTTATTTAAGCTTAGATACAATTGCGAAATATGTTTCAAGTTACCAAACTCTGAAGGAATAGGGCCGGTGAAGGAGTTGTTGGACAAGCCAAGATAAATTAAACCATCTAGATAGCCAAATGTTTGATCCGGAATATGACCACTCAATTTGTTACTAGAGAAACTTAACTCCTGCATTTGGGTGCAATTTCTTAATGAAATTGGAATGCTTCCTTCCAATTTGTTTCCAGATAGATCTAGTTGGGATAACATAGTAAGATTACCAATGACTATAGGGATGTAACCAGATAATTTGTTATCTTCAAAGCCCAATGATCCTATATCCTTAAGCTTTCTTATTGAATCTGGAATTGTTCCCTCTAGGAAATTGTTTCCAATTTCTAAGTCAGTTAAACCAATTAGTTGTCCAATTCTTTCTGGTATCACTCCATGTATTTGATTATATTCCATATGAAGCAAACTGAGATGGGTGGAAAAGTTTCCTATAATGTTCGGCAACACACCACCAAATCCATTGTCAAAAATATATATCTTTGACAATTGAGTAGAGTTGGTTAGCGATGAAAGAAAATCCAAATCATGAGCTCCTCCACTACCAAAATTATTACCTCCGATATTAAACCATTCAAGTTTATTTAATTGACCCAAAGTATGAGGTATTGACCCAACAAAAGTATTGTATGATATATCCAACATTTGGAGTTCAGTGAGGTTGGATAATGAAGACGGAAAAGTTCCGCTTATTTGGTTGCCTCCAATAATGAATTCATTAAGATTGGGAAAAGCAAGATGCATATTTGATGGAAGACTATCGAAAAGATTGTTTCCCCCAATATCCAAAACTTGAATATTTGATAGGTTGTAAAGAGAATTAGGGATTTCACCTAACAAATTATTTGAATCTAAATTCAGTATTTTCAAATTTGACAACCTATCCAAAGAATAAGGTATGCTTCCTTTCAAGTGATTTTGTGCAAGTGATAAATTTTCGAGTGATGAAACATTTCCCAGGGAAGATGGAATAGTTCCAAAGAGATTATTGGCACCGAGATTCAACTGAGTAAGTTGCATCATTGACTCAAACCATGTCGGAATTCTTCCAGAGAGTTGGTTGCTGTGCAAGAAAATTACCTTGATAGCTGTGCAATTTGTGAGCTCCATAGGAATTTCGCCATGAAGATTGTTATCGTTTAAGTTAAGAACTTGCAATCGCTTTAAACGACCAATTTGACTTGGAATTTCACCATACAAATTGACATTTTTAAGTCGTAGTATTCTCAGAAATGTTAGATTTCCCACGGATGGTCCAAGAGTACCACTCAATATTTGATTTTCCAAATGCAAGGCAACGACTCTCATATGACGACGACCACATGTAACACCCTGCCATTCACAGAAATGTTGAGACTCATTCCATGATGGAAGAGAATCTGGTGCACCATTTATAAGCTTTTCTTTCAATGCAAGCAAAGCAAGCTTATCAGTCTCTGTACTCAAAGCAAGAGCAACTGTTGCAAATGGCATGCAATACACCAATATTTGGAAACAAAAGTAGAGAAGAAACGTCATAAAAGACCTCATTTTTCTATTGCAGCTTTGATATTTTACTAGATATATGCAGCTTTGAGTTTTTATTAGATATATAAAGAGAAGTTTTGTGCACCACTAGGTAAGTGTTTTGTGGTCGAATGTGACAAATGAAACCGTCATGGCTAATTCCACGAACGTGGAGAGCACACCATCATTGACTACCTAAAAGTTAGATTCCACACATATGATATGACAGAATCCAAACTCCATAGTACATATGGGTATAATCGGATCAGAAAAATCCACTTGAACCGTCGATCCAAACCAATCCAGTTCGGCTCATTTGATTCACGAACTAACTTTTTTTTTTGGGCTACTCCACCAATTTATATGGTTCGAGAGGGTCAGTTCTAACATCAAGTGGTTCACAAGCTGACTTGATTATATATATAACCCTTAAAAATATATTTTTAAATAACCCTTCAAAAATGATTTTAAATTTATATATTTGATTTTATACATTTATATTTATAGGATTGATATTTTTTTTTCTTCAGATATATAATTAATTTTATATATTTAGATAATTGATAATATATATAATACTTTAAAGAAACTAAGACCATCTCCAATGATGTAGTACCTATTAGGTACTCATGGTACTTATTAGGTACTATCATTGGAGCAATATCCATTTGAGTAGCTAATATGTACTGGTTCTACAATAAGTATTAGTACTTATTTTGTTTTTGTGGGTCCCATTTATAATGATGTATAATTATTGGTGAGATGTGTTATTGGTAGGGCCTGTTTAGAACTTTTTAAGAGATGTTGAGTTGGAGGGATTGAGTACTTATTAGGTACTATTATTAAAAAATTATAAATGAGTGATGTGTACACGGGGTGCAGTTAAGTACTAAAAAATGAGTATCTCCATTGTGGATGCTCTAAGACAAACACTTAACAATAATAGAAAATGGAAAATAATAGAAAAAAAATTCATGTCGAACTCTTGAGTTGAGTTTCGAGTTGAAAATGAACTGAACATGAACTGAACCTAATGAGCCGAAGCGAACTGTTCGTGAACTCTAAACGAGCCAAACTCGAGCTTAAAAAAATGTTCGTATCAAACTCGAGCGAAGTTTCGAGTCGAACTAATTCTTATTGAGTCAAATCGAGTTCAGACAGGTTCGATTCGACTCGACTCATTTCCACACCTACATGATCTATATGATCAAATAAACTTTTAATATAACGGTAGATTTTATAAAATTCGTTATAGTAGTATTTGTAACTTGTACATGTGAAGTCTTTCACAATAGACTTGACCTAGAAGATAATCCTCAAGCTAACTTTAGTCCAATGGACAAGTTGGGGAGTCGTTGGGGACCATGGCTTGTTGGGTTGACCGACTAGGAATGAAAGACTTATAATAATTATTAATGCGCTTATTTGTTACTCACTTTGTTTCTTTATCAAAGTTTGTATTAGCTTATTTTTAAAATTATACAAAATAGCTTATGCAAATAAATAAGGTTTTATGTTAATTTATATGTTTCTACTAACGAAAACTGAATTTTTATAAACTATTTTTTCATAAACTACATTGACAAACTTATAATAATATATGAAAATTTATTTATTTGAGTAGCATAAGCTCAAATATAAACCGATGAAAAACGGGCCCTAAGACATTGTCAATCTTCCATTGAACACGATTATTTTACCTCAAGAGCGGACACCTCAAGAGATGCCACTCAACATGAACCAGAAGCATCCGACATCGCATCTTCACCTCGCTTTATTGGACGAGCATAAGAGAGATTGCACCTTAACTCGTAGAAAGAGCATGGGCTATCAGGGTTTTTACCTAAAAACCATTTTCCGGAGGAAAGTTTCACCTTATCCACAAGATTATCAACCGATGAAGACTCACCGACAAAGATAATATCATTCCGAAAAGTCCAAATAAACCACATAACATCATACCATATTAGAACCATACCTAACCATACTTGACGCCCCACATCCATCCCAAAAACCTCATAAACATGCATTAATTAAAATGTTAACTACCACAAGGTCTAAAATAATTTTAGTATCTTTACTTTTCTTAACCAGTATGTCAGAAATATTAGTTAGTATTTTCCTTAATTTCTTATTATATATGATGTTGGGTCTTCATTATATAATAAGATTCTCTTCAAAAAAAAAATTTAAAAAAGGTTATTAAATGTGGATAAATTTATAATTTTCTATTAAACTTTATGGTCTAGGCTTTCGGAAATATAATAAGAAATACACTATAGATTTCATTTAAATGCAAGGAAAATTTTATAATACTCCCTCCAGTTCTTTATATAAGGAACATTTTGGAAAAAAAAATTGATCTTTTTATAAGAAACTTTGATCAATTTTCAAATGTTTTAAATGTTTGATTTCACTTATGCCCTTATTTATTATGAGAGATAATATTAAAAATAAGTAAGTTAGTTGAATTAAGATTAATTAAATAAGGGTATATATGGAATAAGTTTAAACTTATAGGAGTCTTAAATGAAAATAACTATTTACAATGTGGTTTTTTGGTCTGCGTAATTTTTTTAAAGTGTTCCTTATAAAAAGGACCGGAGGGAGTACTGAATAAGAAATTATTTAAAATATATGAAAAAATATATTTTATACTTTTTTAATTATAGTATTAGAGTATTTAAGACATAAATTTATATTGATTAAAGAAATAGTTGGAATTCCCAAAGTGATACATTCTCTAAGAAAAATAGAAGTCCTTTCATTAATATTCATTTTCTATATAAAAAAAAAGTAATTTAAACATCTCTTATTAAATGCTAAGAAACTTTAATATAGAAATATGTGTCTAAAAATCCGTGTATTCAATTTGATAAAAATCAAAATACTACTTTTTTTCAATATAAGTTTTTCACTTTTGAGTTCCTTAACATGTGCCCTGAAAGCACATGTTAGCAACATTGTTAAATGCAAAATTTTAATACAAAACTTTTATATTTAATTCTCTAACACTTTATTAATGAAGATCAATGTTTGATTTACTTAAAGATATCATCATTATACCTATATTTTTGCTTTCAATAAGAATAAAATATCACTTTATTTTATTTTTGAAAAATTTGATATTAAAATGATAAAAGTAATAGTTTAAAGTTTTCTTAAACCAAAAAATCGTAACTCTATAACTGAATAAGTGGAGTATTTGGAATTTTAATCACAACTCTTATACATATAATATAAGGTTCTTATAAACTGAGTAAAGTTAATGACAACAACCAACAACATTTCTTAACAAAACCATACTAACTGAATACAAACACAAATTTTTTCCCACTATATACGTGGCAAATACAAGACTTGTCCATCATGTGAAGGTAAAAGTGCCTAGCAGTGCAACTTTTGTTTAATTTCAAGCAACTTCACTATAACATCTTTAATGAGCATTCGTTGAGTAGGAAATTCTTCAGAACAAGCTATTCCTATTTTAACAAACATCACTAGACACTCCCTTATGTTGTTTTCCATAACTCGTTGATCTTCAAGAAATGGCATAAGCAAATGTGAATCTACTATCTCGAGAATTCCTTCGTGAATTTTCATCTTACAGAGTTTGTGTAGATTTAGATTCTCATTAAACATGGTATCTATTGGTCTCTTTCCAGTGACCATTTCCAATAGTAGAATCCCATAACTGTAGATATCTCCCTCTGGGGAAACTAGACAACCTGCTCCATATTCTTTAGAAGAAAAAAAACAACAATTGCTTAGGAAAAAAGATAAAGATAGCAAACACTTTGAATTGGTATGCCATGAAAATATAAGTTAACAAATAAGTGAAAGACAGAACTTTACCAGGAGGAACATATCCTATAGTTCCCTTAGTTGTGGAGGAAATAACTTGATCATTATTTGAATGTCCTGTGACTCCATGAATGAGCCTAGCTAAGCCAAAGTCTCCCAAGTGGGCTACAATATCATCATCAATGAGAACATTGCTTGGCTTAATATCACAATGAACTACGGGTTGCTCTGTATCATTGTGAAGATAATCAACTGCATGAGCTACATCAAGAGCAATGTCTATCCTTTGTTTAAAGTTGAGATTATGATTTTCAGACCCTTCAATATTGTGCAACATCATTTCTAGACTACCATTAGGCATAAACTCAAAAACAATAGCCTTGAAATCTTCACCATTATAATCAATACTTGAGCAACAAGTTAGGATCTTGACAAGATTCCGATGCTTCATCTTTCCAAGAGCATTACATTCGGCCATGAAACTTTACAGCAACAAGTCTTTCAAAATAAGGAAGAGACCCTTTGTAAACAGAACCAAAGCTTCCTGTTCCAATCAAATTGGATGAAGAAAAGCCATTGGTTGCTTCATGTAGCTCACCATAAGTAACCCTCATGTTCCCATTTTGCAAAGATGTGGAATAAGGTAACCTTTTGGGCTTTCTCGTGAGAAAATGGACAAATGTTAAGGCTATGAAAGATATCAAAATCCCCCCAATTACACTGATGACGATAAGTTTCTTTTTGAGAGATCTTTTGTGTTTTTTAGAATGAGCCCTAAAACACACAGGAAGCTTCAGTTGAGGTATCCCTCCACAAAGATTCTTATTTCCAGTTAGTGAAATTGCCGTGACATTGCTAAAGACACCTCCTTTAGGAACCTCGCCATATAAATTGTTAAAAGACAAGTCTAGAGTATTCAAGAATGTTAGATTTTCTAGTTCAAAGGGTATTGTGCTAGAGAAATTGTTGTTAGAAATGTCTAAGATTTGAAGGGATCTTAAAGAGCCTAAGAACAAAGGTATACTTCCATTCAAGAAGTTTCTCGCCAACCCAAGTTCGATCAATGTTACACAATTAGCCAGATCCTTAGGAATTTCACCAGACAACTTATTTGAGTTTAGATATAATAATGAAAGTTGCTTCAAATTACCAAACTCTGAAGGAATGGGACCGGTCAAGGAGTTGTTTTCCAAGAAAATATATATTAAACTGTCTAGATAGCTAAATATTTGATTAGATATATCACCACTCAATTTGTTATCAGCTAAGCTCAATTTTTGTAAGTTGGTACAATATCTAAGGGTGAATGGAATGGTTCCTTGCAATTTATTGCCGGGTAGATATAGTACAGATAAGGTAGTAAGATTGCCAATACTTGTAGGAATATTACCGGATAAGTTGTTTTTTTGCATGATCAAATCTACGAGATTATTAAGCTTTCCGATTGAATGTGGAATGAGGAAATAAAGTCCAAATCGTGAGCCCTTCCACTACCAATATTATTTGTGCCAATATAAAAGAATTCAAGTTTATCTAATCGACCCAAAGTAGTAGGTATTGGCCCATTGAAATAATTCTCTCCTATATCAAAATATTGCAATTCAGTAAGGTTCGATATTGAAGAAGGAAAATTCCCAGTTATTTGGTTGGCCCCAACGTACAACTCTACAAGATTGGGAAAAATAAGATTCATATTTGATGGAAGACTACCGAATAACTCGTTTTCCCCGAGATCAAAATATTCAATATTTGATAAGTTGTAAAGAGAATGAGGGATCTCACCTGACAAATTATTTGAACCAAGAGTCAATTGTTTCAAATTTGACAACATACCCAAAGAATAAGGTATGCCTCCATTCAAGTGATTTTGATCAGCAAGGTATAATTTCTGGAGTGATGAAACATTTCCCAAGGAAGATGGAATAGTACCAACTAAATTATTGGCACCAAGATTCAACTCAGTAAGTTGCATCATCGACTCAAACCATGTAGGAATTCTTCCGATGAGTCGATTCTTGAACAAAATAATTGTCTTGATACTTGTGCAGTTAGCGAGCTCCATAGGAACCTCTCCGTCAAGATTGTTGTTGTTTAAGTCAAGAATTTGCAGTCGCTTTAAATGACCAACTTGACTTGGAATTTTACCATGCAAGAATACATTTCTAAGTTGTAGTATCCTGAGAAATGTTAGATTTCCCAAAGATGGTCCAAGAGTACCACCCAATGTTTGATTTTCCAAATGTAAGGCAGAGACTCTCATGTGACGACGACCACATGTAACACCCTGCCATTCGCAGAAATGTAAAGACTCATTCCATGACGGCAGAGAATCTGGTAAACCGTCTGTAAGCTTTTCCTTCAAAGCAAGCAAAGCAACTTTATCAGTATCTGAGCTCAAAGAAAGAGCAACTGTGGGAATGAAGTACACCAACATTTGGCAAGCAAAACAGAGAAGAAAGATGGACATAGAAGTCATCATTTTGCTACCGGAGAATTTGTTTATTGGTAAATTTTGAGGTATGATTAGAGTTATATAAAGAATTTGCTGCAGGAAAATTATGCATTAGAAAAATTGACACTACGTTACTACCAAGGTTTTAAATTGCGGTTGCGGTCGTGGATGTGGTTGCAGTTGCAGTTATTGCGAATGCGGTCATTGTGGTTGCTGCAACGGCAATGCGGTTGTTGCGGCGTGAAATCATTTTGATATTTCACAAGCTAGATAAAATGAAACTAGTATGTAACTACACTATTTAGTTTATTCCATAAACAATAATTTGAATGTATTGAAAATACACGGTTGATAGATTGTTTAAAGTAAGATTTTTCATTAATTTGACACAAATTAGGATTTGAAGATGATAAATTTTATATTTTGGTGAGAAAATTTGAACGAACATCGCCGAAAACATCTGATGCGACTTCCGATGCGGTTGTGATGCGGCCGTACATGTGAATTAAGATCACACCGCAATTTGCGGTGTAATGCAGTTGCGGTGGCTACCGCATCAGCAATACTGCGACCGCAATTGCGGATGCGGACCGCAATTTAAAACCTTGGTTACTACGGTTGAAAAAAAAAATCAATATTATAAAAACTTTGAAAAAATCAATTAAAATAACACATTGAAAAAATTGATACTATTTTTGGACTATATTATTTTATTCAACGATTTTGGTAGTACGTAGTTGATATGTGACGTTATGAGAGTGAGTTCTTTAATTGATTGACTTGACTATAGTTTGTTATTATCTTTTTTTCAAATAGTTTAATGGCTAATTAGAAATTTTATAAGTGATGGATGTCGAGGTTCGAACTCCAATCTCCACATATATTATTTAATGTTCGTACTAACTGAGTTAAACTTACGGAAACCTATAAAATTTGTTATTAGTTGTGGATTTTTACATGGGTTATACTAACTAGTGCACCTAGGGTGAAAGCACTAGCTAAAGAAACTAAAAAATAAGTTTTACATTAAAAAATATATTTTGTATGGTGGATTCTAGGATGAGAGAGCAATTAAGTCCCTCACCAGTGTACAATTAAAATTAACCATTAGATTAAATTAGGTTACATGATAACATTTTTTAGTATCACACATAATTATTAGCCATCCAACCTCCATGTTCATCAGCTTCTTCTAAAACACCGAACCCAATTATTTTCTTGTCACGGTGGTTCTCCATCTAACTGCCACCCCTAACACCAAGGTATTATTCAACCATTCCCTTTTTAATAATCGATGTCCAATCTCCATGGTTGAAAAAGTCCAATTTTCTCATTTGTGTTCATTTTTCATTTAAAGAGAAATACAATAATGTTTACTATTTCAAATCCAATCCAAATACGCGGGGGGGGGGGGGGGGTGGCCTTCTATATTCTTTTTCATTAATGTGCAAATTGAGGAGCAATTTATACCGTGATGGAAAATTCTGAGAAAAATGGATGGTTGCAGCAGTTTTGCAAAGAGGAGATACAACATTTTATTTTTGTTTATTTTTTTGGAAGAAGGTTATATAAGATCTGGTAATAAAAAAATGGACCATTTAATCTAACGGTGAAATAGTGTGGTACATCGGTGAGAGACTTAATTGCTCCCTCACCCTAGAATCCACTATTTTGTATATTTTTAAAAGATAAATTACCCAAATTTTAAATATTTTTTATCTAATTTAATTTCTTAACAAGTATTTCATAGGTACTAATTAGTTTTTTTTTTGAATGGCCTTTAAGGATTTAGGTAGTAGTTGATATATTTGATAATAGTCCAACAAGAAAGCAAACAATTAAGTTGCGGGTTTACTCCATTACTCCAATCTACAAATCAAATTAAGTTAGGGGTGGCAAAACCTATTGCTCTGTCTCACCTAACTCTTTTAACAAATAAGATAAGATAAGATGAGGGCTTTTTTTTTTTTTTTTATTCTTATATTTGGGATGAAAAAAATGGAGGAAAGGGTGTTAAATAGCAGAGGCTAAAATTGAAATCTGAAAATTTAAAGGGACCAAAATTTGAAGGAATATTAATTTTATAGGGACTAAAACTGAAAGTTGATATATTTAAAAAAAATTAAAAATATATTTAACCCTTAGAAGAATTTGACATTGATATTAAAACCTCTTGAAATTCTGTTATCATTGTTGAAAAATATTTACTGTCAACTTTTTAGTAATAATTAATAATTTTGTAATTCAAGTAGTAAATTTATCGGCGAAATAAATAATTAATAGTTTTGTTAAAATCTGCATGTTTTCTCCGGATTTTCCTGCAGATTTTTCTACGGATTTTAGCTTTAAGAACTAAAAGCAAAAACACGTCAATTTACAAGAATGAATTCCTCAAAACAAAAAAAATAAAATACAAAGACTAAAAGTAAAAACACGTCAACTTACAAGGACCAAAATATCATTTATACCAAAATTGTTTGGTAAGCCGGCCCATCAACTTACTGATAAATGGTGTGGGAACTGGAATCCCGCTTCGTGACCCCTAAAATAAATTAAATTTAATGAAGGTAGTTGTTACTTGTTACACGAGAATGAATCTTATTCAAAATAAGAGAGAAACATCTAGTTGTAAATGTACATGTACTGGTGTTGTATTTATTCTCCCTCCTTAACAGATTTTTGTTTTGATTTGGGCTTAATAAAATTATTTTGCTGCTAAAAAAAAAAAGAGAAACATGTAAAAAAATAAATGAAATAAATGTTAATGGCGGTGGGAAATTACACATTGCCATCTCATGTGAAAATAACACATGAGGGAGGGATATGATCGTGATTGTGGCCCATCATCACGCCAAATTGTTTAAATATTCGCTATGAATTATTAATATTCGCCATCTTGATAGGACCATTTATCCATAAAATAACAAGGTCATACTAGCCAAATAATAACAGATAAAAGCTATCAATGATTAAATGCAGCGGAGGAGGAGCTTCTTAATTTCGGAAATTGATTTTTTTTCTATAGGTGAAATTACAAAACTACCCTCATGTTAGTTCGTAAAGTTATAATTATTAGATATTTTAGGTTCTTAAATTACGAATATTAAACAATTTAATCCCTTAAATTACAAAGATTATAAACCGGTTGTGCACTTATAAAATAGACACTATAACGACTAAAGTGTCTAATATTTATCTCTTGTGTGACGAAAGTATTAATTCAACTTTCAAATTTAAGGGAGAAAAATAAAAAAGCAAATGCTAACGAATTCCTAGTAACAATGTTATAAGAAGTTGATATTTAGAAAATACTGATCCAGAAAAGTTCGACAACTTCCATTTATCATTATATTATATATATCAGTATAAAAATATAGTCGCACATGTTATGTGAATAGTGCACTACATGGTCAAAATGTGTCATGTTATTTTGATAGAGGGAGGGAGTACTATTATTTAGGAAATGAAACGCGCCTACTCTTGACTTCACAATTTAAAGTAAACTCCTCACTTTACATTTTAGAGGAGATAAATTAATTATCTTAAACTCAATTACTAAAATTCAGGAAGTACTAAATTAAAGTGCTCCTACAACCCATATTGGCATGACACCAAGTAAGTACCTTAAAGCCTAAGCAAAAGCCAAATGGCTTTTGAAATTGAAGGCAGAACAGAAGTAAAATTAAAGGCAGCATCAGTAAACCAAAGGCATTTGCACATAAAATTTTATTGAACTCAAGGCAAACTCGATTACAAGCTATACACTGCAAAAGCAGAGAAATAAACACAATAAAACTTAAAGCTAAAACTAAAAGACTAACCAAAATAACATTGGCTGAATAATAGTTTCTAGCATGTCAACTTCTGTTTAATTTCAAGCAACTTCATTATAACATCTTTTATGATCATTCGCTGAGTAGGAAATTCTTCAGAACACGCAATTCCTATTTTAGCAAACATCACTAGACACTCTTTAATGTTGTTTTTCACAACAAATTTCTGATCTTCAGAAAATGGCATAAGCAAACTTGAATCCACTATCTTGAGAATTTCTTCTGGAATTTTCATCTTGCAGAATTTGTGTAGATTTAGATTATCATAAAACATGCTATCTGTTGGTCTCTTTGCAGTGAGCATCTCTAGCAGAAGAATGCCATAGCTGTAGATATCTCCATGTGGTGATACTTGACCACCTGCTCCATACTCTTTACAAACAACAACAATTCTTTATTAAAAAATTTAAGGAAATGATATATGAAATTCTTAAGCATAATGGTTATAAAGAAAGCATTTGTGTGAAAGCTAAAGAGAGTAATCACTTTGAACTACGTGATAGAAAACACTTTACCTGGAGGAACATATCCAATAGTTCCCTTAATTGCGGAAGAAATGACTTGGGCTTTACTGGAATTCTCCATGGCTCCGTGAATGAGTTTAGCTATGCCAAAGTCTCCTAAGTGGGCAACAAGGGTATCATCAAGAAGAACATTGCTTGGTTTAACATCACAATGAACTACAACTTGCTCTACGTTATGATGAAGATAATCCAATGCATTAGCTACATCAAGAGCAATGTCTACCCTTTGTGTGAAGTTTAGACTAAGATTTTTAGACTCATCTTCACTGTTGTGCAACAAATTTTCCAAACTCCCGTTAGACATGAACTCAAAAACAATAGCCTTGAAATCATCACCCTTGTAATCAGCACTTGAACAACAAGTTATGATCTTTACAAGATTCCGATGCTTCATCTTTCCTAGAGCTTTACATTCAGCCATGAAACTCTTTGCAGCACCATGTGTTTCAAGATTCAACACTTTTATAGCAATAACTCTATCAAAATGAAGAAGATGCCCTTTATAAACAGAACCAGAACTTCCCGTTCCTACCAAATTGGATGAAGAAAATCCATTGGTTGCATCATGTAGATCACCATAAGTAACCCTTAAGCTCCCATTTTGCAAAGATGGTGAAGAAAGTAACATTTTAGGCTTTCTCGTGACAAAATAGACGATTAAAAATGCTATGAAAGAGATCAAAACTCCGCCAATTACACTAATGATGATGATAAGTTTCTTTTTGAGAGATCTTTTATGTTTCTTGGTAGAAACTTTAGAACATGGAGGAAGCTTCAATTGAGGTATTCCTCCACAAAGGTTCCTGTTTCTAGCTAGTGAAATTGCCGAGACATTGCTAAAGACACCTTCCATAGGAACCTCACCATAAAGATTATTAAAAGACAAGTCCAACTTATGCAAATATGTTAGATTTTCTAGTTCATAAGGGATTGTGCTTGAGAAATTATTTCTAGAAAGATCTAAAATTTCAAGGGACCTTAAAGAGGAGCCCAAGAACGATGGTATAGTTCCATGGAAGAAGTTTCCACCCAGCCCAAGTTGTGTCAATGATATGCAAGATGCTAAGTCGTTAGGAATTTCACCGGACAATTTATTTAAGCTTAGATACAGTTGTGAAAGATGGTTTAAGTTACCAAACTCTGAAGGAATGGGACCAGACAACGAGTTGTTGTACAAGTAAAGATATATTAAACCATCTAGATAACCAAATGTTTGATTGGGAATATAACCACTCAATTTGTTACTAGATAAACTTAACTTCTGCAATTGGGTGCAATTTCTTATTGAAATTGGAATGCTTCCTTCCAATTTGTTTCTAGATAGATCTAGTTCGGATAACATAGTAAGATTACCAATGACTATAGGGATGTTACCGGAAAATTTGTTATCAGCAAAGCCCAATGATACTATATTCTTAAGTTTTCCTATTGAATCTGGAATTGTTCCCTCAAGGAAATTGTTTCTAATTTCTAAGTCAGTTAAACCAAAAAGTTGTCCAATTCTTTCCGGTATCACTCCATATATTTTATTATTCTCCATATTAAGCAAACGGAGATGGGTGGAAAAGTTTCCTATAAGATTTGGCAACACACCACTAAAACTATTGTTAAAAATATATATCATAGACAATTGAGTACAATTGGTTAACGATGAAAAAAAATCTAAATCATGAGCTCCTCCACTCCCAAAATTATTACCTCCGATATTAAACCATTCAAGTTTATTTAATTGACCCAAAGTAAGAGGTATTGACCCAAAAAAAGCATTATATGATATATCCAACATTTGGAGTTCAGTGAGGTTGGATAATGAAGACGGAAAAGTTCCACTTATTTTTTGGTTGTATCCTATCAAGAATGCTATAAGATTGGGAAAAACAACATTCAAATTTTTTGGAAGACTACCCAAAAGCTTGTTCGACCCAAGATCAAAAACTTGAATATTTGATAGGTTGTAAAGAGAATGAGGGATTTCACCTGACAAATTATTTGAACCTAGAATCAGTAGTTTTAAACGTGACAACATACCCAAAGAATAAGGTATGCTTCCTTTCAAGTGATTTTGTGCAAGTGATAAATTTTGGAGTGATGAAACATTTCCCAGAGAAGATGGAATAGTACCAAAGAGATTATTGGCACCGAGATTCAACTGAGTAAGTTGCATCATTGACTCAAACCATGTCGGAATTCTTCCAGAGAGTCGGTTGCTGCGCAAGAAAATTACCTTGATAGCTGTGCAATTTGTGAGCTCCATAGGAATTTCGCCATCAAGATTGTTATCGTTTAAGTTAAGAACTTGCAATCGCTTTAAACGACCAATTTGACTTGGAATTTTACCATACAAATTGACATTTTTAAGTTGTAGTATTCTTAGAAATGTTAAATTTCCCACAGATGGTCCAAGAGTACCACCAAATGTTTGATTCTCCAAATGCAAGACAGAGACTCTCATATGACGACGACCACATGTTACACCCTCCCAATCACAAAAATGTAGAGACTCATTCCATGATGGAAGAGAATCCGGTGCACCATTTGTAAGCTTTTCTTTCAATGCAAGCAAAGCAAGCTTATCAGTCTTTGAACTCAAGGAAAGAGCAACTGTTGCTAATGGAATGCAATAGACCAACATATGGAAATTAAAGTAGAGATGAAACGTCATAAAAGACCTCATTTTTCTATTGGAGCTTTGATATATATATGCAGCTTTGAAATTTTATATTAGATATATAAAGAGATGAATGTGCACTAGGCAAGTGGTTTATGGTTGCATTAATTATTTTGACAAACGACTTATAGCTACTTTCCCATCAAAATTCAAAACGTAGATATTCCACAAAAAGAAAACAGGTGATGACTAATTCCAACAACGCGGAGAGCACACTATCGTTGACTAAGAAAGATGGTGGAAGTGCAAATTAATTCTCTTCAACACTTACTTTTTAGTGAAATTTTGTTAATTACACCCAAAATTTCATTAAATTTTTTTATAATACCGAAACAGCCCTTTTCATATCTATTACAAATATATTAAAATCGATTACCACCAAATTTACTAATGTATCCTTATTACTTTTAACCACGTTGCAAGTTTTCACTACAAGAAAATCAGTCTATACCCACGGCCATTTTTGTCATTACCCACGGCTTCACTATGAGTACATGAGATTTACCCACGGCACGAGTCCATGACATTTTGCCTCGTTGGTAACTCATTACCCAAGAAAATGCCGTGAATAAGGTTACTCACGGCCTTTCCCACGTTATTATCCAAAACTTTGCCGTGGATAATCACCCATGGCAATACCATGAGGAGGACTTTACCCACGGCTTTGCCATAGAAAACATTTCTAATACTTACCCACGGTTTTGCCATAGGAAAGTATTACCTACTGTATTGCCGTGGGTAATGTCATTTTTTTTTTACATTCATAAATAGCTGGTAGCAATTTTATGCTACTATCACGTAACTTCTTCCAATTTCATCCAACAAGATAACCAATACCAAACAAACACAAACTAAACAATAACTAAAAACTAAGCAAATTGACACTATTACAAGTGTCAAAATAAACAGATAAGACACTAACAAAGGAAGAATTGAGAAAGACAGTAAGATACATTGCATACATACAAACTCAAAAGAACCTAAGTCTTGGATTCAACTCATAAAATACTTAAGAAGAGGCCATACCATAAAATAAGCATTGAACTGCTATTTGTGTTGAATTTAGGTACATGTCTGACTGCGTACATGTAAATTATGACCACAGGACATCAATATCAGTGCAGTAGAACTAATCATCTATCAATTTGCAACATCAAAATCATCAACATTACCAACACTAAAATCACCTACATTAACATCACTTGTTTTGGCCTTGACTGTCAAATCAGTTTCAGGAGACAAAGCGGACCTAAAAGTACATGTAAAAGCATGTCAAAATCCATAAACACAGATTAAATATAAAACCGAAGAAAAGGAAAACAAGGAGTAATGTGCCAAAGATCAAAACACTTGTCGTGAGACAAGAGGACAGTAGTGGTGACGAGCTGTATCAATTTCCCAAAGAGAGCTTCCTGCTCCAAAGAAATCTTCATCAGCAAAACAAATATAGAACACAAATATAGAAATCTTAGACAATTGATACTTGAAAAATGCAAGCAAAGAAAGAAATTCAAGACAATTTGCCAATGTCCCGGTAGACTTAGAAATATATCAAGTATTGTAAATATAATCTACTTGTTATCATGAGTTGCAGGTAGAACTAGCAAATAACAATACTATGCTCTATAAATTCACTACCTACCCAAAAACCAAAATAAAATCATGACTTAAGCCATCTTAAAGATGATATATAAAAAAGGAATAAAAAAAATGATAGGTAAAAGTTAATGCATCTCAATGAAATCAACATATGATTAAGGTTTCAAGTATACAAATAAAACAAATTAAAGCAAGATATACAAATAGACCTAGAAGCTAAACAGAAGCATAAATCTCACACCAACACCAATGAATAAACATAATTAAGAACCACTTACACTTTTGCTCGATGGAAATCTCACATTTTTGCAAATCAGTACAAAAGGACAACATTCCCAACTTTATAGCTGCTAGAATGGGTGCCTTGTGAGCCTCCCCTCTATACATTTCACATTCCTCCTCCATCTTATAAAGTACTGCATAAGAAAAACAAGTAATAAATATACACTAAAATATCCAAATGGAAAATTTTGACTGAGGAAAGTACAAGTACCAACCAATACCTATCAAGACAATAAGGGTGAAAATAGAACTCCCTTTGATGAAGTTGAACATGTAGTATTGTTTCTAGATTAGTGAACCTCAATAACATAGATGGAAGAAAAGCGGTGCCACCATAGACCAAAACTATTGTAGTGAAACATAATTTTCCTTTGTAAGTATTTGAGCCTTAGATTGTAGTGAAACTATTGTAGTGAAACATAATTTTCCTTTGTAAGTATTTTCCTTATGGTAACTGGAATGTTTCCTTCCAATTTATTGTTAGATATATCTAGTGCAGACAGCACAGTAAGATTACCAATGACCATAGGGATGTTACCAGATAATTTGTTATAATCGAAGCCCAATGCTACTATATTTTTGAGCATTCCAATGGAACCTGGAATTGTTCCCTCAAGAAAATTGTATCCAATGTCTAAGTCAGTTAAACCAATTAGTTGTCCAATTCTTTCTGGTATCACTCCATGTATTTGATTATATTCCATATGAAGCAAACGGAGATGGGTGGAAAAGTTTCCTATAATGTTCGGCAACACACCACCAAATCCATTGTCAAAAATATATATCTTTGACAATTGAGTACAGTTGGTTAGCGATGAAAGAAAATCCAAATCATGAGCTCCTCCACTCCCAAAATTATTACCTCCAATATTAAACGACTCAAGTTTATTTAATTGACCCAAAGTAAGAGGTATTGACCCAACAAAAGTATTATATGGTATATCCAACAGTATTAGTTCAGTGAGGTTTAATAATGAAGACGGAAAAGTTCCACTTATTTGGTTGCCTCCAATATAGAATCGTTTAAGATTGGGAAAAGCAAGATGCATATTTGATGGAAGACTACCAGATAACATGTTTCCCCCAATATCCAAATCTTGAATATTTGATAGGTTGTAAAGAGAATTAGGGATTTCACCTGACAAATTATTTGAACTTAGAATCAGTAGATTCAAACTTGACAACATACCCAAAGAATAAGGTATGCTTCCTTTAAAGCTATTATCTCCAAATGATAATTTTTGGAGTGATGAAACATTTCCCACGGAAGACGGAATAGTACCAACTAGATTATTGACAGCAAGATTCAACTGAGTAAGTTGCATCATTGAGTCAAACCATGTCGGAATTCTTCCACCGAGTCGGTTGTTGCGCAAAAGAATTACCTTGATATTCGTGCAATTTGTGAGCTCCATAGGAATTTCGCCATGAAGATTGTTATCCTTTAAGTTAAGAACTTGCAATCGCTTTAAACGACCAACTTGACTTGGAATTTCACCATACAAGTTAACATTTGTAAGTTGTAGCATTCTTAGAAATGTTAGATTTCCCACGGATGATCCAAGAGTACCACTCAATATTTGATTTTCCAAATGCAAGGCAACGACTCTCATATGACGACGACCACATGTAACACCCTGCCATTCACAGAAATGTTGAGACTCATTCCATGATGGAAGAGAATCTGGTGCACCATTTGTAAGCTTTTCTTTCAATGTAAGCAAAGCAAGCTTATCAGTCTCTGAACTCAAAGCAAGAGCAACTGTTGCAAATGGCATGCAATACACCAATATTTGGAAACAAAAGTAGAGAAGAAACGTCATAAAAGACCTCATTTTTCTATTGCAGCTTTGATATTTTACTAGATATATGCAGCTTTGAGATTTTATTAGATATATAAAGAGAAGTTTTGTGCACCACTAGGTAAGTGTTTTGTGGTCGAATGTGACAAATGAAACCGTCATGGTTAATTCCACGAACGTGGAGAGCACACCATCATTGACTACCTAAAAGTTAGATTCCACACATATGGGTGTAATCGGATCAGAAAAATCCACTTGAACCGTCGATCCAAACCAATCCAGTTCGGCTCATTTGATTCACGAACTAACTTTTTTTTGGGGCTACTCCACCAATTTATATGGTTCGAGAGGGTCAGTTCTAACATCAAGTGGTTCACGAGCTGACTTGATTATATATATAACCCTTCGAAATATATTTTTAAATAACCCTTCAAAAATGATTTTAAATTTATATATTTGATTTTATACATTTATATTTATAGGATTGATATTTTTTTTCCAGATATATAATTAATTTTATATATTTAGATAATTGATAATATATATAATACTTTAAAGAAACTAAGACCATCTCCAATGGTGTAGTACCTATTAGGTACTTATGGTACTTATTAGGTACTACCATTGGAGCAATATCCATTTGAGTAGCTAATAGGTACTGGTTCTACAATAAGTATTAGTACTTATTTTGTTTTTGTGGGTCCCATTTATAATGATGTATAGTTATTGGTGAGATGTGTTATTGGTAGGGCCTGTTTAGAACTTTTTAAGAGATGTTGAGTCGGAGGGATTAAGTACTTATTAGGTACTATTATTAAAAAATTATAAATGAGTGATGTGTACACGTTGGGTGCAGTTAAGTACTAAAAAATGCGTATCTCCATTGTGGATGCTCTAAGACAAACACTTAACAATAATAGAAAATGGAAAATAATAGAAAAAAAATTCATGTCGAACTCTTGAGTTGAGTTTCGAGTTGAGTTTCGAGCTTAAAAAAATGTTCGTGTCAAACTCGAGCGAAGTTTCGAGTCGAACTAATTCTTATTGAGTCAAATCGAGTTCAGACAGGTTCGATTCGACTCGACTCATTTCCACACCTACATGATCTATATGATCAAATAAACTTTTAATATAACGGTAGATTTTATAAAATTCGTTATAGTAGTATTCGTAACTTGTACATGTGAAGTCTTTCACAATAGACTTGACCTAGAAGATAATCCTCAAGCTAACTTTAGTCCAATGGACAAGTTGGGGAGTCGTTGGGGACCATGGCTTGTTGGGTTGACCGACTAGGAATGAAAGACTTATAATAATTATTAATGCGCTTATTTGTTACTCACTTTGTTTCTTTATCAAAGTTTGTATTAGCTTATTTTTAAAATTATACAAAATAGCTTATGCAAATAAATAAGGTTTTATGTTAATTTATATGTTTCTACTAACGAAAACTGAATTTTTATAAACTATTTTTTCATAAATTACATTGACAAACTTATAATAATATATGAAAATTTATTTATTTGAGTAGCATAAGCTCAAATATAAACCGATGAAAAACGGGCCCTAAGACATTGTCAATCTTCCATTGAACACGATTATTTTACCTCAAGAGCGGACACCTCAAGAGATGCCACTCAACATGAACCAGAAGCATCCGACATCGCATCTTCACCTCGCTTTATTGGACGAGCATAAGAGAGATTGCACCTTAACTCGTAGAAAGAACATGGGCTATCAGGGTTTTTACCTAAAAACCATTTTCCGGAGGAAAGTTTCACCTTATCCACAAGATTATCAACCGATGAAGACTCACCGACAAAGATAATATCATTCCGAAAAGTCCAAATAAACCACATAACATCATACCATATTAGAACCATACCTAACCATACTTGACGCCCCACATCCATCCCAAAAACCTCATAAACATGCATTAATTAAAATGTTAACTACCACAAGGTCTAAAATAATTTTAGTATCTTTACTTTTCTTAAACCAGTATGTCAGAAATATTAGTTAGTATTTTCCTTAATTTCTTATTATATATGATGTTGGGTCTTCATTATATAATAAGATTCTCTTCAAAAAAAAAATTTAAAAAAGGTTATTAAATGTGGATAAATTTATAATTTTCTATTAAACTTTATGGTCTAGGCTTTCGGAAATATAATAAGAAATACACTATAGATTTCATTTAAATGCAAGGAAAATTTTATAATACTCCCTCCAGTTCTTTATATAAGGAACATTTTGGAAAAAAAATTTGATCTTTTTATAAGAAACTTTGATCAATTTTCAAATGTTTTAAATGTTTGATTTCACTTATGCCCTTATTTATTATGAGAGATAATATTAAAAATAAGTAAGTTAGTTGAATTAAGATTAATTAAATAAGGGTATATATGGAATAAGTTTAAACTTATAGGAGTCTTAAATGAAAATAACTATTTACAATGTGGTTTTTTGGTCTGTGTAATTTTTTTAAAGTGTTCCTTATAAAAAGGACCGGAGGGAGTACTGAATAAGAAATTATTTAAAATATATGAAAAAATATATTTTATACTTTTTTAATTATAGTATTAGAGTATTTAAGACATAAATTTATATTGATTAAAGAAATAGTTGGAATTCCCAAAGTGATACATTCTCTAAGAAAAAAAGAAGTCCTTTCATTATTATTCATTTTCTATATAAAAAAAGAGTAATTTAAACATCTCTTATTAAATGCTAAGAAACTTTAATATAGAAATATGTGTCTAAAAATTCGTGCATTCAATTAGATAAAAATCAAAATACTACTTTTTTTCAATATAAGTTTTTCACTTTTGAGTTCCTTAACATGTGCCCTGAAGGCACATGTTAGCAACATTGTTAAATGCAAAATTTTAATACAAAACTTTTATATTTAATTCTCTAACACTTTATTAATGAAGATTGATGTTTGATTTACTTAAAGATATCATCATTATACCTATATTTTTGCTTTCAATAAGAATAAAATATCACTTTATTTTATTTTTGAAAAATTTGATATTAAAATGATAAAAGTAATAGTTTAAAGTTTTCTTAAACCAAAAAATCGTAACTCTATAACTGAATAACTGGAGTGTTTGGAATTTTAATCACAACTCTTATACATATAATATAATGTTCTTATAAACTGAGTAAAGTTAATGACAACAACCAACAACATTTCTTAACAAAACCATACTAACTGAATACAAAACACAAATTTTTTCCCACTATATACGTGGCAAATACAAGACTTGTCCATCATGTGAACACCATTATTTTCTTATCATAGTGGTAAAAGTGCCTAGCAGTGCAACTTTTGTTTAATTTCAAGCAACTTCACTATAACATCTTTAATGAGCATTCGTTGAGTAGGAAATTCTTCAGAACAAGCTATTCCTATTTTAACAAACATCACTAGACACTCCCTTATGTTGTTTTCCATAACTCGTTGATCTTCAAGAAATGGCATAAGCAAATGTGAATCTACTATCTCGAGAATTCCTTCGTGAATTTTCATCTTACAGAGTTTGTGTAGATTTAGATTCTCATTAAACATGGTATCTATTGGTCTCTTTCCAGTGACCATTTCCAATAGTAGAATCCCATAACTGTAGATATCTCCCTCTGGGGAAACTAGACAACCTGCTCCATATTCTTTAGAAGAAAAAAAACAACAATTGCTTAGGAAAAAAGATAAAGAGAGCAAACACTTTGAATTGGTATGCCATGAAAATATAAGTTAACAAATAAGTGAAAGACAGAACTTTACCAGGAGGAAGATATCCTATAGTTCCCATAATTGTGGAGGAAATAACTTGATCATTATTTGAATGTCCTGTGACTCCATGAATGAGCCTAGCTAAGCCAAAGTCTCCCAAGTGGGCTACAATATCATCATCAATGAGAACATTGCTTGGCTTAATATCACAATGAACTACGGGTTGCTCTGTATCATTGTGAAGATAATCAACTGCATGAGCTACATCAAGAGCAATGTCTATCCTTTGTTTAAAGTTGAGATTATGATTTTCAGACCCTTCAATATTGTGCAACATCATTTCTAGACTACCATTAGGCATAAACTCAAAAACAATAGCCTTGAAATCTTCACCATTATAATCAATACTTGAGCAACAAGTTAGGATCTTGACAAGATTCCGATGCTTCATCTTTCCAAGAGCATTACATTCGGCCATGAAACTTTTTGCTGCTCCACGTGCTTCAAGGTTCAATACCTTTACAGCAACAAGTCTTTCAAAATAAGGAAGAGACCCTTTATAAACAGAACCAAAGCTTCCTGTTCCAATCAAATTGGATGAAGAAAAGCCATTGGTTGCTTCATGTAGCTCACCATAAGTAACCCTCATGTTCCCATTTTGCAAAGATGTGGAATAAGGTAACCTTTTGGGCTTTCTCGTGAGAAAATGGACAAATGTTAAGGCTATGAAAGATATCAAAAACCCCCCAATTACACTGATGACGATAAGTTTCTTTTTCAGAGATCTTTTGTGTTTTTTAGAATGAGCCCTAAAACACACAGGAAGCTTCAGTTGAGGTATCCCTCCACAAAGATTCTTATTTCCAGTTAGTGAAATTGCCGTGACATTGCTAAAGACACCTCCTTTAGGAACCTCGCCATATAAATTGTTAAAAGACAAGTCTAGAGTATTCAAGAATGTTAGATTTTCTAGTTCAAAGGGTATTGTGCTAGAGAAATTGTTGTTAGAAATGTCTAAAATTTGAAGGGATCTTAAAGAGCCTAAGAACAAAGGTATACTTCCATTCAAGAAGTTTCTCGCCAACCCAAGTTCGATCAATGTTACACAATTAGCCAGATCCTTAGGAATTTCACCAGACAACTTATTTGAGTTTAGATATAATAATGAAAGTTGCTTCAAATTACCAAACTCTGAAGGAATGGGACCGGTCAAGGAGTTGTTTTCCAAGAAAATATATATTAAACTGTCTAGATAGCTAAATATTTGATTAGATATATCACCACTCAATTTGTTATCAGCTAAGCTCAATTTTTGTAAGTTGGTACAATATCTAAGGGTGAATGGAATGGTTCCTTGCAATTTATTGCCGGGTAGATATAGTACAGATAAGGTAGTAAGATTGCCAATACTTGTAGGAATATTACCAGATAAGTTGTTTTTTTGCATGATCAAATCTACGAGATTATTAAGCTTTCCGATTGAATGTGGAATGGTTCCCTCAAGAAAATTATTTCCAATCTCTAAGTAAGTTAAACCTATAAGTTGTCCAAGTCTCTCAGGTATCTCTCCATATATTTGATTATGTCCCAACTCAAACCAACTAAGATGGTTGGAAAAGTTTCCTATAAGATCAGGCAATTCACCTCCAAATCTGTTTCCACTAAAAATGAGTGTTGACAATTGAGTACAATTGATTAACGAGGAAATAAAGTCCAAATCGTGAGCCCTTCCACTACCAAAATTATTTGTGCCAATATAAAAGAATTCAAGTTTATCTAATCGACCCAAAGTAGTAGGTATTGGCCCATTGAAATAATTCTCTCCTATATCAAAATATTGCAATTCAGTAAGGTTCGATATTGAAGAAGGAAAATTCCCAGTTATTTGGTTGGCCCCAACGTACAACTCTACAAGATTGGGAAAAATAAGATTCATATTTGATGGAAGACTGCCGAATAACTCGTTTTCCCCGAGATCAAAATATTCAATATTTGATAAGTTGTAAAGAGAATGAGGGATCTCACCTGACAAATTATTTGAACCAAGAGTCAATTGTTTCAAATTTGACAACATACCCAAAGAATAAGGTATGCCTCCATTCAAGTGATTTTGATCAGCAAGGTATAATTTCTGGAGTGATGAAACATTTCCCAAGGAAGATGGAATAGTACCAACTAAATTATTGGCACCAAGATTCAACTCAGTAAGTTGCATCATCGACTCAAACCATGTAGGAATTCTTCCGATGAGTCGATTCTTGAACAAAATAATTGTCTTGATACTTGTGCAGTTAGCGAGCTCCATAGGAACCTCTCCGTCAAGATTGTTGTTGTTTAAGTCAAGAATTTGCAGTCGCTTTAAATGACCAACTTGACTTGGAATTTTACCATGCAAGAATACATTTGGAAGTTGTAGTATCCTGAGAAATGTTAGATTTCCCAAAGATGGTCCAAGAGTACCACCCAATGTTTGATTTTCCAAATGTAAGGCAGAGACTCTCATGTGACGACGACCACATGTAACACCCTGCCATTCGCAGAAATGTAAAGACTCATTCCATGACGGCAGAGAATCTGGTAAACCGTCTGTAAGCTTTTCCTTCAAAGCAAGCAAAGCAACTTTATCAGTCTCTGAGCTCAAAGAAAGAGCAACTGTTGGAATGAAGTACACCAACATTTGGCAAGCAAAACAGAGAAGAAAGATGGACATAGAAGTCATCATTTTGCTACCGGAGAATTTGTTTATTGGTAACTTTTGAGGTATGATTAGAATTATATAAAGAATTTGCTGCAGGAAAATTATGCATTAGAAAAATTGACACTAAGTTGCTACCAAGGTTTTAAATTGCGGTTGCGGTCGTGGATGCGGTTGCGGTTACAGTTGTTGCGAATGCGGTCATTGTGGTTGCTGCAACGGCAATGCGGTTGTTGCGGCGTGAAATCATTTTGATATTTCACAAGCTATATAAAATGAAACTAGTATGTAACTACACTATTTAGTTTATTCCATAAACAATAATTTGAATGTATTGAAAATACACGGTTGATAGATTGTTAAAAGTAAGATTTTTCATTAATTTGACACAAATTAGGATTTGAAGATGATAAATTTTATATTTTGGTGAGAAAATTTGAACGAACATCGCCGAAAACATCTGATGCGGCTTCCGATGCGGTTGTGATGCGGCCGTACATGTGAATTAAGATCACACCGCAATTTGCGGTGTGATGCAGTTGCGGTGGCTACCGCATCAGCAATACTGCGGCCGCAATTGCGGATGCGGACCGCAATTTAAAACCTTGGTTACTACGGTTGAAAAAAAAATCAATATTATAAAAACTTTGAAAAAATCAATTAAAATAACACATTGAAAAAATTGATACTATTTTTGGACTATATTATTTTATTCAACGATTTTGGTAGTACGTAGTTGATATGTGACGTTATGAGAGTGAGTTCTTTAATTGATTGACTTGACTATAGTTTGTTATTATCTTTTTTTCAAATAGTTTAATGGCTAATTAGAAATTTTATAAGTGATGGATGTCGAGGTTCGAACTCCAATCTCCACATATATAATTTAATGTTCGTACTAACTGAGTTAAACTTACGGAAACCTATAAAATTTGTTATTAGTTGTGGATTTTTACATGGGTTATACTAACTAGTGCACCTAGGGTGAAAGCACTAGCTAAAGAAACTAAAATAATAAGTTTTGCATTAAAAAATATATTTTGTATACTTTTAAAAGATAAATTACCCAAATTTTAAATATTTTTTATCTAATTTAATTTCTTAACAAGTATTTCATAGGTACTAATTAGTATTTTCTTTTTATATTTAAGGATTTAGGTAATATTTTTTTTTTGAATGGCCTTTAAGGATTTTGGTAGTAGTTGATATATTTGATAATAGTCCAACAAGAAAGCAAACAATTAAGTTGCGGGTTTACTCCATTACTCCAATCTACAAGTCAAATTAAGTTAGGGGTGGCAAAACCTAGAAAAAATTCCAAAACCTATTGCTCTGTCTCACCTAACTCTTTTAACAAATAAGATAAGATAAGATGAGGGCTTTTTTTTTTTTTTTTTATTCTTATATTTGGGATGAAAAAAATGGAGGAAAGGGTGTTAAATAGCAGAGGCTAAAATTGAAATCTGAAAATTTAAAGGGACCAAAATTTGAAGGAATATTAATTTTATAGGGACTAAAACTAAAAGTTGTTATATTTAAAAAAAGTAAAAATATATTTAACCCTTATAAATTAAAGAATACCATTGAAATTGTGAATTCTTGAAACGTACGTAGTACAATAGTTTTTTTTTTTTTTTTTTTTTTGAAAACTTGGTATCCGGCCTTAGGACCGACTAATCCAAGGGGACCAATCCCACCGCCCACTTGCGGGGGCCCCATTTAAAGCCAGAGTTTTTTTGCTCTGTATGGACTTGGCCCACCGAAATTGGCACCAGTGGGAATCGAACCTGAGACCTTGAGAGGAGCATACTCCAAGGGCCCAAGCCAACACCACTCGACCAACCCAAGTGGGTTTACGTAGTACAATAGTTTATAGGTTGAAACCAAATTTATGTAGAAGAATTTGACATTGATATTAAAACATCTTGAAATTCTGTTATGCATTGTTTTGTTGAAAAATATTTATTGTCAACTTTTTAATAATAATTCAAGTAGTAAATTTATCGGTGAAATAAATAATTAATAGTTTTGTTAAAATCTGCATGTTTTCTCCGGATTTTCCTGCAGGTTTTTCTACGGATTTTAGCTTTAGGAACTAAAAGCAAAAACACGTCAATTTACAAGAATGAATTCCTCAAAACAAAAAAAATAAAATACAAAAACTAAAAGTAAAAACACGTCAACTTACAAGGACCAAAATATCATTTAAACCAAAATTGTTTGGTAAGCCGGCCCATCAACTTACTGATAAATGGTGTGGGAACTGGAATCCCGCTTCGTGACCCCTAAAATAAATTAAATTTAATGAAGGTAGTTGTTACTTGTTACACGAGAATGAATCTTATTCAAAATAAGAGAGAAACATCTAGTTGTAAATGTACATGTACTGGTGTTGTATTTATTCTCCCTCCTTAACAGATTTTTGTTTTGATTTGGGCTTAATAAAATTATTTTGCTGCTAAAAAAAAAAAGAGAAACATGTAAAAAAATAAATGAAATAAATGTTAATGGCGGTGGGAAATTACACATTGCCATCTCATGTGAAAATAACACATGAGGGAGGGATATGATCGTGATTGTGGCCCATCATCACGCCAAATTGTTTAAATATTCGCTATGAATTATTAATATTCGCCATCTTGATAGGACCATTTATCCATAAAATAACAAGGTCATACTAGCCAAATAATAACAGATAAAAGCTATCAATGATTAAATGCAGCGGAGGAGGAGCTTCTTAATTTCGGAAATTGATTTTTTTTCTATAGGTGAAATTACAAAACTACCCTCATGTTAGTTCGTAAAGTTATAATTATTAGATATTTTAGGTTCTTAAATTACGAATATTAAACAATTTAATCCCTTAAATTACAAAGATTATAAACCGGTTGTGCACTTATAAAATAGACACTATAACGACTAAAGTGTCTAATATTTATCTCTTGTGTGACGAAAGTATTAATTCAACTTTCAAATTTAAGGGAGAAAAATAAAAAAGCAAATGCTAACGAATTCCTAGTAACAATGTTATAAGAAGTTGATATTTAGAAAATACTGATCCAGAAAAGTTCGACAACTTCCATTTATCATTATATTATATATATCAGTATAAAAATATAGTCGCACATGTTATGTGAATAGTGCACTACATGGTCAAAATGTGTCATGTTATTTTGATAGAGGGAGGGAGTACTATTATTTAGGAAATGAAACGCGCCTACTCTTGACTTCACAATTTAAAGTAAACTCCTCACTTTACATTTTAGAGGAGATAAATTAATTATCTTAAACTCAATTACTAAAATTCAGGAAGTACTAAATTAAAGTGCTCCTACAACCCATATTGGCATGACACCAAGTAAGTACCTTAAAGCCTAAGCAAAAGCCAAATGGCTTTTGAAATTGAAGGCAGAACAGAAGTAAAATTAAAGGCAGCATCAGTAAACCAAAGGCATTTGCACATAAAATTTTATTGAACTCAAGGCAAACTCGATTACAAGCTATACACTGCAAAAGCAGAGAAATAAACACAATAAAACTTAAAGCTAAAACTAAAAGACTAACCAAAATAACATTGGCTGAATAATAGTTTCTAGCATGTCAACTTCTGTTTAATTTCAAGCAACTTCATTATAACATCTTTTATGATCATTCGCTGAGTAGGAAATTCTTCAGAACACGCAATTCCTATTTTAGCAAACATCACTAGACACTCTTTAATGTTGTTTTTCACAACAAATTTCTGATCTTCAGAAAATGGCATAAGCAAACTTGAATCCACTATCTTGAGAATTTCTTCTGGAATTTTCATCTTGCAGAATTTGTGTAGATTTAGATTATCATAAAACATGCTATCTGTTGGTCTCTTTGCAGTGAGCATCTCTAGCAGAAGAATGCCATAGCTGTAGATATCTCCATGTGGTGATACTTGACCACCTGCTCCATACTCTTTACAAACAACAACAATTCTTTATTAAAAAATTTAAGGAAATGATATATGAAATTCTTAAGCATAATGGTTATAAAGAAAGCATTTGTGTGAAAGCTAAAGAGAGTAATCACTTTGAACTACGTGATAGAAAACACTTTACCTGGAGGAACATATCCAATAGTTCCCTTAATTGCGGAAGAAATGACTTGGGCTTTACTGGAATTCTCCATGGCTCCGTGAATGAGTTTAGCTATGCCAAAGTCTCCTAAGTGGGCAACAAGGGTATCATCAAGAAGAACATTGCTTGGTTTAACATCACAATGAACTACAACTTGCTCTACGTTATGATGAAGATAATCCAATGCATTAGCTACATCAAGAGCAATGTCTACCCTTTGTGTGAAGTTTAGACTAAGATTTTTAGACTCATCTTCACTGTTGTGCAACAAATTTTCCAAACTCCCGTTAGACATGAACTCAAAAACAATAGCCTTGAAATCATCACCCTTGTAATCAGCACTTGAACAACAAGTTATGATCTTTACAAGATTCCGATGCTTCATCTTTCCTAGAGCTTTACATTCAGCCATGAAACTCTTTGCAGCACCATGTGTTTCAAGATTCAACACTTTTATAGCAATAACTCTATCAAAATGAAGAAGATGCCCTTTATAAACAGAACCAGAACTTCCCGTTCCTACCAAATTGGATGAAGAAAATCCATTGGTTGCATCATGTAGATCACCATAAGTAACCCTTAAGCTCCCATTTTGCAAAGATGGTGAAGAAAGTAACATTTTAGGCTTTCTCGTGACAAAATAGACGATTAAAAATGCTATGAAAGAGATCAAAACTCCGCCAATTACACTAATGATGATGATAAGTTTCTTTTTGAGAGATCTTTTATGTTTCTTGGTAGAAACTTTAGAACATGGAGGAAGCTTCAATTGAGGTATTCCTCCACAAAGGTTCCTGTTTCTAGCTAGTGAAATTGCCGAGACATTGCTAAAGACACCTTCCATAGGAACCTCACCATAAAGATTATTAAAAGACAAGTCCAACTTATGCAAATATGTTAGATTTTCTAGTTCATAAGGGATTGTGCTTGAGAAATTATTTCTAGAAAGATCTAAAATTTCAAGGGACCTTAAAGAGGAGCCCAAGAACGATGGTATAGTTCCATGGAAGAAGTTTCCACCCAGCCCAAGTTGTGTCAATGATATGCAAGATGCTAAGTCGTTAGGAATTTCACCGGACAATTTATTTAAGCTTAGATACAGTTGTGAAAGATGGTTTAAGTTACCAAACTCTGAAGGAATGGGACCAGACAACGAGTTGTTGTACAAGTAAAGATATATTAAACCATCTAGATAACCAAATGTTTGATTGGGAATATAACCACTCAATTTGTTACTAGATAAACTTAACTTCTGCAATTGGGTGCAATTTCTTATTGAAATTGGAATGCTTCCTTCCAATTTGTTTCTAGATAGATCTAGTTCGGATAACATAGTAAGATTACCAATGACTATAGGGATGTTACCGGAAAATTTGTTATCAGCAAAGCCCAATGATACTATATTCTTAAGTTTTCCTATTGAATCTGGAATTGTTCCCTCAAGGAAATTGTTTCTAATTTCTAAGTCAGTTAAACCAAAAAGTTGTCCAATTCTTTCCGGTATCACTCCATATATTTTATTATTCTCCATATTAAGCAAACGGAGATGGGTGGAAAAGTTTCCTATAAGATTTGGCAACACACCACTAAAACTATTGTTAAAAATATATATCATAGACAATTGAGTACAATTGGTTAACGATGAAAAAAAATCTAAATCATGAGCTCCTCCACTCCCAAAATTATTACCTCCGATATTAAACCATTCAAGTTTATTTAATTGACCCAAAGTAAGAGGTATTGACCCAAAAAAAGCATTATATGATATATCCAACATTTGGAGTTCAGTGAGGTTGGATAATGAAGACGGAAAAGTTCCACTTATTTTTTGGTTGTATCCTATCAAGAATGCTATAAGATTGGGAAAAACAACATTCAAATTTTTTGGAAGACTACCCAAAAGCTTGTTCGACCCAAGATCAAAAACTTGAATATTTGATAGGTTGTAAAGAGAATGAGGGATTTCACCTGACAAATTATTTGAACCTAGAATCAGTAGTTTTAAACGTGACAACATACCCAAAGAATAAGGTATGCTTCCTTTCAAGTGATTTTGTGCAAGTGATAAATTTTGGAGTGATGAAACATTTCCCAGAGAAGATGGAATAGTACCAAAGAGATTATTGGCACCGAGATTCAACTGAGTAAGTTGCATCATTGACTCAAACCATGTCGGAATTCTTCCAGAGAGTCGGTTGCTGCGCAAGAAAATTACCTTGATAGCTGTGCAATTTGTGAGCTCCATAGGAATTTCGCCATCAAGATTGTTATCGTTTAAGTTAAGAACTTGCAATCGCTTTAAACGACCAATTTGACTTGGAATTTTACCATACAAATTGACATTTTTAAGTTGTAGTATTCTTAGAAATGTTAAATTTCCCACAGATGGTCCAAGAGTACCACCAAATGTTTGATTCTCCAAATGCAAGACAGAGACTCTCATATGACGACGACCACATGTTACACCCTCCCAATCACAAAAATGTAGAGACTCATTCCATGATGGAAGAGAATCCGGTGCACCATTTGTAAGCTTTTCTTTCAATGCAAGCAAAGCAAGCTTATCAGTCTTTGAACTCAAGGAAAGAGCAACTGTTGCTAATGGAATGCAATAGACCAACATATGGAAATTAAAGTAGAGATGAAACGTCATAAAAGACCTCATTTTTCTATTGGAGCTTTGATATATATATGCAGCTTTGAAATTTTATATTAGATATATAAAGAGATGAATGTGCACTAGGCAAGTGGTTTATGGTTGCATTAATTATTTTGACAAACGACTTATAGCTACTTTCCCATCAAAATTCAAAACGTAGATATTCCACAAAAAGAAAACAGGTGATGACTAATTCCAACAACGCGGAGAGCACACTATCGTTGACTAAGAAAGATGGTGGAAGTGCAAATTAATTCTCTTCAACACTTACTTTTTAGTGAAATTTTGTTAATTACACCCAAAATTTCATTAAATTTTTTTATAATACCGAAACAGCCCTTTTCATATCTATTACAAATATATTAAAATCGATTACCACCAAATTTACTAATGTATCCTTATTACTTTTAACCACGTTGCAAGTTTTCACTACAAGAAAATCAGTCTATACCCACGGCCATTTTTGTCATTACCCACGGCTTCACTATGAGTACATGAGATTTACCCACGGCACGAGTCCATGACATTTTGCCTCGTTGGTAACTCATTACCCAAGAAAATGCCGTGAATAAGGTTACTCACGGCCTTTCCCACGTTATTATCCAAAACTTTGCCGTGGATAATCACCCATGGCAATACCATGAGGAGGACTTTACCCACGGCTTTGCCATAGAAAACATTTCTAATACTTACCCACGGTTTTGCCATAGGAAAGTATTACCTACTGTATTGCCGTGGGTAATGTCATTTTTTTTTTACATTCATAAATAGCTGGTAGCAATTTTATGCTACTATCACGTAACTTCTTCCAATTTCATCCAACAAGATAACCAATACCAAACAAACACAAACTAAACAATAACTAAAAACTAAGCAAATTGACACTATTACAAGTGTCAAAATAAACAGATAAGACACTAACAAAGGAAGAATTGAGAAAGACAGTAAGATACATTGCATACATACAAACTCAAAAGAACCTAAGTCTTGGATTCAACTCATAAAATACTTAAGAAGAGGCCATACCATAAAATAAGCATTGAACTGCTATTTGTGTTGAATTTAGGTACATGTCTGACTGCGTACATGTAAATTATGACCACAGGACATCAATATCAGTGCAGTAGAACTAATCATCTATCAATTTGCAACATCAAAATCATCAACATTACCAACACTAAAATCACCTACATTAACATCACTTGTTTTGGCCTTGACTGTCAAATCAGTTTCAGGAGACAAAGCGGACCTAAAAGTACATGTAAAAGCATGTCAAAATCCATAAACACAGATTAAATATAAAACCGAAGAAAAGGAAAACAAGGAGTAATGTGCCAAAGATCAAAACACTTGTCGTGAGACAAGAGGACAGTAGTGGTGACGAGCTGTATCAATTTCCCAAAGAGAGCTTCCTGCTCCAAAGAAATCTTCATCAGCAAAACAAATATAGAACACAAATATAGAAATCTTAGACAATTGATACTTGAAAAATGCAAGCAAAGAAAGAAATTCAAGACAATTTGCCAATGTCCCGGTAGACTTAGAAATATATCAAGTATTGTAAATATAATCTACTTGTTATCATGAGTTGCAGGTAGAACTAGCAAATAACAATACTATGCTCTATAAATTCACTACCTACCCAAAAACCAAAATAAAATCATGACTTAAGCCATCTTAAAGATGATATATAAAAAAGGAATAAAAAAAATGATAGGTAAAAGTTAATGCATCTCAATGAAATCAACATATGATTAAGGTTTCAAGTATACAAATAAAACAAATTAAAGCAAGATATACAAATAGACCTAGAAGCTAAACAGAAGCATAAATCTCACACCAACACCAATGAATAAACATAATTAAGAACCACTTACACTTTTGCTCGATGGAAATCTCACATTTTTGCAAATCAGTACAAAAGGACAACATTCCCAACTTTATAGCTGCTAGAATGGGTGCCTTGTGAGCCTCCCCTCTATACATTTCACATTCCTCCTCCATCTTATAAAGTACTGCATAAGAAAAACAAGTAATAAATATACACTAAAATATCCAAATGGAAAATTTTGACTGAGGAAAGTACAAGTACCAACCAATACCTATCAAGACAATAAGGGTGAAAATAGAACTCCCTTTGATGAAGTTGAACATGTAGTATTGTTTCTAGATTAGTGAACCTCAATAACATAGATGGAAGAAAAGCGGTGCCACCATAGACCAAAACTATTGTAGTGAAACATAATTTTCCTTTGTAAGTATTTGAGCCTTAGATTGCTTTGTAAGTATTTAATGCCATAATGAGTATTTTCAAATCCTGCATTTGTCTAATTCAGAAATTGAAGCAAGAGAGACAAATAATTCTGCACTGCCCAAGCACTAGCTCAAAGTTCCGAGACGATTAGTCCACGATGCTTCTAAAACAACACAGAGAAGACAACAACACATCTCAATCTGCAACCACAGGAAAATAATGATGCAGTAGACGAACCCAGCGACACCTTACTCGCCAACACACCAACACGCGCACCTTGACCAGAACTAAGGGCCGGTGCACAAAAACGATTTGAAAACCATTGAGAGATAGAAAATTTGAATCATTGTTTCTATACTCTCCCTTTCTTCAACACCCCAATGAAATTAAAGAAATGATGCTTCACTTCATTGTGAAACGCCACAGCTAATCCTAACCATCTCGCAATTCCATACTAAACATTTGAAAAGATTGGGCATTCGAAGAAGACACATTGAGACGATTTTGCCATTCCGCAACTGCCACAACAAGTGCAAGCATCAAGATAAATAATCCCCCTTGTCTTTTGTGAAGATTAAATCTAGAAGGGACACAAAAGTACCTGCCAAACAAAATCAGCAACCTTTGATGGAATTAATTTATGGCAAAAGCAGTAACCTTTCATTATTTTATAATATCAACAAAAACAAAGCTTAAAAGGGAGAAATTGAAACAGATTATGAAGGTTGACAAACTCGTCAAGCCAAAAGCAAATAGAAATTACAAAATAACATAATCAAAGAATTAAAATCAGATTAAAGTAGCAAGTTCAAAGTTTACAGTAGCAATACCCAGTTTTCTAGGGTTCACAGATAAAAACGCCAAAGCTGTGAGGCTCCCAAAAGTGAGTGGTTTGGTACCGAGGAGAATAGATTTTGATTTGACGAGAATAGAGTTTCGAGTTCGTAGAGTTTGATTTCTGGGTTTGAGCAGTGAACGTGAAGGGTTCGAGTTTGATGGTGAAGAGCTATCAAGTCTAAGACCCAGAAGACAACACCAGAACTTAAACACCACACATCACCCAGGCCGAAAAACGAATAAAAAAAAACCTAAACGGCAGCAAGATTATAATTATAATAAAATTCCAATAAATTAAGTAACAAAGACTAAATTCCATAAAATTTCAAGTTTCTCAACATCACAAAACAACATTATATCATTAAAGTATAAGAATAAGAAGATTGACAAGTAAGGATTAAACTCACCGTTCCAGTTGAGAGAGAAGAACAAAGAGGTTATCGGCGCTGCTGAGAAGGTCTCCGTAGCTGAGACGTCGTCAGAGATGAGTGGGTAGCCGGAGTAGAGAGCGATTGTGTTAGCGGTGCTGCTGAGATGAGCGTGTGTTCGTCGTTCCTTTCCTGAATAGAAATTTACAATGGGAAAGTGAAAAGGAAAGGCAAGGGTAAAGTAATAAGTTTTAGATAAAAAAAAAATAATTATAATTATAATTATATACGGAAATGTCGTGGGTAACGAAAATTACTTTTTATCAATACACACGGATATGCCGTGGGAACCGTTAAAAAATAAATAAAATTATATTTTATACATACATACGGATATGTCGTGGGTACCAAAAATTATATTTTATACTTACATATGGATATGCCGTGGGTAACGAAAAGTCTATTTTCACGTCAACCTTATTTTGGGTGGGAGCAACATTTTCGTGTAAAAAAGTGAGAGGGAAAGAATAGTTTTCTTATTTTTACCTTATCCATGGCCAAGCCACGGAAAAAAGCCCTGGGTAAAAAAGTCGTGGGTATGTGCAACTTTTCTTGTAGTGTTTATATCTTTCATTGTAATTTCACTAAAAAAATTTACTATTAACTATTAGGAATATAGAAATAGAAACGTAAACAATATTTTTCATAAAAACAATATACTATTAACTATTATTAATAATAATAATAATAGAATAATACAATAAAGTTAATTGCTAACAAATTTACTAAATCTTCCTAAATATTCCTAATCAAATTTCTAATTTTTTATTAAAAAATATTCCTCCGTCACAAAATGAGTGAGCCATTTTGACTATATACACTATTCACATATCTTACTTTGACCTTATTTTTCTACTAATAAATAAAAACAAATATTACATATAAGATGTTAGATTCATCTCGATGAGTATTTTCAAAATATCATATTTTTATAATTTTTACTATTATACAATTAAAAATATTAATCGCCAAAGTTATGCATTGGCATGCGTGACGCAGTCAATTGACTCACTCATTGTGGGATGGAGGCAGGTGCGGCCCCAGACACAAATAATTGGTGGGGCTAAAAAATTTAGGCACTACTCGAAAAAAAAAATCATTGATAATTCAGTTGAACAACAAACAATATATGTGAGATTTACTAATACAACATGCATATCCAAAAAAAGAACAATAAATCAAGAAACTATAAAATTTCTATTAAAAAAAAACAAACCTAAAAAAAAACCACAAAATTTCTATTCGAATAAGAAAAAGACTATAATTGTTAAATCATGCATATCACTATTGTTAGAGTCTTCACAAGATACTACCTTGGACCAAAATATATAGAACACAAAATTATACTAGCATATAGTTTATTTTGATAAACTAATTCAATTAGTTTATAACTTATTAATTTTTATTTCAATTTTACTCGTATTATCTTACTTCAAAAAATTAAATATTAATTATGTCATTTCATATTTATATTCTAGACGAATTGGTAATTTTACCCAATACTACAAACTCAATTAGTTATTCACCTTTTTTTTTGCCAAACAAAGTTAAAGTTAATTGTTATAAAATTAAACTATATATAGCTTAAAATAATACTTTACATATAATGAAATACTTAAAATCATCAATAATAGATTATGAACTAATATTTGCACTAATACTTAAACTAATATATGTACTAGGGACGTACAGTCATCAATAATAAACTCTAAACTATTATTTACATTAATATTTGTGCGAATATATATACAAAATGACTTAAAATTATTTATAAAATATTTATTTATTTATTTTAGAAAAAAATTGGGCTGTTATTTGTGACGGATACATAAAAATTGGATAATTTATCATCGATAATTATAATCAAATTTATACATTAAATAAGTCTTACAAAAAATAGCACAACAGTTTCACTTATATTTTGACAATATTATATAACCAATTTTTAAATATCTTATTCTAAATAAATTTTCTATCATAATAATGACAAATTTAAATATCGAATAAAAGTTAATGACCCGTGCGAATGGGAAAAAGTTATGGTGCATAAGGCATTTCCTTATGCATGATGCATAAGGCCTTCACAACCATTATATTTGATTTACACTTGTTATGATCCTAGCATTATTCAGCTCACCTTCGCTGTCCCAAACGCATTCTTCTCACCGTCAAATCGCTATTGCCAGTCTTGTTACTCCCGGTCAGGTTTGTCTCCGGTTACTTCTCCACCTTCTTCTTCTCTCAGATCTTGCTCTGTTTCGTCTTAATTAACAGATTGTTACATTATTCTGCATATCGCAACACCAAATTTGACGTTTTTGTACTGATTTGGTATGATGTGAAAGTTTATCAGACCTTGAATTTGAGGACCTAAAAGGGTTTATGGATCTGGGTTTTGTTTTCTCAGAGGAAGATAAAGATTCAAGTTTGGTTGAAATTATTCCTGGGTTACAAAGACTTAGAAGAAAAATGAAGAAACAGAAGAAGAAAAAGATGATTATGATGAATTTGTTGTTCAAAGACCTTATCTTTCTGAAGCTTTGGGAGGTTTATGAATGGAGAAAAAAAGAGAAACAATTGATGATGAATTGAAAAGTTCATTCTTTGAACAATGAAATTGATATAAAGAATAGTCTCAGATTATGGGCACACAGTGTTGCTTCCACTGTTAGATGAAATGAAGTTGTTCATATTTCATAATCTAATTTTTTCTTCTTCTTAAAATATACATTTTTTCTAAATAATGTCTTTATTCTTGAATTTTTTAGCTTCCTCTTGAATTGAATTCATGATAACATGTATTAAGTTTTTTGCAGGTCTGTTACTTAAACCAGATCATTAGCCTAAGCCTGTCCATTATCTCTGTGGTGGCAGAGACTCCCCTGAAATTTGGATTTAAAATGGGAACGGCGGGTTTACATCCGCTAAACCCTCGAATGACCGAATGTTGGCCGTACGCTTTGCTTACTGGTTGTTTGTCTTCCGCAAATAAAATTAATAAATAAAATTGGATTAAAAAGGGGACCGATGGGATTACATCCGCTCGTCCCTCGCTCATCCCTCGAATAATCGAACGATAAAGCTAGACAAACTAATATTAATCCTATTTGGTATTTTCGGAATCTCATCCTATTTGATATGTTAAATAGTTTCAAGATATTATACACTGAAACCATTAGTATTGTTAAATGGTTTTATATAAATACTAAGGTGAGAAATATATATATATATATATATATATATATATATATATATATATATATGCTGGTTTCAGTGCAAAATATTATTCTGGAAACCATTATGCTGGTTAAATGGTTTCAGAGAGTTAAACAGTGAAACTATTTGTATTGTAAAATGTTTTACACTAAATGGTTTAATAATTTTAAATACTGATTATTACTGAAACCATAAGTATGGTTTAATGGTTTTACATAGTTTTATATGTGAAACCAAAATAATTGTCTAATAGTTTTTTAATAAAACAGAAAACCAATGGTTTCGCCTAATGATTTATGTTAATTGTAATAAATTAAACCATAATTAGAGTACATGTTTTAGTATGTAATTTTAAATTAAAATATGACTATATAATCATCCAACACAATTAATTGAAAATATATTCTTACAATATGTACTTCAAAGGAACAAAAGTTATTATTAATTTGGCTAAAAATGCGATGAGAGAGAGAGAGAGAGGCAGAGAGAGAGAGCAACGCCGCATCTAGGGCAAGCCTAGGGCGGCCGTTCCGGTCACCGCCTTCACCGAAAGTGAGGCAGAAAAGGGATGGGGTTTCAGCTGATAGTGGAGAATGGACCGAGGTGAGACGGCGACGTTGGAAAGTGCTTCGACACGACGAAGAGGGGCTTGACAGACATCGACAGAACAGAGGACACCAGACCAATCTGCACTCAAATCCTGGACATGATAGCCCTTTCGATCAACATCACGATCTCAATTACCATGTGAAGGATCATCACCGATTAGGAAGAAGCAGTTCTCGGTACAACAGAGCGATGAATGCGGTTCACCGATCAGGCAAAAGGAATGCGCGATCCTCATCCGTCCTTCATCGTTCATGATCCGTTTCTAGAAGAGCACGGCAACGGCTGGTGTTGCCTGAAAGGCGAGGGTTAACGGCGGTGGTTAGGGAGGACGTTAATTGTTCTATTGATGGTGCAGGTCGGCGCAAAGATGGAAGGGTAGAGGAGGAAGATCGAGTGGATGGCAGCCATGATCTTGTGCAAGAAAATGAACAGAGGGAGGTGATTAACAGAGGTGTTGTGAAGGAAGGGGCTCGTTGTGATAATGGCAAGAACAAGATGCAGAATAGTGATGGTGCTGCAATTTTGGATTGTCAACAGAGGAAAGAAGTTGTTGTGCTTGATGAGTATAACAATGATGTTGGTGGTGTAACGAGGTCCGACCTTAAACGGTACGTTTCTTTTTACTTTACAAATTTTCCAGCACAAATGTCGAATTTTTATTTGAGAAAGAGCTTCGAAGTTTGTGGTGTGCTGGAGGATGTGTTTGTTGCAAAAAAAAGAAATAGATACGGTCAACCCTATGGATTTGTCAAATTTTCCAATGTTAAAAATGTGACAAAATTGATGAATGCCCTCAATAATGTCTGGTTTGGTTACTTTCGCGTCAAAGCTAGTGTAGCCATGTTTGATCGTAACGCTTCTGATTTGAGAAGGAACCCGGAGAGGATTAAGGTTGGACTGGAAAAAGGTGATAAAGTGCAATCGTCGATAGCAGGGAAGCAAAGCTCGATGAGGCAAGTAATACCCACAGGAAGCGTTAACAACTTTAAGACACCGAGACAAAATTCTAATTGTGCTGGTGCTTTAGATTTAAGGGCGGAAAAGGAAGGTAGTGTTCCCCCTGAAGGGGTGCAGGTGGGGGACATAGTTATCAAGTTAGGGGTTAGGGAGGAGGATTCATTTAAAAAGGCTGGTTCAACAAAGGTGGTAGCGCGGGCTTCGAACAAGGTTGAGCAGCCAGTTGATGTTGTTAAGGAGCGTCGAGTCTTTATGCGAAGTTATCAAACTAAACCCGACGACTCTAAATGTGCTCTCAATGTGGTAGTGGCTACAGTTATCAATGGTGAGGCGATCTCTGTGGTGCAAAATAGGATATTGGATGCGGGCTTTAATGATTTGGTTCTCATACCAATGGGTGCCGATAAGGTTTTCGTTCGCAGCATAGAGAATGCCGACGTTAAGTCTGTGATCAACAATGCTAAGGATTTTTTCAAAATTGTTTTTTCGAGTTGGACGAGATGGGATAAGGAGAATTCACCCTATCGGAGAGGGGCTTGGGTGCGTTTGTATGGCGTCCCTCTTCATGCTTGGAACGAGCAATTCTTTAAGTTGTGTGTTTTGGAATGTGGAGGGTTTCTTCGAACGGATTGCTGTGCAGCTGAAAAGAATCGACTTGATTTCGCGCGGGTTCTGATCGCTACTCCCGAACTCAACTTAATCAAAAGAAGTGAGACCGTCTTGGTAGATGGCATTCAAGTAGAGATTAAGATTGTGGAGGAGTGGGGTGTGCTATGGGAGAGGATTCTTGTCTCTTTGAAGAGGATAGCGAGGCAGAATCATCTTGTGGTGAGGGTCATGATGATCCGGAGGTTCATCGCAATATTGATATGCTAGTCAATCAAGTTAAGGAAGGACTTGAGGTGGAGGATCATAATGAATTCCAAGGCAAACAGGGTGAAGAGTCTTTAGATAAGCTTAAAGCGAATCCAGGTTCTAAGGGAGTTGGGACAATTTCAGTTGTAAGGATGGACTATCAGGAAGTGTTAGGAAATCAAGCTGATCGGGAAGAGGTGTCTCCCCCCCCTCGGGGAATGTTTTGGTTCCACCTGCTCTTCGGCCGCCTCGTGGCAAACGTACTAGTTCTTATCCTCCGGAGGTGAGGCGTTCCGTTATATCAGGGCCTTGGAGTTTGGAGTGGTTACAGGATCAGAATTATGGGGATGTGGGAGTGATTTTTTCTGCAAGTAAGAAAAGTAGAAAGGAGATTCCTCACGGACCTAGCCTTAAGCGGAAAGTGGATCAGGATCCGAGGAGACGCAAAGCAGGAGGTGTGCTTCGTCATCCAATCCATAGTCTCAAAAAGGTGGCTAGGATGCCAAGCAAGGATCGTGGTGAGGTGTTAAAGGCCCTGAAGAAAAGTGTTCGTCGGCGCAGGGGAGGAGATAGGCTTAATCGATCCTGCTCTATGAGCTGTCATGTTTCTTCCGGAGATTCAGGTTCGTCGGGGTCTGTAAACAACGATTGGATGAATTGGGTGGCTGTTCATGGTAACGACCATATGGCGGTGGATGATGTGTGGGGGATCGGGAAAGCTATCGGGGTTAAGTTTAAGGGAGACAATGTGAATATGTTCAATATTCTTTCTAGGGCGAGTAAAGGCAAGAGGAAGGCTTCAGGGTTGATGGCCGAGGCGGGGGGGGGTCGAGGAAGGATATTGGATGTTAGTGGTGTGTCTTTCTTCTTGTTGGGGAGGGGGGGAGAGAGTTTTTATGAAGATTATCTCTTGGAATATTAGAGGGCTAGGAGGCCCTGAGAAAAGTAAGATGGTGGGGGAGTTGAAACCCTTCATTCTGTGTATTCAAGAAACGAAGCTGCAAAATTGTGATACTTTTCTTAGTTCGACTCTTTGGGGTAGCTCCTCGCACGATTTTTCTTATCGTCCATCGGTTGGGGCATCTGGAGGGCTTCTAACTTTGTGGGATTCTTCTGAGGTGGATGTGTGGTCGACTGAGAGCTGAGAGCATGTGTTGTGGTGTCACGGTCGATTCTCGAAGTCAGGGGAAGAATTTTATGTGGCAAATGTCTATGCGCCCTGTGATGATGGGGCTAAGCAAGGGCTGTGGGATTCTCTTTCCGCACGGCTCCAATTGCTGGCGGGGAAGAGGGTGTGTGTGTGGGGGGACTTTAATGCGGTCAAACACATTGATGAAAGACGATCTGTTAGGGATGGGCATCGTTCCTCTGATCATATCCCTTTTAATCGGTTTATTGAAGATAACACGTTGATTGATCTTCCCCTAATTGGACGTAAGTTTACTTGGTTCAAAGGGGATGGTCACTCGATGAGCCGTCTTGATAGGTTTCTTCTTTCCGAGGAGTGGTGTTTGGATTGGCCTAATTGTAAGCAAATGGCCAAACTGAGAGGGTTGTCTGATCATTGTCCCCTGGTCTTGTCTGCGAATGAGGAAGATTGGGGGCTAAGACCGTCGCAGATGCTTAAGTGCTGGAAGGATATACCTGGGTATAACTTGTTTGTCAAAGATAAGTGGAATTCATTCCATGTGGATGGTTGGGGTGGTTACGTTTTAAAGGAAAAACTTAAGATGATTAAGGCGGCTTTAAAAGAATGGCATAAGACTCATGCTCAGAATCTTCCTAATCGTATAGATAATTTGAAAATCAGGCTTTCAGCTCTTGATGAGAAGGGGGGGGGGAAGATGATCTTTCTGAGGAGGATCTCGTTGAGTTTCATGGGGTTTCGTCTGACATTCACTCGCTCTCTAGGTTGCATGCTAGCATTAGTTGGCAACAATCTCGTTCGTTGTGGCTCAAGGAAGGGGATGCTAATTCTAAGTATTTTCATTCAGTTTTGGCCAGTCGTCGTCGAAGGAATGCTTTGTCTGTCATTCAGGTAGATGGGGTGTCGTTGGAGGGTGTTAATCCTATTAGGCAAGCGGTGTTTTCGCATTTTGAGTCTCATTTTCAGGCTCCTAGTGTGGATAGGCCTGGGGTTGACGACCTTCAGTTTAAGAAGTTAGATCCGATGGAGATTGGTGGCTTAACCAAACCTTTTTCTGAGACTGAGGTGAAGCTAGCTGTGTGGGATTGTGATAGTTATAAAAGTCCAGGCCCTGATGGTATTAATTTCGGCTTTATTAAAGATTTCTGGTTCGAACTTCGAGGCGACGTAATGCGATTTATCTCTGATTTCCACTGGAATGGCAAGTTGACGAAAGGTATTAACTCCATTTTCATTGCTCTGATCCCCAAAACGGATAGTCCTCAGAGGCTGAGTGATTTTCGCCCTATTTCGCTTGTCGGATGCCTCTATAAAATCTTGGCGAAGGTTTTAGCTAATAGGTTGCGTCAAGTGGTTGGTAGTGTTATCTCTGAGTCCCAGACTGCGTTCGTGAAGAACAGACAAATTCTTGATGGTATTCTTACAGCTAATGAGGTGGTGGATGAAGCGCGAAAGTCTAAAAAGGATATTTTGTTGTTCAAGGTTGATTTTGAGAAAGCTTATGATTCGGTGGATTAGGGGTATCTTGATGCTGTTATGGGGAGAATGACATTTCCGACTTTGTGGAGGAAGTGGATTAGAGAGTGTGTTTGTACGGCTACGGCCTCGGTGCTAGTTAATGGTAGTCCGACTGATGAATTCCCTCTTAGGTGAGGGCTTCGGCAGGGTGATCCGCTCTCTCCTTTCCTTTTTCTTCTAGCGGCTGAGGGCCTTAACGTGCTTATGGAAGCTATGGTGGCTCGAAATTTGTTTACAGGTTATAGTATTGGTGGTCAGGGGTCGGTCTCGGTGTCGCACCTTCAATTTGCTGATGATACTCTCTTGATGGGGGTAAAAAGTTGGGCAAATGTTCGGGCTTTGCGGGTTGTTTTAGTGCTTTTTGAGACTATGTCTGGCTTGAAGGTTAACTTTAATAAAAGTATGTTGGTTGGCGTTAATATCCCTGAGTCCTGGTTATGCGAAGCTGCGTCTTCTCTGTGTTGTAAAGTGGGAAAGATTCCTTTCCTTTATCTGGGTCTTCAAATTGGGGGTGATCCGCGTCGTTTGGTGTTTTGGGAACCAATGTTGACTCGTTTAAAGAACAAATTGTCTGGGTGGAAGAGCCGTTTTTTGTCTTTTGGTGGTCGTCTGGTTCTGTTAAAGTCTGTCTTGACCTCTTTACCTGTCTATGCCCTTTCTTTCTTCAAAGCTCCCTCAGATATTATTTCCTCTATTGAATCTATTTTCATTAAAAATTTTTTGGGGGGGGTTGTGAGGATTCTAGGAAAATCTCTTGGGTTAGTTGGAAATCTGTTTGTTTACGTAAGGAGTATGGAGGTTTGGGGGTTAGACAGTTCCGTGAGTTCAACATAGCGTTGTTGGGTAAGTGGTGTTGGAGGATGCTGGTGGACAGAGAGGGGTTGTGGTTTAGAGTGCTGGTAGCTAGGTATGGGCTTGAGGGAGGTAGTCTTCGGGCGGATGGTCAGAGAGCGTCGGTGTGGTGGAGGGAGATAATGCGGATTCGGGAAGGTATTGGTGAGCGAGGAGGTAGTTGGTTTAGGGAGCATGTTTCGAGGAGGGTGGGGGATGGGTCAGATACTCTTTTTTGGACCGATCCATGGTTGGAGGGGATTTCGTTACGGGAGCGGTTTGGACGACTTTTTGAGTTGGCGGTGACCAAATCTCGCTCGGTCGCAGAGATGTTTGCTTTAGGTTGGGGGGAAGATGGTGGGGCATGGGAGTGGCGGAGACGGTTGTGGGCGTGGGAGGAGGAGATGTTGAGGGAGTGTCAGTCTTTACTTCATGACATTTCTTTGCAGGATCAGACAATTGACAGGTGGCAATGGAGACTTGACCCTGACACAGGTTATACGGTCGGGGGAGTTTATCAGCTTTTGACGTCTCAGGATTCAGTTACTTTGGACGATGCAGATAATCTTATATGGCACTCTCAGGTTCCCTTGAAGGTTTCCATCTTTGCATGGCGTTTATTACGGGACAGGTTGCCTACGAGAGCAAACCTGGTTACTCGTGGCATTTTGTCTCCTACGGTTGCCACGTGTGTTTTTGGATGTGGAGCGGCTGAGTCGGCTCATCATTTATTTCTATCTTGTAGTATTGCTGGATCGCTTTGGGATTTAGTTCGCGCATGGATTGGCAGTTCCTTGGTGGATTCCACCTCTCTGCGGGATCATTTTGTTCAGTTCACGGCTTCATCAGGTGGATCTCAGGCGAGACGGTCCTTTTTGCAGCTTGTTTGACTCGCTTGTGTTTGGGTGTTATGGACAGAGAGAAATCATCGGTTGTTCAAGGGCTCAACGGGCGCACCTCATATTTTATTGGACAAGATCAAGCTTTTCTCTTTTAGGTGGTTGAAGACAACGAACATCACGTTAGCTTTGAACTACCATAGCTGGTGGTCTAGTCCATTGTTGTGTTTGGGCCTTGTATGATTTTATTTCGATTGTATTTCTCTGACTCTTTTGTAATTTTTTAGTCTTTTTCGGTACGTCTTGTGCTAGGGAGACTGTTATTGTTAATATATATCATTTTGGCTTCTTCAAAAAAAAACAAAAGTTATTATTTAATTGGAAATGGGGGGCGCGTTAGAAATTTGGGGATGCGCTAGAAATCTAGAGGAGAAAAAAAACTGGGGGGCGCGCTAGAAATCTTGGTGAGGAAATAAAACCGGGGGCTCGTAAGAAATCTAGGGAAGAAAAAGAAAAAAAAATTGGGGGTGCGCGCAAGTAATTGAGTGCGCTAAGCAAATGGGGGGCGCACAAGTAATTTGGGGGGCGCGAAAGTAATGAGGTAGCATATGGGGGCGCGCAGAGTAAATGGGGGCGTGCGAGTAATGAGGTAACATATGGATGTGCGTGGAGTAAATGGGGGGATGCGTTGAGTAATTTTCATTATTTATGCATGAAGCATAAGGAAGAGATGTTTTCTCTCCCAACCCCCCTCAATTCTTTTCTACCCCCTGAATTTTCGTTTTTGTTCTTGGGGGGTACTGCGGTTTATACGAACCGAAATAATATGACATGCTGATAAATTTCGGTAACCACTTACCGAAATCTGGGACATTTCGGTTCGCAGGTACCGAAACAATTATTTCGGTAAACTGCTACCGAAAATGGCCTAATTTCAGCGACCAACGTATCGAAATCTATGACATTTCGGTTCGCAGGTACCGAACAAGCTGACGTTCGTTTTCTGTGTACCGAAAACGCTAATGTTCGGTTCGCAGTTACCGAAATGGTCTAATATTTGGCTTCGGTGAATATAAACCGAAGTTTTTTGGCAAAAATGTTTCAAACCGCAAGGGGCAAAATTGAATTTTTGGGGGGTATAAAAGAAATGAGGGGGGTCGGGAAAGAAAACATCTAAGGAAGAAGCTTATACACCATAAACTACTTAACTTTATAAATTCTATAATTCATATGTAAATTCATCTACCGTGGACTGTAATCTATGAAGGTGTATGTGACATTAATTTACATAGGTGTAGTAAGGACCTGCCGAAGTTATAGGCAGCCCAAACCCTAGTTCTAAATGTCATTAAAAACCCAATTTTATAAAGTCTATTAATTAGGCAGGGCAAAATAACTCGTCCGCCTCGCCTCAATTTTGATGGGTAAAATCCGAGTTGACTGAGTTTGGGTTCGGGTTTGGGTTTTCCGCGATTTTAAAAGATGGGTTTGAGACGGATAATGGGGATATTGATTCCCACCCCGAATTCGTCCCCGAACCCGCCCCATTTATATCGAATTACATTTTATTATTCATAAATTATAAACCCTTAAACAAACTCACATTACATTCATTTTTTTTTTTGTAGATTATTACATTCATATTTTTAAGTTGAGTATTAATTGCGTCAAAAAAGTTGAGTATTAATCAAATTATTTTCTCTATTTATTTTTTATGTATAAATATTGTTGAAAAATAATAATTTCACAACAATAAAATATCACTTTATTTTTTTTTTATTAAATTGATAAAAATATTATTTTAAAGCTTTAATTTCTTGAACCAAAGTTCCCTCACAATCTCTTGTATACCAAATGACATTTTAATACAATACCATATGTATTATATAATGCAACCAAATACAAACACAAATTATTATCCCACTACGTATATATCACAGTAAAATGAAAACACACGTGAGGACTACAAGACTTGTCTAGCATACATACGTGAACACCATTAGTAAGACATAGTGCTTAGCAAGACAACTTCTGTTTAATTGCAAGCAACTTCACTATAACATCTTTTATGAGCATTCTTTGAGAAGGAAATTCTTCAGAACATGCAACTCCTATTTCAGCAAACATCATTAGACATTGTTTAGTGTTGTTTTCCACAACCCGTGTCTGATCTTCGGCAAATGGAATAAGCAAACATGAATCCACTATGTCAAGAATGTCTTCTGAAATTTTCATCTTACAAAATTTATGTAGACTTAGATTCTCATAAAACATGTTATTTGTTGGCTTCTTTCCAGTGAGCATTTCCAACAGCAAAATTCCATAGCTGTAGATATCTCCCTCTGGTGATACTGGACCACCTGCTCCATACTCTTTTCAAACAACAAATAACGACTATTTAGGCAAAATTGAACAAAGGTGTATATATAAAATTCTATAACAATGAATTAATGGGACAATTTGTTATAGTGAGGCTAAAAAAATTTAGCTTCATATAGCTAAATAGAGATATGACAATGAATTAATTCAACGCGAATATTATACTACAAAGGATGTGTTTTTCAATCATACTCTCAGATTTTGTCAGATTACTGATTATCACTAGACTATTTAATCAACCTTTAATCATAGGATGACAAGTCAACGTTATGAAGAAAAGTAACAAGTAAGGGATAGAAAGAACTTACCAGGAGGAAGGTATCCTATAGTTCCCTTAATTGTAGATGAATTAACTTGATCTTTACTTGAATGTCCCGTGGCTCCAAGAATGAGCCTAGCTAAGCCAAAGTCTCCCAAGTGGGCTACAATGTCATCATCGAGAAGAACATTGCTTGGCTTAACATCACAGTGAACTAGAACTTGATCTGTACCATTGTGAAGATAATCAAGTGCATGGGCTACATCAAGAGCAATGTCTACCCTTTGTGTGAAGTTGAGATTATGATTTTCAGACCCTTCAATATCATGCAACAAGTTTTCTAGACTCCCATTAGGCATGAAGTCAAACACAATAGCCTTGAAATCTTCGCCATTATAATCAATACTTGAACAACAAGTTAATATCTTTAGAAGATTTCGGTGCTTCATCTTTCCTAGAGCCTTGCATTCTGCCATGAAACTCTTTGCTGCTCCACGTGTTTGAAGATTCAACACCTTTACAACAATAGGTCTTTCAAAGTGGAGAAGTGATCCTTTGTAAACAGATCCAAAGCTTCCGGTTCCTACCAAGTTAGATGCAGAAAATCCATTGGTTGCTTCATGTAGTTCGCCATAAGTAACCCTCAAGTTCTCATTTTGCAAAGATGGTGAAGACGGTAACCTTTTGGGCTTTCTCGTGAGAAAATGGACAATTATAAAAGCTATGAAAGAAATCAAACCCACACCAATTACACCGATGATGATAAGTTTCTTTTTGAGATGTTTTCTGTGTTTCTTGGAGGGCAAATCAAAACATGGAGGAAGCTTCAATTGAGGTATTCCTCCACAAAGGTTCTTATTTCCAGTTAGAAAAATGGTTGATACATTGCTAAACACACCTCCTGAGGGAACCTCTCCATATAGATTGTTAAACGACAAGTCCATGGTATTCAAAAATGTTAGATTTTCTAGGTCACGAGGGATTATGCTCGAGAGATTATTTCTAGAAAGGTTTAAGTTTTCAAGGGACTTCAAAGAGGAGGCCAAGAACAAAGGTATATTTCCATGAAAGAAATTTCTCTCTAAATATAAATCTGTTATTGACAAACAAGCGCCAAGTTCATTTGGTATTTCACCAGACAATTTATTTGAGTGTAAATACAATACTGAAAGATGTTTCAAGCTACTAAACTCTGAAGGAATGGTGCCAGTTAAGGAGTTGCTAGACAGGTCAAGACCTATTAAACCACTTAGATAGCCAAATGTTTGATTGGGTATATCACCACTCAATTTGTTATCAGAAATTCTTAATATTTGTAGTTGGGTGCAATATCTCAGGTTAAATGGAATGCTACCTTCTAATTTATTTTTATTCAAATATAGTTCAGACAACATAGTAAGATTGCCTATACTTATAGGAATATTACCAGATAATTTGTTTTCTTGAAAGCTCAAACTTACTAGATTATTAAGGTTTCCAATTGAATATGGAATTATTCCCTCAAATGAATTGTTTTCAAAGCCTAAGTAAGTTAAACCGATAAGTTGTCCAATACTTTCCGGTATCACTCCATATATTTGATTATCCCCCATGTCAAGCCAACTAAGTTGGGTAGAAAAGTTTCCTATAAGTTCCGGCAATTCACCACCTAAATTATTTTGATGAAACTCTAGTTTTGACAATCGAGTACAATTGATTAACGAGGAAAGAAAGTCCAAATCGAGAACCCCTCCACTCCCAAAATTATTTACGCTAATAATAAGCAATTCAAGTTTATTTAATCGGCCCAAAGTAATAGGTATTGGCCCATGAAAATAATTTTCTCCTATAAAAACTCTTTCGATTTTAGTGAGGTTGGATATTGAAGATGGAAAATTTCCAGTTATTTGGTTTTCTCCTACCATGAAGTCTACAAGGTTGGGAAAAACAAGATTCAAATTTGATGGAAGACTACCAAATAACTCGTTTTCCCCGATATCAAAATATTTAATATTTGATAGGTTGTAAAGAGAATGAGGAATTTCACCTGACAAATCATTTGAAGCTAGATACAATAGTATCAAACTCGACAACCTACCCAATGAATAAGGTATCCTTCCTTCCAAGTGATTTTCTGTAAGTGACAACCTTTGGAGTGATGAAAGATTTTTCAGGGAAGATGGAATAGTACCAACTAGATTATTGGTACCAAGAAACAATCTAGTAAGTTTCTTCATTGATTCAAACCATGTGGGAACTCTTCCTGTGAGTTGATTTTGCAGCAAATTAATTACCTTGATATTTGTGCAGTTACTAAGCTCTATAGGAATCTCTCCTTGAAGCTTGTTGTTTTTTAAGTTTAGAAGTTGCAACCGCTTCAAACGACCAATTTGCTTTGGAATTTCACCATGCAAGTTGATGTTTGTAAGGTTGAGCTCCCTGAGAAATGTTAGATTTCCCAAAGATGGTCCAAGAATACCACCCAATGTTTGATTTGTCAAACGCAAAGCAGAGACTCTCATGTGACGGCGACCACATGTAACACCCTGCCATTCACAGAAATGTAAAGACTCATTCCATGATGGCAGAGCATCCGGTACACCGTTTGTAAGTTTTTCTTTTAAAGCAAGCAAAGCAAGCTTATCAGTCTCTGAACTCAAAGAAAGAGCAACTGTTGTTGCTATTGGAAGGCAGTTGTAGACCAACATTTTGATAGCAAAGCATAGTAGAAAGGTCGACTTAAAAGTCATCATTTTGCTATATATATACTACTGTTGAATTTGTATTATCGGTAACCAAATAATACCTTGTTGTTCATATGCACCTTTGAGATATGAATTATAAAGAGGGAGAAGTATGTGAATTTGGCAAGTTGGGGAACCAATGTCTATTCCAGTTGACTGACTTGGAATTGATAAAGATTTGAAATGTCTTTGTGGACTAACTATCATCACACAAAAATAAAAAGAAGACGTTAATTTTTTGCAAGAATCAAAAATATATTTTCTAACTATGGATTTTGCTAACAAATGTTTTAAGTAGACAAGTTAAAGAATTAAAAAAATATAAATTTGTGTTAATTTTTCTTCTTAAAAACCCTTATGAGAAATTGATTACACACATGTTAAGATACTAAAGTTACGATGTTGATTGACTATTTGTAAGTGTACAATTTCGTCAATTGAGTAATAAAAGATATCGATCCTCAGGGATTGCGTGATCCTATCAAAGTCACTGTGTCTATGAACATACTAAAATTAGAACACATTTTGGGGGTTTGATTGAGTAATTTGGTTTGTAAGAAAACGTCTGGAATTCAAATAGTAGACGAGTGAGGTTGGATCATCGGAACTACCTAAGCTATAATAATCGCATGCAATCAATTATATCGTATTGAATCACTCAAGTGTTACAACTAGATCAACAATATGATGAATCTCAATCTCTTGATAAATTCACCCTATCTTTTGTCGATACTTCTCCGATCTCTCGGATGAAATCTACCGACAACGGAGTAATTGAAAACGCGTTGATCGTGTGCTACACTCTATGTTTCAATCTCTCGACCGGAAACACTCAAATGCTTCATGAATTCATGTCGGATTCTAACTCATATTCTCATACATAATTAGAATCTAAAATCATTGCAAAGTTGATCAGAAATTGAATGCATTAAGAATAGTAATTAATGAAATAACACTTTGGTACAAGAGATTCAATACAATAGAACAGATTACATGGGATTACAAAGCCTAGTTCATCCTTAGATCCAACATCTATGAGGGATTTAGCTCCTCATGGTTTCTTGAGCAAATCCAAGCTTCAACTTCATGAGGAAAGCTCCCATGCTGCTGAATCTCTTGAATCTATCCACTCGAATGCAGGATCGGACTCCACTTGTTGCACAAGATCTCAGAAAATCAGTGATGAACTCCAAAATTTCGAACCCTTTTCCATAAAATGGCTTTTCAATATATACAGATTGCAACCACGCCGCGCGTCAGATCCATCACGCCACGCGTGGTTGCTTCTTCCACACTACGCCGCGCGTGTAACTGCCTCACGCCGCATGTGATTAAGTCAGAGGAGAACTTGATCTTCAGCAAGTAATTACGCCGCACGTGATTGGTACCACGCCCCCGGCGTAGTTCAATTCTCCTATCACGCCGCGCGTGGCTCTTCTCACGCCGCGCGTGATGTTGACAGTGGCAACCATCTTCTGAACAGGTAAATACGCCGCGCGTGGACAGGTCCCCACGCCGCGCGTAGTTAAAGCAGGATGGAATCTTATCTTGGTGAGCTTTCTACACCGCGCGTGATGCTTGACGCCCCCAGCGTAGTGTAAATGTATGAATTCCTGCATAATTTCCTGCTTTCTTGTAATCCAAGTAATCTTGCTTATGAGTTGATTTCTCTTGGTTTATTCATTAAAAACCTATAAAACAAGTCTAATGTTCCTTAAATAAGCATGGATATGAGAGTGTGACGATACGTCATCAAATGTCTCTTTTTATCTTCTTATATCTTATGTATTGTATTATAAGCTTGTATACACAAGCAAACCCTAAACCTAATTTGTTTTTCCTCCACTTTTATCTTGCAATTTTTATTAAAAAATAATACAAATTTCTCTTGAGTAGGATTCGAACCCCCGCTCCTCCAATGCAAGGCAATATTTTCAACCACTATGACAAATATACCAATTGTGATTAAAATTATGTGCAATAATTGATAAGCACCATCGATTTTCATAGGAAAGATTTCATACAACAATTAAACACAATCAAATTATATTGCACAGTTTAAACAATTAAAAACCGATAATTAGAAATCTAGCAAATCATCAAATCATATATTTTCTTAGTGTTTTATTTTTTGAAAAAATTTACATTTTTTTATCCTAATTCAATATTTTTTACTAATTAACTAAACATGTTAACCATTTTATTAGTTTCTTTTTTTAGGGAAATAAAAAAATTATTGGACTTAAAAGATAATTTTTTTTAACTAAACATGCTAAGGAAAATATTTCTTTTTTTATGTCTTTCTGAACTTAAAAGTTTGTTCATGTTGAGGAGTATGGTTGATCGTATTACTGCAAATATATATCAAATGTGATATTTATGCAAATAGTAGTTGACTCCAGATATATATCAACGTGACTATATTATTAATTACGAAAAATCACTGATTCACATTTGTTTATTTTGCTAACAACGTATCTTAACCTTTCCGGATCAAAGAAAATTCTTTTCTGAATGGGTTTTGGGTGTTGGCGATGGAGAAATTGAAGATGACAACGAAGATGATTTAGAACTTGGCATTCCATCAGATTTATTGATTCCAAATTCAGGTGGTCCTCTTGCTTCTATCGTCGAAAGCACATATCCCCAACTTTTACAAAACATGAACGATATAACGTATTTCCAAAATAGAGCTATATTAGCTCCTAAAAATTCAATAGTCGACACAATAAATAATTATATGTTGGATTTAATTCCTGCGTCAAGTTTGCTTGGTAAAACCAAATTTTAGCAATGCAAAACCAAATTTTCAATTTCCATTTATACCATGGCTATTATGTTTCAAATAATAATTAGACATTAATGATGATGAAAACAATTTGAAGCATATTGTATCCTTATCATTTTAGCTCATATTTATAGTCACAATTAGAATGAAAAGGAAAAAAAAAAAAAAACTATTGATGTAAAAATTCTTTGTGGAGCATCACACTTATATATATTATCAAAGAATATCATTCATACTAACACCTTTTACAATATTGACATCAAAAAAAAAATTCTTTTCACATTTCAATGACTGATGTTAACAGCTTCATCACACTTACACTTAATTTACTCAGATGTGTGCATCAATTTTCATTCTGTTTTGTGATTTATCATCTTTATTTCTGAAATCGATATTGTTTCAAAATTTTATGCTAACTTTATTGATTATTATATATATTTAAACAGGTTCTTTGAATCTCAATCCTTTATCTGATCAGGAGAAGTTGGTTAATGAATTACAAGTTAAATATCGGACCTACTGCGTTGAGTTTTGAGTAACCGAAGTTAGTACAATTCTAAATTTTTTATTAGATTTTTTTTACTATAATTCTCAATGTTGTTCTATTCTAAATTCTATTGTGTGTTATTTTTATAGGGTGCATGCATGCTAACAATACAGTTTACGTGTTTTTATCTTTTGATACGATTCATATAAAAATGTGATACTGAATATTTCAAATAATTTCACACACAACACAATTCATGATTTTGTATTTAGTTAGTGATTAGCTCTTTGTGTTTCATTTAATATGACTTTTTATTTATGTTTTTTTTTTTTGAAATGGCTAATATTATATAAACTGAAAAGTGTTGTAGCACAAGGGATGCTAAAAACACTATAGGTTACAGAGGAGAAAAAAAATTGAAAAACCTGATATACAAAATCAAGGGCATCAACCACTAAAATTTCAAAAAGCTATACCAATAAGTCATATCCAAACCGACAATGTATATACAAACCACTGCCCTGCAATATCAGAGACGAGACAACAAAACTTTTGATTTATGCGTACTTTTATATTGAAGAAACACGAACTTTTGAAAAAAAATTGTAGCTACATATTGATATTGGTATGTATCCAGTTGCACTTTACCGTTCATTGCTATAAATTAGGTTTTGCTTATATGAATTTAACCAGAATTTCAGGTGAAACTCAAAAATCTCTTTTGCTAAAATTTCTATTATGTGTTGTTTTATAGGGTGCAGTGATGCTTCCAAAAATGTTGGAGGGTCTCATATTGGATTTTGGGAATTGGTGGTAGAAACATTGGAGACATAGATGATGTTGACATTAACCTGCGTATTCCAGATGATATTCTGATATCAAGCTCAGATGATCTAATTGTTACTGTCATATATCCATCTATAATTGACAATATGAAAGATCCTATATTTTTTCATGATAGAGCCATATTTACTCCAAAAAAATTTATTGTTGACTTGATTAATGAGTACATGTTGTCATTGATAGACGGTGAAGAGAAAGTATATATTTGAGCTACGATTCTCCAGAAAATTATAATTCTGGTTTCGACAGGCCGGATGATATACACATTCCCGAATTTTTAAATACAATTACCTGTTCGAGCCTTCCAAATCATAGGTTAAAATTGAAAGTTGGAGTTCATGTTATGTTGTTGAGAAATATGGATATCCAGCTCATGGGTTGTGCAATGGAACTCGGTTGATTGTTACAAAGATGAGACAATTTATTATAGAAGGAAAAATAATATAAGGAAGCAACATAGGCGACAAAATTTATATTTCCAGATTATCCTTAACACCATCTGACGTCAGAATCCCTTTCAAATTTCAACGTCGGTAGTTTCCTATCGCTGTTTCATTTGTCATGACTATTAACAAGAGTCAGGGTCAGTCACTGAAAAATGTTGGAGTGTATCTTCCGCAATCAGTATTTTTGCATGGTCAGTTATACGTTGGTGTGTCAAGAGTTACATCGAGAAATGGTTTGAAGATTTTAATCGTTGATGATGACGGCAACCTTAAATATCACTTCAAATGTCGTTTATAAGGAAATTTTCTGTAATTTGTAGTATTGTTTGTACTTTCATATTTATGTAAGTTGATAGAAATAAATTAGACAATAAATATTTTCGATTTCTATGCGTATGAATTACTTTGTTTATTAGTCAAAATTGATATAATATTATTGATCTATAATTATTGACCCGTGCGAACGCACGGGCATGTTGACTAGTAGTAGATAAATTCAGTGTAACCTATAGGCGATATTGCATCGTAAATGAATAAGTCACATAAAAAATTAAGGGTAAATAGGATTTTACCCCCTGCAAAATAGGTCAGTTTTGCGTTACCCCTCTACAATTTTTTTTTTGTGATTACCCCCTGTAAAATGAAGATTCCATCATTTACCCCCCTCAGTCGATAACATGGATGCTGACTGGACAAAATTGATGACATGGCACGTACAAGTGGAATTAATTTATTTTATATTTATTTTTTTATTGTCAATTCATTAATGAATGTATAATTATTATTTTTTTAATTAAAAAAAACTGGAAAAAAAAGAGAAAAAAACGATAGTAATTGGGGTTGAAGGTTCATCTTCTTCAATATTGCTATAATTTCATCCTTCTCTCCAAAAAAATCAACAACAACAAAAGTTATCCCCTCTCTAGGAAAAGAAAAATCAATCAACACACCAATATACTCAACACCTAAATCTTCATCACTTACTTATTCATCATCTTCAAACCCAAATCTTCATCACTCTTTGGAAAGTTTAAATTTTTTGTTACTTTGGCTTAGTTTTGTATCGTATATATAGTTGTGGTTATAGAAGAGAAATAATTTAGGGTTGTTAATAAGATGTGAAATTTGAGAGAAATTTGGGTAAGAAGATTTTGTTGATTGTGTGGGATTTGATTTGTGATTACACTGAGAAGAAGAAGAAGAATGTTTATAAATAAATTCTATTAACAATTTTTTTTAATTTCTTTTTCTTTTTGAAAAATTAATAATTATATTAAGTTATTTATCTACATGGCACAAAAACTTTAATAAAAAATGAATGAAAAGCCACACATGCATCCCACGTCATCAATTTTGTCCAGTCAACATCCATGTTGTCGACTGAGGGGGGTAAATGATGGAATCTTCATTTTACAGGGGGTAATCATAAAAAAAAAATTTGCAGGGGGATAACGCAAAACTGACCTATTTTGCAGGGGGTAAAACCCTATTTACCCAAAAATTAATTCAAAAATGAAATGAGGGACCAAAATTTAGAATAAAGGTAAATTGGGGAAAAAAACTGATTTGTAAAATAAGGGACCGAACTTTTTTTTTCCTGAAAATAAGGGCACCAAAAATTATTTAAACCAAAAATAAAAGATGAGTACCATCCCTTTTTAAGTGTTGCTTTTAACCACTCCCTATGAAGTACGAACACGGACACGCCGACACTGTTAATGTAAAAATCATAGGACAACGACACTGCTATATATTTATAAAAAATCCAAATTGATAATCAAAATATATACTTGTGCATCAAAGTTGAGCAAATTATTTCATTCAGAAAAAGTTTTAAAACAAGATACGTTAGTATTTAACATTTATTTATTCATCTACTATGGAAAAAAAACTGAAAATATTGCAATCGAAATGTAATCTCTGTAATCTATATTTGATAAGTATTGTCGTTTCGACACATTTATAACCCTTATAAGATGTCTTATATGTTTCTAAGAAGAGTAGAAACAAAGAAAAATAATTTCTTTTAGAACACTTGTCCGACACATGTTGCATGAGTGTCTTACAGGTGTCAAACATCAACCTTAATTAGGAGTGTCGGAGTAAAGGAAAAAATAATTTTTTTGGGACACTTATTTGAGCGATCCGAGACATGTTGGAAGAGTGTCATACGAGTGTCGAACACCGACACGTGTCCAACACCGCGACACGCCTAATCATAGAGGTGTCTGTGCTTTATAGACCACTGCACACATGTCAATGTGCAATTTTGATAACTAATATATTTAATTATTTATTATAAAAAATTTATATTTTGAAAATATTCATCGAGACAAATTGAACAATATTTTTTTTTATCATCACAATATTTTATTTGTTAACATTTGTTTTTATATATTAATAAAAATTTATGGTCAAAACAGATTATGTGAATAATGCAAAGTGGTAAAAAAACGGCACTTAAAAAGGAATAGAAGAAGTATTTTTTTAGGAGATTTTTTTCCCCGAATTTTAGTTTTTGCCCGTGAATAAAAATTCCGGAATGCATTTTCCGAAATTTTTGTAGTTCAAACATGGAAAAGACGTTCTGAAGTTTTATTCAAGGCAAAAGAAATTCAAAAAACACGTTCCAAAATTTTAATTCAAAAGCAAAAATAAAATTCAGCAGGAGAAAAGAGACATGGGCAAGTGAAAAATTCTAATCCTCAAGCTAACTCTAGCCCAATGGACAAGTTGGGGATGTTTTCTCTCTCCACCCCCGTGACTCTTTTATACCCCAATATTCCAATTTTGCACTTCCAAAAAACTTCGGTTCGCAGAAACCAAATTTTTTCTAGTACAAATTCAGAGAAAATTTCGGTTTTTATAAACCGAAATTTGTTTTCAAGGAAAAAAAAAACTTTGATTTCTATAAACCGAAGTTTTTTGCAAGAAAAAAATTGGAAATTCAGAGGATAAGAGAATCACGGGGGTGGGGAGAAAAAACATCCAAGTTGGGGGAGTCGTTGGGGCCATGGGTTGTTGGGTTGACCGACTTGGAATGAAAGACTTGACTTTAAAAATTAAATGTTTCATTGAATTTGATAGTGATTATTGGAGGACAACACACAAATTGTTAATGAGCTTATTAGTTACTCATTTTTGTTTCTTTATCAAATTTGATAAAGGCTTTAGGAAGTTTAGAGGAGAGAAGAGGACTTATCAAAAGTAAAAGAAGAAGAAGAGGCTTTAGAAAATAATGAAAGAGAAATAGAAATAAGGATATTTATTTTAGCTAGTGGGGGAATTTATTTTTCATAAAATATAAAATTCATATAATATTATGAACCTCAAAATATAAAAATTGGTGGAAGATTTTGGAGGATTTATAAAGATTTTTGAAAGGTGACTACTTCTATACCCTTACATAAATATTATTTTATTCCTATGTGTCGAGCAACTTAATTCTCCCCTTATTAGCTTGGGAATCTTTCATTCTCACACTAGTACAGAAAACACTTTTTACATCTGGCCAAAACCTAATTTTACATCTGAACCCAGTCAGAGGTAGACGTACAAGATGTAGTAAGTTTACGCTTTTTACATCTGACATTCGCCAGATGTAAAATTATCCCCTTTTACCTCTGTTCTCGTGTTTCAGCTGACCAATTTTTTTTTAAATTAAATTAGACCTTTTACATCTGACCAAGTCACAAGATGTGAAATAGTAACTTTATTTAATTTTTTATTTTTTCAAAATCTGCGGTTTTTTTTTTTTTATATATTTTAAATCCTATTTTGTAATTAAAAAAAACCAAAATAGCATTACAATTCAACATTCAACCAAAATACAATTACATTCAACCAAGTCATTACAATTCAAATAAAATACCAAGTCTTACAATTCAAGCAAAATACCAACTCATTCATCCAAAATGTTATAACATTCAAGCAAAATACAAGTCATTACAATTCAAAACATCATAATTAATGTGAATCCATTGTAACATCACACAAATTAACCTAGCTAGCTCCTAAGCCTCATCATCGGCAACATCCTAATTACAAGATTGTCACCGCGTTTAGTTATGCTTCTGGTACAATTAAGCCAGATGTAAAAAGTCTTGTCTATTTATTTTTCACATCTGTGGACATTGAAACCAGATGAAAAGACTACTCGATATAGCATTTTACATCTGACATATGCTCGTCAGATATAAACTACTTGTGTAATATGTCATATTTGTACTAGTGCCATCAGTTTTATGTGTAACTGCATGTCCCTCCACTACTCATGCACGATTATCACATATAGCATTTACTTTAAAAAAAAAATTAATTAAATATTTATTAAATTAAAAATGAAATGTTCCCAAGAATTTAAAATACTATCCAAACACATTTTTTTATTAATGCCCGGGAATAAAATTCCCGGGCCATGATATTCCAAGAAATAATTTTCCTAAAAGAAATTTTGAATCGATGAAACAAACGCCCCCTAAAATGAAGTGAACTAATTTTGGCTTGGAATTTTGAATTTTGAATTTTGAATTTTGTACTCTCAATCTTGTTACATGATATCGTACCTCAATTTGTTTCAAAAACTTGCATATTGTTTTAAATAGAATGCATCAAGATTTTACATGTGTAAAAATAAATTAAAATTGTGTTTCTAATTATTTATACATGTGGTTGAGATGAAACAGACCTTTCCAATCATATATCTCCAAACGTAGCAATTAGAGACCACATGACTTATAGATAACCTGATCAATAGAAGCCAGAGGATATATATATATATGATAGACCATGACTTTTTTTTTTCCACAAAATTATACTCCGTCCGTAGGAAGAGTTATATAGTAGTAGAAATGAAATATACATATTCACCAAAAAAAAAAAAAATGAAATATACATAATTGTTCCCAAATTTTAACTCAACCAGCAAAAATGCTGAAATTGTACGTTAGGTCGAATAACCGAAGTTTGAAATTCGGTCCTATCATTTGTTATGAATTTCCAATAACTATTATTTTATTTTATTTTTTGTACTATTATATTTAGTTTTTGGTCTTTTTCTCACCTCATATATCTTTAGATTTTATTTTTTATTCAAATTTATAATAAATATAGAGATTGTAGTTAATTCCAACTGAAGGGAATAATGAATTGTTATTTTCTCTATACAAATTTTAATTACTTGACCGGAATGAGTTATAATAAAAATTGACCTCATTTTTTGAAATGAAATATAAATAAAGAGTAGTTTGATTTTTTTTTAATAGACGAAATGATAAAATTATTATAAATTCATACACATAAGTAGAGTAGTCAGGATTAAAATTCCGATTATAGTATCCGGCCTAAATAGACTACTTCATTAGTAGTTTCTATTCATTAGACATCACGGAACAGATTCATTAGTTACGAGAAGATAATTTATCTTCAGGCCCCAGTCTTTTGCTTTTCACTCCTTGGATTTATTTTTTTGCCCTTCAATAAAAAAAATTTGGATTTGTGTTTACCGAATTTTTCCTGAATTTGAACTACAAAAAACTTCGATTTCTGCGAACCGATTTTTTTTAAGAGCAAAATTGGATTTTCGGAGATTAAAAAGAAACACAGGTGGCCTAAAGAGAAATTATCTTACGAGAATATACGCGTGCACAGGGTGATCCCCACCAAAAGTTAGATTCCACATATATGATATGACAGAATCCAAACTCCATGCTCCATAGGGGTGTAAGCGGATCAGAAAAATCCACTTGAACCGACGATCCAAACCAATTCAGTTCAGCTCATTTGATTCACGAACTAACTTTTTTTTCTGGGCTACACCACCAATTTAATCTGGTTCGAGAGAGTCAATCTGACATCAAGTGGTTCACGAGCTGACTTGATTATATATATAACACTTCAAAATATATTTTTAAATAACCCTTCAAAAATGATTTTAAATTTATATATTTGATTTTATACATTTATATTTATAGGATTGATTTTTTTTTACAGATATATAATTAATTTTATATATTTAGATAATTGATAATATATATATAATACTTTAAAGAAACTAAGACAAACACTTAACAATAATAGAAAATGGAAAATAAATAGAAAAATAATTCATGTCGAACTCTTGAGTTGAGTTTCGAGTTGAAAATGAACTGAACATGAACTGAACCTAATTAATGAGCCGAAGCAAACTGCTTGTGAACTCTTAACGAGCCAAACTCGAGCTTAAAAAAGAGTTCGTGTCAAACTAATTCTTATTGAGTCAAATCGAGTTCAGACAGGTTCGATTCGGCTCGACTCATTTCCAGCCATAGATGATCTATATGATCAAATAAACTTCTAATATAACAATAGATTTTATAAATTTCGTTATAATAATATTCGTAATCTGTACATGTGAAGTCTTTCACGATAGAATTGACCTATCCTCAAGCTAACTTTAGTCCAATGGACAAGTTTGGGAGTCGTTGGGGACCATGACTTGGGTTGACTGACTTTGGATTGAAAGACTTGATAATAATTATCGGAAGACAACACACAAATGGTTAATGCTACTTTGTTTCTTTATCAAAGTTTATTACAGGTCGGTTTGTATTAACTTATTTTTGAACTTGTACAAAACAATTTATACAAATAAATAAAGTTTTATGTTAATTTATATGTTTCCACTAACAAAAACTAAATTTTTATAAGCTATTTTTTTCATAAACTACATTGACAAACTTATAATAATATATGAAAACTTATTTATTTGAGTAGCATAAGCTCAAATATAAGCTGATCAAAACGGGCCCTAATAGATATTTAATAAGTACCATGAGTACCTAATAGGTACTACGCAATTATTTTCTTATCTCACTAATAATAGTTTCTGGAGGTGCAACTTCTGTTTAATTTGCGGAGTAGGAAATTCTTCGGAGCACACAACTCCTATTTTAATAAACATCACAAGACACTTTTTATGTTGTTTTCCAATGTACAGAAAATGATATAATTACAAGAATTTTGCTAACATTTGTCCTTAGAATATTTATTAAGAAATAAAAAATGTTACTTTAAAAATTTAGTTTAGATAAAATACTTCATAAATGATATGATTTGATTTTTTTTTTTTGAATTGAAGAGATTGTAGTCCAACAGAAGAGATTTTTTTTTTTGATTTTTTTTTTGAATATTTGGAAACAAAAGTAGAGAAGAAACGTCATAAAAGACCTCATTTTTGTATTGGAGCTTTGATATTTTACTAGATATATGCAGCTTTGAGATTTTATTAGATATATAAAGAGAAGTTTTGTGCACCACTAGATTTTATCAAACTCTGAAGCAACACAACCTCTCAATCTTGCAACCTCTGAAGATTGATATAAGTTCTGAAGCATATGAAGCTCTGAAACTCTGTTTTGGTTCTGATGCACGTTTTTGTTTTCTTAGCTTTTTAGAGGTAATTAGCTAGTTTCTTTTGTACGGCTTTAATTCAGTTATTTTTGTTTGTCCTAGGTAGTTAGACAGTTATTTTTAGTTGAAGTAACAAACTTATATATAAAACAAATAAGGCCCTTTGTGAAAGAATAAGATTTTTACTTTTCCTTTATTCAATTTCTGCTTAGTTTTCAATAAGTCGTTTTCTCTCAGATTTTTCATTCTTCATTCATCTTTCATTTTTCTGTGCTCTTTGTTTTAGGTTAATTCCCCAACATAACTATCATCACACAAAAATAAAAAGAAGACGTTAATTTATTTCAAGAATAAAAAATATATTTTGACAACTAATAATACTTTATAGTGCATAATTTATAGGAGGTATACGTACGGGATAATATATCCTGAAGCTAACTTTAGCCCAATGTACAAGTTGGGGAGTCGTAGGGGCCATGTGTTGTTGGGTTGACCGGTTGACTGACATGGAATGACTTGACTTTAAAAATTAGACGTTTCATTGAATTTGAAAGTGATTATTTGAAAGTCACTCATTTTTGTTTCTTTATCAAAGTTGATTAAGGCTTTAGGAAGTTTAGAGGAGAAAATAGGACTTTAGAATTTTATCAAAAGTAAAAGAAGAAGAAGAGGGCTTTAGAAAATAATGAAAGAGATAAAGAGAAACAGAAATAAGGATACTTATTTTTAGTGGGGGAATTTATTTTTCATACTATAAAGTTCATATAATATTGTCCCTGTGAGCTTAGCTCAGTTGGTAGAGACATTGCATTATATATGCAAGGGGCCGGGGTTTGAATCGCGATCATCCCACTTATCCACCTTAAAGATGGAATTTCTAGGCACTAGGCTACTTGACAAAAAAATTCATATAATATTAAGGAACTCAAAATATAAAAATTGGTGGAATATTTTGGAGGATCTATAAAGATTCTTGAAATCCTTTTTACAACGAAATACTCTCAAAATTAAATTAATTACTATAAAATTTCACTCTTCATTCTCTACAAAAAGATACTCTCAAATAAGGATGGCAATAGGGTGGGGCGGGGACGATTTTGCCCTCCCCAAGAAAATTCTCACTACAAGAATTCGGCGGACTAAAAAGCCCATGCAAATTAAAGGGGGGAAAATCTGAATTTTTGGTAGCATTTCCGGCGGACTTTGTAAATTTGCGGTGGCTATTTTACATTTGCGGCGGACTTTGTAAATTTTCAGCGGAAAAAGCAGTATTTCCGGCGGAAAGCAGCATTTAGTAAGGAAATTGTCCCACGCAAATTCCAGTCTAGGTTGTGATATCGTTGGCGGCGGAAATTATGCTCACGCAAATGACACAGCGGTAAAATTCAAAATTCAATTTTTTTCTTCTATATAAACAATCTCTTTTCATTCTTCTTACAACTTTCACATCTCAATTTTTTCTTCTCACTACAATCATCATATCTCATTTCTCTCTACAAATTTCTTACGAAAATTTTTTCTAAACAATCTCCTTTCAATGTTCATACAACTTTCACATCTCAATTTGTTCTTCTCTCTAGAATTACCATATCTCCCTTCCCTCTACAAATTCCTTACTAAATTAAAATGCAAAAATAAATTGTCTCACTAATTTTAAAATAAAAACTGAAAAGTTTAACAAAAATTCCTTACTAAATTAAAATGCAAAAATAAATTGTCTCACTAATTTTAAAATAAAAATTGAAAAGTTTATAAAAAATTCCTTACTAAATTAAAATGCAAAAATAAATTGTCTCACTAATTTTAAAATAAAAATTGAAAAGTTTATAAAAAATTCCTTACTAAATTAAAATGCAAAAATAAATTGTCTCACTAATTTTAAAATAAAAACTGAAAAGTTTAACAATAATTCCTTACTAAATTAAAATGCAAAAATAAATTGTCTCACTAATTTTAAAATAAAAATTGAAAAGTTTATCAAAAATTCCTTACTAAATTAAAATGCAAAAATAAATTGTCTCACTAATTTTAAAATAAAAATTGAAAAGTTTAACAAAAATTCCTAACTAAATTAAAGTGCAAAAATAAATTGTCTCACTAATTTTAAAATAAAAATTGAAAAGTTTAGCAAAAAAAAATATATTTTTTTTAAAACAAAAAATCCGTATTTCTTAAAAATGCATTTTTTTTAAAAGAAAATGCATTTTGCGGCGGCTTTTGGCCCACACAAACGTACTAACTGTGTCTTTTCCGGCGGAAAATGTCCGCCACAAACGTTTCCTACCAAGTTTTTTGGCCGCCACAAATCCCTGTTTTTCTTGTAGTCGATCTATCTTAAAATTTGTGCATTCAACACATTAATTTTATCTTTTATTTCATTTTTCTGGTATGTTTAACAAGTGTTGGAGGGCACTGTTTAACATGACCCATTAATTAACTTGACAAAAAAAAAAAGTAATTATACCATTAAAATGAGCTCAACTAATTTTACCATCACACTTTTAATGAGAATGAGAAAGTATTGTACATTTATTTTTATTTTCAATAACAATAAAATATCACATTATTTTATTTTTAAATTTTTTATATTAAAATAATAAAAATATGTTTCAAAAGCTTTCTTGAACCAAAGTTCCCACACAATCCCTTACATAGCTAATGACATTTCAAAACATTACCATATGTATAATATAATACCAGCATATAAGTTCTTATTCCACTAATTACATATATAGGAACCGAAATGGGAAATAACCGAATAAAATGAAAACACACATGAGGAATACAAAACTTGTCAATGATACAAGTAAGTGAACACCATTATTTTCTTATCATATTAGTAATAGTGCTAATTAGCAGGACAACTTCTGTTTAATAGCAAGCAACTTCACTATAACATCTTTTATGAGCATTCTTTGAGAAGGAAATTCTTCAGAACATGCAACTCCTATTTCAGCAAACATCATTAGACATTGTTTAGTGTTGTTTTCCACAACCCGTGTCTGATCTTCGGCAAATGGAATAAGCAAACATGAATCCACTATGTCAAGAATGTCTTCTGAAATTTTTATCTTGCAGAATTTGTGTAGACATAGATTCTCATAAAACATGTTATTTGTTGGCCTCTTTCTGGTGAGCATTTCCAAAAGCAGAATCCCATAGCTGTAGATATCTCCCTCCGGTGATACTGGACCACCTGCTCCATACTCTTTTCAAACAACGAATAAAAACTATTCAGGCAAAAATGTACAATAAAATTCTATCGCATATCAATCCTAAAAATACTTTTTTCTGTAGAATAAATTTTAATGAGACAATTATCATAGTGAGGCTAAAATAATATAGCTTCTTAGCTAAATAGAGATATGAAAATGAATTAATTCACTGCGAATATTATACTACAAAGGATGTGTTTTTCAATCATACTCTCAAATTTTTTGTCACATACTGACTAGAATATTCAACCTCGAATATACATGAATATAGAAAGAACTTACCAGGAGGAACATATCCTATAGTTCCCTTAATTACTGTGGAGGAACTAACTTGATCATTAGTTGAATGTCCTATCCCTCCATGAATGAGCCTAGCTAAGCCAAAGTCTCCCAAGTGGGCTACAAAGTCATCATCAAGAAGAACATTGCTTGGCTTAACATCACAGTGAACTACAGTTTGCTCTGTGTCATTGTGAAGATAATCCAAAGCATGAGCTACATCAATAGCAATGTCTACCCTTTGTGTGAAGCTGAGATTATGATTACCAGACGCTTCACTATCGTACAACCACTTTTCTAGACTCCCATTAGACATGAACTCGAAAACTATAGCTTTGAAGTCTTCACCATTATAATCAACACTTGAACAACAAGTTAGGACCTTGACAAGATTCCGGTGCTTCATATTTGCTAGAGCTTTGCATTCTGCCATGAAACTCTTTTCTGCTCCACGTGTTTGAAGATTCAACACCTTTACAACAATAGGTCTTTCAAAGTGGAGAAGTGATCCTTTGTAAACAGATCCAAAGCTTCCTGCTCCTACCAAGTTAGATGAAGAAAAACCATTGGTTGCTTCATGTAATTCACCATAAGTAACCCTCAAGTTCCCGTTTTGCAAAGATGGTGAAGAAGGTAACCTTTTGGTTTTTCTCAAAAGGAAATGGACAGTTATAAAAGCTATGAAAGAGAACAAAATCCAACCAATTACACTAACGAGGATAAGTTTCTTTTTGAGAGATTTTTTGTGTTTCTTGGAAGGCACCCTAAAACATTTAGGAAGCTTCATTTGAGGTATCCCTCCACAAAGATTCTTATTTCCAGTTAGTGAAATTGTTGTGAGATTCCTAAAGACACCTCCTAAGGGAACCTCACCATAGAGATTGTTAAATGATAAGTCCAACTTATTCAAAAATGTTAGATTTTCTAGTTCAAATGGGATTATGCTTGAGAAATTATTGCTAGAAAGGTCTAGGATTTCAAGTGATCTTAAAGAGGAGCCCAAGAACAAAGGTATAGTTCCATGGAAGAAGTTTCCACCCAACACAAGTTGTGTCAAATCTATGCAAGAAGCTAAATCCTTAGGAATTTCACCAGACAATTTATTTAAGCTTAGATACAATTGCGAAATATGTTTCAAGTTACCAAACTCTGAAGGAATAGGGCCGGTGAAGGAGTTGTTGGACAAGCCAAGATAAATTAAACCATCTAGATAGCCAAATGTTTGATCGGGAATATGACCACTCAATTTGTTACTAGAGAAACTTAACTTCTGCATTTGGGTGCAATTTCTTAATGAAATTGGAATGCTTCCTTCCAATTTGTTTCTAGATAGATCTAGTTCGGATAACATAGTAAGATTACCAATGACTATAGGGATGTTACTGGAAAATTTGTTATCATGAAAGCCCAATGATCCTATATCCTTAAGCTTTCCTATTGAATCTGGAATTGTTCCCTCTAGGAAATTGTGTCCAATTTCTAAGTCAGTTAAACCAATTAGTTGTCCAATTCTTTCTGGTATCACTCCATGTATTTGATTATATTCCATATGAAGCAAACCGAGATGGGTGGAAAAGTTTCCTATAAGGTTTGGCAACACACCACCAAATCTATTGCGATAAATATATATCGCAGACAATTGAGTACAGTTGGTTAACGATGAAAGAAAATCTAAATCATGAGCTCCTCCACTCCCAAAATTATTACCTCCGATATTAAACCATTCAAGTTTATTTAATTGACCCAAAGTAAGAGGTATTGACCCAACAAAAGTATTGTGTGGTATATCCAACACTTGTAGTTCAGTGAGGTTTAATAATGAAGACGGAAAAGTTCCACTTATTTGGTTCGTTCCAATATAGAATTCTTTAAGATTGGGAAAAGCAAGATGCATATTTGATGGAAGACTACCAGATAACTTGTTTCCCCCAATATCCAAAACTTGAATATTTGATAGGTTGTAAAGAGAATGAGGGATTTCACCTGTCAAATTATTTGAACGTAGAAGTAGTATTTTTAAACCTGCCAACATGCCCAAAGAATAAGGTATGCTTCCTTTCAAGTGATTTTCTGCAAATGATAATTTTTGGAGTGATGAAACATTTCCTACCGAAGGTGGAATAGTACCAACTAGATTATTGGCAGCAAGATTCAACAGAGTAAGTTGCATCATTGAGTCAAACCATGTCGGGATTCTTCCACTGAGTCGGTTGCTGCGCAAAAGAATTGCCTTGATATTCGTGCAATTTGTGAGCTCCATAGGAACCTCACCATGAAGATTGTTGATGTTTAAGTTAAGAACTTGCAATCGCTTTAAACGACCAACTTGACTTGGAATTTCACCATACAAGTTAACATTTGTAAGTTGTAGCATTCTCAGAAATGTTAGATTTCCCACGGATGGTCCAAGAGTACCACCCAATGTTTGATTTTCCAAATGCAAGGCAACGACTCTCATATGACGACGACCACATGTAATACCCTGCCATTCACAGAAATGTAGAGACTCATTCCATGATGGAAGAGAATCCGGCGCACCATTTGTAAGCTTTTCTTTCAATGCAAGCAAAGCAAGCTTATCAGTCTTTGAACTCAAAGCAAGAGCAACTGTTGCAAATGGCATGCAATACACCAATATTTGGAAACCAAAGTAGAGAAGAAACGTCATAAAAGACCTCATTTTCTATTGGAGCTTTGATATTTTACTAGAAATATGCAGCTTTGAGTTTTTATTAGATATATAAAGATTAGTTTATTTTACTAGATTAGTTTATTTTTATTAGATATATAAAGTACTTGCTCACCCTATCAAAAATGTAGACTCGAATATGACAAGTGAAACCCTCATGGCTAATTCCACTAACGCGGAGAGCACACCATCATTGACTCACAAATTGACTACCTAAGATGCAGAAAAGAGTTATACTAGTAGAAATGAAATATACATAATTGTTCACAAATTTTAACTCAACCGACGAAAATACTGAAATTGTTGGATCGGATAACCTGAATTCGAACTTCAGTTTTCCATTTGTATTTGTGAATTTCCAATAACTTGTCATTTATTAGAATGGTATTATTTAGTCAAAAAAATAAAATAGAAATTGTATTATTTATTTACTTCAAAAAAATAAGGAAGTTGGATCTTCTCAATAAGTAATTACATCAGTTTCTTCCAAGATTACTATCTCGAATGGTATATAGGTACTTATTAGGTACTATCATTGGAGCAAAACCCATTGAGTACCTAAGACCATCTCCAATGGTATAGTACCTATTAGGTACTCATGGTACTTATTAGGTACTACCATTGGAGCACAACACATTTTAGTACTTAATAGGTACACATTTTAGTACTCTCTCTCTCTTCTTTTTATGGGACCCATTTTATTTAATATATTCAAAAAATAAAAAAATCACAACTTTTAAATTGGCATAAAAATTTAATGTCAACGTACCATATATAGACGTTGGTAGTCATTGTTTGTTTCTTTTTACCGTTGGAAAAAAAATAAATACTCCTATCATATAAATCAAAACCAAATTGAAGGATTCTACTCCTCTCAAAATTACCATTTTATTAATTATTTTAAATTATTTTTTAATTATGCAATTCTTAAAATTTGGTAATATTATTTTAAATTAAATTTCGAATTTTAATTATTTTTTCGAATTATAAAAAAAAATAGTCCATACTAATTTTGTAACTTTATCATTAATTCAATCAATTTCTATTATAAAATAGATAATTAAATATATTGTAATGATGTGAAGTTATTGATGAGACCCATTTTAGAACTTTTTAAGAAATGCTCCATTGGAGGGGTTGAGTACCTATTGGGTACTATTATTAAAAAAATAATAAATTGGTGATGTGTCCATGTGGGACCATTTAAGTACTAAAAAATGAAGTGCTCCATTGTGGATGCTCTAATAGGTACTACTTCTCAAATAGGTACCCTCTCTCTCCTCGTTATAATATATTTTTGTGTGACTTACTTATAAAAATGTAGTATTATTGATGAGATATAAAGTTATTAGTGGGACTCATTTAGAACTTTTTAAGAGGCGCTGGGTTGGAGGGATTGAGTACTTACTAGGTACTATTATTAAAAAATAATAAATGAGTAATGTGTACACGTGTGACTCAATTAAGTACTCAAATTTAGGGAGCTCCATTCTGAATGCTCTGAGAATATAATTTTCCATCCAAAAGTAGATTCCACTCAAAAAAAGAATATATTTTCCATGCAAAAGTAGATTCCACTCATGACAGGATCCAAATTCCATAATCACACAATATACATGTGTAACTTTTCTATCAAATCTTTTTAAGAAGTTTCTTACAAGTTACCCTGAAAGTTACTCCGTAATTTCTTTCAAATCTTTTTAAGAAGTTTCTTACAAATTGCCCCGCAAGTTGATCCGTGAAAACTTAAGGTACATGGGAATGGATTGAACATTTACTTGAATTTAAAAACTCTCACGGAAGATAAAAACTCTGCTAAAGAGGGGTAGCGAAGATTGTGAGATACAACGCCGGGATTGTTTACTAAATACGTAGAAAAAAGGTCCGAGGTGTTACAAAAAACATTATTTACATCAAGTTGATGTAAATTCCACCTCTTGATAGAAGCAATGGGAAGCAACATTCTGTGGTGAGCTTGGCCCCTGGTGAGAAGGTGTTAAACAAATCCATCCTTTAAAGAGAGGAAAAAGGATAGGGTTGAAGTGTATTTTAGATGGTGGAAAACGGAATGGAAAAGTATCATTTGCTTAATCTCCTTCATGTTTCGCTAGACACACGTGAAATTTTTTTTTTTCCTAACCCTACATTTATCCCTTTATCCCAACATATTTTAAAATATTTCTATTATATCTTTATCTTACTTTAGTATATTTTTTTATTTTTTACTACACCCCCTTCAAACACTCTTCCGGTTAAGCTTTTTCTTTTCCGGCATGTTAATTTTACCGGAATACTTTTTCAAAAGTGTTCCGGTGTGGAGAAAAATTTGGAATCGTTTTTATTTTTACCGGAACATTTTAAAAAGTGTTTCGGTTTGTATTAAAGTTCTGAGAGCAATTAACACACAACAATAGTTCCAGTTGAAATTAGATGAATTTTCAACGAGATCAGAGAGCTTGTTTTGAAGAGAATCATCAGTAGCACTAACAACAATTAACAGTCTCATTTGATAAACAGTTTGTTATAAAAAAATCGAAAGCTCGACCACCAAGAACAGCTCCAACCATGGATTTTTCTTGTTCATCCCACAACATGCCGCTTTGTTGACCCCATCTCAAAAACAAAACTACCCAAGAATCAAAAATTGAATTTTGAACATACCCACTTTTTTTGCAATGATAAAAATGGTATCTTTGAAGAAAATTTATGAAGAAAGGTGAACAAGAAACATTGAAAGGCTAAGGTGGTAAGAGAGGAACAAGACAAGAGAAGAAAGGAATAGTGAGTGATGAAATAGACATTGCGAAAGAGGAGATTAAGGAAATAGAAGGGTTCTGAAACACTTTAATACACACCTGAACACTTTTTTAAAGTGTTCTGGTAAATAAGAGAACGATTCCAAATTTTTCTCCGGAATACTTTTAACATACCGGAAAAGAAAAAGTTTATCGGAACAGTGTTTGAAGGGGTGTAGTAAAATATATTAAAATAAGATAAGGATATAATAGGAATATTTTAAAATATATTAAAGTAAGATAAGGATATAATAGGAATATTTTAAAATATGTTGGGATAAAGAGATAAATGTAGGGATAAAAAAAAAAAATTCACACACATGACTATAGCCATCAAAATGGGCTAATCCCTAAGGATAGCCCGCAACCGTGTTTAGCAAAATAAACCTCCAATAAATTAATTAAAATAGAAACCAAATTAAGGAGAATGAATTCTCTCCATTAGAAATAAAATTGAGGAAACAATGTTTAGATAAAAACATGTGATAATATTTTAATTAAAAAAAATTAAAGTAAAGTTGGTAAATGGTTAAGATGTAAAAATTAAAGAAAATTGAGGAAAAAAAATTGAGATGATCCTTTCTCCAAGTACAATAAGCAGGCGGTGGCCAAATAACAAACTCCATATCACAAAACAATTTTTTTAATTTTTTTTATGCGGTGGCTTTTTCTAATGTACCGATTCTTCATCCTTACAAATTCAAAGCTTTATTTTATACATAACCATCTACTACTATGATATTAAATACTAAACAGACTAAATTACTATTAAACTCAAAACCCAATTACCAATAAGGTTTTTTATGATTTTGGTATTGTGTAATTTGGTGGATATATTTTTATGTTTATGCGGAGAAAATATATTGTTACATGGAGAATTACTTTCATGTTCTTTTTTTCTTTCTCATATATTATTCATAACTATATGGCTCTATACATAGAAACAAATTATATATTTAAATAACAAACTAATCCTATAAATTCTAAAGAATTCCTAAATATAAATCTTAAATCCTAATATCATCTTATTTTAAATATAAAACTAAAACATATTTAAATATAAAATTTCCAAAAAAATATTTAGGCATTATTCTCAACATTACAACCAAAAATCCAATTATATATTTTCATGTAGTCTAACAATTTCAAAATTGAATGACTACTCACAAGTCACAAATACACTTAAGAAGTGAAACCGAACCTGATAGAGCACAAGAGTTTATGTGGATCAACACTGTTTAAAAAACATAGCAGTCGCCTATTGAGTATGCCTTGAAATCTCGGTTATAAGAAGTCAGGTTTTTTTGTAAGTTTTGGATCTGTAGACTCATGGGCGCACGACGCGCCTATGAGCAGGAACTCACTGCCTGCTGCGCCAGGCGCACTTCCATGGGAGCACGGCGCGCCTATGAGCACGTATTCAATTTTGTTGGAGGACATTCTGACTTTGATTTGTTTTATTTTAAAAACAGATTTGTTACTAATGTTTAGGCATATATTTTGCTATAAATATGGAGTGTTTTATTCATAGAAAAATTGAGAAAGAGAGTAGGGATGTAGAGGCAAGGATTAGGTTTTGCCACCACACAAAGGCTAGAGTTTTAGAGAGGAAAAAAAGTTTTCTCTTGGTACAACTCTAGGGTAGGCGAACTATCTTTGTGGCACACTTTGGGAAACACTTATCAAATTGAGACTCTTGGCCACGGGAAGAGATTCGGGTTCTTGTAAAGTTACTTTTTTTTTATATAGTGGAATAGAGGGGATGCTCTCTCCCCCAGACTAAGTCATCGTTGGACCGAACTTGGTAAACAAATTATCGTGTTCTTTCTTTTCCTTTCTCTTGTTTATCGGTGTTGTTATTATTATTGTTTATCCGCTTGTTTTGGTTGCCGTTCTATTGTTCCACACATCAAGTTCTTTTATTTGTGTGATTTATCGACGAATTCACAACATCACCTTTTGTATTGAGTGAGTTCCCTAGCTAGACTTAATGGGCCCGTCACGGTAGTGGGGAAAGAATCATGGATAAGACCATGTCATGGATCAACGTGCATGTCCGGAATAATAGGAACACATGAGATTACCTCCTCTCCCATGATCTCCATCTTCCCTATAATCTCTCCATGACTCCCTCAACTAACTCTCCTATTACTCCTCCCATGAGACTCTTATATATATAGGCATACAGTCATTAAGTGAGATATAGGTTCTACCTTCACTAAACTACTGATAAAACCTAATATCGGAGCCTAGCACCCAGCTAGCCTGATACTCATAGAATAGACCATACGACCGGTCACCAACAGAACTACGTGACTCTGATTCCCTAATCGTTTGGGGATATGTAGGACCAGGACCTTCCCTATCGAGTCATAACATCGCCGTTCAGGTCTCAGAACCTTAGCAAGAACACCTTTGTTTCGGCCAGAAACATTTTGGTCGGAAAATGTCGAATAATTATACTTGTAGTTGCATATATATATATATACAGGGCCGGTCCCGATATTTTGTAGGTCCAGGGCAAATAAAAAAAATGGGCCCTTAATAAAACATATAATTTTTTTTAAAAGGAACGTCGTTGATTTAAAATATAAATAACATCAATAAAATAAAAATAGTTATATTCTAATCAATAATAATAAAATACATTTTCAAACTAATATCATTAAAAATTGATATTATTTTTAATAAAAATTGCAACATAATTTTAAATTTTAATTCTTTTTTTTTTGGTACAATTTTAATTCTTTAATTTAAAAGAAATAACAAAATATTGTTTAAAACATGCAATAATAAAACAAAGATAAAAACATATTCGGTGGACAGAATAACATCTCTATAACACGAAACTCAATTGAAGAAAGTTTTTTTTTAGTACAAGAACATAGGGTGGAAGGATCTGTGAATTTCTTGTTGTCTTAGTTTATGACGCAGTACGGAAGCGGGAAGAAATATGATGTAGTTTCTTTAGTACTTTATTATTTTAGTTAGATTTAGTTTTATTATATTTTAGGTAGATTTCTTATTTTTATATTTCACCTAGATTAATTATTTTTATATTTTAGGTAGATTTATTATTTTTATTTAGTTAGGTTTGTTATTTTCGTTTACAATCTTTTAGGAGATTTGTTATTTTTATTTATCACTGTTGTTTAAACTAAACTATTGTAGCCTTGAAGACAACCTTTTGATTCAATAAAAATTATAGAAAATTTTCTCAAATTTGGTGGATTCCAAATTATTCTTTCTGGTGGATTCTAGAGGCTTATCTGACAAGTTTGTCGCTTGCGAACCTGTGTTTTGTTATAGGATTAGAGCTTGCTATTCCTTCACGCTTCCTTACTGCGTCAGTTGGTATCAGAGCAGGTTTCTCCTATTCTTTTCCTAACGTGATCAGCCATGGGAGATCAACCGGTGATGAAAAACACGGCTTTAACCGTGGCCATCACCGCTCTGACCGCACAGGCGGCGGCATTTTCCACTCAGGTGAATAACAACGCCTACAACAACGTTAACAACAACAGAAACAATCCGAACAGGGGAAAGAACCAATTTCGATTATTAGGGTTCGTAATAACAATCATACTATTGTTACCACTACTAGAAATCAGCTTTTTAGAGTTGGAAATTAGCGTCGGCCCCCGACACCGACGCTAATAGCGTCGGTTTAGCCTCAGCTAAGCCCACTCTAGTGCTTTTATTTTATTTTTTAGGCTTTAATGCAATTTTGATCCCCCTATTTTGAAAAACCTGAACTTTTGATCCCCTGTTTTAAAACTCAGCACTTTTGATCCCCCTATTTTAGTTTTTTGTTAGTTTTAGTCCCCCACCTCAATTTGGCCAAACTTTTGCTTATGTGTCATGCTCACTGATGACGTGGCATTGTACATGTGGACAAACAATTTCCTTAGATAGTGTCCCGAGCCCCAATCTTTTGATTGCAGTGATGTAAACACGATCATCTTTAAGGAATCCCATTGCAAAACATGCATCTCTATAGGTCAAATATTGTGTGTCACCAATTTTTCTGACGTCATCATAGCAAGTTGTCCACATGTACAATGCCACGTCATCAGTGAGCATGACACATTAGCAAAAGTTTGACCAAATTGAGGTGGGGGACTAAAACTAACAAAAAACTAAAAAGGGGATCAAAAGTGCTGAGTTTTAAAATAGGGGGATCAAAAGTTCAGGTTTTTCAAAATAGGAGGATCAAAACTGCATTAAAGCCTATTTTTTAATAATTTTTACATTTTCCTAATTGAAAAACCATTCTTTCTTAATGAATGACCCAAATAGCTTCGGCCCATCCGATGCTATGTTTTTAAAACAAATAAAAATAACATATCTAATTCAACCCTAATTCCTCTTTGACCAAACATTAACTCCATTCCCTCACATATTCACATCGATCTGTCTTGTGTTCACTCTCACAACCATATCACAAAATATCGCCGCCAGTAGGTTTCCAGAAGCCGGCGAACCAACACACGCACCACCGCGTCCACGAGAATCTCTATCCCACCATCTTCGTTGTAGTACACCTCAACACCCCATCTGCTTCGCTCCATCTCCGACCTTGCCTAGACGCCATCATCAACCACATCAATCTAGCTATCAATTCGGCTTCTCCTTCTGATTTCGATTCAAACATCCTTCGTCTTACCCATTTATTAGTTAGTAAACTCTATTCCTAGGGTTTCAGTGATTTTTTTTTTAATGAAACCATTCATTTCTCCTTCTGATTCCGATTCAAACATCCTTCATCTTACCCATTTATCGGTTAGTAAACTCTATTGCTAGGGTTTCAGTGATTTGGTTTTTTATGTTGGTGTATTAGTAGTTTATCTTGTTTAAGCTAATGAGATGATTGTGTTGTTGTCATTCTAGAACTGTTTTGCAGATTTGTTGTTTGTTAACTTGTAAATTTCAATAATTACCCTGTTGGGATTGACTTAGATACTTGATTTCTTATCTCACTAATGGTTGTGTGGGTTTTTGTTGGTATAAAATATAAATATATGATTAACATTTTATGACTTGAGTTACATGTTGAGTGTGGAATTAACAACTTATTACTTAATTTAATTGTTGAACTGTTAATGTTTTAATTTTTTATGGTTTCAATTTAATTCATTCGTAACTGGCAATTTGATCTGCAAGAAAATAGAGATTTAATTTGAGTTTTGAATATTGAAAATTTGAGAAATGAGTGAAATTTTGTAGCTTTAGAAGTGGGCTTGGTTTGGTTATTGCTGTCCTTTTTGTATTTGAGCTTCACAATGTGAAATGAATCATCTGCCTACTTCTGCTTGTAGGCCTCACAGTGCTAATTGTTTGATTAATGAATCAAATGAAGTTGATCATTAGGCTTATCTAAGCATTTATGGTACCTTTGGATTTTCTGCATAATTATGCAGAGAACTATGTCATGTTTGATTTGTTTCTTAAATTATTATTATTATTATTATTATTATTATTATTATTATTATTATTATTATTATTATTATTATTATTATTATTATTATTATTATTATTATTATTATTATTATTATTATTATTATTATTATTATTATTATTATTATTATTATTATTATTATTATTATTATTATTATTATTATTATTATTATTATTATTATTATTATTATTATTATTATTATTATTATTATTATTATTATTATTATTATTATTATTATTATTATTATTATTATTATTATTATTATTATTATTATTATTATTATTATTATTATTATTATTATTATTATTATTATTATTATTATTATTATTATTATTATTATTATTATTATTATTATTATTATTATTATTATTATTATTATTATTATTATTATTATTATTATTATTATTATTATTATTATTATTATTATTATTATTATTATTATTATTATTATTATTATTATTATTATTATTATTATTATTATTATTATTATTATTATTATTATTATTATTATTATTATTATTATTATTATTATTATTATTATTATTATTATTATTATTATTATTATTATTATTATTATTATTATTATTATTATTATTATTATTATTATTATTATTATTATTATTATTATTATTATTATTATTATTATTATTATTATTATTATTATTATTATTATTATTATTATTATTATTATTATTATTATTATTATTATTATTATTATTATTATTATTATTATTATTATTATTATTATTATTATTATTATTATTATTATTATTATTATTATTATTATTATTATTATTATTATTATTATTATTATTATTATTATTATTATTATTATTATTATTATTATTATTATTATTATTATTATTATTATTATTATTATTATTATTATTATTATTATTATTATTATTATTATTATTATTATTATTATTATTATTATTATTATTATTATTATTATTATTATTATTATTATTATTATTATTATTATTATTATTATTATTATTATTATTATTATTATTATTATTATTATTATTATTATTATTATTATTATTATTATTATTATTATTATTATTATTATTATTATTATTATTATTATTATTATTATTATTATTATTATTATTATTATTATTATTATTATTATTATTATTATTATTATTATTATTATTATTATTATTATTATTATTATTATTATTATTATTATTATTATTATTATTATTATTATTATTATTATTATTATTATTATTATTATTATTATTATTATTATTATTATTATTATTATTATTATTATTATTATTATTATTATTATTATTATTATTATTATTATTATTATTATTATTATTATTATTATTATTATTATTATTATTTAGTTCTTCTATTTTTTGTGATAACAGATGACCATCTATTTTTCCTCCTCTTGTGCCAAGGAAAGATGATGATAGGAAGATCATTATACGACTTTATAGTAAAGGGTAAGTTACATAGATGAAACAATCTTAATTAACCCCTCATTTGACTGATTAGATAATTGTCACTGCATGATGCATTGTTATTTCAAGATTGATCCGTAACTCTATGATTTTATCAATACTTTGCAGGCTCATTCCTCCCATTGAAGTTGCGAAGGCCATTAATTATGCAATACGAAATCAGTGACTAGTTCTTGAAATTCTTCGATCAAAATAAGACCACCGAGCTTCGTCAAGAGGCAGAGCGGTCTACACCTCAGGCCGCAAGGATCATATTGAAGTGGCACTTGAACTTGTAAGTATTAAATTCACATGTAAACAACTTCATTATAATTAAATAATTTCATGTACCTCTGATTAAAAAATTATGTAGGATGTGAAAAGTATATGTCCTGCCAATTTTAATTGTAGCATCTCCTTGGCTCTTTAGGTAGAAAGTAAAAAGTAGTATAATGATATTCCAAAACAAATATAGATTCATTTTGAGACAAGGAAGAATTAAAATCTATCTAAATACAATTAAAGGACACTTGTAATTACTTGAATATGCAGCAACAACAATAGTGTTGAGGTTTATTATAATCCTAGTGCATATTACTCCCACTTTTTTTTGGCTTTGATTAATGTGTATTCATAGTGCAATTATAATTTCCTTTTCTAGCATTAGTTCAAAGCTTACGCAGCTTCAGTTAGGAGAATGCACTGACACAACCACCACCGTTAAGAGCAACATTGAGACATTTACTCAAGGTTTATAGCTTACATAGCAGTTTTACTTGTTTGTTTCTTTGTAACTGTTTTAACTCCACGATTATACATGGACTGCCAAATTTTGTTGGTTCATGCATTTACATTCAATGAAATCTCCTTTATCTCTTGCATATGTTGCACCAGTTTGACACTGATGTCACCACCTTATTGATGGACTTTAGGTATTCTGGACATGGGACAAGATTACATGACTTGACATGGTGTGGTGTAAGCAAATACTCAACATTACTTGATTATATCATTCTTTTTGGTGAGAAAAAGATAGTATGAAAGAATCAAGAACAATCTAAGTGAGGCTAATGTGCTATTAGCATGATTGGACATGTGGAATCAAAGCAAGATTAAGGTATATTCTAAAATTACATATATACTATAATTGAAATATAACTTTCATAAATTTTGATCCCTTTACAGGATTTTGGATCTCACAAGATACATATTGTTTACTTCTCTAGTATTGAATATTCTTAATTTAAGTATATTCTTTTTATTTTGAAATGTTTTGATTGACTAAAATAAAAGTAAAGAACTCTAGCAACATGTCAGAACTAAAATGTATGTCATTGTTGTTTTGCACTTGCAGAGTGTATTCTAAGTTGTTCAAACTTTGTCATCCACTTCCATATGTGGCATTATACACACAAAGCTCATTGTGGGAGAGTTTTTTGCATACTCATTGCTATATTTTTCATGCAGCAAGCTATCCAAGTAAGACAATGATAATGTTTAACTATCTTAAATGTGTTGATATGTTAGACTATCTTAGACTTTCTTTGATAATGTGTTGATAGCTTGCCATAGTTGCTGATAATGCATGTGTTGATAGCTTGTCTCAATATTATTCATTTTGGTTTTGTTAGTTATCTCTGTTTTAAGCACATATATATTTTCCAGTAATGAATAGAGTCGTTCATGGGTTCATGAGCTATTGAAGCCATCTGGGGTATGCTTAGATACTTGTTTGCTTCTAAACTATTATGGTAGACTAGATGCCTCTATGTGGACGATCTTAAAGAAATATCATTCACTTCTTGTTATCAGCTGATTTATTTGACTGCGTATAATTAGGAAAGTGATCAAGTATACAAGGAGCTAGGATTTGGGAACAGAATCACAGTCATATAGTTTATGTGGTTTTTTCTCTAACTCTTCTCATGTGTATTAGTTTCTGGTTTTCTGGTTTTTTAGGTGAAGGCTTAAGGCTTTTTTCCTTTTAGGGGAGGCCTTAGTGTATCCATCTGTTTGATGTTGCTGCTACTGGTGCTAATTTAATTTTCGCTTTGACACTTTATTGGTGTTTGTTGTAGCTAGCCGGGTGTTTTTAAGTTCTTTCTTCTAGTGGTCAAGGCTTGAAGATCTTGTTCACAAATGTTTCTTGTTTCTCAATTATTTCATTATAGTTGCTATCTTTGATATGTCATGCATGGGATGATATCCTGTAATCTTAACAAATTATCTAGTTGCATGATGGGAATGCGGTACTGGATGCAATTGGGTTATTAATGCCATTTTATTTTATAACACAGTATTAATTTATTTTGAATTATCTTGTATTTGTAATATAACTTTTTGTGGCAGATTTGTTGCTTTGTAATTTTCTTAGTATCAGGTGCAACACTATGTAACAAAACAGGTTGATAAATGATTTTTTTTATTTTTTTTTCAATTTAGCGTCGGATAGCCCGACTCTAGTGCAAATGTTGACTTTACAAACGTTGACTTTAGAGTCGGATGGGCCGAAGCCGGATGGGCTGAAGCCATATGATTTGGTTGACTTTTTTGAGATTCACATATAAAGCGTCGGCCAAGAGTAGAGTCGGATTTAGAATCGGCTCAACCGACTCTAAAATAGAGTCGGATGGCTTAGAACCGACGCTACAGTTTAGCTTCAAGCCTACAACAACGTTAACAACAACAGAAACAATCCGAACAGGGGAAAGAACCAATTTCGATTATTAGGGTTCGTAATAACAATCATACACGTACATAAAATTAGAACATACTCGTGGTGAATCTGATTTGGAATACTATGAGCGTAGATATTACTAAAGGTTGAAGGATGATTGCTACGAGTTTAAAATCTCTTATTCGACATATCGTTGTCCGTTTTGTTACAACAAAGATTACTCCTTGACCGGCCTTTTGAGGCATGCTTCCTGAATAGCAAGTAACTCGCGTAAGATGATTAAAGATATTGCTAAACATTCTGTTTTGATAATGTATATTAATTGGTATCTTAATGTTAAAGTCAATGAAACATATGGCATCATCAATAATGCCAACAACAACAATCATGCCAACAATTTTCAACTACGTCACATAGCTACCGAAACCCTAAATGATAACTAACCATCTCTTCCCGAGAAACTTGACGATCCTGCTCATAAATCCAAACGAAAAGAAACTGAAGTAGTTGCTGAACAAGATGCTTCGGTTGAAGTTGATGAATTGAAAGATGAGAAGGAAGAGATCGATGAACATGAAGATTCGGAGAAATAGGTTACATAGAAGTGGAGTCTAAAATGGTAGAAACTACAATCGATGAGGAAGGGGTGCTCAATATAGAATTGAAGGGTAGTTTCAAAATGAACAACAATTGCATAGATTGTGATGTCCAAACAGTGGCAACACTAGAAATTGATGTAGAGCATGTAACAAATTTATCGTCATCGGCAACACAATATGATGCGACTTCAAGGGCAACACTAACAGAAAAACTTATGAACATTGTTCGGTATTTCCATGTTACGCATATAAGTTCTACCGCCACTGTGGAGTTATTAATAAATGGGTTGACAAGTTGTTATCTCAAGTTAGAGGAGAAAAACCGAGCTCTTAAAGAAGAAAAGAGTTGGGATGAAGCAAGACTAAAGGAAGAGCAAAAAGTAGCAATAAATCAAATGAGAAAGAATTTGGTTATTAAAGCAAAACCGGTACCAAGTTTTTACTATGATAAACGCATGAGTCAGTATCATGATAAGAACTCAGGGTCGAGTTCTTTTGAGGTAGAGGAGGCTGATGTAGGAGAGTTTCTTTAGTACTTTATTATTTTAGCTTGATTTAGTTTTATTATATTTTAGGTAGATTTCTTATTTTTATATTTCACCTAAATTAATTATTTTTATATTTTAGGTAGATTTGTTATTTTTATTTAGTTAAGTTTATTATTTTCTTTTACCATCATAGAGTGCCATCACATTGCCTATATGCTGATGACATAATGGTTTTTTGTAAAGGCAAGTTCTCCAGCTCACAAGCTCTCCAAAATCTTTTCATTAGTTATGCTAATTGTTCTGGTCAGGTCATTAATGCTTCCAAATCAACAATTTTTGCTGGTGGTATTTCTCAAGCTAGATTTGATCGCATTGTGGATCTTATTGGTTTCAATGTTGGTTCTCTCCCCTTCAATTATCTTGTAGTCCTAATCTTTAAAGGTAAACCTAAAGCTAGATATTTTTATCCTATTGTTGATAAAATCAAGGCAAAGTTGTCAGCATAGAAAGCTTCTTTTCTTTCTATCGCTGGTAGAGCTCAGTTAGTCAAGACAGTTATTCATAGTATGCTAATGTACAACATCTCAGTTTATGCTTGGCCCGTCTCTTTACTCAAGACAATTGAGACTTGGTCCAGAAACTTCATTTGGAGTGGAGATATTAGTAAGAGGAAAATAGTGACTGTAGCTTGGAAAAAGGTGGGTATGCCTTATTCTGAGGGGGGCTTAGACCTAAGATCTTTAATTAGTCTTAATGAGGCATCAAACTTGAAGTTATGTTGGGAGCTTTTACACTCTGAGGAAAATTTGGGCTACTATTCTTTACAGTAGAGTTTTCAGGCATAGACATGCCATTGTTCATCATATTTCTTCGTCAATTTGGAGTAGTATTAAATCTGAATACTCTTGTATCATTAACAATTCCAACTGGCTCGTTGGCAATGTCAACGTATTAAGCTTTGGGAAGATTCTTGGTGTGGTGAACCATTGAAACATATTTTCCAAATCAATAACAACGTGCTCATTTGGCTTCCTTCCAAAGTTAGTGATATCATGCTTGGCCATTCTTGGTCTATTTCTTCCGCTCTGGATGTCATGTTCCCTGATTTAAAGAATTGTGTTAATCAAACCACGATTCCCAGACAAAGCATCCCAGACAAGTGGATTTGGAAGCATAACTCTAGTGGTGAATTAACAATGAAAGATGCTTATGAATTTAAGAGAAACAAATCTCCTCAAAAGAATTGGGCTAAGACCATATGGTGCAATGATATCCCTCCTTCAAAATCTCTTTTGGTTTGGAGGTTGATGCTTGACAAAGTCCCTACAGATGACAAACTTATGGAAAAAGGGTGTTGCCTCCTATCTATGTGTTCCCTCTGTAATACTACATTTGAATCTTCTTTCCATCTTTTCTTCACATGCAGGTTTGCCTTTACTCTTCATTAATTGATTTCAAAAGTTCTTAATTTAACTCTTCATTTTCAAAGTATAGAAGATATTTGGAACCTTTGTGAAAGATCATGGTCCCCTCAGTGCAAGATTGTTATAAAGTCTGTCATTGTTAACATCTTAAATTCAATTTGGATGGCTAGAAACAATGCTAGATTTCATGATAAAATTACTCATTGGAGAAATGTTGTCTCTTGGATATTAGCAAATACTGCTCTTGCTAGTAACAAAACTTCAATGTGCTCTAACTCTTCTTTAATTGATTTCAAAATTCTAAAGCATTTCAATATCAACATACACCCTCCAAAAGCTCCCAGCATCAAAGAAGTTATTTGGTTGCCTCCTTTGATTGACTGGGTGAAGTGTAATACTGATGGTGCCTCGACTCAAATCTCCTCAGCTTGTGGAGGCATCTTTTGAAATCACCTTACAGAATTCATTTGTTGTTTTGCTGAGAATACATGTATTAATACTGCTTACTTTTCTGAGTTATGTGGGGCTATGAGAGCCATTGAGATTGTTACTGATAATGGTTGGAGAAATGTTTGGCTTGAAACTGACTCTACTCTTGTAGTGCTTGCCTTTAATTCATCATCTTTAGTTCCTTGGAAGATTAGAAATGGATGGAACAATTGCATGCACAACATTACCAACATGAACTTCATGATATCCCATATATATAGGGAAGGTAACAATTGCGCTGATGCTCTTGCAAAAATTGGTCTAACTCTAGTGCACCTTTCGTTCTGGAATAAATTACCCCAAGCTATATTGGAAAGTTACTCTTCTAATAGACTTGGTAGACCTAAGTATAGATTTTCTAATATGTAAGGAGGTTTTGGTTTGGTCCCCTCCTTTCTTTTGTTTCTTTATCTTTTTTATCTATCTATATATTTTGAGGGAGTAACACTTTGCTACTCCTCTTTTGGTTTAAAAAAAAAAATTCTTTTACAATCTTTTAGAAGATTTGTTATTTTTATTTTTCATTACTATTGAAGCTAAACTATTGTAGCCTTGAAGGCAACCTTTTGATTCAATAAAAATTATAGAGATTTTTCTCAAATTTGGTGGATTCCAAATTATTCTTTCTGGTGGATTCTGGAAATCTGGTGGATTCCAGAACTTTACCTGACAGGTTTGTCGCTTGCGAACCTGATTTTTATTATAGGATTAGCGCTTGCTATTCCTTCATGCTTCCGTACTGCATCAGAATAGCAAGCGCTAATGCTATAACAAAACACAGGTTCACAAGCGACAAACCTGTCAGAAAGCCTTTGGAATCCACCAGATTTCCGGAATCCACCAGAAAGAATAATTTGGAATCCACCAAACTTGAGAAAATTTTATATATTTTATTGAATGAAAAAGTTGTCTTTAAGACTACAATAGTTTAACTTAAATAGTAGTGAAAAATAAAAATAACAAATCTCCTAAAAGATTGTAAAAGAAAACAACAAACCTAGCTAAATAAAAATAACAAATCTATCTAAAATATAAAAATAACTAATTTAAGTGAAATATAAAAATAAGAAATCTCCGTAAAATATAATAAAACTAAATCTAGCTAAAATAAAAAAATAGTAATTTCTCTTACTAGTTAAAATACAACGTTAATAATTTAGCCATCAAGTAATAAAAAGGAGTAGGAATAGAAAATAAAAATAAAAATGCTGTAGGCTGTAGCTATTAACTAATTAGATTTGTTCTCTTCAAATAAAACAAAACAAAAAAACAACACTGCTGATAATCAAACCCACATCCGCGCAGCAACTAGAACAGAGGGCAGTGCGCCGATTTGAATTTCTTGCAATATTGTATCCGTAAATAATACTTAGGGTTCGTTTGGCCCAGCTTTTTTTAGATCTTATGCATACAGTTGATGGAATATAAATTAAGTTTTATTCAATTTTATAAGTTCACACTAATGAAAATTATAATTTTATAAACTATTTTATCATAAACTATCTTAACAAACTTATAATAATATAAAAGTTTTGCATAAGCTCTAAAATAAGCTGGGTCAAATGAGCCCTTATTCTATTCTTAATGGCTTGAAAAAAAATATTTAAGGCCCCATAAATTTAAAGGTCCTGGGTTGTGGGTCTGCTTGCCCTGCCTCAGGGCCGGCCCTATATATATATATATATAGGGAGTGTATCCGGTGAGAACTGATAACTATTGTGAGAAACGAGAACTATTAATAGTAACCATGCGATTTAATTGACGCATCAGATTAAAATCTTCCATTCACTTAAAATTCCATGTGATTCTATTTTGTGTATATTGAAATATCTTCCTATATATAATCTTTCCTAATTTATTCCTATAATATTTCTTAATTTATTAATACAGCTCCCTCTAAAACTTATCACTCTTTTGGCCACTCCCTCCAAAACCTACCCGAACAAGGTACTACCCCCTTCTTTCTTTTTCTTTGCTGCTTGCCGCCATCTATTATCAATGAAGGTAATGCATATCATGCCAAACACAAATAGCATGTTAGGAACATGATTGTTTTATGGACCAAGTATAGTTACATTGCAGACCAAACCTCAAATACAAGGCTAAACCAAACCTCATATAGTTACGTCACAGATCAAAACTCAAATACCATAATAATTAATTGCACATCGTGATCCAAATTAAATGAAAACTGAAAAACTAAATTCAATGACTCTCAAGAGCTGATATAAAATTCTCTCTAACAACCAATTTGTGATCCATATTCTCTAACATACAAGAAGCTACATCTTTGTTCACACAAACTTATTCACCACTTAGTATAGGTAGTATATATGATGCTCATCATGTATAAAAATAACAGAGGATAAGAAAAATCAATTTCAAAAGAAGTGTACAAGAGTTTCTCCATCAATCAAATAGTGCTCATTTTAATGAGCCAGAATAAAACTTGAGAATAAGATGCACTTAATCTCACTAAATATTACAAGATAAAACCAATGTAAGACAAAATAAAAAATAGCCACATGAAAAATCATAGTTTCCACCTAATAGCAAAAAGATTAGACAAAACCAAGCCAAAATTGAGTTCTTCGTTGGGCACCTGCATTTTTCTATCCCTACATATTAAAAATATGTTTTTATGTTAATGCTTAAACCAAACATGCATTAAAAAAATAAATAACTTTCAGCAAAGTACATGAGAATAATATTTTTACCAGGATTAGGGAGATGATTTTGAAGGACAATTGCGACTGTCATGATATACATATTGACCACATGCTCTACAAAGTCGAGGTGGTTTTTTCTGTTGTTGTTCGATGGCCTTCTCTTTACCACCTTTAATTCGTTTTCCACTTCCTTTTGTCTTTGATTGTTTTGGTGGACGAATATTCACTTCGGTAGGAAGTTCAAATCCAATTAAAGACTCTAATTCTTTTTTCTTTGTTTGTGTAGAATCACCTTCAAACTCAAACAATTGCTTTTCAATTTTCACACATTCATTAATTATAAGATGCAATTTTTCTTTATGTTGTCCAGCCATATGCATACACTTAAATAAGTGGTTCCATGCCTTTGAAATGAGTTGACTCTCTTTTTCAGTTGCAGCACACCCTTCCAAGAGATTACCATCAACATCAAAAATAGGTTGTTTAGTTGCCAGCTTGGTCCACCTATTTAGAATGTACTGACTCGGTATTTCATTTAAACCTTTCCCTTTCAAAATACAGAGTATATGTCTACATGGTATCCCTTGAGCTTCAAACATTTTGCACGAACAATTCCAAATGGAATCAGAAATGTTATAAATCACTTCTCGTACTTTTCTATTGGTTTCATTGTTATCAATTATGTGTAAGATATCCATGCCATCCTTTTGATTCCGATTTTCAACTCCACAATCTACACATGCAGCCCACAATTCATTTTGAAAAATGTAAAAGTTTTCACGTGTGTAAATATCTCTACCATGTCTCTCTAAACCACGATCTAACTTTAATTTTGGTAAAGTATGAAGTGAATTATTGTCAGCAAGTAACTCTTTATATCTTTGAGCATCTAATGCAGACTCAAATCTCATCCAAAATTCAACCAAGCTAACATTAGGATTCAAAAAATTACCATAGAAGGAATTTTCACTCTCAGATCTTGATGTTGTTCTCAATATCCCACCCAAAAGTATGTCCCTAAAGTAAGATGGGATCCACATACTTCGAATATCATACATATGTGAAAGCCATTCATTCTTTTCCAACTCAAACTCAATCATGACAGATTTCCATGTTGCTTCGAATTCGTCCGGAGTCTCTGAACCCCAAACACATGACTTAAATTTATTATTGAACTCTGAGTTACCATTCAAAGAAACACCCACCTTTTCGGAAACCTTTTTCATAATGTGCCACATACAAAGTCTATGTGAAGAGGAAGAAAATACCCTCTCTATGGCAACTCTCATGGCTGGATCTTGATCTGTTATAATAAGATTTGGCTTATTTCCTCCCATTGCTTCCAAAAACTTTTCAAATAACCAAATAAATGAATCTGCTTTCTCTTCTGCTAAGAAGGCAGCTCCAAAGGTGATACATTGTCTGTGGTGGTTAACTCCAGTAAATGGGGCAAAAATCATTGAATATTTATTCGTTTTATATGTAGTGTCAAACGAAACCACATCACCAAATAATGAATAATTTTTTCTACATATACCATCTGCCCATAAAACATATTTCAGTTGATCTTCAACATCTACCTCATAAGCAAAATAAAATGACGGATTCAATTCTTTCTTTCGCTTAAAGTTATCGATAAATACATTTGCATCAGAATCTTTAGTCAAGGTCTTTAAATCTCTCAAACAATTTTGTAGATCCCTCTGTGTGCACCCGACATTTTCATGACCACCAAGTTGTTCTGTCAATAATTGGTATGTTTTTGAAGGACCAATATTTACATTACCATTTGCAAGCAATATACTCTTATGAACAGGATTAACTTTTCTTGCTGATCTGAGAAATTGTCTCTTGCTAGGTGAGGCAAGTGGATGTGTATGACTTTCATGAAATCGCGTGAGCTCATATTTACCTCCCTCTAAAAGTTTAAAAGCAACTTTCGCATCACATCCTTCTCTAGTAAGACTCCTCTTCTTAGCTTTAACTACTGATTGAATTTGTTCTCCTTCTCCATCTTTTGTTTCATTTGGCTTGAAACCTTGTTTTGAGCAAACAAAATATTTCCAACGCTTGACTCCATTTATATTTTTATTTTCTGATGAGCAACGCACGCTAAAGCCAACACTGTGTGCATAGTTCTTGTAAAAAATTTCACCATCTTCTAAAGTATCAAAGATTTGTCCTACTTTAGGCTTTATTTTTTCATCACAAAATGGCACACCTTGATTTACCTACCAGAAAACAATTAACAAAAAAATTAAATTTAACTCAATAACTTTGTTAAAAAAAAACTCAATAACTAAAACTAAGAAATATAGATAATGTAATTGTACGCCAATGGATTACTTGATCTGTTTGTGATATAGAAGCATCTTGTGTGGTATCAAAAGTTGGTTCATCAATTTCATCAGGTCCCATCCTTTAATTAAGAGGAAAAAAACAAAAATATTAGAAATAATAACGAAACACTAAAAAACTAAAACAAAGGTCTATGTTGACCCAGTTTTGAAAGAAGTGAAATATTTGATTAAAGAAACAAAAAGAAATAGCATATGGACACAAGCCAAGAGAAAGAAATAGCAAAATGAAAGAAGTGAAATATCTTATTGAACTAATTATACTCCTATTCTTTAAGTCGTGTAACAGAGAACACAAGCCAACAATTAACTTACAAATATTTGATTGAAATTTTGTTAGTACATGCAAGAAGACATAAACAAACACCAATCAGATAATAGATGGCGGCAAGCAGCAAAGAAAAAGAAAGAAGGGGGTAGTACCTTGTTCGGGTAGGTTTTGGAGGGAGTGGCCAAAAGAGTGATAAGTTTTAGAGGGAGCTGTATTAATAAGTTAGGAAATATTATAGGAATAAATTAGGAAAGATTATATATAGGAAGATATTTCAATATACACAAAATAGAATCACATGGAATTTTAAGTGAATGGAAGATTTAATCTGATGCGTCAATTAAATCGCATGGTTACTATTAAAAGTTCTCGTTTCTCACAATAGTTATCAGTTCTCACCGGATACACTCCCTATATATATATATATATATATATATATATATATATATATATATATATATATATATATATTAGCTAACAACATTTTCATACGAACAATACATTTAATGCAAACGACTACAAATACAAATCGTTAAGTTATCTCATATATGGGAAATTATTGTAAGGAGAATGTTAACATGTTAACAAGACCCTTGTTATAATTCAAATTAACACAAACAAAAAACACACACTTGTGAATACAATACTAAATCAAGCTTTCTTGTCAACACAATTATTTTCTTATCCTAGCATGTAAGCTTTGATTTGATTTCATTCAACTTAACTATAACATCTTTTATCAGCATTCGATGACTAGGGAACTCTTCAGAACATGCAACACCGATTCCAGCAAACATCACCAAACACTTTCTAAATTTGTTTTGCACAATCCCTGTTTGATCTTCAACAAATGGCATAAGCAAATGTGAATCTACTATCTCAAGGATTTCTTCTGGAATTTTCTGAAATTCTGGTACACAGTAGACAAGTGTTGTCCACGATGTTCAGACACTTGTCGTAACACTTGTCTTAACAGTAAGAACAATAAAGCAGAGCATTAAAAACAGATACTGAAAAACATAAACGACACACATAATTGTTAACCCAGTTCAGCCTAACAGCCTAATCTGGGGGATACCAATCCAGGAGGAAATTCACTATCAGCAGTATTAATTCAGAGCTAAACTCCCTCGTTTACAACTCCTCACTTAATCCCTACCCAATGACACTTCTACCTAGGAACTCCTAGATATGAGACCCCGTCTCACTCCCCTCAACCTTACAACCAGTAAGGATTTCAATAACAACAGAATGGAGACACTCTCATTGACAAAGATGAAGACACACTACAATGACATTAACACCTAGCCAACAGCTAAGTTCATAATTTGGAGTTGCTTAAAAGCTTCCTCCAAGTACAATACTCAACTCATTACCTATAGGTTTCTGAGTGAGGACACGGTGACCATCTCACAACTCGAGTGATTCACTTTTACACCAACTTTCCTAAAGAGTGGCTTAAAGACGTGAAACCTTTAAAAGACTACATCTTTGATATTCTATTTTAGCTTCAAGTTTCGGTGAATAAAACAGGGTTAGCAGCACCCTTTAAATAGCAGAGCCTCGTGGGCTTTTCACAATACTTCAGCTCCAAGAAATCTTCTAGATGCAAAATATATATTTTTATCAAATCTTTCCACTAGCACAAATATGACATATTACTAAAGAGTTTTACATCAGTTGAAGAGATGTCAGATGTGAAAAGTAATATGGAGTACTCTTTACATCTGGTTTCAACTGTACTTGATGTGAAAAATACATAGACACAACTTATTACATCTGATCAAAATATCCCCAGATGAAAAGCTAAACGCGGTGGCAATCCTGTAATTATGGTGAAAATTGTCTAAAATACGTTTACATCTGGCCCATTATATGCCCAGATGTAAAACGTCTTAAATGTGATTTTTTATTTTATTTGAACGGAAATTAATATAAACTTCACGCACGCAAAAAAAAAAAACCTAATCTTCTCAAACTCGTTCTCTCTCTCTCTCTCACACTCTCTCGAACCCTAATCGAAGAATCAACCCTAAAAAAAAACCCAGATCCTCTTCCCTGCCATAATTTTTCTTCGCCCTAGCTCTTCTTCGCCTTTGTTCGTCTTCGTCGTAGCTTCTGCCACCGCAGTTCCTCTTGTCGCCGCCATATCTCTTCCTCAACGAAGGTTTCACTGCTCTCTCTTCCTCTCTCTCTCTCTCTCTCTCTCACTCTCTCTCTCTCCCCGTGTCTTCAATTTTTAATTATGTTAATTTTTGTCTTCCATTTATGGAATCTTCTCTTGTTTGATTTTGAGTTTATGTGTTCAATTTCCATTTCCATATTCTATAATTTAGGGCTTTTGAGTTTAGTGGTATAATATTGTTCAATTTGTGTTCAATTTGTTCCATTAATCTAGGTTTTGAGTTTAGTGTTATTGTTCAATTTTATTATCCTCTGCCTTAGTTTGCAGTTTATATAGATATAGGTATGTTTGTGCCTGCTTTACTGTTAATTGTGATTTTAACAAGTTTTATTATCATTGTGTGTTTTAATTTCTCTAATTTATACAGGGCAGCAATACTCTATTTTCGCTTCTCATAAACCCATAGTGCTATCTCAGAAGTTTTTATGCTAAGGAAGTGTCAACTTGGTAGGAAGTGTCAACTTTGTCTTGCTGGATTTCTTCACATAATTGAGGCTCTTGCAGGTATACTTAAAAATCATATATGTGGTTGTTGGTTTCTCAAAATTACTATTGTAATTCCTATAGTTATATAGTTATATTTTTCTCTCAAACTCTTGCGATTCTCCATCGATTCTTCATGGAGCATTCGTGACGATCTTCAAAAACTCTCGTGATTCTTCGATGGGAAGACATAACTGTTGGTGTCCTTCCTTTCCAATCGAATTCACTCATTAACAATTATATAATATATTACTAGATTGTTATAGACTATTATAAATGAGTCAGTTTTGGTTTATATTTTTTCTCATTATTGAGCCAAATTATGATTAAGTTTGTTTGTCATCTTTCCCCTTTTTCAATATTGAATAATTTTTTTTCCTGTTTAGTTAAATATTGGTTACATTGCCTCATGCTACGCTAGAAAAGACAAACGCTTTGGGGGCGCAGAGCCAAGGCACGCGCAATATTTATTGCGTTTATGGGACTGTCCAACACCACTTGCTCAAATCTACCCCTAAATTAATATTGTGTAGGTAATATTCTTAGTCTTAAAGCTGTCACTTGTAGTTAGACTTAGATGATTCTGTGATATATACTACATTTAGCTATTAGGTGATTATCACAGTTTGTCTTAGGAGGGAAAATGACAGTAGCATAGATTTTCTGATTTCCATCACAGCAATAATACACTGATAAAATAGTTATATGTTATACCAGATGATTTAAAAAGGCTTGGTCAGCTTTGCTTCAAGGGAGCATTTTACTGCTTTCTTATCTAGTTAAGGTTTTTATCTAATTGATATGTTCTTGTTTCCTTTTTTTCCTAAAATATTATTTTAGATGAGGGCTATAAAAGAAGAACTTGGTGATAATGAGGATGATGAGGATGACCTGGTTGCCCTTGAAAGGAATATGCAGAAGGCAGGAATGCCACCAAATGTATGGAAACATGCACACACAGAGTTGAGGTACTTTTTGATAGAGTCATAATGAAATATGGTGATGATTGATCTTTGTCAGGAATTACTTGCTCTATATGTTAAGTAAATTGATGAAAAATCAGATATTGTCATTATCAAAGTGATTCTACAACCTCATAGAGACAATCAGTTCATTTTACTATAATTGTTCTCTCAAGAGGCTTAAAAAAATGCAGCCTCAACAACCTGGGTATAACAGTTCGCAGGTTTACCTTGATCTTCTTGCCGATCTGCCCTGGAAGAAGGCCAGCGAAGAGATTGAAATGGACTTAAGGGCTGCACAAAAGCGACTGGACAGTGATCACTATGGTTTAGTGAAGGTCAAGCAAAGAATTATTGAATACCTAGCAGTTCGCAAGGTTGCTAAATACTCTATTACTATGCCTGTCAGTATCTACTGGATTGTAAAATTTAACGTGTTTCTAATTTTAGTGTGTATGCATCACAGCTTAAACCAGATGCAAGGGGTCAAATGCTGTGCTTTGTTTGGCCACCAGGTGTCAGGAAAACATCATTGGCATCTTCTATTACTGCTGCTTTGGGAAGAAAGTTTATCCGCATATCCCTTGGTGGAGTCAAGGATGAGGCTGATATTAGAGGACATAGGAGAACATATGTTGGAAGCATGCCTGGACGGCTTATAGATGGATTAAAGGTTAAATTGCACTTTATAAATTTTGATAATTGCATGCTTGGACGGCGACTTACCTATGAAATTTTGATGTTTTCATTCTCACTTTTTGCTTTGTTCTGATTTTTTTTTGTTATTTTCAGAGGAATATGGTTTCTACAAAGCCTTAAGAATGCATACCTACTGCATTTTGTTCTTTATTTGCAATCCCCTGATAATTTTTTAAAGGAATGACAGGTTATATTTCCTTAAAATGTCAGCTTCATTTTGTGTGTTTATTGACAGGCCTAAAGTGTTAGCTTCTAACTATCATAATTGTGACCTTCATGCTATCGGTTTAAAATTAGATGATTATGTATTGTAGAAGTTTATTCATGGATATATGGTTGCATTTGCAGACTTGGGTTAGTTCAATTGAGGCTGCTCAACAATAACTATCATAATTGCCAGGAAGTTTGGATTACCGTGTTACGGAGGAAAGTTTGATGGATCACGTAGGTACCAATATGCATGAAGCATGCCTGCAGATTGACAAAGAATGCAGGTTAGTGGAAAAGTTGTTTGATCTCTCCTGCTGTAGCCTTTTGTTTCTAGTTCCATTTCTTTATTCATCAAGTTATTGAACATGAGTGTGGATGTTAGAGTTTCACAAAAGTATTTGTAAAACTGAAGCAATCAAAAACATGATATCTCTTTTTTATTCATCATGTTCTTTAGGAAGTGTATTGTGATTTTGTTAGTTTTATGTGTGTAAAACTGAAGCAATCAAAAGCATGATATCTCTCTTTTGTTTTACTTATTGATTAATCAAAAGCATGATATTTGTTGTGGTAAAAGAACTTGAATTTGTGTAGATTGATTAATTTAAAGCACTTCATGTTGTGTTAGAATAGGTTTTCAATATTTTTTTATGGGTTAGAAATTTCATGTTGGGAACTGCTGCTGTTATCTGATTGAAATCTGTACTAGAATTAAAATCTGTATCTGAAATCTCCACTTCATGTTGTACTAGAAATCTGGTTGAAATCTGTATCTGATTTTCTGCACACTAGAAATTTTAATTGTACTAGAAATCTGGTTGAGTAGTTGTTATTTTTTCCGCCGAACGCCGTACCTGGGAACTGCTGCTGTTTGTCGCTTCCTGCATTCTGTTTGTCTGGATTATTGCATTTTTTAGATCATGTAGTATGAATAACTTGATCATGTATATGTATTGTAGGTGTTCGATGATCCCACATCATTAACCGAGGAGGAGCTGTATGAATTGCGAAACAGCTGGGCTACTTGTTTTCTTGACCTGTACAATCCCGAGGTAGATTATGATGTTGCCGATGATGAGGTTTAGGAGCTAGCTAGGTTAATTTGTGTGATGTTACAATGAATTCACATTAATTAGGATGTTTTGAATTGTAATGACTTATATTTTGCTTGAATGTTATAACATTTTGGATTGTTGGTATTTTGGTTGAATTGTAAGACTTGGTATTTTATTTGAATCGTAATGACTTGGTTGAATGTAATTGTATTTTGGTTGAATGTTGAATTGTAATGCTATTTTGGTTTTTTTTAATTACAAAATAGGATTTAAAATATAAAAAAAAAAAAAAAACACAGGATTTTGAAAAAAAAAATTAAATAAAGTTACTATTTCACATCTGGTGACTTGGTCAGATGTAAAAGGTCCAAATTAATTAAAAAAAAAATTGGTCAGCTGAAACACGAGAACAGAGGTAAAAGGGGATCATTTTACATCTGGCGAATGTCAGATGTAAAAAGCGTAAACTTACTACTTCTTGTACATCTACCTCTGACCGGGGTCAGATGTAAAAGGGGGTTTTGGCCAGATGTAAAAAGTGTTTTCTGTACTAGTGTTCTTTGCATCAAATATTCCTCCCATAAATATATTTGTTGTAAATATATTTTAAAATTAAATCTTCTAATCTTCTTGAAGCACAAAGATTTATTTGAAATAAATCTTTTATATTTTCTGCAGCAATCTTCACAAGATATATTTTTGAAACAAATATTATATTTTCTAAAAATATAATTCCTTTAGAAAATAGAACTAGGGTTCAGCTGCCTTCTGAAACACATTGATCACGTGCGCCTTGTTGTATAAGAAACCACGAAATAATTCTTCAATCAAATCTTCGAAAGATTGAATAGAAAATAAAAACGCTAGCTGGCGCGCACAGTCAGACGGACAGGTGTTGTTCCAATGTGTACCCACATCTGTCTCAACACTTGGCGTAGGCACATATGTCTCAACACTTAGCTAAAAGATGTTTTTGCAAAATATAGCCTACATACAAAAACCCAACATTTTCATCTTACAAAATTTGTGTAGGCTTAGATTCTCATTAAACATGTTATTTGTTGGTCTCTTTCCGGTGAGCATTTCTAAAAGAAGAATCCCATAGCTGTAGATATCTCCTTGTGATGATACTGGACCACCTGCTCCATATTCTTTTCAAACAATAACAGCAATTATTTAGAAGAAAAAAAAGATTAATTAACGAATCGTGTATATCAAATATTTAGGCATATTAGTGAATAAAAGAAAATGACTTGATATATAATAAGAAGGCTAATAAAGTTGTTTGAATAAGATAAAGAGAGCAAATACTTTGAATTAGTATGCTATGAAAATACAAGTAAGAAGTATTGGCAAAACATTTGGAAGGATAAGTAACAAATAAGTGAAAGAAAGAATTTACCAGGAGGAAGATATCCTATAGTTCCCTTAATTGTGGAGGAACTAATTTGATCTTTACTTGAATGACCTGTGGCTCCATGAATGAGCCTAGCTAAGCCAAAGTCTCCCAAGTGGGCTACAAGGTCATCGTCAAGAAGAACGTTGCTCGGCTTAACATCACAGTGAACTACAACTTGCTCTGTATCATTGTGAAGATAATTCAATGCATGAGCTACATCAAGAGCTATGTCTATTCTTTGTGTGAAGTTGAGATTATGATTATCAGACCCTTCAATATCGTGCAACAACTTTTCTAGACTCCCATTAGGCATGAACTCAAAAACAATAGCCTTGAAGTCTTCACCGTCATAATCAACGCTTGAACAACAAGTTAATATCTTTAGAAGATTTCGGTGCTTCATCTTTCCCAGAGCTTTACATTCTGCCATGAAACTCTTTGCTGCTCCACGTGTTTGAAGATTCAACACCTTTACAACAATAGGTCTTTCAAAATGGAGAAGAGATCCTTTATAAACAGATCCAAAGCTTCCTGCTCCTACTAAGTTAGATGAAGAAAAACCATTGTGTTGTGAATTCTTTAAAAATCACACCAATAATCTTGATGTGTGGAGCAAATCGAATAAGCAATCAAAACGTGGAAATAGCAATAATAATCACGAACAAAAGATAAGTAATAAAACTGTAAAGAACACGAAGCAATTGTTTACCCAGTTCAGTCAAAACCGACCTACTCTGGGGGAGAGAGCCACCCTCCGTTTCACTATCAATGAAAAGCTTGATTACAACGAGATTCAATACAAAAGAGTTGCAAGAATTAGACTTCAACCCTAATTCTACCCTTTTCCCAAATCTCTTCCCGTGACCAAGAGATTTCAATGATAAGTGATTACAAGATGAAAGAATCAACACCCAAAACCTAGAGATGAACCAAGAGTAACCCTCTTAACCCTAGCCGCCGTTTTGGTGAAAGAAACCCTCTAAACTTCCTCTCAAAAAACAGAAAACGTGACCCTTTAAATACCCTGCAGTGATTTCCGCCCGAGGCGCAGCTTTTTCCGCCTGGGGCGGAAATTTCCGCCTGAAACACCAAGATTTCCGCCTGGGGCGGCAAAACAGAGAGCCCCCCTTATTCTGCTTCAAATTTCCGCCTGGAACACAGGTTTTTCCGCCCGGGGCGGAAAACAGCAAACTAGTGTTGTTTTTTCACGTTTTCAAGGCAAATTTGCAACACATTGGTTGCTTCATGTAGTTCTCCATAAGTAACCCTCAAGAATCTATTTTGCAAAGATGGTGAAGTTTGTAACCTTTTGGACTTTCTGGTAAGGAAATGGACAATTATAAAAGCTATGAAAGAGATCAAAACCCCACCAATTACACTAACAAAAATAAGCTTCTTTTTTAGAGATCTTTTGTGTTTCTTAGAGGGAACCTTAAAGCATATAGGAAGCTTTAATTGATTTATTCCTCCACAAAGATTCTTGTTTCCAGTTAGTGTAATCGCTGAGATATTGCTAAAGACACCTCCTATGGGAACCTCGCCATATAGGTTGTTAAAAGACAAGTCCAGGGTATTCAAAAGTGTAAGATTTTCTAGTTCAAAGGGGATTGTGCTTGAGAAATTGTTGTTAGAAATGTCTAAGATTTCTAAGGATCTTAAAGAGCCCAAGGAAGAAGGTATGCTTCCAATGAAGAAGTTTCTCTCCAACACAAGCTCTGTTAATGTAAAACAAGCACCAAGTTCTTTGGGGATTTCACCAGACAACTTGTTTGCATATAGATAAAATATAGAAAGATGCTTTAGGTTTCCAAACACCGAAGGAAGGGGACCGGTTAGGGAGTTGTTAGACAAGTCAAGGAATATTAAGTTTTCTAGATTACCGAATACTTGATCAGGTATATCACCACTCAACTTATTCGTAGAAACAGCGAATGTTTGTAATTGAGTGCAGTATTTGAGGGTTAATGGAATACTTCCTTCAAAATTATTGGTATGCAAATAAAGTTCAAACAACTTAGTAAGATTGCCAATAATAGTAGGAATATTACCGGACAAATTGTTTTGTTGCAAAACTAATCTTCCTAGATTCTTCAATTTTCCTATTGAATTTGGAATAGTTCCATCAAGGAAATTCTCCACCATAATGAATGCAGTTAAATTGACTAGTTGTCCAATACTTTCAGGTATCACTCCATATATTTGATTTTCCGCCATACTAAGCAAACTAAGATAGGTAGAAAGGTTTCCTATATGATCTGGTAAGACGCCACCAAATTTATTTCCGTCCAAATTCAGTTCTTGCAACTTAGTACAATTGGTTAATGAGGAAAGAAAGTTCAAATCATGAGCTCCTCCACTTCCAAAATTATTGAAGCCAATGTAAAACCTTTGAAGTTTGCTTAAGGATCCTAGATTTGAAGGTATTGACCCATTAAGACTATTCCCTGCTATATCAAATCATTGCAATTAAGTGAGATTTGATATTTGTTGTGAATTCGTCAATAAATCACACCAATAAAAGAACTTGATGTGTGGAGCAATAGAACGGCAACCAAATAATTAAGCGGAATAAGCAATAATAATAATAACCGATAAACAAGATAAAGGAGAAGAAAGAACACGATATTTGTTACGTGGCGGATCGTCAGCCACTCTTCGGCAATTGAGGATGTTGAAGAAATAGAAGTTGAAGTTCCTTCTTGCAGCTTCTTTTGTTTGGCTAGTTGTTTTCTTTTCTTTCTCTGACTATTATTTCTTCTTGCTGTTCTTTCGATTTCTCGATCAAAAAGTAAATTCTCTGCAGAAATCTTTCCTCGCATAAACAACCTAACCAGACAAGTTAGTGTAACACCCTAATTTCGCATTAGTGTTATTTTAGTATTATTATATTTAATTAAATTAAGTAGCATATTTATTAGTTGAGCTAGTGAGCTTGGGGGAGGTGTAGCCCATTAATGTGGGGTTAAGGTAGTAGGCCCAATAGTTGAGGGATATAATTGGAATTTGGCCTAAGTAGTAAACCTAGGTATAAAGATGTAACTTTAAGAGAGATAAATCATAATTTGAAGAAAAGAAAAGAGGTAGAGAGAGAACCGTAAAGAGGAAAGGAGGAAGAACAAGAACAAGAGGAGAGGAAACACCAAGCTTCTTCACCAATCTTTCTCCAATTTTGATAAGGTAAGGGAAGTTTATGTTTGTAAGTAGGATTGTGTTATAGAATAAAGGAGTAGCTAAGCTTCTCTTTCCCAAGTATTCTATGATTCTCCTTAGGAGAGGGTTTTTTTTTTGAGAAAACCCGTGAGTAGAGATTATGTTTTTATGCTTTCTCATTAATAATCCATGTTGTTGTTGTTATTTAGTAGTGATTTATACAATAAAAATTCATGCTTGAACTGTTGAAGTTGTTGTGTTTGAATAAATTGAAAGTATGAATTTTGATTGATAATTTCATGAATTGGTTGTTGTTTTGTTGTTAATTTGAGTATGCTGAGTTAGGATTAATGAGAACTAAACATAGGAATCCATTTATGTGAGTTTTGGGGGTTATGGGATACTATGATAGTGGGTCATAATCATGGTAAATTATGGTGTGAATCTACTCAACTTTTGATGAGATGATTTGTTTGAGTAATTAAAGCTTTATTGATTAATAATTGATGATATCAAGAAACGATAATCCTTTGTTGATTGATGAGTGTATATGAAAATTTATGAGGGAATGTTACTAGAATATATGAATTAGTAGGACTTTAGGATGAAGGTCTGTGATGATCGAGCAAGAATTAGTCCTTTAGCATTCTTTCCAAATTTTATAAATCATTTTTATTACTTAATAGGCAATGAGATCTCTTTGTTGATACCACCTGTAGACCGTAGTCATGTTGTAGGTGGATATACAGGGATACTATTTTATATATAAATACTATATTTTGATGTGTAACTTTCGTTTTCGGTAGTTATTTTATACTGTTTCGAGTATTTAATTGAGTTCAAATAATTCTTTTTTTTTCCGATAAACTTGAGGAGTAATTTAGGAGAGGATTATCCGGAAAATACAACCAAGTTAAATAGATAATTAACTAGGTGGTTAGAGAGTATAAATCAGTGTAGTTGAGTGGAGTTAGGATTAGCTAAATTAGTTTATCTAATCTTCGAAAAGATGATGGTGATGAATATATGAATGAAACTAAATTGATGTATTAATTGATGTATTTAATTGATAAACTTTATTTGTGAGTTTATTGATAAAATTTATTGGTGTATGAATTCTTTTGGTGCATTAGTGATGTGTTTGTGCTTATGCACAATGACGAGGTGTGATTGTTCATTAATATAACTATGATGTTCAATTGATTGATGATGATGAATGATGATTTATTATGAGTAGATGTATTCTAAAGACGATGATTTAGAATACTTGGATTATGTTATCCATATTATGTTGATGTTTTAGTTGAGATAAAACTATATGTTTGGTATATGCACATTCATGCATTCATAAGTTGTGTCTATTGATGAGTATTCTAGAGACGATGATCTAGTTTACTGTTGTTTTAGAGACGATGATCTAAAACATTTGGAATAAGTTTTCCAAAATTATGATGATGGGTACCACATGCATATATGTCGTGTCTAGGGAGACATTGCATACTTAATTTCAATAGATGAAATGTTGTGTGACTGATAAATTGTTGACTGATGTTTGCATAATTGCATACTAAATGATAAGTGATAATTTGTGTGTGTTAATTGGTGGGTGCTAAATGATGTGTAATGGTGAGTTGGATATTTAGTAATATATCTCCGATATTTCAAGTAACTAATGTCGTATGATTGATTTAATCAATTGATTAGTGATGTGTAAATGGAGGTGTTGATTAAATGGTATAAATGTTGCATGAATTAGTAATGTGATATAACCATGTTTATCTTTTGTTGTATATTTCCTATTATTTTTGTTTATTACATAAACTCACCCTGTTTTGTGTTACGTGTTATGTGCTGGACTCTTGGGAGTCCAGGTTTTCCAGGTTGTTGAGTCTCGTGCTCAAGTTTTTGATGAAGCTCCGCTCTGATTGTGACACGGGGAAGAATTCATAGAGTCATTTACTCTGTCATTTTATTTTTAATTTAAAATGTTTCTTTTTAGAAAAGAAAAATATTTTTAATAGTGATACTTATGCTAATTTATTTTCATCAGCCATGTATGAAGAAAAATGTAATACCTTAAACCAATATTTTTATAAGTTATTTTGACTTCAAGCCTATTTATTATTTATAACCGCTGCATAAATTTGAAAAGCATTCTAGAATTAGAGTAACTTTTGAATATTGGGTTTAGGGTGTTACAGTTAGCGTGCACAAAGGATAATAAATAATAACTAAAAAGTACAAAATTGCTTAAAACGATAGAAATCATAATCAAACTATCAATATCAAACGTCAGTCCCCGGCAACGGCGCCATTTGATGAAAGTACAAAAGCAAGTATTTTCGTTATATCGTATCCACAGGGACTAGTGTGATATCAAACGGTGATTTGCAATTTCCATGATTTTAAGTGCGGGTTTTTGTAAGATTTGTTTCGAAAACATAAAAGTGCGATTGATTAAAAAGATTTTAGAACTTTCGGATAAAAAGAAGTTGCCGGGACTAGATTCGTTATCTCGTTAGCATGTATCAATCAACATCACTATATATATTTCATTCACCAATCATTATTATCACATATCACGCATCGAACGTATCCGTGTCCGGATTACGCCGTGAAATCTATTATATCTATTAACGTTTGATGTCTCGAATCATTAATCGACATAATAGCATTAAGATCTGATATTTAAAGTGATTATTGAACTCAAAATCTATGTCTAAACCTTGAAGTTCAATAAGTGATTATCTTTACTCTTAATTTAAACAATGTATGTCTATACCATTCAAATTTAAGAAATAAACGATTAAAACAAGATAACACTCATAATGATTGATAAATAAAACATATATATTGAGATTGAATTGACTACATGATCACAAAATAACTAAATCTAATCCCAACAACAAGAAATTTAGCTAGACATAGTAGAATTTAACTTACAAGAACAAGGAGTAAAAGGGATGAAGAACATCTCTTGATTTCTCAAGTGTATTGATGAATCCACCTTACAAAACTCCTCTAAAACTCTTAGACTAGTGTTTCTTACGTATCTTAACTATTACAAAATGAGATGATTTTAGAAAATGGCTTCTGAAGGCTATTTATAGATTTTCAGGACAGTGAAGTTCGCTGAGCGAAATGATGTTCGCTAAGCGAATAGGTTACTTAGGCAAGGGGTTTCTTGACACGTAGCAAAAAGCCTGACTCATCATTTGTTCGCTGAAGCTCGCTAATCTTCGCCATGGACCCTGAACCCACTGGTTTTGTTCGCTGCAGCTCGCCATGGCTTCGCTGAGCGAAGGCTTCAAATTCTTGCCTTTTTCTAGCCATTCCTAACAAAATGTCTTGGGATTAAATTTTCCTTTATCAATGTTATATTTACATCAAAAAGGGTTTTAAATCATAATTTCTTCATAAATGTATTGCTAAGTGCCCATAATTCATGATACTTTTTAACTCAAATTGGGCACTTATCAAATCTCCCCAACTTAGGACTTTGTTTGTCCTCAAACAAAAGGTAATACTTCAAAACACAAGCTCAAACTCTTAAATCTCAGGAAAGGTTTGTAATCAATCAAAATTTTTGAAATTTCTTTTCCTAAGCATGAGTAAAACAATGCCCACTCAAGACTATCCCTCAAAATATTCAAAAGAACAAAGCATGATCATGAATTGATTACTATGTCTAAGCAAAATTCTCAACATTCTTATCAAACAATCAAGATTCAAGTGTTATCATAAAATTCTCACCAATATGTCACTCAAGGGTAAGTGTTTAACTCAATCCAAGCAATGTGTATGCAACAATTCAATTCAAACATTCATCAAAGCAATGTCACAAAACATGTTGTCAATCGTGGATCACTAAGGACTTTATTAAGCTTGTAACGGAGCTGGGCTACAAAAATTCATTGTTTTTCTTTGGATTCAAAAAGCCTCGAGGATAAGAGAGCAATAACAAAACTTAAAGAACTTGTAACAATTTACATTCATTTACTCCCTTTCTTTTCCTTTTCTCCCCTATTTCAATGGTGATTCTTTTCTTTCTTTACAATGACACTTTTTTTTTTTCTTTCTTTCTTTCCTCTTTTCATTTATGTCAAACATTTATTTTTCAACATTTTTTTTCTTTTCAATCACCAAATCTACCACTTTTCCAAACCATTTATTTTTGTAACAATTGTAACTTATTTCTCTCCAACTTGAATCTTAACATAACCCCAATTGAAATACAATTGCTCTCCTATCCTAAGACAAGGGTAGAGTAGTTGTTTTTCCATTCTTTCGGTTTCAGGGTTTATAAAACAAATAATTTTTCAAAATTTAAGGCTCAACAGGGGACACAAAAGATCACTATCTCACAAGGTAGGTTAAGTTTGGCCAAGTAGTTATCACTCAAAAAAGAAACAGGGCCTTGATCATATCCACAATATCAAACACATCAGTGACAGCAAGATTAAATTAAAATCAAATGAGCATACATCATTGCTGACTCTCAAATATTTATGTAAACAATGGAAAGTTCACACATTCTCACCCGGCTAGGTTGATAACACAAGCTTCAATCATGTTCGACAAAAATATTGAAAATCATCTTAGAACAAGCAACACAATTCAAAACCATGTTGGGTTCCTAAGCCTATTTCAAGGACTAATCAAGAAGTTTTAACATGAGGTTCTACAAAACATAATTAACATGCTTAATCATTGATTTACCACAAACCTAACTTCAAATTTTTCTAAGCATGTGAGCTTGTTTGCAAAAAGCTATTCACAATATTCACACTCTAAAAACTTATCACCAAATATTAAACATTAACATTAAAAACTTCAAAAGACATTGTCTCAAAACATTGTCACAAACATTATCAAGTACCACACCACATGTTCAAAATACAAAAGCTTAAAACAACCACACAAAACACGAACTGAAATTGTTCACAACAAAACAACTTATTAAACCAACTTCTGAATTAAAAAAATAAATGACTGAAAGCTTGTAAAATTTCACTCATTTTGGTGAGCTTTCAGTCATCATCTGAACCAGCTTCTTCTTCATCTTCCTCCGCCATGCTTGCATCTGAACCAACCTCGCCACCATCATCTTCTTCATCATCATCCTCATTACCAGCTTCTTCAGTGTCACCAGCATTAGCATCTGGTGCCATCTCCCCTCCAAGAAAAGTAGGCCTGACCTCAGGCCAATGGACATAAGATTGAAAGTCTTGAGGGTTCATCACTGGCTGCCCTGTATGTGTCCGATAGATAGACTCATGGACAGCCGTCATTGCGCGATAACCTGCATCATTCTGATCATATAAGTGAGTAAAAAAATTGTAAAAATTCTGATCATAGAATGCTGAGGTGACTGGTTGAGTAGGTGGTTGTGGTGGTGGTGGTGGTGGTTGCCGTGCCCTCTTCTTCTTTGGTTTGCAGTAGCGGTCAACATAGTCATCGTTGATGGTTGGAATTTCCTCATTACCAATCTGAGGAACATTCAGTCGGTTGGCCGAGCACAATCCCATAATAAGACATGGAAAACCCAGAGGACTCTTTGACTTCACCTTGGCCGACTTAAGTGCCCTATCTGTGTGACCACTCAAAACAATCTCTTTCATCCACCTAGATATTATACCCGCCACATCAATTTCTAATCCTTCATTGATGTAGTGGATCAGGCCCATGATATTCATTGTGGCATCTGAAGGGTGGGAGTTAGGTTGGATGTTATACAAGACAAGGATAAACAGCAGCTGGGTGAAGGTTTTCATATCCTCTCTCATTGCCCTCAAGGGTGTTTGGGTTGCATTGAAGACAAAGTCGGTGTTTGGTCTAAGTAGCTTTCTCCTCATAGACTGAGCATCCTAGGTCCCTCTATTCCTTTGTTTTTAGAATGCACAAAGTGTTTCATTATCTAGCATTGTGAAGGGGTTTCTGAGGTAGGCATTTATGGCATCGCGGTCAAATCGAATGACTCGACCACGGACCATGGTGGTGTAGGGGAAAGGTTCATCTCCCTCCGATAAAGCATTGGCATAAAACTCTCTTACTATCACCGGGTTGTAAGTGGATGGTGGGTGTACAATTTTCTCCCATCGTCGGACTCGGACAATCTGCTCAAACTTCTCATAATCTCCATGCTCAAATATGTCAAAGTTCCTCTCACTCCAGATTCTTCGCCTTTCTAATGCCCTATACCGCTCAAATTGTTCTTGCCCTTTGAATCGGTTCATGTCTAAATCTTGCGGTTGTTGGGAAGAACTTGCGACGGTTTTCTGCTTCTTACCAACTGAGGATTTCTTTGGTGCCATTTCCTGAAATAGAATCTAATTAGACAACACAATAACATGGCACAATTACAGAAAAATGTTGCAGACTTTTGCAGGCGTTCGCTCAGCGAAGGCTCAGCGAAGGCAAGCCTAAAATTTTTCTAGGTTCGCAAACCTTGGCTCAGCGAAGGCGCAGCGAAGGCAAGCCTAAAATTTTTCTTAAAGGTCGCAGGCGCTCGTTAAGCGAAGGCGCAGCGAAGGCTTGCGAACACAGTTTTGCAGAAAAACAGGGCTTTTTCAATTAATCTAAATTTTCACTTATTCTAATCATTTCAATCAACATAACCCACATGAAAGAAAACAAAGTCATTTAAAATTTAACATTAAAGTGTATTCAAACCAATTCCTAAGAAATTTTGCAAAACAACCATATATATTCAACTTTTCAATTTGAAATTTAAACTATGAAAGTAAAATTTGAAAAGGAATTCATACCTGGGTAGTGATGCAGAGATGAAGTGAAATAATTGATGAATGAATGAGTGGGTGTGAGTTGAGAGAAATTTTTCTTTGGAGAAGAAGTTGAGATGAAGAGGCTTTGAATGAAAATGGAAGGATAAGATGAAGGAGAATGTTTTTAGGGTTTGGAATGTGTTGGTAACCGTGTTTGTGGTAGTGGGTGGTGAGGTGGAATGATTTTGGGCCAGCTGTCCATTTTAAAATTTAAGTGCAGGATTCGCAGCGTTCGCTGAGCGAATATTATGGTCGCTGAGCGAACCATACCAGAAAAAAAAATTCCTGCTGAATCCTTTTGCACAGCTTGAACCAAAATTGTTCCTACCATCAAAAATGTAATATGCATGCTAAAACATCAAAATACTTACAAAATTGGGTTGCCTCCCAACAAGCGCTTGTTTAATGTCGTTAGCTTGACATTCTTCTCGGATCTTCATGGTTCGGAAAGTGGAATTTTAGTGGTGACACGATCAAATTCACCGCCAAAATATTGAAGGTGTGAAAACACAAGAAGGGGGGGTTGAATTGTGTTTTAGTCAAGTTTAAAACTTTTTCAAGTTCTTAACTTAACTACAACAGCAGCGGATAAATAACACAATAAAACAAGTTAAGAGAGAGAGAGAGATCACACAAGCAATTTATACTGGTTCCTCTCACAGAACGAGAGTAGTCCTGTCCCCTTGCACTTCCAAGGGATTTCACTATAATCACACAAGATTACACCTGCTCAAGCACACAAGCAAGAGACTTCTCAACAATGCTCAAGCACACAAGCAAGAGACTTCACACTTAAGCACACAAGCTTAAGTTTCCTCAAGTAATAGTAACGTATATGAAAATATACAAATGCTCTTAGATGAACCTAAAGAGAGCAAATACAAAGAATACAGAGTATTTGACTAAAGTGCAAAAACACTTGATAAGAGGTTCAGAGCTTGTATACACAGAATTCAGAGTTTGTTCAGCGCACGTTCAATCCTTAATAATTGTTATATGAATGCAGCTGATCCTTCTAGTATATATACCACCAGAAAAGAGACGTTGCAAAAAGAACCGTTGAAGTTGATAATCTTTTGTCTTCAAGCAGTCTGTCTTGATGCAGTTTGTTTGTATCTAAACTGAGTAAGAGTTTCAGATACTTTGACTACTGCAGAGTGGACTTTCCTTATTCAGCTAACAAGTCTGAAGACCCACGTTCTCAAGTTAGGACAGACGAAACGAGAGTAGCTGAACTGATCAGGCTTGAAAGGTCCTTTTCTTCATTGGTAGAAGAGTTGACTTGCAAAGGGAATCTTTACAACTTTCAAAAAGATCTTCAGAGGTTGATGAAGCTTTAGTCACTCAAGAAGTTCTGAAGACTTCATCATCTGAAGGTTGTAACTTCTGAAGTCCAACATCTTCTGAGCGCTTGTGAACTTCTGAATTCACATCCTCTGAGCTTCACTCAGAGCTTATCTGATGCTTATATCTGCGCACTTAAAATAAATTTTTAGTCCTTCCAATTGTTTATTAATACTTTGTTATCATCAAAACCTTTATAGATTTAGGGGCAAACATTTTTTAAATCAATTTTGTTCCAACAATCTCCCCCTTTTTGATGATGACAAACATAAGTATTAATTGACAATTGTTGTTAAATTAACTTATCATGTTTCTCTTAGGTTTGTGAGGTTTGCAAGCTGTAACACCCAAACCCATTATTTATATATTTCTACCTTTAGTAAAATCTTTTTCAAAATACGCAACGGAAAATCACATTTAATTTATTGAATATCGGTTCGAGTATTACACTCCTCTATCAAAATAATACTAATGTAATTAATTAGTAAAAATAGTGTTTATACAAATCTTTGAATCAAATAATGTATTTATTGATTATACAAAACAACCTAGACAATAGACTTTATATACAATATAAAACCCTTTCCCGTGTCACAATCAGAGCAGAGCTTCACCGACGACTCGACATCGAATACCACAAAACCTGTAAATCTGGACCCCCAACGATCCAGCACATAACACATAAAAGAGAGTTAGACAACATACTCAAAATATAAGTGTAAGTAAATGGTACTTAGACACTTCTTCATAAAAACATGCATAATCATACATTATACATATATCTCACCATCATTCATGCATATTCATATATCATGCATATACTTCATTTATCACATAATCAATCATTCACAAAATACACCAAACATATAGTTTCACGTCATCTCGGACAATACCAAAACATTAACAAATACATTGTTCAGATTATGGTCATGACGGACCCTGCGTTGTTCATTTTATAGTCATGACGGACTCTGCTCCTCACATACGGATTAACAATCAACATTTACCAAGTATGTGTCAAACATCATTTATCATAAAATGCACACAAAATCCCTAATGCAATCTAATGCTTCACATTCATGTTATGTCCTCTAGACACCTCTAATGCATGTGGTACCATCGTCTTTATCAGAGTATCTCACCTCCGATATCCTTCTTTATCAAACAAATATAGTTCGATATCCTTCTTTATTGGACAAGCCAATATCCCTAAATATTCATGATGCATGCACTCAAAACTCATGAATATATTCATCAACAATTATGGCATATAGCCCATCAACAATAACGTGGAACACTATCCAACGTTCGTCTTTGTTAAGATAATCAATACCTTAACATCCGTCTTTATCGAATAACATAATTCGATATACTTCTTTATTAGAATAACATACTCTAATATCCTTCTTTATTAAGTTGATTAACACCTTAATATACTTCTTTGATATTTAAACAAACATCATCAACAATCATCAACACATACAATGCATTTACTCACATTTTTAACACAATACTAATAATATAAGTAAAGTGTATTAAGCATGCATTTTATCATAAAACAAACTCCGGAATCGGAATCTACTCGAAAAACTGGGTAAAATACATAATATAACATGTTAGAACCCTCAAAGTCATTCAAATTCCAAAACAGCAAAGTGCTGTGCTGACACGGTGGCTAAGCGAGCCTTAGCGAGCTATAGCGAGCTGTTCGCTAAGCGAAGGTCAGCGAGCTTCAGCGAACCACACCAGTGGCTCACCTGCTCGTAGCGAGCTGCAGCGAGCTGTAGCGAACAGCTCCTGCCAGAACTGCTCAAAACATGCGATTTCCACCCAAATTCACCCAAAAATCCCATTTTTCATGTTATAAACCCCAAATAAGTTTATATTCATGTGCAACAAGCATATCTAAACACAAAAGGACAGTTCATTTCTCAGATCTACATCATAAACATCGAAAAAGTAAAGATTGAACACTTTTACTCAAAACACTCAAGAACACAATGTTCTTGAGTTTAATCCTTTATAAATCTCGTTTTTAACCATTAGATTCGTTCATACATCATGATAAGAGCATGTTAAACATGTTATGAACCTTAGAATCGATTTCCATTAAGAAAATCCATCCAAACTAAAACGAAAATGGGGTGGAGGAAGTTCGGGTGAGGAGAAATCGACATTCTCCCCTTCCTCGAGTCACCCACGAATATGAAATCTACTCTCTTACCTGGATTCGAAGAAAACACGACGAAGCTCTCGAATCCCTAGCTCTTCTTCTCGCCCTAGCTCCTCAAGCTCTCTCCTCCTCTCTTCAAGAACACAAAGAACATGAGAAATGAATTTCTCTTTCTCTTCCTTGCCCTTAATGGGCGCCCCCTCACACACACTCAAGGCCCATTGGGCCTCAAGCCCAATTGGCTTGGCCCAATAACGCGTTAACTCACTCTACTCGCTTAATAACTAAAGTACTCGATAAATAACCCTAGTTATTAACTTAATTAAAATGCCACGTTAAATAAAATATTTTAACACATAAAAATAATAATATGAAAATTGGGTCGTTACAACTCTCTCCCACTTAAAAGATTTTCGCCCTCGAAAATTACGCTACTAAAACAACTCCGGATAACTCTTGTATCCGACCCTCCAACGAAACGTTCAAAACACTGCACATTACCAAGTTTGACAAAATTAATTTATCCCATCCAACACAATTTTTGTCCATTTATCAACAAGAGATCAAGGACGGCCAGTTCCTCAATTTGTCGATAGATAGTCAACAATCATGATATCGACATAAACCATTCTTATCAAACCGCTAAAACGTCCACTCCGCACGAAACATCCATAGATTCACATTCTACGGTACACATAATGCTACCCACAACAAGTACAACTAATCGAACACACTCCGAAAAGATACTCCCGTGGAATACTCCATAACTCCACAAATCCTATAAGTCTCTGATTCCCTCATGAATCACTTAACCGTGTTACATCACTTATTCATATTCGAATCTTATTCCAACTTATCACTTGATGACCATCATTCTCAAACTTCATTGACACATGCTAAAAACTACCGTCTCTAACCGTCAAATTCCTTTCTCACATTGAGTCGAATCCAATACGACTACTCTATTCCCAAGTAATCTCTCAACCAATATTTGCATTCCTTAACGCAAACACTTTCCAATACCACTTCTCCTTAATCCCTTAGCAATCCGCTACTTCAAAATTAGACTACCGCCTAAAATTGGTTCTCCAAACAACCATAACGTCTATCTCGTTGATTCCAAACGACATCTTCAATTCGCCCATAATCCATCTATCGATGTTCCTCATCATCTTGCATTGCAACAAGCATAATCTTCTCCGTTTATTCACTCATCGGTTTCTTATTCACTTACGACCTTTACCAATCATCATCTCTCTTTGGATAGCTATCTTTAAACTCCTCCTTAGTACATTCGATACCAAAATCAAACTCTTGAATTACATCTACAAAGCTCCAAATATTCGCCATACGACCTAATTCTATCCATTAAATTCTAATCAACCTTTGTCTTAGTATTCTTACTCATGACTCCTTGTCTAATCCCAATATGACATCTAGAAAATTTCCAAAATTCTCGTCCAAAATACATCTTAAGTTTATTCCTCGAATCACTATCATTCCGTCGTCCACGATGAGACCATGCTACATCAACATCCACGATGCATCTAACAAAACTAGTCTCTACCGACTCTTTCATTCCATGGATTCAAATTTTCTGGTAAATACTTACTCACTCTTATCTTTTGGGCACTACAAAATGCTCTCCGATACTTACCTTAGGCATCGCCTTCAACTCCTTACTATATGTGCTAAAACACGACATCTACTCACATGTGCGATAATCCTTTTCGCAAATTCTCACCTAACACAAGTCACTTCCAACATGACCTCATACTACTCATTCTCAACACGTTCCCCAATGGCTAACTTTCTTATTCTTCATTATTCAAAAATGATACCTCTCATTTAGCTTCATCTCTACTTCTAGGATCTCATTCAACTTCGACACAAATTGCCCTGTCATTATCCAAATCCAATCACTCTTCGACAAGCCTCTCACAAAATCCTTTGAATCGTTATCCTACTTCCATCTTCGAATAAACTCGATTATTCATACAATCCTTCCTTCCAACGATTCAACAAGCATACCAATCCTATTATGATATTTCTCAATTCCATTCTCATCTATTTTAAAACCTACTTCCTTTAATTTCCTCGATTAATTAACACCAACGATTCACTAATCTTCACATCTCTTATGAAAATTACTTCACACACTAGACTTAGAACTCCAAATTGTTCAACCAATTCAACCTACTACCATATGCACGACTCACGTAAAGCTTCTTACTCAAACATCTGCTACAACATCCTATCCACTTTGATGACAACTTACTTCAATATCATCACCTCTCAAGAATCATAATCACTTCCTCTTCCTCATATTCGACTCCTTCCGATCAAACAGGTACTTTAACCTTGGTCCACAAAAATGATGCCTTCAAACTTTTAGTGCAACACACGATCTCCAATCATTCTGAATACTCTTCATCTCACTTAACCAATCTCACTAACGCCTCACGGCGAAACACTTGGTCCGACAACTCCTCTTCTAATAGTTTCTTACAACTTGTTGTTCTCATCCATTCCACTTCGAACAACGTCACCAATTCCTGAATATTCCGCTTCAAGAACATCTCTACTCATCTCATCTTCCCACATTCAAAACATCTCGGAGGGATATAACCTTCTCCCCCACTTATCTCAAACCCACCTACACTCTTCCACTAGAACTTCCGGTGCTCACACCTAACGGTTCTATCGTCTCTAAACATATTCTCCCTAAGAAGAAACTAGTATCGACATCGTTTATACGCATGTCGCATACAAGGGACAAAACCTAACCCACGATACCTAAACACTAACACAAATTCATGCAAGCATTCAAGTAACCTATACTTCCCTCACTTCTCAAAGTTAGGAAATCAAAACAACACAAGAAAAATGAACATTGCATAGCAACAATTCATATTCACATTTATTCTAGTCCTAGCAAACACAAGAAGACAAGAATCTCACATTCAATCAACTCAGAACAAGACGTCAACAAAATAAATTTCTTGTCTGGCTCCCTCGCTTAGCAAAAGCTAGCGAGCTCACGGCGAGACAAGTCAAAAACATTCACAGGACTTAGCAAGACTTAGCGAGACTCAGCGAGGTTCATTCTTCGCCTAGCGAGCACATCCAAAAATCCGGGTGCTCTGCTACGGTTTTGAACTTACGCTCACTAAACTCTCGTTTTCACGACTCACTAATCCACAAAATCCAAAACATCAAGCATATAACATCATTATATACTTGAAAGCACAATTAGAATCATGCATCACAATCACGACATAGAATTATGAGATCTTCATGTTTTTACTCATAAAACGCATAGCAATTCAAATGCCTAGTAATCATCTAGCACATGTTATAAACAAACATATAACAAACACATACCAGGACACATTAATATCCTACTCTTCTCACCATTTTGAAAATTTAATTTTTCACTCACCCAAAGAAAATAACTCTATGTTTTCACCAAAATCTTCATCATCAAGAAAATAACATTAGTTTTTCTTTTAAAATTATTTCAAATCATTACCACATGCAGTTTTATATCATGCCGGATCGTCACATGCAGTTTTATATCATGCCGGATCGTCAACAATTAGCAAATAAGCATCAATCAACCAAGTTTAAACTACACAAAGGTTAAACACTTAAGCATATACAACTATTATAAACATAGAAGTATAATACTCACACATCTATTCACAAGAAGAATGGATAATCTAATCCAATTCACATCACTCATAGTCCCTAAACGAACAACATAAGTGATTTCACAAAACAAACACAACCAAATCGTTAGACAAACACGACTGACACATAACACTCACTTGGTCTGAATGCACAGACCTGCTCTGATCGACACATAACCCACACAGTCCGAAGACAACGGGGCTCTGATACCAATTGTAACACCCAAACCCATTATTTATATATTTCTACCTTTAGTAAAATCTTTTTCAAAATACGCAACGGAAAATCACATTTAATTTATTGAATATCGGTTCGAGTATTACACTCCTCTATCAAAATAATACTAATGTAATTAATTAGTAAAAATAGTGTTTATACAAATCTTTGAATCAAATAATGTATTTATTGATTATACAAAACAACCTAGACAATAGACTTTATATACAATATAAAACCCTTTCCCGTGTCACAATCAGAGCAGAGCTTCACCGACGACTCGACATCGAATACCACAAAACCTGTAAATCTGGACCCCCAACGATCCAGCACATAACACATAAAAGAGAGTTAGACAACATACTCAAAATATAAGTGTAAGTAAATGGTACTTAGACACTTCTTCATAAAAACATGCATAATCATACATTATACATATATCTCACCATCATTCATGCATATTCATATATCATGCATATACTTCATTTATCACATAATCAATCATTCACAAAATACACCAAACATATAGTTTCACGTCATCTCGGACAATACCAAAACATTAACAAATACATTGTTCAGATTATGGTCATGACGGACCCTGCGTTGTTCATTTTATAGTCATGACGGACTCTGCTCCTCACATACGGATTAACAATCAACATTTACCAAGTATGTGTCAAACATCATTTATCATAAAATGCACACAAAATCCCTAATGCAATCTAATGCTTCACATTCATGTTATGTCCTCTAGACACCTCTAATGCATGTGGTACCATCGTCTTTATCAGAGTATCTCACCTCCGATATCCTTCTTTATCAAACAAATATAGTTCGATATCCTTCTTTATTGGACAAGCCAATATCCCTAAATATTCATGATGCATGCACTCAAAACTCATGAATATATTCATCAACAATTATGGCATATAGCCCATCAACAATAACGTGGAACACTATCCAACGTTCGTCTTTGTTAAGATAATCAATACCTTAACATCCGTCTTTATCGAATAACATAATTCGATATACTTCTTTATTAGAATAACATACTCTAATATCCTTCTTTATTAAGTTGATTAACACCTTAATATACTTCTTTGATATTTAAACAAACATCATCAACAATCATCAACACATACAATGCATTTACTCACATTTTTAACACAATACTAATAATATAAGTAAAGTGTATTAAGCATGCATTTTATCATAAAACAAACTCCGGAATCGGAATCTACTCGAAAAACTGGGTAAAATACATAATATAACATGTTAGAACCCTCAAAGTCATTCAAATTCCAAAACAGCAAAGTGCTGTGCTGACACGGTGGCTAAGCGAGCCTTAGCGAGCTATAGCGAGCTGTTCGCTAAGCGAAGGTCAGCGAGCTTCAGCGAACCACACCAGTGGCTCACCTGCTCGTAGCGAGCTGCAGCGAGCTGTAGCGAACAGCTCCTGCCAGAACTGCTCAAAACATGCGATTTCCACCCAAATTCACCCAAAAATCCCATTTTTCATGTTATAAACCCCAAATAAGTTTATATTCATGTGCAACAAGCATATCTAAACACAAAAGGACAGTTCATTTCTCAGATCTACATCATAAACATCGAAAAAGTAAAGATTGAACACTTTTACTCAAAACACTCAAGAACACAATGTTCTTGAGTTTAATCCTTTATAAATCTCGTTTTTAACCATTAGATTCGTTCATACATCATGATAAGAGCATGTTAAACATGTTATGAACCTTAGAATCGATTTCCATTAAGAAAATCCATCCAAACTAAAACGAAAATGGGGTGGAGGAAGTTCGGGTGAGGAGAAATCGACATTCTCCCCTTCCTCGAGTCACCCACGAATATGAAATCTACTCTCTTACCTGGATTCGAAGAAAACACGACGAAGCTCTCGAATCCCTAGCTCTTCTTCTCGCCCTAGCTCCTCAAGCTCTCTCCTCCTCTCTTCAAGAACACAAAGAACATGAGAAATGAATTTCTCTTTCTCTTCCTTGCCCTTAATGGGCGCCCCCTCACACACACTCAAGGCCCATTGGGCCTCAAGCCCAATTGGCTTGGCCCAATAACGCGTTAACTCACTCTACTCGCTTAATAACTAAAGTACTCGATAAATAACCCTAGTTATTAACTTAATTAAAATGCCACGTTAAATAAAATATTTTAACACATAAAAATAATAATATGAAAATTGGGTCGTTACACAAGCTCCCCCTAAGATTGATACTCCTTAAAGCCAAAGCTTTAAGTTTTATCCATGATATTTTAATTTAGTATAAGATTAAGATAATTTGAAATAAAGTAAATTTCATATCTTTCTTCAGAGTGAGAGGTTTGCAAGCTCTCCCCCTAAGTCTCATAAGGCTAAGTTAAAATTGCACTTTTAACTTATCCTTACTTATGAAATTTATTTCAGTTTCAACTAACTTAGTCTCCGCATTGAAATACGTAAAACAACTTAAAAGTAACAACTTTTAACTTAACGGATAAAAGCGAGATAAAAGGCGTGGTTTCAGTTTTGAAACTTATCACTTATCAATTAATGCGTAACTACTCCCCCTTTTGTCATTATCAAAAAGTAAAAAAAAATTATATAACCAAGACAGGCAAAGAAGAAGAGTGGTTGTTACAAAGGTGAATTTATTTCAAAAACAAAAAACAACGCGCTTAAAGGTTTATAAAAAGGTGAACGAGTTAACATGCCTTCTTCAAGTAAAAACAAGAATAAACGAGTAAATCAAGAGAGATTAGGAAGAATGAGAAGGTTTAGTTCACGCATTGCAGAGTTTCGGAGAAAGAAAGAAGACGAAAAACGCGAAGAAGATGAGAAAAATAAAGAAGACAACAAGAAACCACAAGAAGCTGAGATTATAATCATCTCATCAGATTCTGAAGCTGAAGAGAATGAAGATGATGCTGACTATGTTGAGTTCTTGGCTAGCTATGTTCCAGAGAATGAAGATGATGCTGACTATGTTGAGTTTTTGTGTAAGTTTTATTTAAATGCACACAGTTAACACGAAAATAGCAAATTTGGGAAGTTACGCTAATTGACAGAAAGTTGAATACCAAAAATCATCATTAACCACCCACTACCTGACACACGTAGACCACGTGCAGAAATTTACTCGGTAACTGCTATTTTAATGGACAACTGTTCAGCAGTGAATACTAAACGTTTCCCACTTAAAATAGTTCAGAGCCTCTGAGATATTTAAAATTCTCTATCAGAGTTAAGTATTTCAGAGCTTGTGTTTCAGATGTTCTGAGACATAAGTTCTGATATACATAACCTCTTACACTTTAATTGCCAAGAAAAATTTTCATTCAGAGATTGAAAACATGTTCAGATGTTTCTTTATAAAATCAAATCTTTCAACAGGTAAGGCTTTAGTAAATATGTCAGCCCATTGATTTTCAGTATCAACAAACTTAATATCTATAATGCCTCTCTGAACATAATCTCTGATAAAATGATGTTTAATTTCAATATGTTTGGCTCTAGAGTGTAGGATAGGATTTTTAGATAAATGAATGGCTGCAGTATTATCACAAAATAAAGGAATATTGTTACTGCTTACCTGATAATCTTCTAACTGATATTTTAACCAGAGTAGTTGTGTGCAACACTTAGCTGCTGAAATGTATTCTGCTTCTGCTGTAGACAAAGCTATAGTAGTTTGTCTTTTACTAGCCCAGGAGATAAGGTTTTCACCAACAAATTGACAATTGCCACTTGTGGATTTTCTTTCAATATTATCTCCAGCATAGTCAGCATCACAGAATCCATTTAGCACATAATCATTGGATTTCTTATAGAGAAGTCCAAGATTAGTTGTTCCTTTCAGATACCTAAAGATTCTCTTTACAGCAGTAAGATGAGATTCTCTGGGATCTGACTGGAATCTTGCACATAAGCAAACACTGAATAAAATATCTGGTCTAGAGGCTGTCAGATAGAGTAAGGAACCAATCATACCTCTGTAGACCTTTTGATCTACTTTTCCTTCATCATCTGACTTGCTCATGTTGGTAGTTGAATGCATAGGAGTGTTCATTATCTTGCAGTCATCTAGGTTGAATTTCTTCAGAAGTTCCTTGGTATATTTTGATTGATGAACATAAGTTCCTTCCTTCTTCTGATTGATTTGAATTCCAAGAAAGAACTTCAATTCTCCCATCATGCTCATTTCAAATTCATCCTGCATTATCTTAGAAAAATTCTTGCACAAGGAAGCATTAGTTGAACCAAAGATAATATCATCAACATAAATTTGAATGATTAAAATGTCTTCTTTGGTTGTTTTTCTAAAGAGTGTGCAGTCAACCTTTCCTTTCTCAAAACCCTTTTCAAGAAGGAAATTACTGAGTCTATCATACCAAGCTCTTGGAGCTTGTTTCAGACCATACAGTGATTTCTTCAATTTAAAAACATGTTCTGGGTTTGAGACATCTTCAAAACCAGGAGGTTGCTTAACATACACTTCTTCAGAAATAAAACCATTTAAGAAGGCACTCTTAACATCCATTTGATACAAAGTTATTCCATGATTAACAGCATAAGATAGAAGTAACCTGATTGCTTCAAGTCTAGCAACTGGTGCAAAAGTTTCAGTATAGTCAATCCCCTTTTGTTGACTATAACCTTGTGCAACCAATCTAGCCTTGTTTCTTACCACTTCACCTTGTTCATTCAGCTTGTTTCTGAATACCCATTTTGTTCCAATAATGTTCTTGTGTGAAGGTTTAGGCACTAGAGTCCATACATCATTCCTTTGAAATTGATTCAGCTCTTCTTGCATTGCTACAATCCAAGCATCATCTTTCAGAGCTTCATCAATCTTTGAAGGTTCCATCATTGAGATAAGACCAACTAAAGATTCCTCATTTCTCAGTTGAGATCTTGTCTTCCTTGGACTATCCTTGTTGCCTAATATCAGTTCCTCTGGATGTGATGATTTGTATTTGAAAGTATTTCTTGGGGGCTCATCATCTTCAGACTCATTAACATCAGGTTCAACAGTTGCTTCAGTTCTTTGTTGTTCAGAGTCTGTAGGAACTGTTATGTTCAGAGGTTCTTCAGAGAATGGATGTTCTGAGTAGTTTGGAATATCTGAATATTGATCCTCTGATACTTGAAATCTAGACAAACCTTCCACAAGCTCTGACACTTGGTCAGGCTCTTTGTCATCAAATTTGACATGCATAGTTTCTTCCACAGTATGTGTTTCAGAAATATACAGTCTGTATGCTTTTGAGCGTTCAGAGTATCCTATAAAGATACCCTTATAACCTCTAGCATCAAATTTCTTTAGATGGACTTTGTTGTTTAAGATATAACATGTACATCCAAACTGATGAAAATAAGAAATGTCAGGCTTTCTTCCTTTGAACAATTCATAAGCAGTTTTGTTCAATTTAGATCTGATATAGATTCTATTTTGAACATAACATGCTGTGTTTACAGCTTCTGCCCATAAAAATTTTGCTACATTAGTTTCATGCATCATGGTTCTGGCCATTTCTTGCAGAGTTCTATTCTTCCTTTCTACAACCCCATTTTGTTGAGGAGTTCTAGGAGAAGAGAATTCATGCAAGATGCCATATTTTTCACAAAAGTTTTCAAAAGGTTCATTTTCAAATTCTCCACCATGATCACTTCTAACTTTTAAAATAGTGTAGCCTTTTTCATTTTGAATTTGTTTGCAGAAGATGCTAAACTCATCATAAGCTTCATCTTTTGTTCTTAAGAATTTTACCCAAGTCCATCTACTGTAATCATCAACAATTACTAATCCATACTTCTTTCCATTGATAGAGGCAGTGTGAACTGGCCCAAAAAGATCAATGTGAAGAAGTTCCAATGGTCTTGAGGTAGAGACAATGTTCTTAGGTTTAAAAGAAGATTTTGTAATTTTTCCTTTTTGACATGAACCACAAAGTGTGTTTGAGTGATATTTGATTTTAGGTAAACCTCTGACAAGGTCAAGCTTACTAAGCTTAGAGATTAACCTCCAGTTAGCATGGCCTAACCTCTTATGCCAGATCCATTTTTCTTCACTCAAGGTCAAAAGACACAACACTTTTTGTTCATTCAAATCAGAAAGATTAATTTTATAAACATTGTTCTTTCTCAGACCTTTGAATATAATGGAGTTATCAGATTGTTTAGATACAGTACATGATTCCTTATTAAAGACAACTACATAACCATTGTCGCAAAATTGACTTATGCTCAATAGGTTATGTTTGAGTCCATCAACTAACCAAACATCATTAATAGATAGAGAAGAATTACCTACTGTACCTGTACCTATTATCTTTCCCTTTTGATTACCTCCAAAGCCAACAGATCCTCCTTCTTTCATAGTCAGCTTGGAAAATAGTTGTTTGTCACCAGTCATATGCCTTGAACATCCACTATCCAGATACCATGAGTGTTTCATGATACTTCTTTGAGTGGCAGGCTGTATGAGAAACAACTTTAATCATTGCGGTAGAACTCTTCATCACAGTTAATGATAAAGTCATCCCAGTACTCTTCCTCTTCATTTTTCAAGTTCTGATTGTTAACTTGAGAACTTGTCAGCCAATTGTCTAGGACATAAGCCCTTCTTCCTTTGCATAGAACTTGTTTCCATACTCTAGGTAGGACATATCCTTTCCTAGTTGGTAGATCTGAATGATACATTATTTCAGCTTTTGGTACCCATCTTTTGGGTCCACGCTTGTTAGTCCAAACATGCTTACTATGTTGTCTAGTGTTAGAGAAAGATCTTGGTTTGGAATAATAACCTTTTTGAAACCTTTTCTTTTGAAATCTGTTATAATTCCAGGATTTGGATTGTTTATGATTCCAGGGTTTGTATTTATCATCAATCCCATGTTCTGATTGATTATATCTACTGACTCTAGAATCATAAATAATCTGAGTCCTGTACTTCATTTGAGATTTAGAATTTTTTCTTTTAAAAACTTCTGATCTTTTAGATTGACTAACTTCAGGTACTGAAGTTCCTTTGGATCCAGAATTTGAAGTCTCAGATGTTGAAGCTTTCAGAACTTCTGAACTGATGTTCTCAGGTTCTGAACAACTTCTATCTTCTGAACTTTTCTTTCCAGATCCTGAGGAGCTAGGTTCCTCTGAGCTGTCAGCTTCTAAATCACTCAGATCATCATTGTCATTTTCAACAATACCAGGATTCTTTCCCTCTTCACTTTGTGGAACAACATAATAAACCCAAGATTTTCCAACCTTTTTGGCAGAGGTCTTTAGCTTTGATTATGTTCTACCATATTCATAGCCAAGTCCTTCTCCTCTATGTCTCAAAACATTATAAATTCTATTAGCAGCTTTGCTCTTCCCAAGGTTGAGATGCACAAACTGTTGAAGAGCTATTTCCTGCTCATCAATAGGTTTGTGACAAACAGCACAACCCTTTTCAAAGTCATTTACTCTATTCAGAGTTTCTTGATATAGACCTTGAAAATGTTTTGCTTGTTCAGTCAGAGTGTTAAGCTTTTCTTGTAAAACTTTTTGTTTACTTAACACTCTGAGATGTTTCTCAATGACCTTGTTAAGTGCAGTTATAAGTTGAGATTTAGAGCAGTCAGAAAATACCTCATCAGTTACTTCTGAATCTGATTCTGATTCATCGTCTGAGTCTGCATCTGAGTCAGTTGAAGCCATCAGGGCTAGATTTGCCTCTTCTTCTTCCTCAACTTCTTCCTCAGATGATAGCTCTTCAAAAGTAGCCATCAGACTCTTTTTCAATTTGCTCTTGAATTGTTGCTTCTTTGAGCTGTATCTTTTGCTTTTGTCTTTAGCAGACATTTCTGGACAATCAGCAATAAAGTGTCCTGGCTTCTTACAGTTGAAGCAGTTCTTCTGATCATCCTTTTTGCTGACAAAATTTCTGGAGCTGTTACCTCTGAAATTTCTTTTGTTAAATCTGTTCCATTGCTGAAACTTGGTGAATAAAGCAAACTCATCTTCACCCATTTCCTCCTCTTGACCATCTGCAGAAGATTCCTCCTCAATGTCAAGAAGCTGAGTCTTAAGAGCTTTAGAAGGAGTCCTAGTTGACTGTAAAGCTATAGACTTGGACTTCTTCTTAGCTTCTGAGTCAGCGTTCAGAACCATCTCATGGCTTCTGAGATTGCTTATCAGAGCCTCAAGACTCAGAGTCTTGAGATTTTGAGCTTCCTCTATTGCAGTGACCTTAGGTCTCAAAGCAATAGGAAGACTTCTCAGAATCTTCTGAACATGGTCATAGGTGGAATAACTTCTTTTAAGAGCTTTAAGACCAGATACAAGGATTTGAAACCTTGTAAACATAGTCTCAATGTTTTCATCTTGTTGCATAGTGAATAGTTCATATTGCCTTATCAAGAGACTAGCCTTAGCCTCTTGAACCTTTTCATTACCATCATAGGTAGCACACATAGAATCAAAGATAGATTTAGCAGTAGACTTGTTCTCTATTCTGACATAATCCTCATGTCTAATAGCACCAACAACAATGTCCTTTACTCTATGATGCTTAGTGTAGGTTTTTAAGTTAGCTGGTGTGAGTAACTTTCTATGCTCAATGGACAATCTTCCATGTTCATTTAAGTTTTCAAAAGTTACTCCCAGCTCAACCAAATCCCACAACTCATGATCAATAGCAGTAATATTGCTATACAGTCTTTCCTTCCACCACTCAAATAATGATGCATCACCATTGAATATAGGGGCTTTTCTATTGCCACTATGTTCATGTGATTCATTACTTAAGTAGTCAAAACCAAAGGCATTTCTAGGACCACCACCAGCACCACTGGCCTCACCGGCTTCACCGGTTGTTCTAGTACTACTATCGTCTCCTCCAGACATAGTGTTCTCACAAGATCTTTACTGTCTCACTGTTAAGTGAAAGTAACAGACCAGAGCTCTAGATACCAATTGAAGGTGTGAAAACACAAGAAGGGGGGGTTGAATTGTGTTTTAGTCAAGTTTAAAACTTTTTCAAGTTCTTAACTTAACTACAACAGCAGCGGATAAATAACACAATAAAACAAGTTAAGAGAGAGAGAGAGATCACACAAGCAATTTATACTGGTTCCTCTCACAGAACGAGAGTAGTCCAGTCCCCTTGCACTTCCAAGGGATTTCACTATAATCACACAAGATTACACCTGCTCAAGCACACAAGCAAGAGACTTCTCAACAATGCTCAAGCACACAAGCAAGAGACTTCACACTTAAGCACACAAGCTTAAGTTTCCTCAAGTAATAGTAAAGTATATGAAAATATACAAATGCTCTTAGATGAACCTAAAGAGAGCAAATACAAAGAATACAGAGTATTTGACTAAAGTGCAAAAACACTTGATAAGAGGTTCAGAGCTTGTATACACAGAATTCAGAGTTTGTTCAGCGCACGTTCAATCCTTAATAATTGTTATATGAATGCAGCTGATCCTTCTAGTATATATACCACCAGAAAAGAGACGTTGCAAAAAGAACCGTTGGAGTTGATAATCTTTTGTCTTCAAGCAGTCTGTCTTGATGCAGTTTGTTTGTATCTAAACTGAGTAAGAGTTTCAGATACTTTGACTACTGCAGAGTGGACTTTCCTTATTCAGCTAACAAGTCTGAAGACCCACGTTCTCAAGTTAGGACAGACGAAACGAGAGTAGCTGAACTGATCAGGCTTGAAAGGTCCTTTTCTTCATTGGTAGAAGAGTTGACTTGCAAAGGGAATCTTTACAGCTTTCAAAAAGATCTTCAGAGGTTGATGAAGCTTTAGTCACTCAAGAAGTTCTGAAGACTTCATCATCTGAAGGTTGTAACTTCTGAAGTCCAACATCTTCTGAGCGCTTGTGAACTTCTGAATTCACATCCTCTGAGCTTCACTCAGAGCTTATCTGATGCTTATATCTGCGCACTTAAAATAAATTTTTAGTCCTTCCAATTGTTTATTAATACTTTGTTATCATCAAAACCTTTATAGATTTAGGGGCAAACATTTTTTAAATCAATTTTGTTCCAACAAATATAGCTTCAACCTTTGACCATTCACAGTCCATGTTTCTTTTGTCACTGGATCTTCTAACACGACTGCACCATATGGTTTTACCTCGTGGACTTTAAACGGACCGGACCATTTTGATTTCAACTTTCCCGGAAATAGTTTCAACCTCTAATTGAAAAGTAAAACCATTTGTCCCGGCCTGAAGTTTTTGTTCACGAGCCGCTTGTCATGGTAGCTCTTTACCTTCTCTTTATACAACTTCGATGATTCATATGCTTGGCACCGCAATTCTTCCAACTGTTGCATCTGAATCTTTCTTTTCTCTCTGGATTGATTCTCATCAAAGTTCAGAAACTTCAAAGCCCAATAGGCTTTATGCTCGAGTTCCACCGGAAGATGACATGACTTACCATATACCATCTGAAAAGGTGTTAGGCCTATCGGTGTTTTGAAAGCTGTCCGATATGCCCATAATGCTTCATCTAACTTCATCGACCAATCTTTTCTTGAAGCGGACACTGTCTTCTCAAGAATTTTCTTTATTTCTCGGTTTGAGACTTCAGCTTGTCCGTTGGTCTGCGGATGGTATGGTGATGCAACTTTGTGCCTGACTCCATAGTGCTCAAGTGCTTTGGCTAATTGAGAATTGCAAAAATGCGAGCCTCCATCACTAATGAGTACACGGGGAGTTCCAAAGCGAGTAAAAATGTTTTTCTTCAAGAATTTGATCACCGTTTTACCATCGGCTTTTTGTGATGCAACTGCTTCTACCCACTTTGACACATAATCAACTGCTACCAAGATGTATTCATTTGAAAATGATGAAGGAAATGGCCCGACAAAGTCAATGCCCCAACAATCAAAAACTTCAACAACAAAAATGTTCTGTAGCGCATCTCATTACGCTTTGAAATTCCGCCGGTTCTTTGACAGCTGTCACACTTTTGAACATATTCATAAGTGTCTTTGAACAATGTAGGCCATAAGAACCCCGACTGCAAAACCTTTGCAGCAGTTCTTTCTCCATTATAGTGACCTCCATATGGTGAATTATGGCAATGCCACATGATGCTTATGGCCTCCTCCCTGGTTACACATCTCCTTAACAAATTGTCAGCTCCGATCTTGAATAAGTAAGGATCATCCCAAACAAACTGATTAGATTCACGTAAAAACCTCTTTTTCTGGTGCCAACTAAAATCATCCGGTATTAATCCGGATGCTTTATAATTAGCCATATCAGCAAACCATGGCCTTTCTTGCACCATAAGTAGCTTCTCATCAGGAAATTCTTCAAGAACCTCACGTTCATGTTTCGTCACCTCACTATTCACAAGTCTAGACAAGTGATCAGCTACCAAGTTCTCTGTTCCCTTTTTGTCTTTTATTTCAAGATCGAACTCTTGTAGTAAGAGCATCCACCGGATATATAAGCCTCGCCTTGGAATCGGACTTTGTAATCAAGTACTTGATAGCTGCATGGTCTGTATACACAACAATCTTTGAACCAATCAAATAAGAACGAAATTTTTCAAGTGCATACACTATTGCAAGTAATTCTTTTTCAGTTGTTGCATAATTAATCTGAGCCTCATTCAAAACTTTACTTGCATAGTGTATAGCATGAAAAATTTTGTTCTTCCTTTGTCTGAGAACTGCACCAACCGCATAATCACTAGCATCACACATAAGTTCAAAATCAAGTTTCCAATCTGGTGCTATGATTATGGGTGCAGTTGTCAATTTTTCTTTTAAAATTTGAAAAGCAGATAAACAATCATTATCAAAATTAAAAGACTAATCTTTGTTAAGCAGGTTGCTTAACGGTTTGGCAATTTTGGAGAAATCTTTGATGAACCGCCTATAGAAACCGGCGTGACCGAGAAAACTCTGAATTCCTTTGACATTGACTGGAGGTGGAAGCTTCTCAATGACTTCTACCTTTGCTTTATCAACTTCGATGCCTTTGGAAGAGATTTTGTGACCTAAAACAATGCCTTCGGTCACCATGAAATGACACTTCTCCCAATTAAGCACCAAATTTGTTTCAACCCACCGCTTCAGTACGGTGTCCAAGTTCTTCAAACACAACTCATAAGATGGACCAAAAACTGAGAAATCATCCATAAAAACTTCAATACAATTTTCTATCAAATCTGAAAAGATGGCTTGCATACATCGCTGAAATGTTGCAGGAGCGTTACACAAACCAAAAGGCATTCTTCTATAAGCAAAAACACCAAAGGGACATGTGAAGGCTGTTTTTTCCTGATCTTCGGGATTGACTGAAATCTGATTATATCCCGAATAACCATCTAAAAAGCAATAAAATTCCTGACCTGACAACCTTTCTAACATTTGATCCATAAATGGCAATGGAAAATGATCTTTTCTTGTAGCTTTGTTGAGTCTCCGATAGTCTATACACATTCGCCATCCCGTGACTGTTCTTGACGGTATCAACTCATTCTTGTCATTTGTGATTACCGTCATTCCTCCTTTCTTCGGGACCACCTGGACCGGACTCACCCAAGCACTGTCAGAAATAGGGTAGATCATGCCAGCTTCAAGCAACTTCACTACCTCTTTTCTCACCACCTCTTTCATCGTTGGATTTAGTCGACGTTGAGGTTGAGCAACAGGTTTGTAATCATCTTCCATCATAATGTTATGCATACAATAAGATGGACTAATACCTTTGAGATCGGATAGAGACCACCCAATTGCTTCTTTGTTTTCTTTCAAGATTTGAATCAAGCTTCTTTCTTCATCAGCTGACAATGAGTTGCTAATGATCACCGGCTTCTTTTCAAGAAATGCATACTTGAGATGTGATGGTAATGTTTTCAACTCAAGCTTTACTTCACCCGGCTTTTCATCATTCTTTAGCTCCTCAATCTTTGCTTCTAAAGGAGTTACTTCCTTTAAAGCATCCAACTGCTTCAGAAAACTTTCAACTTCCTCTTCTTTCTCAGGATCAAGTGCTTCAAAACTTTCAGTTAAGGCTTGTTCAAGTGATGAAGGTTGATGTGCTTGCTTCTTCACATCTAAGATGGCTTCATCAGTAGCATCTAACTTAAAACATGTATCCTTCTCATTTGAATGCTTCATAGCTTCCCACAGATTGAATCTAACTTCCTCATCTTGTACTCGAACTTTCATCACCCCGTCATCAATATCTATCATCATACGAGCTGTCTTCATAAAAGGCCTTCCGAGAATCAATGGAACATCATCATCTTCCTCAATATCCATCACCACGAAGTCAATCGGAAACATGAACTTATCAACCTTTACATGAACATCTTCCGCCATTCCCGAAGGACGTGTGATTGACTTGTCAGCTAGCTGTAGTGTCATTCTTGTTCGGGTAACATCAAGACCACCAATCCGTTTTATTACTGATAACGGAATGAGGTTAATGCTTGACCCTAGATCAATAAGAGCTTTTCCAACATTTACATTACCAATGGTGACCGGTAATGTAACTCTTCCCGGATCTTTTTCTTTTGTTGGAAGAGTGCGTTGAATGATAGCACTGCAGCTTGCATCTAACTGGATAACTTCATCATCATCATATTTTCTCTTCTTTGTTAGAATCTCTTTCATGAACTTTGCATACGTCGGCATCTGCTCTAAGGCTTCGGCAAATGGAATATTGATTTGCAATCTTTTAAATATGTCGAGAAACCTTGCATACTGCCTTTCCTTGTCTTTCTTTGATGGAGCATGTGGATAAGGTAAATGTTGCACCGGAGGATTTTTTTGAATGTTTCTTTCTTCTCTTCCTTTTCTTTTTTCATTCTTCCTCTCCTCACTTTTTTCTCCCTCAAGCTCATCATTTTTTTCATTATTATTTTCAACTAACTCACCCTCATTATTTTCTTCTACTCCCTCTTTTTCTTTCCTTTTCAATACCTCCCCTTCAGTTTTTAAGTTGTCACCAATTCCCTTGCCTACCTCCTTACCACTTCGAGTTGTTATTGACTTACATTGCTCTTTTGGATTTGGTTCGGTGTTGGCTGCAAAAGTACCTCCTTGATTTTTGTTGTTGGACATTTCCCTCGCTATTTGACCAATCTGAGTCTCCAAGTTTCTTAATACCGCATCATTCCCTCTTTGATATGTCTGAGTTTCTTGTTGAAACTGTTGCAAGTGTTGCTGCTGCAGCTGGTTTTGCTTGGACTGCATCTCCATGAACGATCTCAATGTATCTTCTAGGCTTGTTTGTTGAGATTGTTGTGGAGGTGGATGATTATAGCTTTCATACTGTCTTTGCCTATTCGACGAACCAACATCTTGTCTCCAACCTTGGCCATAGTTTGAATTGTTCCCTCTTTGATAGCCAGCATTTTGGTATTGACCTTGCCTTTGTTGAGCTCCCATGAAATTCACTTCCTCATTAGACGGAGGACAATGACCTGTTGGATGGTCTCCGGTACACAATTCACATGCTGCAACCTGTTTAGCTTTAGTTGACCCTTCTTGAAGAGTCATCAACTTTGACATTTGTTTGGATAACTCCTCCACCGTGTTGGTAAGAAGCTTATTCTGAGCCAATACAGCATCTGATGTATCAAGTTCAAGAATCCCTGGCTTCCTTTGAATTTTGTTGCGTTCACCTTGTCGATCACTAAGTGCTATTTTTTCAATAATAGCCGTAGCATCTGCAGCACTTAATGATAAAAGAGAACCACCTGCTGTTGCATCTAAAAGGAGCTTTGAATCCTGCAAAAGACCATTTCTAAAAATATGAATTTGGGTTAGTTCATCAAATCCATGGTTAGGGCATTTACGCAGCATTGCTTTGTATTGATCCCATGCTTCACATAGAGTTTCATTGGAGCCTTGAGAAAACACCGCAATTGATGTCTTTGACTCCATGAATTTATGATGTGGAAAGAACCGATCAAGAAACTTTTCTTCCAAGGTATTCCAACTTATCATAACCTGAGCTGGTAAATCAAGGTATCAATCTTTGGCCTTTCCTATCAATGAATGTGGAAACATTCTCATGAACACCGCTTCCTCCTCCGCTTCAGGAGCACCAAGCGAACCGGCAATTTCATAGAATTTGACCAAATGGTTGTACGGATTTTCATGTGACAAACCTGTAAAAGGGTAAGCATATAACAATTGCAAGAGTCCGGTTTTCATCTCTGTTTGTCTTGCACCTCTAGGAGGCCTTGCAAGGTGAGCAAGTCTCTGTGGACTGTTGTGACACGGCCTTATACCGGCACCTTCGTTACGTGGCGGATCGTCAGCCATCTCTTCGGCAATTGAGGATGTTGAAGAAATAGAAGTTGAAGTTCCTTCTTGCAGCTTCTTTTGTTTGGCTAGTTGTTTTCTTTTCTTTCTCTGACTATTATTTCTTCTTGCTGTTCTTTCGATTTCTGGATCAAAAAGTAAATTCTCTGCAGAAATCTTTCCTCGCATAAACAACCTAACCAGACAAGTTAGCGTGCACAAAGGATAATAAATAATAACTAAAAAGTACAAAATTGCTTAAAACGATAGAAATCATAATCAAACTATCAATATCAAACGCCAGTCCCCGGCAACGGCGCCATTTGATGAAAGTACAAAAGCAAGTATTTTCGTTATATCGTATCCACAGGGACTAGTGTGATATCAAACGGTGATTTGCAATTTCCATGATTTTAAGTGCGGGTTTTTGTAAGATTTGTTTCGAAAACATAAAAGTGCGATTGATTAAAAAGATTTTAGAACTTTCGGATAAAAAGAAGTTGCCGGGACTAGATTCGTTATCTCGTTAGCATGTATCAATCAACATCACTATATATATTTCATTCACCAATCATTATTATCACATATCACGCATCGAACGTATCTGTGTCCGGATTACGCCGTGAAATCTATTATATCTATTAACGTTCGATGTCTCGAATCATTAATCGACATAATAGCATTAAGATCTGATATTTAAAGTGATTATTGAACTCAAAATCTATGTCTAAACCTTGAAGTTCAATAAGTGATTATCTTTACTCTTAATTTAAACAATATATGTCTATACCATTCAAATTTAAGAAATAAACGATTAAAACAAGATAACACTCATAATGATTGATAAATAAAACATATATATTGAGATTGAATTGACTACATGATCACAAAATAACTACATCTAATCCCAACAACAAGAAATTTAGCTATACATAGTAGAATTTAACTTACAAGAACAAGGAGTAAAAGGGATGAAGAACATCTCTTGATTTCTCAAGTGTATTGATGAATCCACCTTACAAAACTCCTCTAAAACTCTTAGACTAGTGTTTCTTACGTATCTTAACTATTACAAAATGAGATGATTTTAGAAAATGGCTTCTGAAGGCTATTTATAGATTTTCAGGACAGTGAAGTTCGCTGAGCGAAATGATGTTCGCTAAGCGAACAGGTTACTTAGGCAAGGGGTTTCTTGACACGTAGCAAAAAGCCTGACTCATCATTTGTTCGCTGAAGCTCGCTAATCTTCGCCATGGACCCTGAACCCACTGGTTTTGTTCGCTGCAACTCGCCATGGCTTCGCTGAGCGAAGGCTTCAAATTCTTGCCTTTTTCTAGCCATTCCTAACAAAATGTCTTGGGATTAAATTTTCCTTTATCAATGTTATATTTACATCAAAAAGGGTTTTAAATCATAATTTCTTCATAAATGTATTGCTAAGTGCCCATAATTCATGATACTTTTTAACTCAAATTGGGCACTTATCACTGTGCTGCTCTCTCCATCTTGAATCTTCTATTCAAGATCACCGGATTGTACCTCCCTCTTCATCCTCGGAATGCCTTCCGCTCTCATGAAGATCTTGCATCCCACTACCATAGGATTTTAGGTAGCCCCACAAGATTCACCGCACCCTCTTTAGACTCCGAACTGGTCAAGTCCGTACCTCCCTGAAGAAACGCTTGTTCCCCACTATCATCGGCATTTTAGATAGCTCAACAAGCTCCACCATCCCTCTTCAGCCGCCGGATTGTGCCTTTTCCGTCCTCCTGAAGAATCGCTTGCCTCCGACTATCCATGGATTTTTTGCGATAGCCCTACAAGCCTTCACCACTCTTCGACCCCGGAATGCCTTCCGTACTCTCGAAGTTTTGCTTGGCTCCAAACCAACCTTGGAATTTTAGGCGGTTTCACAAGCTGCAACATCAAACTCTCCTTGTATCCAACTACCTCTAGCAGTCTCACAAGTTACCAAGTCTGATCACCTGTTGCTTTCAATTGCCTCCCTGAAGATCCTCTCAAGGTCTTGCACTTCTTCAGCCACAATTGAAACGTAACCCACAAGGTCTCCATGGTCATCCCCTTTGGTTCAACAATACCACTCTCCTCCCTATCTCCGATTAGATAGCCAAGAGCTAATGTTGATTTTCTACCACTATTGGAAGACTCCACCTCAAACTGAGTTTCCACCAAAGTATACCCACCATGATTTCCACCTTGTAACACGCAAGACCTCTTCAACTCCTCTGAAACATACTTCAAGTTATTGTTAGTCTCCAACAATTACAGTTCATTTCAACACCTAGTAAACCTTGTTCACTAGTCCAACTAAACTCATGTCACTAACAGGTCCACCCGAAGTCCCACAACTCAACCACAATATGAGAATCACCACTAGTTATAGATGCATGACCAATAGTAGAACCAACTATCTTTGCATCTAAGTTCAGAAACATACCTCACATTGTGTAAAGAAACTCACGATTGTCAAACTTCGTAAGACAAACTGAACCCATACCTTGAACCTTCAAGCTTTTATTTTCACAATTTGAAAGGAAAATTTGTATATTTTTTTCATCTGCCTTGTTCTACGCATCTTTTTCATTGCTTTTGCGCCATCTTTTTCATTGCTTCTTATGTATATTTTTTCATCTGCCTTGTTCTACGCATTGCTACCGGAACAATATCAATGTATTATATTTATATCTTGAAATTGATTTAACAGATATTTCAGTACATAAAAATAAAAAACTTCAAGCTAAACAGGATGAACTAACCACACAGAATAAACTGCCACAGTGATCATAAATATTTTAACATTTTGCATACAATTATTTTAGCACGGAACAAGTTTTGTAGTATTCCTGGTGAACAAAGTGCATTTTAGCAGACAATATAACACATGTATCAAATATATATGAAATGGCAACAAAGATTAAGCAGAAACTACGAAATCATCACATTATTATCAAAACAAATGCGTCATAATGTGACAATGTTTCAAAACATGTCAGGGAGAAAAAATTTGCATCCAAGGAAATGAAGCATAAAGTACAACAGATAATAGAGTATAAGTTCATTCGACATCCAAATTAATAATACAACAACACGAAGAAAAAAAAAAATAGTCATGGATGTTCACCATGAGCCACATCCAGTGCAAAAAAAAGATCTTCAAATCCCTCTTCATCTCTGCCGACATCTAACCGCGAGACAAACCTCTCCAACGTGGAACCAATCATACCTCTCCATCTTCGTTCGCGTTGGAGGTCATCTTCTGCAGGAACTGGTGCATCTGCTTCTATTGGATCATCTTGTGCTGCCATATACTATGGAACTGGTTGTGCTCCATGCGGTCCATCAACAGGGCGACATACTATAGGATGTGATATCATATAGTACCACGGCAAGTAATCAGCTGCAGCCTCAGCAGCATATGTCGCTGGACGTGTCGACTGAACGATCCGATCAACAGCGATGTCATAACCGATCCAGTCACTATCAATAACATCAATGGCAGGAGCTGAAGTTGGTGGTGGTGGTATATACTGAACGTAGCCAAACTGCCTAATACATCTCTCAGGCAAGTAACGAACTACCATGCAGCCACGCAGATATCCACTATACATACTCACCAGGTCAAAAGGAAGTGCAGCTCTATGATTTTGAAACGGACGTCATATCACGTCATCAGGGGTCAATGCATCCAGTACTGGTCGATATTCAGGAAGCTTCACATTCCCTTGCCTATACCTCCACCGCCTAGCTCGAGGTAAACTCGCACCAGGAATATCACAGTCAAGACCAGACTCAGCCCGCCTTCCAAGGGTAGGGAAATACTCGTGAATCCAACACTGTTACAACCAAAATTTTCATTATTTCAATAAGCTGAAAAATAATAATGCATCACTTTTTACGGACAGTTACATATAGCAGAAACACACATAACATACTCATATTGTTTAGATTCTTATCATGTTAGTCTTTCGAATAATAGAAATTTAGAAAGAGTCTCTTCGAAGACTATAATTTGCCACGTTATTTCATGTTATAGAATCAAAAAAATAACAAACAAAAAAATAAAAATCCTAAATATCAAACGAAAAAAATATATCATATAATTTGAAAAAATTATCTCATTTGAAAAAATGCATCAAATTTAAAGGATATTAAATACCTGTAAAAGTGACGCATACCCAGCGAGCCCCTTTGTGGTAAAGACAGAAGCATCATTCAAGTTATCATATTATTGAACCAACGCAATAGCACCCCAAGCAAATCTACCACATGTAGACAAAACACTAAACATCGGTAGATATTTTGCATCCACGCGTGTAAAACTGTTGTCAGTGCAAATAGTACAGCCGACCAACAACAACAAATACGACCTAGCAGCACAATCATAATTCTTAACAGAACACTGCCTTATATAGTTATCAAATAGCCATTGTTGAGAAAAATATACACCTCGCTGTTTTCTTGTCTCTCTGGCCGCATACTGAACATTGACACCCAACAAATCAGCTGCAAGTGTCGCAGCTTCTTCCTCTGTGAACGATGACGGTGTGTAAAAGTCACCCCTAATCGGAATATGCAACAAACATGCAACATCATCCAGTGTAATTGTCATTTCATCGAACGGCATGTGAAAATGACGATGTCTCTGGGTGCCATCTCTCAACAAATGCGGATATAAGATTCGGATCGACCTTGTTCAAACAATGCGGATATAAGATTCGGATCGACCTTGTTCAAACTGGTCCGCTCAAGTGGACTCAACCCAGATGCAGTCACCCAACCTTCAACAATTGGTGGATGTTGATCACGAACCCATTCGGCCAATTTGCCACCGAAAGATGCTATCTTTAATTCAATTCTTGGTCCATGACGTTCCTACATTATATGACAAAGGATTGTAAATAAGTTTATCACAATTACTACTTTTTTTGTCATATTGTGGGTGACAGAAACCAGAGAATAGTGTAGTAATTAAGTGAACAAAACAAAACAAATGCAATAAGGCAGTAAGTAAGTGAACAAAACAAATGCAATAGCTATTTATAAATAATACTAGGTTACGAGTGTTACCAAAACATTAAGTGAATTTTTTTCATAATTTTTGACCTGAAATTCTTTCCCCGGACATTGATCATAAGATACATCCTACTACTATACATTTCATTGAACTATAACTAAAACTATAAATAAAAATTGATTACCTCGCCAAACCATACATGACGAGCAACGTGCTCATGATACCGTGTTAGAAGACTAGTATCAATCGGTCCTCTAGGCCACACCACAGGCTGCACCACAGGTTGCACCTCAGGCACAAGCTCCTCCTCCTGTTGCTCCTCCGCCTGGCGCCGTAGAAACTCTTCATGTTCGATATCTTCGGAACGCCTAATTCTATCACCGCGTCCTCTGATACGCGCCACTGACAAAAAAAAACAACATTCATTAATAAAAAAATTCAAATACAGTTTAAAAATGCATACCGGAACACTTGGGTTTGAGTATTCCGGCATGCAAATATTAACAAGCGAAACAGATGAGAAATAGAATACCGGAACTCTTTTTTGAAGTGTTCCGGTATGAATATGCACACCGGAACACTTGAAAAAAGAGTTCCGGTTTGTTATTCATACTTACTCTCTCGATTTCCTCTTTCACAACACTGGAACACTTTTTTGAGATGTGAGTAGAAAATGAATTTTTTTTTACGGTTTTACTTTATATACGAGGGCATTTTCGTCATTCAAAAATTTGTGTTGGGGTAGGAAAAAAAAATTTCCCTCTCTCTTTCGATGTGCTGGCCCTAATTTTTCCACTTTGAGTTATCTTCTACCTCTAGTGATTAGGGGGGGTTTAGGTTATTTATGGCCTAAAATCACCTCTCTTCATCGTTTTTTCTTGTTTTTAATTTAAATAAGTGATTTTCATATGGTTTGAGTTTTTTAGTTGCTTTCTTTTGTATTTGTGATTTCGTCGTCTGATGGCGGCGTTTTTGTTGATCGTCGTCTTGGTACAACGTTGTTTGATTTCTCGTCTTGTTGTGGTGTTCGTTTAGTTCATATTGAAATATCATCTTCAATCAATTGCAAATTCAGTCAATGATTTGGACATCGACGTTGCAGATTTAGAAGCATGAACATTCCGGTGACTTTAATTTTATCATACTATCTGTAAGCATTTTGTCGTTATATGCTATTAACTTGGATGTTGTGAGTTTGCTCGCAGATTCATCCTTTTTGTTTTTAGCAACGTTGAATTTGTATTTGCATCTGGTATACTTTATCAATTATTGAAATGAATGAAAATCGTTATTAAAATTATTTTTTAAAAAAAAAAGTTGGTGAAATGGATTATATGCTTGGTTATTTAGTACACTCATGCCATCAGATTAAGATCAAACATTTAAAAAAAGCAATTTTTTTTATTTAATAGCATTAAAAATACTCCACTTAAATTAAAACTGTCTGATCTTAATTAAATAGTTATCAACACTTTAACTGTGTAACTGCATGAATTTCTTAACCGCACCTAATCTGAGTTTGGCTTTATGGAGCAAGTAACTATATTTCCTTTCTATACATAGGCCCCGTTTGGATTAGCTTATTTTTGAGCTTATGCAATATAAATTAGGTTTTATGCTATTTTATAAGCTATTTTATCATAAACTACCTTGACAAACTTATAATAATACATAAAAATTGCATAAGCTATTTGCATAAGCTCAAAAATAAGTTAATGCAAACGGGACCTTAACTCTTTTCTCGAAAGTTCATATCCTAACAAAGGTTAAGGGTTAAAGAATTTGAGGTTCAAGATTCAGTCATAACATAACATTATAATATACTAACGACTAACCATTTGATAATAAAAAAAATTAATATTCAACTCTTTTCTCCATCTTCCCCGGTCAATGTTGGTGTTCTCTCCTCCCTCATTCGTAGAAGGCTCCTTCACTTGACTAATTGGAGTACATATATGATGATTTCATTATCATGCCCGTGAGGAATCTAATTTTAGTGGGGTAACCCTTGTTCCCACATTTGGAATATAATATATCTATTTGTGGAATTTGATTTCCTTATACTAATATAAATCACTCACCTATATCTATATAGTGCACACACACTCTTTATATATCTAATCATATACTCCCTATACACTCCAATAACAAAATGAAAATTTTTATGATGTTTCTTCTCTGCTTTGCTAGCCAAATGTTGGTGTATTACATGCCATTAGCAACAGTTGCTCTATCTTTGAGTTCAGAGACAGATAAACTTGCTTTGCTTACATTGAAAGAAAAGCTTACAAATGGTGCACCAGATTCTCTTCCATCATGGAATGAGTCTCTACATTTCTGTGAATGGCAGGGTGTTACATGTGGTCGTCGTCATATGAGAGTCGTTGCCTTGCATTTGGAAAATCAAACATTGAGTGGTACTCTTGGATCATCCGTGGGAAATCTAACATTTCTAAGAATGCTACAACTTACAAATGTTAACTTGTATGGTGAAATTCCAAGTCAAGTTGGTCGTTTAAAGCGATTGCAAGTTCTTAACTTAAACAACAACAATCTTCATGGCGAGATTCCTATGGAGCTCACAAATTGCACGAATATCAAGGTAATTCATTTGCACAACAACCGACTCAGTGGAAGAATTCCGACATGGTTTGACTCAATGATGCAACTTACTCGGTTGAATCTCGCTTCCAATAAACTTGTTGGTACTATTCCATCTTCCCTAGGAAATGTTTCATCACTCCAAAAATTAACATTTTTAGAAAATCACTTGAAAGGAAGCATACCTTATTCTTTGGGTATGTTGTCAAGTTTGAAACAACTGAATCTAGGTTTAAATTATTTGTCAGGTGAAATCCCTCATTCTCTTTATAACCTATCAAATATTGAAGTTTTTATTCTTGGGTCAAACAAGCTTTCCGGTAGTCTACCAAAAAATTTGAATGTTGTTTTTCCCAATCTTATAGTTTTCTTGGTAGGACTCAACCAAAATATAAGTGGAACTTTTCCGTCTTCATTATTAAACCTCACTGAACTAATAATGTTGGATATATCATACAATACTTTTGTTGGGTCAATACCTCTTACTTTGGGTCAATTAAATAAACTTGAGTCGTTTAGTATTGGAAGTAATAATTTTGGGAGTGGAGGAGCTCATGATTTGGATTTTCTTTCATCGCTAACCAACTGTACTCAATTGTCAAAGATATATATTTTTGACAATGGATTTGGTGGTGTGTTGCCGAACATTATAGGAAACTTTTCCACCAATCTCCGTTTGCTTCATATGGAAGATAATCAAATACATGGAGTGATACCGGAAAGAATTGGAGAGCTAACTGGTTTGACTGTCTTAGACATTGGATACAATTTTCTTGAGGGAACAATTCCAGGTTCCATTGGAATGCTCAAGAATATAGTAGCATTGGGCTTCCATTATAACAAATTATCTGGTAACATCCCTATGGTCATTGGTAATCTTACTGTGCTGTCTGCACTAGATATATCTAACAATAAATTGGAAGGAAACATTCCAGTTACCATAAGAAATTGCACCCAATTGCAAGAACTAGAATTTTCAAGTAACAAATTGAGTGGTGATATTCCCACTCAAACATTTGGCTATCTAGATGGTTTAATTTATCTTGGCTTGTCCAACAACTCCTTAACCGGCCCTATTCCTTCAGAGTTTGGTAACTTGAAACATATTTCACAGTTGTATCTAAGCTTAAATAAGTTGTCTGGTGAAATTCCTAACGATTTAGCTTCTTGTATAGATTTGGCACATCTTGTGTTGGGTGGAAACTTCTTCCATGGAACTATACCTTTGTTCTTGGGCTCCTCTTTAAGATCACTTGAAATCCTAGACCTTTCTAGCAATAATTTGTCAAGCATAATCCCATTTGAACTAGAAAATCTAACATATTTGTATAAGTTGGACTTATCATTTAACAATCTCTATGGTGAGGTTCCCTTAGGAGGTGTCTTTAGCAATGTCACAACAATTTCACTAACTGGAAATAAGAATCTTTGTGGAGGGATACCTCAATTGAAGCTTCCTAAATGTTTTAGGGCGCCTTCCAAGAAACACAAAAAATCTCTCAAAAAGAAACTTATCCTCATTAGTGTAATTGGTGGGATTTTGTTCTCTTTCATAGCTTTTATAACTGTCCATTTCCTTACGAGAAAAACCAAAAGGTTACGATCTTCACCATCTTTGCAAAACGGGAACTTGAGGGTTACTTATGGTGAATTACATGAAGCAACCAATGGTTTTTCTTCATCTAACTTGGTAGGAGCAGGAAGCTTTGGATCTGTTTACAAAGGATCACTTCTCCACTTTGAAAGACCTATTGTTGTAAAGGTGTTGAATCTTCAAACACGTGGAGCAGCAAAGAGTTTCATGGCAGAATGCAAAGCTCTAGCAAATATGAAGCACCGGAATCTTGTCAAGGTCCTAACTTGTTGTTCAAGTGTTGATTATAATGGCAATGATTTCAAGGCTATTGTGTTTGAGTTCATGCCGAATGGAACTCTAGAAAACTTGTTGCAGGATATTGAAGGGTCTGAAAATCATAATCTCAGCTTCACAAAAAGGGTAGACATTGCTATTGATGTAGCTCATGCACTTGATTATCTACACAATGATACAGAGCAAGCCGTAGTTCACTGTGATATTAAGCCAAGCAATGTTCTTCTTGATGACGACTTTATAGCCCACTTGGGAGACTTTGGCTTAGCAAGGCTCATTCATGGAGGGATAGGACATTCAACTAATGATCAAATTAGTTCCTCCACAATAATTAAGGGAACTATAGGATATGTTCCTCCTGGTAAGTTCTTTATATCTCTTGCTTATTACTATCCATCAAATTGTTAGCCATCATAATTTATTTTTGTTTAGATTATATAGATAGAAATTATTACAACGTGTACTATTTTAAAGTAATTACTTTTTTAGCAATGCCACTCAAATTTTTTAGTCCTGACTTTGACAATAATCTCATTCAAATTCTTTTAATTAAAGTGTTACATTTTGTTCAATTTTTCCTAAATATTTGAAATTGTTTGGTTGATAGAGTATGGAGCAGGTGGTCAAGTATCACTCCAGGGAGATATCTACAGCTACGGGATTCTTCTGTTAGAAATGCTCACGGGAAAGAGACCAACAAATAACATGTTTAATGAGAATCTAAGCCTACACAAATTTTGCAAGATGAAAATTCCAGAAGGAATCCTTGAGATAGTAGATTCACATTTGCTTTTGCCATTTGTTGAAGATCAAACAGGAATTGTTGAAAACAAAATCAAAAAGTGTTTGGTGATGTTTGCTGGAATTGGAGTTGCATGTTCAGAAGAGTTTCCTGCTCATCGAATGCTGATAAAAGATGTTATAGTTAAGCTAAATGAGATCAAATCAAAGTTTCCATGTTAGGAATCATTGATACTGTGATAAGAAAATGTTTTTTTTTTTTAATCCATCAAGTGTGTTTGAATTACAATTGCAATGTATTGTGATAACAATTTGTGTTTGTAGTTGGTTTCAATAAATGCATGGTATTGTTTGAAAATGATGTTGGTTAACATATATGCAAGTAATTATTGTTTGGCAATTTTGTTTTATGAAAACTATTTTTTTAAATCATTTTTGTTGAGGTTTTTATATTGGCTACATTTTGCAAAAACAAGTTATAGCCAGATGTTGGACAAGATGTTGTAGCATCATCGTACAGCATCCTGATGCTCTGTTTTCGTGCAGAATTTTTATTTCAAATCTCAGTAAAGATTTGCTTCAATTATATATGCAAGCATGTGCGTCTAACCAAAACAAGCCTTGTTCTCCAAGCTTCAGGAAGTGGGCTTAAGGAATATTATTTAAAACAAAAATATAACTTGATTATATTTTTGTGTTTTTGTGCGTAAAGAAAAAAAAAACTGGATATATTTTTGAAATTAATCTTGTGAGCTGGCCAATGAAGATGATTCCAGCTGTTTATTTGAAGTCTTGCTCCTCAAGTTTCTGGAAGGCTTTTTGTATTATTTAAAACAAAATATAATTTGTTTTTGTTGTGTGAAACAAAAAATAAGTTATATTTTTTAAATTAATTTAGGGTTGGCCGTAATACTCCAGTTATAAGGGTCTGAAAACCTAGCTTGCACATCAAGACAATTCAAGGCTATAAATACATGAAGACTCAGACCTATTTGTGCACCGAAGCCATTGTTCATCAAGATGTAGTCTTTAGGGTTTCGTGTCTTTGAGCCACTCTCTAGGAGAGTTGGTGTAAGTGAACCACTCGGGTTGTGAGATGGTCACTATGTCCTCACTCAGAAACCTATAGGTAATGAGTTGAGTATTGTACTTGGAGGAAGCTTGTAAGCAACTCCAAAATTGTGAACTTAGTCAAGTATTGGTCGAGGGCTTTGAACTAGAGCTATTATAGTGAATTCATTCCTGGATTGGTAATCCTCCAGATTAGGTGACGTTGCACCGAACTGGGTTAACAAATGATCTGTCTTATTTATCTTCTTGCACTTAATTTATTTTTAACTTGTCTATTGTGTTCTGTACTGGTACGAGATGCTGTAGCATCTTTCGCAGCATCTTTCCACCAGTTTGCCAAAATTTCAATTTTTAATATCAAACTTTGAAATAAAATAATAAAAATGAGATATTTTTGAATATTAGATATGATTGAAAGTAAAAGATCCGAGAATAAGTCATGAACGGAGTCGAACTTGCAGTAAAATTATATATGGAAAGAACTGGTATAATTTAAATTGTTTTAGATTTCCATTAGTAAAACTCAAATCATTTAGGCCACAGGAACAATGGAGTGAATGAAAAAGACAGTGACGGAGTACAAACTATCGGTTCATGAGTTTCATTTGGTAATTAATCCAAGGAACAAATCGCAAATTTACTACCTCCGTAAGTTAGATGGGTCAAGCTTAACACCGATGGGGCTTGTAAGGAAATGGTAGTGTCGGGTGTGGTGGATAATTGGGTGGTTTTTCAAAACATTGGACATAGAAGCTTGGTCGTGAGATAGGTTTTCACAAAGTGGAGGTTTGTGTGGATTCTAAAGTTGTGTGGTCAAGTTTACAAGACGGCGAGAGTGGCAAATCTCAAGAAGATTGGTACAAAACATTCGTCCGATGATTGAGAAGTGAAGATGACTTGCATTTAGAATAAATACGTTTTGACTTTTGCTTATATTTAAGATCGGAGATAGTCATTTTTTATGTTATGATACTTGTCCTCAACAAATTAGGAGCATTTTATATTGGAAAATGCTAAACAGTGCCCCCGGGGCACTGTTTAAGGAACCAAATATAGTAATATCATATTGAAATTTGTGCAGTCAACGCCTCGAAAATCTAAAAAGTGTTATTTTCAATTTTAAAATTTCCTTTTTTGGTTTCCTTAACCAGTGCCCCGGGGGCACCGGTTAGCATGACCCTTTTATATTTTATTTGTTTTGAGTGGGTACTCTGCGTCTAATTGTGATGTAATCTCTTCTGTAGGACTACAACTCTCTTCAATTCCCAAAAAAAAAAATCAAATCGTTTATGAAGTATTTTATCTAAACAAAATTTTTAAAGTAACTTTTTTTATTTCTTAATAAATATTCTAAGGACAAATGTTAGCAAAAGTCTTTTAATTATATTATTTTCTGTACATTTGAAAACAACATAAAGGAGTGTCTTGTGATGTTTGTTAAAATAGGAGTTGCATGTTCCGAAGAATTTCCTACTCCGCAAATGCTCACAAAAGATGTTATAATGAAAGTTGCAAGAAATTAAACAGAAGTTGCACTTCCAGAAACTATTATTATTGAATAAGAAAATAATCGTGTTCAAATGTCTTAATCAACTTTGATAAAGAAACAAAGTGAATATAACGAATAAGCGCATTAACAATTTGTGTGTTTTCTTCCAATAATTATTATCGATGTTTTCTCTTCCGATCCCGTGATTTTTTTATACCCCAATATTCCAATTTTGCCCTTGCAAAAAAAATCGGTTCGTAGAAATCGAATTTTTTATAGTGCAAATTCAGAGTAAATTTCGGTTTTTAAAAATCAAAATTTTTTTCAAGGCAAAAAAAAATTCGATTTCTAGAAACCAAAATTTTTTACAAGAGCAAAATTGGAAATTCAGGGGCATAAAAAAAAACGGAGTCTGAAATAAAAACATCATTATTATCAAGTCTTTCATTCCAAGTCAGTCAACCCAACAAGCCATGGTCCCCAACGACTCCCCAACTTGTCCATTGGGCTAAAGTTAGCTTGAGGATTATCATGTAAGTCAAGTCTACGCAAGTCTACGCGAAAGACGTCACGTTTATAAGTTACTAATATTATTACTATCACTACTAGAAAAATTCTAATTAGCGAGGGAAGTAATCCGTCACTAAACACTAAATTTCCATCACAAAGTAATTTAATGACGGAATTTGTTGCGGCCCTAAATCCGTAAACAATTTCAACGTCGCAAATTATTAGCGAGGGAATTTCAATTCCGTCACAAACTAGTACGAAATATATCCGCTACTAAAGTTAAATTCCGTCACTAAATTACAAACATGACCAATTTTATTTCCGTCACTAATTAATGAGGGAATCATGGACCAATTTTTCCGTCACTGATTAATGAGGGAATCTTAGACCAATTTTATTTCCATCACTGATTAATGAGGGAATCTTTTCTAATTGTGAGGGATTCATTATATCACAAATTTGTGACTGAATACATTTCCGTCACTGATATTGCATTTGTGAGGTTTATGTTTCCCTCACTAATTATGAAGGAAACTGCTATGTTAAATTTATGGTTAATATAGCAAACTTCTTGCCTAATTTCACTCATGATATAGCAATTGCATTTACTATATTAAATAAATAAAATTAAAATCATCAATACACAATATTTAATAAGAAATACTTTTTAAATTGTGTTCATAAGTATTTATACACAATCACCAAAATACATGGAAGCCATAACTAATATAACATTGTTCTTGAAACTAATACTACTAACATTGTTTTTTTATCAAAAAAGCATTGTTCTTGAAATTAAGTGTATACGACCAAACACTCAAAACAACCATAACTAATATATGTATCAAGTAGTGGGTGGTGGAGGCGGAGGTGGATCCGAACATGGAGGTAGATGACTCAAAGAAAACTTCTCCATAAATTGAAATAATTGCCCCCTGAGCAAACACGAATCTTCCTGGGATTGATGAATCAACTCCTCATGAGTCTTCAATTTCTCTTTAAGAGTCATATATATAACGAATACGAATTTTACAAAATCTACCCACTAGTAGAAAAAAGCTTTTTTACATCTGGCAAAAATCACTTTTTACATCTGAAAAATGTCAGATGTAGGCGCACGAGACTTAGTAAGTATATACGTTTTACATCTGGCGTAGTCAGATGTAAAAAAACACTTTTTACCTCTGACCAAGGCGAAAATCAAATATTATTTTTTTAAAATTAAATTGGACCTTTTACATCTGACCAAGTCCACCAGGTGTGAAATCTTAACTTTATTTAATTTTTTTTTTCAAAAACCTGCTTTTTTTTATATATATTTTAAATCCTTTTTTTTATTATTAAAAAAATCTAACCCACAATGCCAACAATATAACATAACTTGCATCAAGAACATAATACTAAAATTCAACATTCAACATCCATAGCCAAATTCAACATTCAACATATATATATATATATAGTAATAATGTCATTAAAGTACAACCATTGAAATCCAAAATACAAAACATCATAATAATTAATACTAATTCAACCAAAATACAAATCAAAACATCATCATAATTAATACTAATCCATTGTAACTTCACACAAACCTAGCTAGCTAGCTCCTAATATTTCTCATCGGCATCATCATAATCTACCTCAGGATTATATAGGTCAAGAAAACAAGTTGCCCAGCGGTCTCGCAAATCATACAGCTCCTTAGAACATAGCAAGCAAGTAATAACATCTGAAAACAGGCACACTCGAAGAACAATCCATGGGAAAGCAGAAATCGAAATTACCTGCATCAATCTATATCCTAGAGTATCCAAAGTCTTCTGCATCAATGTCCTAAAACAAGCTAGCATATAAAACAAAGCATTATAAAAGAAAATAAAAGTGATTCAATATAACCATTAACGGTGTAGGTGTTGTATCGCCGACACATATCGGTACTCCTTCAATCTGAAGTTTAAATACTACGCAGAGCATAAACAATTCTAAAAAACATACTAACCGAATTCAAATTAAACACTTACCCTTACCAACATAGCTTTCTCTTGCTATGAAAAATCCCATAAACTGTGGGAGCCTTTGTAAGCCAATTCATCATGAAATTGTACGCATCCTCAACTGATACAACTAACCACACTGCAAAATTTTAGTTTCATAAGTTGACTATAAAATAAAACTAGTGTAGCTCCTATTACACCACTAATTGTAACCAGTTTGGCCAAACAGAGTTAGTTAACTATAAAGACGATAGATAATATATATCCAACCATCAAATATTTCAATTTTTCTAGAGTAACCAACCAAATCAAAATGCAGCAACATGGGAAGCATAACAACTAGTACTAAACATTAGTCTTGAGCCATTTATATATTAATTATCTAAAACAATAATATTGAAGTTTCAGCTTTTGCAGTAAAACTAGATAAATATATTTGAGGATGTTTTTGTAATTTTTATTCATTCAGAGACTATAAAAATTATATCAAATAAAAGCGTTCATTCGGGGTTTAGAAATTCATTCAGCGTTCACTTTATGAAAACATGATCATCATAATCATTCATTCAGGGTTTAGAAATTCAAATTAACATTGTAACATTGAAACATTATAATAAAGAAAAATAATGAATTGAGGGTAAAATGAAAATTGAAAACTTACTTGTTTCTTCAGCTTTTCTTGAAGCCATAGTAAAATCATGAACACCACTTCTTGAATAATTCTCCATGATGATCATCAACAATCAAAATCAACAACAATAGTCAATAGAAGAAAAACAAGAAATCTAAAAGGCCAATCTTTGTTCTTCAAAATTGATCACAGAGTGAAAAACAATGAAACCCAAAATTGCATTTTTCTTCGAAGCTAAAGAATGAAAAGAGAAAATAGCCTACATATAGTGTATTGAAGAAAAAACCACCCAACACAAGATCGATAATTAATATAAGATTACTCTAGCAAACTGCATAACTACAACTACATGCAAACATGGATAATATTATGCCTTGACACAGATGGAACGAACATCATCTTCACTTACTATAATACTATATGATAAAACAAAACAATAATTCAAACTAAAATTGATCAAAACAACTTATGCATTGAAGAAACAAGCTAAGTATGCAAAGTACTCACAGGCCTGATGGCCAAAAAGTCCTTTTGCATTTGAGACTTTTGGTAAATAGTTTTCTGATAATCTGAACTTTGACCAATCATCTCCAACTCACTTTCATTCCAAAATATCTATAAAAAAAAAATCACAAATCACATGAAAAAATTTATGAGTAACCATATATTAAATATTTGAAAACATAAAATTGACATTTGAACAAGTAAATTGGTACATTATAAACATGAACCAGAAAAAAACCACAGTTTCTACACTTCCACAAGAATACATTAGCAGCTGGAAATCACAAATAGACACACTATATAGGTGATGTAGTTCTGCATATACTACTTTTTCATGATAAGGATTACTAGTCCAAATGCTTTTTAAGAAACAAATAACATAAATTCCTAAGAAAGCTTTAACAATACATTAATTCTTAAGAACTTTTATTCACACATAAAATTGATTTATATAATGATGGCCAGTGAAGCATTCAATATCTTAATTAAGTATTTGGTTATTGGATAGTGACACATCACATAAAAGTATAGTAATTGAAATTTTCTTCTTCGTTGTCTTATCCTTTCATTATACTCTCGAGACTAGTAGCATACAAAGTGAGTTTAGAACTAAATAAGAAACAAAGTAAGAAGCAAAAGATAGGACATACAAAAACAATATGATTCTTGTGAGTCTCCTAAAACAAACATGTATGCTAGAGGAATTTCAAAACGAAGACACCTAAAATCAACTAAGAAACAGTTCCTCATAAAAACATGATTAAGCTCATGTAATGGAAATACAAAACTCCTCTATAAAGAACTATACATCATGTTATTAGAAAGGACAATTTTAACAATCTTACACTTCTAAAAGAAACTCTTCTATAACTCCCTCACACTTTAGCATGTCACATTCAAACACTCCAAACTGAAGCTTTCGTTGTGGTTCCAAGGCTTCACCAACATCACTTCCAAACTAAATAGCAGAGGATAGACTTTCCACACCATAGATAGTAACCATGAAAAATGCAAAACAAACAGGACATTAAAACAAAGTAAATCACAGTGAGGAGGCACAACAACAGAAAAATCAAAACAAAAAAAATAAATAATAACTTTAGAACAACCAAAGTGCATTAGAACAAATGGTTACCTTTGACGAACGAAGAATCGGCGAATCGGCATCAACGAAATCGGTTGAAGTGGAAGAATGAACCTTCGATGGTGGTACCAATTCTTCAAGAGATTTTGCGCGAACAGATGTCTGGAATTTGGGGATGAATCGACACTGGGTTAAGGATTTGGGGACGAATCCATACTAGGGTTTGAGATTTAGGGAGAATCGCCAATTGATATCGGGATCGTCACGGTTGAAGGATGAGTTGACGGTTTGCGATGTTGCGTTTCCCTTACGAGTGAGAGAAGGTTTGATTTAGAGCTAGGGTTGGAGATTACGAGTGAGAGAGAGGACGGATGAGAGTGAGAGAGAGAGAGAGAGAGAGGACGGCTGAGAGTGAGAGAGGGAGACGGCGGTGCTTGGAGGAGACGGCGGAGAGTCGATTTGGGGTTGCAGCTGGGTTCGATCGATTTGGAGAAGATGGTGTTTGGTGATATCGCGTAAGATGCGTTTGGTGAGAAGATAAGATTTGCCTTTCTTTTACTTGGTTCTATTTTTTTTTTTTTATTCATACTGACTTTTTACATCTGTGGCTATATATGGCCAGATATATTTATATTTTAGATAATTTTCGCCATAATTACAGGATTGCCACCGCGTTCAGTTATGCTTCTGGTACATTGAAACCAGATGTAAAACGTTTTGTATATATATTTTTTACATCTGTGGATATTGAAACCAGATGGAAAGACTACTCCTTATAGCTTTTCACATCTGACATATGTTCCTCAGATGTAAAATGCTTATGTAATATGTCATTTTTCTACTAGTGACCGTTAAATTGAAAGTTTATATGATTATATAGATCATCTAGGGTTGGAAATGAGTCGAGTCTAACCTGTCTGAGCTAGACTCGACTCAATAAGAATTAGTTAGACTCGAAATTTGGCTCGAGTTTGACACTAACTCTTTTTTAAGCTCGAGTTTAGCTTGTTTAGAGTTTACAAGTAGTTCGCTTCGGCTCATTAGGTTCAGTTCATTTTCAACTTAAAACTCAACTCAAGAATTCGACATGAATTTGTTTTAATTTATTTTCCATTTTCTATTATTATTAAGTGTTTGTCTTAGTTTCTTTAAAGTATTATATATATTATCAATTATCTAAGTATATAAAATCAATTATATATCTGTAAAAAAAACAATTATATAAATATAAATGTATAAAAATCAAATATATAAATTTAAAATGAGAGAATTTCAGGCAATGTCTTCTCTGTTGCCTTCTCAGCTATAATAAGGATCCATGAACCTCTTTTAAAGAGATCATTAAAGATGTCAGAAAAAAAAAATCCGCACAGTGGGATAAACGAAAAAAAAATCCACTTGATGGGGGTAAACAGAAAAAAAAATCTGCACAGGGGGGTAAACGAAAAATCCCTGATTTTGCAGGGGGGGTAAATAGGCATTTACCCTATATATAATCAAGTTAGCTCGTGAACCACTTGATGTCAGAATTGATCCTCGAATTAGATTAAACTGATGATGAAAGACAAAAAAAAAAAGTCAACTTGTGTATCAAATGAGTCAAACTGAATTGGTTTAGAACATCGGTTCATTTACATTTTTCTGATCCGTTTACACCCATACGGACTATATGGAGTTTGGATTCTATCATATGTGTGGAATCTAACTTTTGGTGGGGATCACTCTGCTCACGCGTATATTCTCATAACTAATGAATTTGTTGTGTGATGTCTAATGAATAGAAACTACCGCTAATGCTACGGTGGACCACTTTTACAAGTGGTCCATCGTGTACAAGTGGTCTATCGAATATGAATTTTATGAAATTCATTGTTGGATTGAAAGTTTATATCGTATAGATCATTCATAAATTTTTTAAAATTTTTTGAAAATCATTTGATATGTTATTGAGACCCATCAAGATTTACGTTATTTAATAAACCGTTAATCTTTATGTGTCTCAATAACATATCAAATGATTTTCGATTTTTCTAAATTTTTCTATGGATGATCTATATGATATAAACTTTCAATCCAACCTTGAATTTTGTAAAATTCGTATTCGTTATAATGTTATTCATAACTGGTCCATCATGGACCACTTGATGAAGTAGTCCATATTAGAATTTACCTAGAAACTACTATGAAAGTAGTATATTTAAACTGGATATTATGATCGGGGTTTTAACCCTGACTACTCTATTTATGTATATGAATGAATTTATAATAATTTTATCATGTGACAAAAAATATAAAAATATATTTTATCATTTGATTTATCTAAAAAAAATAAAAAAAAAATCAAACTACTCTTTATTTATATTTCATTTCGAAAAATGAGGTCAATTTTTATTATAACTCATTCCGGTTAAGTAATTAAAATTTGTATAGAGAAAATAGCAATTCATTATTCCCTTCAATTGGAATTAACTGCAAATGCAATCTCTATGTTTAGTATAAATTTGAATAAAAAATAAAATCTAAAGATATATAATGTGAGAAAAAGACCAAAAACTAAATATAATAGTACATTTGACAAAAAAATAAAATAAAATAATAGTACAATTCTAAAAAATTACAAATCATTGGAAATTCACAAATACAAATGGAAGGACCGAAATTCGAATTCCGATTATCCGACCTAACAATTTCAGCATTTTTGCCGGTTGTGTTAAAATGTGTGAACAATATAATGGTGTGCTCTCTCCACGTTCGTGGAATTAGTCATGAGGGTTTCACTTGTCACATTCGACCACAAAACACTTACCTAGTGGTGCACAAAACTTCTCTTTATATATTTAAAAACTCAAAGCTGCATATATCTAGTAAAATATCAAAGCTCCAATAAAAAAATGAGATCTTTTATGACGTTTCTTCTCTACTTTGGTTTCCAAATATTGGTGTATTGCATGCCATTTGCAACGGTTGCTGTTGCTTTGAGTTCAAAGACTGATAAGCTTGCTTTGCTTGCATTGAAAGAAAAGCTTACAAATGGTGCACCGGATTCTCTTCCATCATGGAACGAGTCTCTACATTTCTGTGAATGGCAGGGTGTTACATGTGGTCGTCGTCATATGAGAGTCGTTGCCTTGCATTTGGAAAATCAAACATTGGGTGGTACTCTTGGACCATCCGTGGGAAATCTAACATTTCTGAGAATGCTACAACTTACAAATGTTAACTTGTATGGTGAAATTCCAAGTCAAGTTGGTCGTTTAAAGCGATTGCAAGTTCTTAACAATCTGCATGGTGAGGTTCCTATGGAGCTCACAAATTGCACGAATATCAAGGTAATTCTTTTGCGCAGCAACCGACTCAGTGGAAGAGTTCCAACATGGCTTGACTCAATGATGCAACTTACTCAGTTGAATCTTGCTACCAATAATCTAGTTGGTACTATTCCGTCTTCCGTGGGAAATGTTTCATCACTCCAAAAATTATCATTTGGAGATAATAGCTTGAAAGGAAGCATACCTTATTCTTTGGGGGCTGCTTCTATTATGAACAAGTTCATCAAGTGGTGCACGGTGCACCACTTATCAATAACCGATAACGAATACGAATTTTATAAAATTCACCGTTGGATAGAAAGTTTATATCATATAGATCATCCATGTAAATTTTTAAAAAAATTGAAAATCATTTGATGTGTTATTGAGACCTATAAAATTTAACGGTATTTAATAAAATTCATAAAGCGTTAATTTTGATGAGTCTCGATAACATATCAAATGATTTTCAATTTTTTAAAAAATTTATATGGATGATCTATACGATATAAATTTTCTATCCAACGGTAGATTTTATAAAATTCGTATTAGTTATAGAGTTATTGACAAGTGGTGCACCGTGCACCACTTGTCTTACTCTTTCATTTTAGGCAAAGCCTTCTTTGGGTATGTTGTCAAGTTTGAATCTACTGATTCTAGACTCAAATAATTTATCAGGTGAAATCCCTCATTCTCTTTACAACCTATCAAATATTCAAGTTTTTGATCTTGGGCCAAACAATCTTTTCGGTAGTCTTCCATCAAATATGCATCTTGCTTTTCCCAATCTTAAAAAATTCTATATTGGATCGAACCAAATAAGTGGAACTTTTCCGTCTTCATTATTAAACCTCACTGAACTACAAGTGTTGGATATACCATACAATACTTTTGTTGGGTCAATACCTCTTACTTTGGGTCAATTAAATAAACTTGAGTCGTTTAATATTGGAGGTAATAATTTTGGGAGTGGAGGAGCTCATGATTTGGATTTTCTTTCATCGCTAACCAACTGTACTCAATTGTCAAAGATATATATTTTTGACAATGGATTTGGTGGTGTGTTGCCGAACATTATAGGAAACTTTTCCACCCATCTCCGTTTGCTTCATATGGAATATAATCAAATACATGGAGTGATACCAGAAAGAATTGGACAACTAATTGGTTTAACTGACTTAGAAATTGGAAACAATTTCCTAGAGGGAACAATTCCAGATTCAATAGGAAATCTTAAGGATATAGGATCATTGGGCTTTCAAGATAACAAATTATCTGGTAACATCCCTATAGTCATTGGTAATCTTACCATGTTATCCGAACTAGATCTATCTGGAAACAAATTGGAAGGAAGCATTCCAATTTCAATAAGAAATTGCACCAAAATGCAGAAGTTAAGTTTCTCTAGTAACAAATTGAGTGGTCATATGCCCGATCAAACATTTGGCTATCTAGATGGTTTAATTTATCTTGACTTGTCCAACAACTCCTTCACCGGCCCTATTCCTTCAGAGTTTGGTAACTTGAAACATATTTCGCAATTGAATCTAAGCTTAAATAAATTGTCTGGTGAAATTCCTAACGATTTAGCTTCTTGCTTAGATTTGACACAGCTTGTGTTGGGTGGAAACTTCTTCCATGGAACTATACCTTTGTTCTTGGGCTCCTCTTTAAGATCACTTGAAATCATAGACCTTTCTAGCAATAATTTCTCAAGCATAATCCCATTTGAACTAGAAAATCTAACATATTTGTATAAGTTGGACTTATCATTTAACAATCTCTATGGTGAGGTTCCCTTAGGAGGTGTCTTTAGCAATGTCACAACAATTTCACTAACTGGAAATAAGAATCTTTGTGGAGGGATACCTCAATTGAAGCTTCCTAAATGTTTTAGGGCGCCTTCCAAGAAACACAAAAAATCTCTCAAAAAGAAACTTATCCTCATTAGTGTAATTGGTGGGATTTTGTTCTCTTTCATAGCTTTTATAACTGTCCATTTCCTTACGAGAAAAACCAAAAGGTTACCTTCTTCACCATCTTTGCAAAACGGGAACTTGAGGGTTACTTATGGTGAATTACATGAAGCAACCAATGGTTTTTCTTCATCTAACTTGGTAGGAGCAGGAAGCTTTGGATCTGTTTACAAAGGATCACTTCTCCACTTTGAAAGACCTATTGTTGTAAAGGTGTTGAATCTTCAAACACGTGGAGCAGCAAAGAGTTTCATGGCAGAATGCAAAGCTCTGGGAAAGATGAAGCACCGGAATCTTGTCAAGGTCCTAACTTGTTGTTCAAGTGTTGATTATAATGGTGAAGACTTTAAAGCTATAGTTTTCGAGTTCATGCCTAATGGGAGTCTAGAAAAGTTATTGTATGATAGTGAAGGGTCTGGCAATCATAATCTCAGCTTCAAACAAAGGGTAGACATTGCTATTGATGTAGCTCATGCACTTGATTATCTACACAATGATACAGAGCAAGCCGTAGTTCACTGTGATATTAAGCCAAGCAATGTTCTTCTTGATGATGACTTTGTAGCCCACTTGGGAGACTTTGGCTTAGCAAGGCTCATTCATGGAGGGATAGGACATTCAACTAATGATCAAGTTAGTTCCTCCACAATAATTAAGGGAACTATAGGATATGTTCCTCCTGGTAAGTTCTTTATATCTCTTGCTTATTACTATCCATCAAATTGTTAGCCATGATAATTTATTTTTGTTTAGATTATATAGAAATTATTACAACGTGTACTATTTCAAAGTAATTACTTTTTTAGCAGTGCCACTCAAAAAATTTAGGCCTGACGTTGACAATAATCTCATTCAAATTCTTTTAATTAAAGTGTTACATTTTGTTCAATTTTTCCTGAATACTTGAAATTGTTGGTTGAAAAGAGTATGGAGCAGGTGGTCAAGTATCACTCCAGGGAGATATCTACGGCTACGGGATTCTTCTTTTAGAAATGCTCACCGGAAAGAGGCCAACAAATATCATGTTTAATGAGAATCTAAGCCTACACAAATTTTGCAAGATGAAAATCCCAGAAGGAATCCTTGAGATAGTAGATTCACATTTGCTTTTGCCATTTGTTGAAGGTCAAACAGGAATTGTTGAAAACAAAATCAAAAAGTGTTTGGTGATGTTTGCTGGAATTGGAGTTGCATGTTCAGAAGAGTTTCCTGCTCATCGAATGCTGATAAAAGATGTTATAGTTAAGCTAAATGAAATCAAATCAAAGTTTCCATGCTAGGAACCATTGATATACTCTGATAAGAAAATATATTTTCAATGTAATTTTTTTTTATCCATCAAGTGTGTTTCTTTTTGTTCTGTTCGTTTGAATTACAATTGCAATGTATTGTGATAACAATTTGTGTTTGTAGTTGGTTTCAATAAACGCATGGTATTGTTTGAAAATGTTGTTGGTTAACATATATGCAAGTAATTATTGTTTGGCAATTTTGTTTTATGAAAACTAATTTTTATGGGACACTGCGAGGAGAATTTATATGTTAATGGCCTGAGTTTTTTTTTTTTTTAATAAGATGGCGGGACTAATATGCCTTTTATTTGGCAGTTTGGGCAAAATGCACTCATATGTCATTTAAGTTTTACGTTTGTATTAGATAGGTCCTTTAAGTATTTTAAGTTACAAATAGGACATTTAAGTTTTACGTTTATATCAAATAGTTCCTTTAAGTTTTTGAAGTAACAAATAAGACCATATATAATAATTTTTGCTTTAGACTTGACTTATTATGAAAAGTGGAGTGTGATAATGTCTTTAATGGGTGATTTTAAGACATGCACTAACTAGCCTAGTAGCAATATTTCTTTCCTACCACCAAGTACTTTCTCCATTACAAAACTGGGACGTTTACGCCCTAGAATTTCGGCGCTTTGCATATGAACAAAGAGTGATAGTTTTGATTCATTGAAAATCCTACTGTGTACTGAGTATTAAAAAAATAAAAAATCATGCACTAGCAGTCTAACACTATAATGATGCTGCCAGAGTTTATGTCGCCATTGTTTCTAGAAACTTGCGAGGGTTTCGTCTATAAACGGGAAAGGATACGGCAAGCAAACTAACAAGCCTAAGAGCAAAACTGTTACACCAAGAGCAACATACTTGTCATCTGGTTCAGTTATTTCATTGGATAGAGGAGAAATTGGACCTCTTTGCAAGAAGAATATAAGAGCTACCCAGTAGAAAGCTACATCATTAAGCAGTGATGAGAGTCCAAGCAACACAATTGAAAATCCCGTGAAGCGATTCGAAGCCTGTGAAATAGACTCAAGTTAGAAAAGTAATTACTCTAATAGACCAATGGTATTATTTCAGATAATGGAAAAACCGAGTTAATTTCACATGTAAATGTTAACTTGTTAAATGTTATGTGATACCTTTCTTCCCCATAGGGAAAAAGAAATTCTCCCTCCATCGAGTTCTCCGGCGGGAATACTGTTGATGGCATTGATAAGGAGTCCTGCCCAAGCCCAAATCACAAGAGGATTGATAGAAATTGGAGTTCCTTCCTTGAGAACGTTACCAAGAAGCAGCTTCGCTAAAACAGTACATATATAAAAGTTACCACATGTTTATTTTCTAAAATAGTAAACAAAATATTGGTTGGCAAACCCAACAGTTATGGGTATAAAATAATTTGTTGATATAGATTAATATGATAGGATGAAACCCACAAATGAATGCAAGCAAAAGTTTATCAAAAGTGTATAGCTTACCAATGCCACCAGCAAGAAATGACTCGTGAAAGACAGAAGGATCAACAACAACACCAATACCGTCACTTGGAGGTATAAAAAAACCAAGAAGCAGAAGCACAAGACCAACTGTATATCCAGCTATTGGTCCGGCAACCGCAATCTTGAGCAAATCTTCACGATTAGATACTATGCTTCTTATCCTTGTAATTGAACCAAAAGAGCCTATCTGCCACCAAATTAGGCATCAAAATTTCTGTTGTAGTTACACGTCAAAAACAGTACATTGTCACCAAAGAAATATAGTTGGCCAATACCAAAATTGTACATATCACCAAATTGAGTCCATTTGAATCTTGAAAGCATTCCAAAACATATTAAATTATATGCATCCTCTGAATAGATTATATATTTTTTTAAGCAACTCTAAATAGTTTACATATGAAAAGAATGATGCGTCTCGATTAATATATTATGTCAGTTACTTTAATTGAAGAAATAAAATATATTTATAAAAGACACGCATAGTCGCACAATTGGTATTAGAAGATCAATATTTTTATCATACAACCTGCCAGCTAGGAACAAAGTACGGGACCCCAAGCTTAACTCCAAGACTTTGGGCAACTAGAAAGTGAGCAAGTTCGTGTACCCCCAGAACAAGTGCAGTAACAAGGGCTCCAGGTAGGCCATCCTTTAACAAATTCAGATTGTCAACAGTTGATCTGGAACATCAATGATAATATTTTGGTGAAACCTCAAAACACATCTATGATATGAAACAATATTGAAACCTCAAAGTGTATTACCCTACAAACCTTTGACATGTTGTATGATTTATTCTTATTAAAGGTGGAACAGAATTCATTATTAATAACTAAAGCATTTACTGAGAACATTCTGTTAAATAAACAGAGCCTAATAGATCAATAGTGTACATGAATCTAATAGATCAATATTTGTTGTGAGGACTGTTCTCAGCATGGTACTTGAAGAAAGGAGTGGATGAAGCTAGATCAGTACAGAAAACAATTTCATGACAAAGGTTGTAGGGAAATATGCTTCCTCTAACAGATAGTAGTAAGAAATGACGAGAAAAGGTACAAGAAAAATGCTCACAATAAATTTGATTGCAAATCAGGAACATTGCGAAGCAGCAAGGTAAACACTGTGACCAGTCCAAAAGATGCAGCAGCAAACCACTCAGGTAAAACTACAAAGATAAACAATAGCATAAGTATAATCATGAGGATCACTATTTGCTAAAAATAAAAAAGAACACGATGATTGACAATTTTGAAGGAGTTAAATAAGTACGAGTTGTCTCTGGTTGTAAGGTAGTTCTTGGAATGACAACGGCCACTGGCTTATCATCCTCAGGATTGACTAGAAGGAAAAGCCTGTATTCATCTCCAAATTTATCCTACAATAATTGTTTTTACAGAAATCTAGTTCAGGTGTTATTGCAACATGGAATGACTCACAAATAAGCTTATGAAATGAAACAGAAATAAAACATACTTGCAATCTCTTTGATATCTTATCATAACTTTTAGAAGCTTGCCCCCGCAGGTTTCCTTTGAACAACACTCCACCCTAGGAGAAAAAACAGAACCCATTCTTCATGCAACAAGACAATTGTGTATATGCAAAAAGAAATAGAGGAAAGATAGGCACACCTCGTAAGGATCCTGGCTTGTTACAAAAAAAGTATCAAAGCCAAACACTTGATCTTTAAGGATATCGATTGTTTCCTTGGGAATTTTTATTACATTATCCAGCTGTTTGGGGCATATAAAGGACAGACAGAAACACATAAGAGGAATGCAAAAACAAAAAAAAAGGAGAATCAGAATGGCTCAAATATAGTACGAAACACTGAGCATAAAATATAACCACCTTCACTCCTGGCAGAGGTGATCCACTGGCAACTTCTATATTATCTGTATTCTGTTTTGATCACAAGCCCAAAGAACAATAGATCAAAAAAATAGGACACCATGCTCCTTACTCTAAAGGACACGATTTTCTCTTTCTTTTATAATGTTTCTGTTCATTATGGAAAATAATGTAAATTTGGAAAATGATGATTAGCAAATGAGATTGTATATTACCAATTAGACTATCGACCTGATGACTTAAATACCAAGTTGATCAACAACTACTGACTAACAAAATTAGGTCCTGTTTTATGGATTTATTTTAGACAAATAACAAAGACATGGACTAATTAGAGGACATAGTTGTGAACATCTTCAATGTGAAACTGAAACCAGGTGCATTTTTCATCAAGTAGTTTATCTACTCTTTTGATTGATTGTTGTCACAAAAGTGATAAGTACAAACCAACAAAAAGAAATACACATAATTGCAACTCAAAAAGGGAAAACGTTTCATGCATTATGAGTAATGAAAACATAGGCATAACCACACACATCAAGGAAGGGAATATGCACAAAACACACTACAAGAAAGTGGTGGAGCAAAACTAAATCATTCTTCGTCTCTCTTAATTTATTCAAGTCATTCTTTGTTTGTGAGCTTGTACATGGCCTTTTTCCCACAATAGCAACATTCTACATCATTTGTATCACACTACAAACAAGATTGTGATCTTGATCTTCTTGGTCCACCTTGTCTCTTTTACTGACTCCTCCATTGCTCAAACTCCTCCAGATTTACTATATGATCTTCATTATTAATATTCTCATTTCTAATCATTCTCTAATTGGCTTATAAAATTACAGCACCTCATTCCACTTTAACGTTGTTCTCCCTACAAGCAATGTCTAAACTAGAGGTTCATAAGATCTTGATTGTATTTTATCATTCATATCTAGTAGTTGGTTTACTGTCTCATTGATTGTATTAATGTAGTCACGGATATTTCCATCTCCATTTACAATTGGTATATCTCTATCTTCAAATATAAACACTCTCGAGCTTCTCTCATAGTTTCTTCCGTACTATCTCCTTCAACACCATGTATTTGATCATGGGAGGTAGAGCTAAATGAATCTTATGCACGATCTTCTATTGGATTCTACTCAAATAAATTGTATTCACGGTAGTCTGCTTTTCCTCCTATAAAGTCTGCTTAAGCCATTGTTCCCCCAAGAGTTACTGAATGGTACTCTTCCAAAATATAAAATTTATTTCCCATAGAATAATAGGAACTAAAACGTAGTGTTTTAAGCCATGACTTTGATACATCTATTAATTATGGAAACACACACAAAAAACACCGCAAAGAAAGTGTAGATCAGACAAAATTTACTTGATTCAGCACCTATTTAATTATGACCATGGAAACGCTGCAACAAACTATTCAATACCTCAAATAAGATTACAAGCTCTATAGAAACTTGAAAACCCGCCCCAAGTTGTGCTACCCTGCAAACTTGAGTACCCAACTAAAGAGTTAAAAGAAATGATAAACAGTCGGTAACTATAGACACTACAGTTAGTTGGTCACTTGACTCAATGACTTAGATGTAGACGCTTTAACTCTTCAGAGAAGCCCTCTTTATAGTGGTGGCGTGGGGCCTTTTCCAACAACGAGTATGTGGACATTAATAACTTTTCACATTTTCAAAACCTTTAAAAAAATTCATCTCCTTCTTCTACATATCAATGAGAGCTTCTTAATAATCAAAATAGTAATTCCAAGAACATAGCAATTTACTATGTTTTGAAATAACTAACTAGAATGAATTTTCCCATGAGTAATTGTGCGTTTGGAAGTGATTCAATAAGATATTAAACAAATGAAACAATAATGCTGAAACTTTGTTGACATAACTATTTCTTACCAAATTGAATATAATATAACATATAAATAAGTCGAGCATTACCTGCACAATATTTTGATCATTATTTTCATCACTAAACTTGTTTAGCTGTTCTGCATCTACAGGCGGAGGGTTACTTTGCTCAACAGAATCCTTCAAAGATTGTGTTTCTTCATTTTTATGTTCTTCTTTCTCCTAGGTAAGTTTCAAAATTGTATTGTCAAGGAATAAGTATGGAAAAATAAAGGTCAACATGTAAAGCTAACAACCATTATTTCTTATAATGTGTGAATGTGATGAGGTGCATGAAAAAGAATATACAAATGTACAAGGATAATAAGTTCTACCTTCTTAGATACCACTTCATGATATTCAAATGATTGACTTTACAATTTTGATTTCCTCACACACCCGTTATCTCAAACTACTTCTACACTTCCTCGCCCTATGTATCTCTGTGTTTTTCCCATTACATCATCTAACACTTCCCTCACTTTCTTTCTCTTCCCTTTCTATCTCTTTATTTCATACATTACTCATACACCCCCACCACCACCCACATCCAATTTCAGACAATCACTACTCAGTACTCCTTTTGTTCCACAATTACTGACTCATTTGACCATTTCACACAGATTAAGAAAAGTGTATAAATGAAAGAGTGAGAAAATTATTTTTTTTTTTTTATTAACCCTCCGGTTCCTAGGGGAAGGGAGCCCGGTAATCCAGAGTTCAACCGCGATCTAAAAAAGTAATTAATATTGCATTAAAAATTGAAAAGGTTCATTCATTTTGTAACAATTTTAATACAAATGTGTTGCTTCTTGGGAGACGGAGGGAGTATTCCTTAGTTCATACTCGTATTTCTCCGTCACAACATCATATGGGACCTGGGACCTTAAATTCTCCATGTTCTAAAACCATTTTCATCTAAATAATCTTGTAATCTATAAAGTACTAACACAGACATCAAACACGATACTGACACGGCTAATAATTTATTGAATAAAAATAATCAAGTGTAATCACATATGTCGGACATGTGACACGCCTTCAATTAGAAGTGGTTGAAGTGTCGGTGCTACTTAACTCGTAAACAAAATTGAAAATCCTGACTATGTTATCCACACTGTACAGAAATGCTGCCACTATAACTAATCTAACTATCTTACTTAATAAAGAGAATCAACATGCAATGAATTTGTAACCAATTTTTACAAACTTCACTTCGAATCAAATTAATCCTTACTTACGCTAGATATATCAAATTACAAGAATGAATGCAAAAACAGAAACTGAAACAGAAACAGTAAACAGTAAAAACGGAAATTACCTCCTCATTGTCACCGTCAGACTCATTAACACTACAAGCAATCCGTCTTTTTCCAGTAGGACTCAACTTTAACGAACTCCGACGCGAATAACGGAAACGGTTAGAAGGATGAAATCGAAGATTGAATTGAAAGCAAGAAGTGCAGCAGTGCGAAGAAGGAACGACGCGAAAAGTAGAAGGTGATGGTAGTGAGAGATTCATGGTTTAGTTTTGGAGAAAAGAATGAGTTTAGGTTGAATGAAACTCTAACGCCATGAAAATGAATGAGAATGAGAAGTGAAGAAGAAGAAGAACAAGTAGAGGTAGAAAGGAGAAGTGACGCGAGGCAAGGAGAACCAATTATCCGATATTTTTATTTTTATTTTGTTAATTATTATTATTAAAATAAAAAAAAAATAAAAAAAAAAAAACCCGCGCAAAGATATTTATTATTTTCCTATGTTTTTTCTAGGACTAGGACTATGATTAGGACAAGTGAAAGTAGCGAAGTTTTGAGGGCCAATGAGGGTTTGACACTTAAGTGGATTAAGGAACTTAGAAAGATTTAGATTTTTTTTCTTTTGTCAAGTATAATGTATTCGCCGTCGAGTATAATGTATTCGCCGTAAATTCTACCTTTTAACGTAGATAAGTTAGATGATTGAGGTTCGAATTTCAATCTCCTACACATATATAATGTAATGTTCTTTTTTTATGTAGGAAGAATAAAAAATTTGTTATACTCAACAGAAAATAAAAAATTACAATGTTCTTTTAATGTCATGCTCAACAGATCCCAAGATCCATTTTTTATTTAATAGACAACAAATTTATTAATTTTAAAAGTTGATCAATTTTTATGGCAAATCTCCTGCACGTTGATCAATTTTTGTTCATCATGCTACATGTTTTGTTTGCGCGTTGATCAATTTTTAGTGTTTTTGATATATACATTTTTTTTTTTACACAGACAAAATGGTAAAGTTATTATTGGGCTCAAGTGATTAATGAGCTTCACCAAAAAGACATATTCTGGGAGAATCCGGGTTTGATTCCTGGGTGGAACCCGGGTTTCATTTATGGTATTGAAAAAATAAATTGAAGAATTAAAATACGATAGAGTAATAAATAGTTAAGGGTATAATAGGAAAAATAGCATTAAATACTTCATTGGTAATACAAAGTGACATATATTGTGGTACAAATTTTTCCCCAAAGTGACATATATTGTGATACGGAAGGAGTAAATAGATAACATAATACAGTATTTGTTTTTGTTATTTTTTATACTTGTTGTTAGTAGAGTTAAAATAGGTGTAAATAAGTGGGCTTAGGAACCCATGTCCAAACAGCAGCCCAAATAGAAAAAACAAATAAAATAACATAGTCTTAAAAAACAAAAGAATAGAAACAGAACATCCTGCTGTTATGGATGGTGGATGTTGAGGGATTTGAATGGAAGGTGAGGATGGAGGTAATGGTAGTTTGTAGAGATTATGTGAAAGTGATGATTAATAAGAAGATGATGATGTGTTTGTCTCTTCCCTTTTTCTCTGCTTGTTCTGTTTCTTTTTTTTTTTTTTTTGTGTTGTAGTGAGGTGGTTGTGTGGATTTTGAGTATGGTGGTGATTATGAGTGAAAGTGGTGATTATGGTTGTGTGGAATGGGGATAGTGATGATGAAGGTGGAGGTACTTTTATTGTGGTTTCCAGCTATAGTTGCTGAAAGCTTGTGTCCATTGGGGTTAGTTGACTTTGGATTAGTGACCATTGGATTAATTGTTATAGGAAGTTTTTTTTTTTGAAATTTTCTCATCTCAGCTACTCACTTTTTCGCATACTTTCCTATCGTGCAAAAAAAATTCGGAAAATATGTTCCGAATTGTTTTTCTAGTGTAAAATTTACACTATAAAAAATTCGAAAAACGTTTTCCGAATTGCTAGGGGGTAGGGGAGAAAGTGGGTGGGTGGAATGAGAAAATTTATTTTTTTGGACGAAAACATGTGATTTTATTTACAGCAAAAACCCTTATAAAAAAAATATTGTAAAAAGAAATCTAAACGTATTTATATGTTATAGAACAATTAAGACAATGGTTATCAAATGCAGACTTGGATCCTCTTATAGTTGTTCCGGCAATTTTAAAGTCTTACATTGTTTGAGAATCGAGGTCAAAAGTAATTTATATACAATAACGTTAATAATTACACTTTTCAATCTAAGGAGACATTTTTTATATAGGACAAACCCATGAAAGAGCTTACGCCCAAAACAGAAAATTCTTCAAAAAGGTGGTGCGGAGTAGTTGAGGGTAGAACGAAACAGCTGTTGTAAGAACCATTAAATTTAGTTCAGCCGTTGCAGCATAAAAGCAGCTATAAAAGATCCAAACTTAAAGGACTCTTATTAATTGTCAAAATTTTGAATAAATTGTTACTCCTTACTGCTGATGAAATGACTGATAATTTTTGGAATCTTGATTCAGGTAACTTTAAGCAATATTAATCTCCAAGGAGCATAAAAACTAGTCAATTGAATATTCATCTTTAGGATCTCACGAACAAAAAATTGATCCCTATCTTCCATTACTTGCATACAAAAACAAAACACAAACAAGGCCAACAGATTCATTCATTAACATTTTAACATTCACACATTATCTGCTCTTTCATCCCATCTACTCTTCCGCCTTCGTCTTTCCGGAGCTACACTCTTCCCAATCAACTTCTCTACATGTTTTTGAAGCGGAAAATAAATAAGGTCCTCCATCTCAGTGTCAGTGTCATCACTAGTAATCCTTCCATGGTAAGGTCTACGCCCATTGTGCGGAAGCTTGTCGCTTGTTTTTGAGGATTCAATCACAGAACTCTTCACAATAGTGTTCTCAACATTGCTCCCAAATGTTTTGTGATTGCTTTCTTCGACATTGTCCATATTAATGCCTTTTCTGTCTCCACCTCTCTCAGTTGGCACATTATCCATAACACCTAAAAAACCAAATAGAGTATGATTCAGACTTTTCCTCGATCTTAGGAAAATTACACATCTTTTTCAGAATCACGCATTTGACATAGTCGTGTGAGGTATGATCTTGATTATCAAATTAAGATCGAATGACCAACATTTGAACTTTGATAAATCAGATCCAAAATAAAAAGTTGAAACATGAATATTCTAATCTTAATCCAACAGCTCATATCGTCGATGCGTGATGAAGCTTCTATTCTTCCTAGTAGTGAAGAGTAGTGTGAATATATTCAAATGAAGGGAGCTAAAGGAGGTTGGAATTAAATTACCAGAGTCAAGATGATCATTGGTTTGAGATGCAAAGTCCATGTCATTACTACCACGCGATATGGAGTCATGAGCCAAAAGACCAGAGGAGCCAACGTCAGTAATCCCAGTTGCAGGAGTAGCAGTTGATGATGTCTCACCAACACCATCCTTTCTTGCATCATCCTGCAAAGAACTCTCCCATTTCTTGTTAATAGTCCAAAGTCATAAGTATATAACAATCTATGCTATATAGCACTGACAGAGACAGAGACACAAACACCAGACACAAACACTGATGCATAGACAACCGTCAATGCAACATAGGTGTCTAGTAGCATGTTGTCCAAGTGAAGGAAAAATTGTTCATTCATACTAATGAAATATTTCATAACATTCAATTAATTGTTAATCCAATGAACCAGTTGAAATCAAATACAAATTGTGAAGGTTTTACACTTTCACTTGGTTGGAATTCTATAGCATGAATGATTACTAAAAAGCAGAATACACAAACAAAAGAAACAGGAAAAGGGCTAGAAACAAAGTTCTAGGCAATAGTTCTCCCAACCAACTCATCCTTAATTATAACTCATTAACCATTCAAACCTAATCACTTGGTTAAATTTTGTTTATATTGACTAATTTTTAATTTAAGTGTCAAAACCTAAAAAAACCAAAGTTCATAGCAGTGGAAGGAGTATAAAGAGTCTCTAAACTACTAATCTATTCTCAACCAACAAGTTAGTACCTAAACTATCACACTCTCTTCTAACATTGTAATTAGGAAACAAATTGATGATTAACTCCAAAAAAATGAAAGAGAAGAAATAATCAGTTCCAAATATTTTACCTTGTCTTCAGCACAAAGAAGAGTTTCAATTAGTAGCTTGTAAGAACCCTCTTCAATAAAAGGCCACCCTTGCATTCCTTCATAAACCTTCAAAAACAAAGAAAAATCAAAACTTTATTTTCAAGAATAAACCAAAACAATTAAAAATCAAAAGTTTTTTATCACTAGTATTTGAAGAAGAGAAAACCAACATCAAGAAGCTCCTCAACCGTTTCTCTAACAAGTTTTTCCTCAAAACCAAATTGCCTCATTGCATCCAAAGCAGCATCCATTCTTGTGTTACCAACACTCTTGTTTTTCAGACCAAAAATTAAAGCAGCATTAAGGAACCAAAAATGTCATAAAAAACATAAATTTTGAAAAATAAAAATCAAAACTTTTTTTTTTTGACATAGACAGAAAAATGAAATACCTTTCTGGGTTGTTTTCTTCTTGGTGCCATTCCCTTTGATTTCTTCTTTCAGCCGATGGAAATGAAAAATGGAAAACAGAAAGAAGAAAAAAAAGGGTATTTTTTTTATGCTGAAAATGATGAGATTATTGAAGTCTAAAGAGACAAATTTGAAGGATATTTGTAAGTGCATTCAAATGAAGGACAGAGTAGTTTTCGAGAAATATTGCCTTCTTTGTGACGTTTCTCAGTCTGAAAGAGTGTGGTTTCTCTGCAACCATTACATATATAAGGAAAAACAGAGACTGAATTGATATGCATAAAGGACAACTCATGTATAGTATAGTCATCACTTTATTTTTAGACTAAGCATTTTATAGTCTCTCCCGGTCAACCCCTTTTTCAAACATAAAATTCGTCCTTAAATATAAGTTTTTTTTAATTCTCTCGACATATTTATTATTACTTTTTCAAACATAATTTTACTTTGCATTGAAATACGAAAAGTCAACTACAAATACATCTTTTTACAAAGGACAATTTAGTAATCGTAATACTCAAAAAGTACACATTTATTACACTACCAACTTTTCTTAATATGCGTAAAAAACTTTAATGGGGGCTTATATTAAAGAACGGAGAGAGTATTTTTTGTCAAAATGTTTTTTAACACACCAATAATACCAAAGTTTGGTTGACTATAGGTAGATTTCAATGTTTTGTCATATTTTTACTATGATTTTTTCTAAATTACCCCTCATGATTTGGGAGTGTTTATTCATCTGTGCATCGAAATAAATCATATACATATAAAATAAAAATTAGTCACAAGTTAGTTATCAGTACCACATACAAATTTACTTTTGGATTGAAAAAAAGGCTGATGGACTGACCAAGACTTAAAAAGTCAGGCACAGACGAGCTAGCTGAGCGAAGGGATTCCTGAGTCTAATTAGTTGGGGAGAAAATAGACTTTTTGAAATTGTTTGTTCTCATTAGTCGATGATTAAATACCCCAAATTATAGAGGGATAGAGTAGGTCCGTCTCATCTTATACTCTTTCATAAAGTTTTGACATATTTTTATGTTAATACCATTTTTCTCTTTTTTTAAGGTAAAAATCTATTTTTGAAGTCATTGAATAATTTTACCCTTTTCGAGATCATATTCATTGAACAATTCATGTAATAAAAATGAAAATATTAGTTATTCAATAAATTTAAAATTGATCTGTCTTTCATAAAATGAAAAAAATATAATAAATTAATCTTAAAATTAAAAAAAAAAAATTATCAAATTGAAATTTTGAATTTTGCAAACAATTGCAATACGCAACCAAACTTTTTTTCTTCCAACCAAATTTTTTTAATACCCAAGAATAGACAGCCATGGAAGAACGAAGCTCTAACCACATGTTTAAGAGGCTCAATAAACTTATTGCTTCACTAATTCATTGTTGGTTTATGAAGTTTTATTTTTTTATAAAAGAAGACTAATTAGTAATTATAATACTTACCTGTTTTTATATTTGCAATCACTTAATATAAAGAGCATTTTAAAAAGGACAAAACTTACATGCATTTCCATACATGCATTTCTTACTTTTCCACTCACAAAGAGGTGGTTATTTGTGTTTTTTCATTTTGAAAAAATAAAAGAAAATTATTTTTAATAAAAAAAACTACCTCTTTGTGAGAGGAAAAATAAGAAATGCATGTATGAAAATGCATGTAAGTTTTGTCCTTTTTAAAATTGGGTCTTGTTAACATGTGCCCTTAAGGCACATGTTAAGATATAGTACCAAAATAGAAATTCAACATTTAATGATATAAGAAATTTAATGCTTCAAAAGTCAAAATGCACAAATTAGCATTTAATAATTTCTATTTTTGTTTCCTTAACATGTGCCTTAAGGGCACAAGTTAACATTCTCCTTAAAAATTATAAAAGAAGTCTAATTTGTAATTATATGATTTATTCTCATTGATCATTAAATACCCTAAATTATCAACCGATAGAGAAGGCTTCAATAAAAAAAAAAATATTCTTCTAAAAATAAATACTACCTCCATCCCTAAATATAAGACTCTTTTTATATTTTTCTTTGTCTCTTTTTATAAGACTCATTTCATATTTTCAAGAACATCAATTATTTCTTTACCAACATACCATTAATTAAATTGTATATTTTTCTATAATCTGTAATAAATACTTTGAAAAACAATAACACATTTTTTTTCTTGAAGGATAAAATTGAAAAAATAATACAAATTCTTAACAAATTTATTGTCACAACCACTTTTTTAATCTCTGCAATTTTTTAATGGGATTTTATAATTATAAACGGACGTAGTAAATTTGTAAAAAAAACAATAAATACTTCTACAAGACAGACACGTAAACTTCTGTCACTCCTACATGTTGACTTTTGCTTTTGGGTTTTTTTGTTTTGTTTTGAAAATCGAGCTTTTATTCATTTTAATAACGATTGGACTGGGTCTTCTCTTGGACTGGTAATAAGACATTCCTCGGCCCAACCAGCAACAACAAATAAAGATGTTTTTTCTTTAGACCTCCCATATATCTTTTATACCTCAAATATTCCAATTTTGTTCTTGCTAAAAACTTTGGTTCGCAGAAATCGAAGTTTTTTCTAGTTCAAATTCAGGAAAAATTCGATTAATAGAAATCGAATTTTTTTTTCAAGACAAAAAAAATTTGGTTCGTAGCAACCGAAATTTTTATTTAAAGGCAAAAAAGTAAATCCTAAGAGAGGAAAAAGAAAACATCAACAAACAAGCCTTCGATCTTTTCCATTTGGGGGTTTCCTTCCTCATGTCTAGTGTTAGGTTTGATGTACTTGTACCAAAAAAAAAGGTGTGATGTATTTATTGGGTTCATTTATATGCAAAGGGTAGATAGCGATAACGTATTACCCTTTTTTAAAAGTATTGGATAACTTATTGTCTTGTACAATAGGGGACAATATATTATTTTGGTATTTTACAAAACTTACATTGGACTAAAAGTGTGAAGTTGAATATTGAGCTCAAGTAATTAATGAGTTGTCCCTAGAAATTGTTTGGAAGAACTCGAGTTCAGTTTATGGTGGGAATATTTATTGGTCGGACTTTACTTACCTAGTGGCCAAACTCTGGATTATTGGTGCACCTTTCTCCTGTGAATCAAAGGATTAATGCAAAACAAAAAACAGTGTTAAGTGGTTTAACAAGGGACAAATTTTTCAGTTTTTATTAAGTCTCTTACCATCCAATTTGTCCGGTCATATAAATAGTTTTAAAATCAAACACAATACAAATCTGATCCCTTATTTTTTGGTAGATCAAATCGAATGCAGAGAAATTTAAAATTGAAATGCTTTTATGGTATATTTTGTTGGATATCGATTAAAGAAAAGAGTATCTTAGATGGTCATTTTTCAATAACATATTTTAGATTTGGCTTAAATGTATTTTTAACTATCAGTCCCCCTATTTTAATTGAATTTAGATTTTTTTTTTATCATGATATACGTACGAAAACTCTTACCACTTACTAATGATATAAGTACGAAAACTCTTACCACTTACTAATTTAGTGTTGGTTACATTCCACGTATTAACTATTAATGTAAGCAACATGAGTCTTTTAAGTGTGTCGTAACAGTAACCCCATAGTCGAGACTAAGCGTGGGTTCAATTTCTACCGAAACTCTTCATAGTTTTATCCTTTAAAAAAGGTATCTCGTTGGATTGAGAATTATGAATGATGTACATAATCACTTTTGAGCACAAATTCTCAAACACTATATATGAAACTTTTTAATGTGCCAAAACAATGTATAAAAGTACTTTCAAACCAATTATATCAAAGAGAAAGAGAGGAAGATTCTTCTGCATGCATTTTTTGTGACTCGCCTTACAAATAGGAACATTTTTATGTGTTCTCCTCAATCTAAGGTCCACTTTAGGATTCTATATTTCTTAACAAGCCTCATCAAGACTTGAGGAAAAGCTAGAACTTAAGGGGTCATGACAAGCAATGGCTAAGATTCGAAGAATAGAGATAAAGGTGAAAGCTACAAACACCTAACTCAAATAAGTCTTTTACAAAACTCTCAATTATTGCCCATCAAATTCTAAAAACTTTCCATGTCACATAATCCTTGATTCCCTTTCTTATGAAATTCCAAATTTTGAGTCTTTGACTAGTCAATCATAGCATATATAAGTAATTATTAACTTAGAGCTAATAGCATAATAATGATAATGGTGCTTTCATGTGAAGAAAGGGATCATTAAGAATATGAAAAATGTGACAAGAGTTTTGCTTTATCTTTTTTTTTTTTTTTTTTATCTTGTTAATCATGATATATAGTCAAATACTTTCATGAATTCATATATCACATAAATAACGTTAAAATTACAAAATTCTCCTTATACTTTAAGGATCAAGATCTCCCACATGAGTATTTCTTTATGTTAGATTTCAACATGAAAGAATCCTAATTTAAAACAACATATATTTTATGCTTTTGTATTTTAATCTTCACCACCACACATATCTAGTCTAAAAATAATTAATATGTTTAGGAATAAAAAAATGATTATATAAAAGTCCTATATGTTTGATAATGGAGAAAATGCATTATTAAAAACATGCATGCTTCACTTGATGTCACTACATGCCAATTACCAAACATCAAACCATATACATGTTGGCTATATAATCAAGTTTATGGTTATGCTTATATCCAAAATGATTATCAAAAACCAATTTAAATTATAACAATATTGCTTTGCTACACAAGGGAACACCAACATTAAATAAATGTATCCATATGGAGATTAAACAAAAAGAGATGAAAAATAGGATTAAAACAAATAAAAGACCATAGATTTTTTTTTCTTCACTTTTTAGTGATGCATTGTGTGGTTGGAAGGTGGTAGTTTTGGTGGACATTGGTAGCATTTAGCAAATAGTCCAAATGTGTCAACTTGTTTGATGAAGTTTGTCATACTGGCCCACCCTCCAAATCCAAAGCCTACAATACTAACCCATATCACCACAAATGCATTGATCACATACATTAATGTCCAGTTAGGCATAAATTTGGGCAATTTCTCTGCAGCATTCTGAAAAAAAAGAAAGGAAAAAAAATAATCAAGTAAATGAAGAGCAAGGTTTTGAAAAACAAAAGTATGTGATCATGATCATGATCATAGTATTGGTATTTCCTTGATTGCGATTAAAGCGGTAGGACTGTTTATGGTTCAGTTTAAGGAAAAAATAAAACTATAATGGTTCATTTCGAACCGGACTAGTAAAAATGTAAGGTGCATCAATCACGTGGTTTAGAATAAAATTGAAACTATCTTTACAGAAAAATTGAATTGTACTTTTTTAAACCGAACTTTGCCAAAATATTATTATTATTATTATTATTATTATTATTATTATTATTATTATTAATATTATTATTATTTTGGTAGAATATTATCATTATTATTATTATTAACCTATAATTAGAACAATTGAGAAAAAACAAAAAACTGAACCTAACAGTTATACCAAACTGAACTGCATTGAATTGTGACGGATAGTTCACAAACTGAACCGCCAATCATAGTTTGTCTTTTGGTGTGGTTCAATTTGATTTAACGGTTTGATTCAATTTTTGTTTTTTAAAGTTGTCGTATAGAGAGGTATAAGTCATATATTTGACTAAAATTCTACACAATGATCATTATCATTACCTCAATTTTAAACATTGATTTGAAATATTATTATGTTATGTTTTGAAGTTTTTGAACAATTAGTAAGACAAACGGTTCAATGTAACAAGTTGCTAACTAATTATGAGAAAATGTTAGGATTAATAACATAACAAAAGGAGTGATTTGATTAGTGACTACTATGTAGGGACAATTGAATTGAGATTGTTAGGTTTGCCATGGCCTGGCTTATTGAAAAAATGTACGGTATGTGACTTAAATAATATTAATGGTACTATATGATTATAGCATGTAACTGAATGACAAAGAAATGGCACCAACCTTATGTATTATAATATATTAATTTGAATGATTAATAAAATTGGTGGGACTAGAACTTATACTACTATTGGCATGGGAAGTCACTTCCTAGTTAAATCATGGAGCTAGAATCATATCCTAAAACAAAAGTACACCATTGTAGTTTTCTTCATTGAATGTTTTTTTCATTCTAAAGGTTTATGTTTTTCTTAAGGTAGGACAGAAAAAACAGTGCCTACATGTGTGGCTATATTAATACCTAAATTGACTATGAGGTTAATTTGTATAAATTTTTTAACAAAAAGTTATAGAAAAGTAAAATTGTTATAATCCTACAATGATTTAACTAGCAAATATTTACATAAGTTGAATTTAGCTTATCAATCTCAACTTTCATGGAAGCCGTCTCATCTAATATATCTCCATGACCATCTATAAATTTATGATTGGTTCTACGGTGCATCATCTTGATAGATGGTTCATAGTCGATCAATAGTTAAATATCATCCGAAATTTTAACAATGATTCATGACGTCCCTCAGAAGTAGAAGATCACCACCCTCCATATTTTTATGGCTAAGATAGTGGCTTGATCGGTGCTAATTTGACAAAAATATGAAAAAACAATTATGAGTTGAATTTTGAGGCACAAATACTCGTTTTCTCTTGTTTTAGCCGAACCTGTACCTATCAAGCCACAGTCTCATCCATGACGACAAGAAAGACCATATGATTTTACTTCTGAAAGAACATTTATCATCGTTGGAGCTTCGAATAATTTTCAAAGCGTCCCACCACAAAATTTTCCTAAATATATAATACTTATCTCAAATGAAAAACCCAAACATATAACATAAGTTAAACCTAAGTGGACCTACAACATGTCACAATATGTATTATGAATAGAATTCACTATGTACTATTGCATATGTTATAGAAAAAAAGACAAAGATGTGGAGAGATTAGACCCTTTACCTGTCTTGCTGAAGCAGACCTATAAGTGAGCATATGAGCAGAAGCAGGGATGATATAGACAGTGAAACTAACCAAAAGAGCCCCTACAGCTGAATTAATAGGACCAAAGAAAGGGAAAATTATAGCCAAAAACCATATTGGTATCACCACAGGTAACCTTGCAAGTGCCCTTAAAAATATGCTCTTTGTGTCATGCATTCCTATCACTTTCTCCCACACAAAGTACAATGGTGTACAAGCAAATCCAAAGGTGATAAACTGTAATTTGCATACAAATATAACACATTATCACTCTCTAAAATCACATGTATAATACAATACAATGAAGGCGTCACACAATTTAATTATGAAATTAACAAAATTTTAATATAATCAATGAAATTACAAATACCCGTTTTGTTACAATTTTTTTTAGTCACTAGGTTTGGTTTAGTGAAAGGGTTGGGTAGTATACATAATACATGAAGTCCTAAATTCAATCCCGTGTAAACCAAAAAAAAATAACTTAACCATTTTTAGAAGTTTCCATCTGGTTGTTACATATTTTAAAATTGAAATGAAAAGTTGAAGAACAAATTTATTTCAAAGAGTAGCTTCTCTGAAAAAATATTTTCAATATGCGTCAAAAAAAAAAATTCAATAGATTATTTTTAAACTGTAGACAAATACACAATAGTTTATTTATACTTTTTTGAGAATATTTAAATTTTAAATATCCAATTCTTTTTATAGTCTTTAACAAACAGGACGCTTAATAGAATCACTACAACAAAAATAGGTGTTTAATAGCGTTTTTTTAACTTTTAACAACGGTTAAAAACGCTATTACTGATACCGCTATTATAGGTCTGGGTGCCTATAATAGCGTTTTAAAAATGCTATCAAATGTGCACTTTTAATATCGGTTTTGTGAAAAAGAGTTGTAGTATGTACATGCGCGCGAACAAACAGGGGACTAATGTCATCGAGAGTTTTCAATTTCAGAATTAGTATTAAAATTCCATAATATCAAGAACCAAGTTGTTGGACTCCTACAATTTTTCGGACTAAACGTGATTCACTCAATTATTACTGGTTTAAATATGATATTAGTCTTGTACATATAACACTTTTTGGTTTTAGTCTTTGTGAATACTTTTGTTTATGTTCAGTCCCTGCAGTTTAAAAATGGTTGTTTTTAGACCTAACGTCGTACATGAACCAATATAATCATGCTACGTGACCCAATATAGGGACTAAAGCGGACCAGTTTTTACATTGTAGTAACTAAATCCAAAAGAAGGAAAAAAAATCAAAAAATATTGTATGTACGTGCCGGACTAATATCATATTTAATAATTTAAACCATTATTATTTATTTAGTATATTAGCAATTTTAATTTGAAGTGAATGACAAAAAAAAAATATGAACCTGATGAATGAGCATTAAGACAACACCAGCATCACGCCAGGCATTACGAGGAAGAAGAGAGAAAGCATTTGAATGGTCCAAAAGTTGGTCACCAAAGGCCCAATAAACAGCAATAGCAGATGGTAGGGTTAATGTGAACACATAAAGTGTTGCAAAAAAATATATAGCTTTGAACTTCTGAGGTTTCCACATTGCATGCATAATTTCCCTGTAATAATAATATATAGTCACATGGTACATCTTAATGATGTTAGTGTATACTCAAACATCACAAAATTGAATATGCAAAATCAACCATATATATTATATGCTCTGTTTTTCTAAAATCAAATTATGCCACAAATAATAAAAATTGGTATTTGGTTTCTTATTCATGTGATGTGTCCAAATATGTTGGAATATTGTTTTGTAGCCAATTTTGTACCATTTTTTGTTTTTTAGTAACTGGAATAGTCAAAAAGTTTAAAATCATATACATAAAATATATACAAGGTGTTAATAGAGAAATTTCCTATTAAGGCAAAGAATAATGCATTTTTATTATAAATCTATGGTCCCATCCTTGAAGGATATGGGTTGTCCAATTTCCTCCTCTTACATGTTACATAAAACTGAGATATGGGTAGTGCATACATATAAAAAATATACTATATATAAGTGAGTGAAGACGGTTATGGTCCTTGAAAATAAATGTGACCCCAACTTATTCTCTAAAAATATATAAGTAATTTTTAGTCATCAAAAAAATAAATTCGGACAACCTAATTTTTACCTAAAATAAATTGAAGATGTGACAACTCTCTAAGTTGTCCTCCATTATTTCTTTTAATTGGTTAAATTAACTTCTACATTTTTTTCAATGACCACAATATGTGTTCACTTTAAAAATATATTAATAAATGCAAAATATATAGAACAATATCTTTTTAAAAATTTAATTTATATATACTGACATTATAAATTTTTTACACCTATATTCAATAAAATTACTCTATGTAAATATATTTAGAGATATCTTATAAGCTAACATATATACATAACACTATGGTATAATTTAATTAAATGCATGTATAAATAAAAATTATATGATAAAAATTAATCTCATATTGCTATATATAATATAAAATGTGACTAAGGTAACTAGTACAGACACATGGTGAGGTAAAATGTCTCTTAGGGGGAAGGCATAATCTTAATTTCAGATGTTCATAGTATTAAAAACAAAAATTAAAGTGTTTGAAATTATTTTTTTATTACTAAAGTGAGAGAATAACTATGAACCAAGACAATAGTGTAGTGGATGATGTTGAAAAGTGTTCGATTTTACTGTTTTGTCTTACATAACACAAGTCTTCATTAAAATGGAGGCAAAAGCTGCAACTATAGTATAGAAAGTAAGTATATTATCCGTGCAAATTACTAATCTTCAATGTTTCATAATGTTGAGACAATAAAGAAAAATATGATGATTACTTTATCTAAATAAATGAATGAATGAATAAATTAAAAAAGATTACACTGTAACTGCGTGGCCGCCGAAAGTATAGAGTATGTTTGTGGCGCCAGTGAAATACCAAACCATTTTCTTTGGGCCCGAGTGAACCACATTTTCAACCTGCAAAATTTCATTCCTATGTTTGGATCAAGTAATTTCAAATGAGACTGACCCCACTTGTTCAAATTCAATGTTTTAAAAATCTAGTTGTTTGGCAAATATAACTTACTTGATAGTGGCGGAGCCAGAAAAATTATAGAGTTTTGATAAAATTTCATAGGTGACATAATATATAAATAGTCCAACAATAATCTCAGTTATATGCTGTAAATTAATTCTTAAAAATCTCAGTTTTATCTTGAACTAACCCCTAAAAATACCAAAACTTTTGGCCAGAGTTCGGGCAACTGCCCAGACTTGGCTACGCCCATGTTATGAACATTATTTGCAACGAATATAAAATTCTTCACTTCTCCATATTTAATGAGTGAGTCTAATTATTAGACTATTTAACCGATAAAAAAATTTATTAGAGATTAAACCTGTGAGATCTTTTACTTATGATTAAATTAGTTTGATTGATTTAAACATAATCGGTTTAATGATGGTTGAATCGAAATAAGAAATTAAAAAATAAATAAAAAAAGTAAATAAAAGTCGGTTCAACTAGCCTATAGTGTAACTGAGATCAAACCAACAGACGAATTGGTCATTTTTTATTCAACTGGTTGAACCGGCTAATTCAATCTAGTTTCTAAAACATAGTTGAAATTAGTAGTATTTTAAATTAATGTTTGAAACTAAAATTATCATCACACTAGTTCATATGAGTTGGGATTTATTCTTTGAATTGTAGACTAAAGTGATAGATGATTTTCAATTTCAATAACTATTTTAGAATTTTGTTACCTGGCCATGAACAAGGGCTGCAATGGTCATATACCAAGCAGTGTAAGTGGTCATACCAAGTCCAAGGAAAGACCATATCCTATAGTTATGGAATGAAGGTATGAACACTGTTGTAGCACAACAAGCTCCAAAAATGTAAGTCCATGTTCTCTTGTCTAAGTGATCATTTATGTAGTATATGTTACTGCAAATACCAAAACATGTTATTAAAAGTTAATCTAATCAAATAAATAAATGCTATAAACAAAATAAATTTTCAAACCTTGCACAAGCTATGAGCTGGATTACAGATCCAAAGAGAAGGAAAGTGCAGTTGAAGGCCAATCCAATTGCTTTCCAATATGGACCAAGTAATCCCTCCAACACTTCAAACCACTACACAAAATGAAATTAAACCATCAATATCCTTCATTATACATTTTAACCTAAAGTTTTTTTAAAAAGTCTGACAGCAATCGCAACCGTGACCACAATTTGTTTTTTTTTGGTAAATTAATGGTACTCTCCACACACAATTGTGAAGACTAACTTTTTCAAGGTAACAAATACTTTATCAAAGCCAAAACCAAATGATTAAGGGTCTGTCTCACACTAATATTGGTTGTAACCACAAGTTTTTTATGTCACCACAACAGTAATTTCGATCACATCGATTCGACCCCAATTTTACACAATACAAACTATTACAACTTGACCATGATTTTTTTGCAGTATCAATGATTACGATTGCGACCACAATTTAAAAGCTTGATTTTTTAAATTTTATTTTGAAAGAAAATAATATATTTAATTTAATTTAATTTAATTTAGAGGTGTGACCTGAATGACATGATTTTTGAAGCTGACATTCTCTTTCTCTTTTCTGCTTCTGTACTCAACATAAAGAATGCTAATCAAATAAGCAGTCCAACTACCAAGCAATCCATAGAAGATTTGGAATACAATTCCTGATATCATTCCTAGCTGAGAGAATGAATATGGCAGTGTTAACAGAACCTGTGCAACCTGCATAACACAAAACCAAAATTAAAATTAATTTATTTAAAGTTTTTTTTTTTAAAAGTAAGAATCAAATTCCCTTGCACAACCAAAACAAGAGGTCATAGTCAAAGAATCTAAGTTCCAATGATGAGATTTAGAGTATATTTGGATGCACAGTCAGTTTAACAAAATCACGGTAACACGGTAATTTTTATTTTTTCTTGAAGTTTTAAAGTGTAACTTTTATCAAATTACGGTAACTCCCTAAATCACGGTAACACTATGATTTTTGCATTGTTCTGAAGTTTTAAAATGTAACTTCTGGCAAATTACGGTAACTCACTGTGATTCTGGGAGTCTCATCGTGAATTCCGAACATGAAGTGAAATCTAAAAATAGTATTTAATTACCTGATTAGAGGCACAGCTAAACCAAGCATCATAAACAGAACCACCATGCCAAAGAAAATTCTTAAAACCAGAAGTTGAACTTTCTCCTCTTTCTTCTTCTCTTTCTTCATTCACTTCAGTTGTTTCATTAAGACTTGACATCATTGTTTCTTCACCTTGTTTCTCTGATAACATTGTTTCTGAGATTATAATAAAGATCTTCAAAATTTAAACAGTTACATCCAACTATTGAGTTAGACATTTACCAAACACAAATAAAATCAAACTAAAAAAGAAACAATTTTGACAAAAAAAGAAGAGATTTTGTTACCAACCCATGAAGAAAAAGCATAAAGGGTTATCAAAACTCACCTAAACTTATTCAGTTTTCTTCACTTTTGTGATGAAATTCGAAAAGGCTTCTCAACAAGATTTATAACACAGAAACAGAGGAAAAACAGAGTCTTTTTTTGTTTGTTTTTGTTTTTAATGAGGTGTGTGTGTCATGTGAAACTTTCTCGTAACTTCAACCAAACACAACACGTTACTCTTCTTATCAATCAAAAGAAGGTAACAAAGCAAGATTATAGGCCAGTTGATGCGGTAGTTTTTTTGAACTTTCACTCTCTCTATGATGTGTTGTTCTCCAAAAGAATGAAAAAAACAGAGTCTTAAATATGCTTGTTAAGGTAAGAGAATCAGAGTCTTAAATGCGGTTTCTGTGGAAAAGAATTGGCAGAAAATAGCTGTTTTCAAAGCATGAGATGTGAGACTTGTATGAAAAAAAACTAAGCATGCAAGAAACAGTTACTGATTCTATTAATACTAAATAAAATGGTTGAAAAAAGAAGGTTCAATTAGAGGATTGAGATCTGACAAAAGGTAGTATAGTTGAGAGAGAGAGAGAGAGAGAGAGAGAGAGAGAGAGAGAGAGAGAGTGAGTGAAGTTGTAGTTGTGGTTGAAGAAGGTTGAGTGATATTTAAATCATAAACTAAGTAGTTGAGCTTGAGTCATTAATAAGTTCTTCTCACAAAAAAAATTTCGAAAAAATTTATGTTACTGAAATAATTTTTAGTCCTTTAAGAAGTTTCGCATCAGATGTGAGTTGGTCTGGACAAGGATTTTTAAGTAAGAGGCAATCATCATCACCTTATAAGCTGATTTTGTAATGATGAGTTAGGCCCAACACCCATTTCTAAGATGGTATCAGAACCTCTCCAAGATCCATTGGGTCACCCACTATCGGGTCACCACCATTCATATTCACGCACCAAGCCCAATAGTGATGGCGTGAGGGAGTGTGTTAAGAAGTCTCACATCGGATGTGAGTTAGCCTGGACAAGGGTTTATAAGTAAGTGGCAATTTTCACCTTACAAGCTGATTTTGTAAGGATGAGTTAGACCCAACACTCATTTCTAAGATAGATAGTGAGTTTTAGTTATTTTGCAGATAAACTCTGAATCACTGGATGCGTTCTTCTGAGAACTAGAAGATTAATACCAACAAAAATTGGAGAACAAAAATAAGTTGAAAATGGAAATTAAAGAGGGTGATTTAATGAAGTTTAAACCTATGTGTTTGGTTTTATTGAAGAGAGTTCATAGAGATGTTTGGTTTTTATAGAGTGTACTTGTCTGTTTCATCACCCTTTTATCAGTTATGCGTTTGTGTTGTTCTGTGCATTTTCTGTTTGGCTGTAAAGGCTATATTGAAAATGTTCGGTGTATTCGAGCATCCACAACGGAGTTCCCTAAATTTGAGTACTTAATTGGATCTCATGTGTACACATCACTTATTTATTATTTTTTTAATAATAGTACTTAATAAGTACGCAATCCCTCCAACCCAGCACCTCTTAAATTGTTCTAAATCGGTCTCACTAATAATTCTATATGTCATCAATAATATCAGATTTTATAAATAGGTCCATAAAAATATATTATAATGAAAAGAGAGAGGATACATATTTGAGAAGCAGTACCTAATAAGTACTCAATAAATTTTGCTTCAATGGTAGTACCTAATAAGTACCTATATAAGTGGATAATAGGTACTACTATTGGAGATGTTCTTATTTAGAGGGTCAGTAAAGTATATAGTATAGTTATAGTATACTGTATGAGTAGAGTAATAATGTTGATAAATTATTGGTGGGGTAAAAGGAAAATCAATAATAATCACGAGTAAACTCCATTATTAATATTACAATACTTTTTCTTTAGTATAAAAGTATAATTCTATTTTAAGTTCTAAAAATGTTTCTTTTATATACTCGGCCATATTGGCATATCAATGTCATCTATATTCAGTGTCTGGCAATTTTGGAGTATGATTATCACTTGTAGAAATTTTATTAATAATGGTGACACTTGGAAAATTTTATAACTAATTTAGATGAGATTTAAAGTATGACTTATGAATTTAAAATGTCGAACTCATACCACTAAACTTATATCTCATGGCCTATTAAAAAAACTCTATCTAAATATTATTTATCATATTATATTCTTATGGACAATAAAAATGTGTTATCTTTTATTTTGATTTTCCGAGTTTATGGTGAAAGGTACCGGTAATCCATAATTTGTCGGGACATAATTTAAATCTGTGAAATTCTAACTAATTCTCAAATTCACATACTAAATGAATAATTCAATTATGACTAAAATGACTATAAGAAGAACTTTTTGATTAGATAACCATAAATCATAATAATGAGATTTCTCTCTTCTTCTTTTTAACAAAACGAGATTGTTATCGAAGAAAGTTAGAAACGTACATTGTGTGATAATTACGTGATATCTTTTGTGTTGATTTTCCTGATTTCTAGGAAAATGTGCTAGTCATTCAGAGTTTGTCGGGACGTAACTTAAATCTATCAAAGATGTTCTAAAAAAAATTCAAATTCATATATTATTTGAATAATTCTATTTTAATTGATGTGGCTATAAGAAGAACTCTACCGGATAACTATAAATCATAATCATGAGATTCCTTTATTCTAATTTGGCTTAAATATCACATTTGTCCCTGTATGTATGCATTTTTTTTGTTTTAATCCCTGTGGGAGGGACGAAAATCAATAAGATTTGCACATTCATGGACTTTTTTAAAAAAAATGATATAAGGACTAAAACCAAAAAAACAAGTACATACGGGACATATGTGATATTTAAACCTTCTAATTTTCAACAAAATGAGATTGGTATTGAATACACGTAGATTGTATGATAAAAATGTGATATCTTTTGTCTTTATTGTCCGAGTTTCTGGAGAAAGTTATTAGTAATCTAGAGTTTGGTTGAACGAAACTTAAATTTGTAATAGTTGTTCCACCAATTCTCGAATTCAGATACTACTTGAATAATTTAAATTTAACTAAAGCAATTATAAGAAGAACTCTATTTGCTATTCATAATTCATAATCATGAGACTCTTTTCTTTTTCTTTTTAACAAAATTATATTGATATTGAAGAAACTTCGATTGTACGATAAAAATGTGTTATCTTTTGCCTTGATTGTCCAAGTGTTTGGAGAATGGTACTAATAACCCTGAATTTGATGGGTCAAACATAAATCTGTCAAAAGTTATTCTGACCAATTCACATACTACATGAATAATTCAGTTTTAACCAAAATGACTATAAGAAGAACTCTCTCAGATAACCATAAATCATAATCATGAGATTCATCTCTTCTTCTTTTTAACAAAATGAGATAAGTATCAAAGAAAGTTAGGAACATATAGATTGTGTGATAATAACGTGATATCTTTTGTCTTGATTTTCCTGATTTCTAGGAAAATGTACTCGTAATTCAGAGTTTGCTGGGACGTAACTTAAATTTATCAAAAATGTTCTAAGCAATTTTCAAATTCATATATTTTTTGAATAATTTTATTTTAAGTGACGTGACTATAAGAAGAACTCTATTAGATAACCATGAATCATAATCATGATATTCCTTTATTCTTATTTTTAACAAAATGAGATTGGTATTGAATAAACGTAGATTGTATGAGAAAAAAAAGTGATATTTTTTGTCTTGATTGTCTGAGTTTATGGAGAAAGGGAATGTTGAGTTTTTGTATGTTTGGTTACATTTTGCAAAAACATTATTTAGCCAAGTGTTGAGACAGATGTGCATACATGTGGAACAACACCTATGTAGTCTGACTGCGCGCCTAAAGGCGTTATGTTTTTATATGCAATCTTTTAAAGATTTAATTGAAGAATACCATCAACCTAACTTGTGCGCCAAGTAGCGCCTTACACTTGTAGCTTCTGAAGGCAGCCGAACCCTAGTTCTATTTTCTAAAAGAATGAAATAACTTTAGAAAATATATTATTTGATTTAAAAATATATCAGCTACAGCCGCAAGTTTTGAAGACCTAATTCTGTCTTGAAGCCTAAGCTATTGCATAGCTATAAATACGAAGACAAGCATATGGTTCTGAGCATCTAAAACTGAGTTATTACAAAGCGTTTGTCTTAGGGTTTTAGTGTGTTAATTGTTAATTGTGAGTCTTTCTTGTGTCTCTTTGATGCAAGATTAGGACTGAGTTTTATTGAGTTGTAACTGTGAATTGCTCCTAAGCTTCTAAGTACGGAGTTAGTTTGTGTTTGATTCACTCGAGAGCTTTTAAGCAAGAGTGAGATCTAATTTCATAGGAGGGTGTCTCCATCATTGGTCCTTATTGTATTGATAACAACGCTGCTTGTGTTGTTAGAGGGAATTGAGACGGTGTCTAATATCTAGGAGTTCCTAGGTAAGATTAGCACGGGTAGTGTCTAGGTGATAAGTTGTAAACCGGGGTGTTTGCTGAGGGCTTTGAACTACAACTATTATAGTGGATTCAGTCCTGGATTGGTATCTCCCAGAGTAGGTGACGTTACACTGAATTGGGTTAACAATTCTCTTGTGTTATTTATTTTCTTGTCATCTTTATTATTAGTGTTCTGTGTGTAGACAAGTGTTGACCACTACAAGAAAACATGCATTTACTGAGGGCCTTTGGCCCTCAGTAATGCACAAATTTCGTCTAAAATGCATGCATTACTGACGGCCTTGGGCCCTCTGTAATTAGCTCGCCAGTAATGGTTACTGACGGCCCAGGACCGTCAATAACGTTACTGACGGCCTGGAGCCGTCAATAATACACACCGGTCAATTCAAAAGGCCACGCATTTGTGACGGCCTGGAGCCGTCAGTATGCAATGTTCTTTTCACACATTGTGACGGCCTGGAGCCGTCAGTAATGTTGAACGGTTTAAAAAAAAATTAATAATTTAATTATTTAAAAATCAGTATTTGATTTTTAAATAATTAAATTATTAATTTTTTTTTTAAAAAATTAATATTAAAATTAAAATTTAATAAAAAGCATAATAAAAATACTTAACATAAGCATAATTAAATATAATGATAATATTGTCATTACAAAAAGAAAACAATTAAACAAATAATAATCAACAACAGATTATTAAAATTACACATCAACGTTGGTCAGGCGGCTGATATAGTGGTCGCTTCCCCTTGCCAGTGTCTGTTGGCTGACGCGACCTTCCTCGGCCTCGGCCTCGGCCTCTACCTTCCTCGTGTATTATGACTCCGGGGAGTGACGTTCGCGAAGGAGGTCGTGCCACAGGCCTATGAACGAAGTTAATTGGGGCTTGATTTGGGAAGAAGTTGCCTTGGGGTTGATTTGGGTTTTCATGTGGGATTATGAAGTCTTGTTGTGGATTTAATGATCTCTGGTATTCGGTGAAAGCAGTTTGTTGATTATTTCTACCGCTTCCGCCACTACTGCTTCCACTTGTTTGCCCAGTAGGATCAAAAAATTGTAAATGAACTGGTTCATTAAGCATCTGACTCATATCCTCTATGCTCATACTCAGTACTGGATCACCCTCTCGGTACTCCGGCAGCTGATTCAAATTAACCATGCTACTCAAATCCGGTCGATATTCTTGTTCACCGGCATTTTGATTTTGTCGTGCCGAAGCCTGAGATGATGATCCAACCCCCCCCCCCCCCCCCCCCCCCCCCCCCCCCCCCCCCCCCCCCCCCCCCCCCCCCCGCCGGCGCCCTCTGCTGTGCAAAGAATTCCTGCAATACATGTTGGACCCGTAGGTCCACCCGGTCATCAAATGATGCTTCGAACTCATCGCGGAATTCTTCTCTATACGTGGCCCTCATTCGCGCTTCATACTCATCATCGGTTTCCTCTCTTTGAGTTGGACGAGAGCGTCCTGTACTCGATGAAGATGAAGATGTGTAAGTGACATCTCTCAAACCAGTTGGGTCACTTGCATATAGAGAAGATGTACACCCAGCAGCGAATTTGCGACCTCGAGTCGCACCACCAGCATTCTTAACAAAAGCCAACGACATCTTGTTTCGACGAACATCCTCATTATCTCGCCTATGAGGTGGTAGTCGTAGTTGGCTTGCATTATATTCTTCAACCCAAATTTGCGTCAACCTCTACAATAAATTAAAAAAAATTTATAATTAATTAATTATAATGTTTAGATATAATTATATAATGTTTAAAAAATAATGTTATACGAAATAAATAATAAATAATATATATAATTAAATACTTACCGACACTTCTTGCGCCCTTGCCCCCGTCCACTCACCGGAATCTGCATACCGGTGCATCATGTCATTCATCTCCATAAAGGTGGGTGGACGACCAAATTGTTGGATGAACTCAAGACGAAGCGTTCCGGCAGATTTAGACCCTCCAGAGTGTACGCACGCACGATTGGCTTCATCAGTATTTCTGTTGGCTTTGTTCTTTATACACTTTGCAATATACTCTTCCTCTTCCCATCTGCGGCAGAGCATAGGGTATGAATTGCCAGCGAGCCAAAGTGGTGGTTTTGAAGGATCCTTTTTAATCTTTTTCCGCGCTTCAAAAAGTAAGGTCGACAGACGCTTGGTGGCTTTTTTGTTGAATATACGCTCAATAGCCGCTGTGTGGTGATTCAGCCAAGTTACTTGCGACTACGAAAAATAAAGAAAAATTGTTAATAAATTAGTAAATATATGTTTAGTAACAAAATTGATTGGATAAAAAAGTAATTATAAATAAAAACGTACCCTGAAGCCATTCCAAAATTGTTGATATCCACGCTCATCTGCCCTGACCTCCGTCCAGTTGAGATATGGAGCCTGGAATTTGGATTTCAATGCATTATTGATTGCCTTATTCGCCGGATTTTGGGGTTGCAAACTGCACAATATATATATATTAGTTAAGAATAATTATCATATATATCCAATTAATTTATTAAACACAAATTCTTAATAATAATTAACTTACTCTGTGGCGGTATATGGCATGATGATGGGTCTACCATGCCGGTCAATCAACAATTCATTTTGAGGAGCTAAAAGTGCAATATCGGCTATTTCCTCGTCCTCGTGGTCATCATCGTCGTCGTAGGAGTCGTACTCCTCTTCCACACCGTCTACGGTTCGAGACTTGGGCATACCCTCCAACCATCGATTCCGAACAACGCGGCGGGGTAAAGCACGTCTACGTGGAGCGCGTCCGCGTCCGACACCCGGTGCTGGTGGAATATCATCAATGTCATCATCGACATTGTCATCATCAAAATTTTCTTCATCTGGATTCATCTATAATAAAAAAATATATGATAAATATATTTATATATAATTAAGAAATACATGACAAATATATATATAATTAAGAAATACATGACAAATATATATATATAATTAATTAAGAAATACATGACATATATTGTTTTATAATTCATCATCATTAAACGATAAACAAATGCAACCAAAAACAAATATTCAAGTACAACGATTAATATTATTACAACGCGGATAACTATATTATAAAATTAATTGTCATCCCAATCTGATACATCTTCATCATCACTGCCTTCATCATCACCATTAGCTTCGACGTCCTCTTCATCAACATCACCATCAGAAGGTACTTCTTCCGCTTCTTCTTGTACACAAAGTTGATTAAAAGTTTCAACTGCAATGACATCATCAACATTGGACATCTCATCTTCCTGATATGGTTCATCTTCACGTTCATCTATCTCATTTTTTTCAATCAGACCCCTTGGTTTTGATGTTATTGCGGCACACCAACCTCGCTTATCCCTTGTAGTCGATGGATAAGGGACATAGTGAACTTGTCTGACGTTATGAGCCATAGCAAACGGATCATACAATGGATAATGTTTGTTCATTTTTATGTCCACGGTATTAGTCTTTGAATCATATCTGGTACCTCTATTTGAAGGATCAAACCATTTACAGTAAAACAACACACGACTGTTTACTGTTGTTTTTCCTTCACTCCAACTGTGTGTCTCAAATCTGTAACCATTGACAAAGTAGGTGTGCCATTGTTTAACGGTTGACTTTGGGCCATCAGATAAGTTTCTCAAGTGTTGTATGACACGAGTTGCGGGTGTTTGTTGGTACATGTATTCTTTGAACCAGTGTTTTAAAAACCGGACCGGACCGGCCGGTCCGACCGGTTGAACCGGGAACCGGAGGGGTCACCGGTCTGGTCCGGATGTTGGATCGGATACGCTATTGGACCGGCGGGAACCGGTAAAACCGGTGAAAACCGGTGAAAACCGGTGAACCGGCGGTTTTGAAAAACCGGCGGTTCAATTGCGTTTTTTTTTCTGGACCAAAACGTTTGCTTTTTTAAAAAAAAAAAATCGAAAAAAAATTAGAAAAAAACAAAGAAACAGAAACTGAGAAAACTCATAAAAGTGAAACGCAGGAGAATGAAAATAGAGAAAAAATTGTACATATACCTTGTATATTTTGTTCTTTTAACCCTCTAAATTTTTACTTTTGAACTCACCCAAGAGAAGAATAGAACACAGAAGAATGAAATAGAGAAATGGAAATAAAGAAGATTCACGATTATGGCAAGAAAAAGAAAGAAAAGAAGAATAAACCAAGTGCAGGAGAAAGAAACAGGAAGTGAGGCAGACAACAGTTGGCTGCTATTCAATGAATGAGTTAGAGAAGATGATAGGATTTAGGGTTTTTTTAATTCATTTTGGGCTTTCACTTATGGCCCACTTGTTATATGTTTGTTTTTTTTTTGACTTTTTTTGTTACTTCCTTATATATATATATATATATATATATATATATATATATATATATATATATATATATATATATATATATATATATATATATATATATTTTGAAACACTTACTTATATGTTGTTGTTTGGGTGTTTACTTTGCATTTAAAACAAACATACTATATAAAAAGAAAAATTCCAGCTCGTAAAAACTAATATTTTTTTATTTGTTTTTTTTTAAAAAAAAAAAGTTTTATTGTTTCTATCGTTGCCTTTAACGTAATAAATTATTAAAAAACTCATTAAATTTGTACTACCGTAAAAAAAAAAGCTAAATTTGTGTTCTATTTTTGTGTTCAGTTTGCTATTTTTGTGTTTTCTTTTAATTTTTAAATTTTTTATGCTTTTATTCAAAGAACGAGTTATCTCATTCGACCGATTTAATAACTATATAGTTTTATTATAGAGACCGGTTCATTCTATCGGTTTAATCCGATTTAATCCGGTTTATCATGCGGTTCGACCAGTGACCCAGTGGTTCGACCAATGAACCAATGAACCAGTGCCCTCGCCGGTTCGATGTCCGGTCCGATTTTTAAAACACTGCTTTGAACCATGCTGGAAATTCCGAATTGATTTGAGCAGAAGTATGTTGTGTTAAAAACACCCAAGGGCATTAGTTATCATATTGTCCATCTCATTAAACGGATCATAATGCTGATGATAATATTGGGGAACAACAACGGGCTGAAAAACACTGCTTGAAGCACGATTTTGATTCACGGGAACAGTCGTGGAACATCCTTCGCCATGACTTGACCAAACCCAATAATTAGGTTGGAATCCCTTTTTATATAAATGAGACCTAATTTCATCTTCGCTCTGTATTCTTGTACATCGACAAAGTACACACGGACATCTAATTCCCCCTTCACGTATCACAATGTCATTATATTTTACTGTATTGATAAACATTTCGACCCCTATTTTAAATTCCTCTTTAACCCGGCCCCTCTTTCCAGGATTATGTCTATCGTACATCCAATTACGATTGCTAAAATCCATATCTGTGTAGTTTAATTAATATATAATTAGATCGATATATGTATTAAATTTATTACTTTATTTTTCAAAAGTATTTTGGACATATATATATGTCTACTCAACAATAACATATAAACTTTTAACATTTTATTTTTAAAGTTTATGGTTTATTAAATCTAAAAAATACTAAGTTTTTTAGTTGACAAAACTACCGACTTTTTAACATATATATTATAATTTTTTAAAATATAATTGTTTTTCTTTTTTTAAATACATAGTAATAATAAAATGCTAGTAACTATTTCTAAGTGTACGGTAAAAATAAAACTATCACTAAATATTATAAATTAAAATTACATATATTACTTACTTGGGTGCCGGGTAGAGTCTTACTTGGCGCGCGCTCCTAACCACAAACTCCGCTCCTAACCCACGACCTCCGATGACCACGAGAATTTGCTAATAAAAATTGTAAATAACAAATTATTAGAACATATACATTTAAATAACAAAGTAAAAATTTTAACTTTAAAAGTAAAACACAAACACTTACCACTTTTTAGATGGAGATATGAAAATTACATCACTTTTTAAAAAATACACAGTTAAAAAATTTCTTTTATAAATTTTTTTTAAAAAAATTTCGTTTTTTTAAAAAATAATATAAATATACTGTTTTTTTGAAAAAAAAATACTTATTTAAAAAAAATAATTCTGTTTTCGAAATAAACAAAATTAAATATATTTTTTTAATTTTTTTTACAAAAACAATAACTTTTATACATAGTGATAAGAAAATATTAGTAATAAATTACAAAGTATTAATTAATAACTATTACTAAGTATACGATAAAAAAAAACTATCACTATATAAATTAAAATTACGTTACTTACTTGGGTGCCGAGTAGATTCTTACTTGACGCGCACCTAGCCCACGAACTCCGCTCCTCACGAGAATAAGACTTGCTATTAAAAATGGTAAAACACAAATATTAGAACATATACATTTAAATAACAAAACAAAAATTTTAAATTCGTAAAAGTAAAACACAAACACTTACCACTTTTTGTATGGAGATTAAGTTGAAAGTATGAAATTAGAGAAAATTTAAGAGAGAAGTTAGATAAAATTTAGAGAGAGAATGGAAATGAAAAAATGAAGTGAAGGAGTAGTAATATATAGGAGTAGTCATAATTGACCGTTACAATTTAAAATTCAAAATCAAGCAATACTGACGGCCATAAGCCGTCATAATTGTCCAACGGAAATGTACTTACTGACGGCCTGGGACCGTCATAAATCACATGCGTTACTGACGGCCCAGGACCGTCATAAATGCTTAACGGCTATGCGATACTGACGGCCTGGGACCGTCTGAAATAGGCAGTTCAATACTGACGGCCCAGGACCGTCACTAATGCTTAATAGTTAATTTTTTAATTATTTCCGTTCTTCAAGACTACTTACTGACGGCCATAAGCCTTCAATATCCCACAAATGCATTACTGAGGGCTTTTAGCCCTCAATAAGTTTGGTCAGTAATATTATGTTTTCTTGTAGTGGACACACTTTGCTGAACACTTGTCTACTGTGTGCCAGACAAGTGTTGACACACTTTCCTCAACACCTGTCTACTGTGTGCCAGAAATTTCAGGGAACAAAACTTAAATTGGCAAAAGTTGGTCTAACCAATTCTCAAATTTAATACTACTTGAGTAATTCAATTTTAACTGAAGTAATTATAAGAAGAACCCTATTATTTATTTATTTTTTTTTTTGGGAGAAAGAAGAACTCTATTAGATAACCATAATTCATAATAATGAGATTCTTCTCTTCTTTCTTTTAACAAAATGAGATTGGTATCGAAGAAACGTAGATTGTGTGATAAACACGTGATATCTAGGCATGACAAATGGAACCAGACCCGTCCGGACCCACCCTGAATTTAGCTGAAAAAAGTCGATCTAACTGGGTGCAAGGACATGTATGGGAAAAAGCCATATTTTAAATATGGGGACGGGTGTGGGGACGGGGTGTGCTTACACCCGCCTCGTACCCACCCGCACCAGCCCCCGTCCTATTTAAAATTACCATATTACCCTTATATTTAACAAAATATTTACCTACTTATCCTTCTTAAGACAATAAAATGTACATAAAAAGAAAGTGAGTTTTAAAACATGATTTTTTTTCACTTTTTTGAAACATGATTTGAAACAAAAAAAAAAAAAAAAACTTTTTTTTAAATGATAGTTTCTGCAAGAGGGGTCAGGGACCCGTTTTCAACTAAGGGCGGGATGGATGGTCAATTATTATCCCCGACAGAGTTTGGGGGCTGGGGTTGGGGTGGTATAGGTAGGCGGGGACGGGTACGGAGGTGGTACAACCCGAGCCCCATCCCATTGTCATTCCTTGTGATATGTTTTATCTTCAATGTCCGGGTTTTTGGGAAAATATATTAGTTATCCGGAGTTTGTTGGAATATAACTTAAATCTATCAAAAGTTGTTTTGATTCTTGAATTCAAATACTACTTGAATGATTTTCTATTTTAACTTAAATGTATTTTTTTTATTACTTAATCGCAGTGTACTAATCATTTGTGCTTAATTATTTTATTATTAAATTGTGATTTTTGTTTGATATTAAGAAACTTATTTTAAAAAATAAATTTTTAAGTTGTATGTTGAATATATAATTTCAAGTAGAAAGGAAAATTAAAATATGATAAATACTCGTATATTTTGAAGTATAAATTCTATTGTATGATCTCTTCTTTTGTTTTTGCTTCAAAGTGTTTGGTAACACAAATAAGCTAGCTTATAGCTTATTATATGAGCTTATAAGCTTGTTTCAAAAAATTAGAGGTGTTTGGTAACAAGCTTTTTGTACTAGCTTATAGCTTTTTTTCAGATGCTATTTCAAGTAGCATTTGAGCTTATAGCTTATAGCTTTTTACACTTTATTCCATTTTTACCCTTTAATTTAATAACTACCCACTCTAAAAAATAAACTACCCACTATCAATTATGTAATTTTATATTTAATAACCACTTTAAAAGCTAATTTTACCAAACACTTTAATTTCAATAAGCTACCTTTTCAGCTATCAGCTATCAGCTAGCTTTTCAGCTATCAGCTAGCTTATCAGCTATCAGCTAGCTTATAGCTTATTTTTACCAAACAGACCCAAACACTAACATTAAGGCTATGTTTGGTAAAAATAAGCTATAAGTTAGCTGATAGCTGATAAGCTAGCTTATAGCTGATAGCTCATGGCTGGTACCTTATAGCTGAAAAGCTGGTAGAATAAAATTAAAGTGTTTGGCAAATTTAGCTATTGTAAGTACAAAATAACATAAAAATACATGGTTAGTGGGTAGTTTTTTTTTGTAAGTGTTAGTGGGTAGTTATTATAATTTTTAAAAAATAAATAAATAAAATTAATGAGGGTAAATATGGAATAAAATGAAAAAGCTATAAGCTATAAGCTCATACGCTACTTGAAATAGCATCTCAAAAAACGCTATAAGCTAGTTAGAAAAACTCATTACCAAACACTTCACATTTTTTTTAAACAAGCTTATAAGCTAGTTCAATAAGCTATAAGCTAGCTTATTGGACTTACCAAACAGTGCCTAACTACAGAGAAGTGAGAAATTTATCAGAAGTCAAAATAAGTTATCTACATTTATCATTTGGTAGACATAAAAGACTTTTTTGTTTTTGGTTTGAAGTCTAACATTTTATATATATAATTTTATTTATAAAAAAAAGAGTTATCCTTGTGTGTTTTCAAAATTCACAACTTTTGTCTGCCTATATGTAACAACTAACAAGTATTTTTTTTTTTCTTACTATCTAACAAGTTTGTTAGTAACGTGGAATCTCAATTAACAATATGATGTGGGTGGGATGGATAAAAACTAACATAATAATTAACAAACAATTTATCATTTTTTTAAAAAAAACAATATGATGATTTTGGTAGAGGTGAATTTTCATTCAATTATAACATATGGTTTGTCATCAAATTTTAGCTTATATAAAAAGAAAAAGATACGAGATATATGAACATCAAATTTAGGGATAACAATTTAATACATTCTCTCTCTTCACACACATAACTTGAGATGTGCAAAAAATATTTTAAAAAAAGTAAAAAGTGTATTGTTCTTATAAAAAACTGAGAAGGTATATATGCACTTAGCTACATGATGTTTTAGGTCTAAGTCTTAGTGTAGGTATGTAGAATGTGATGATCAATAATGAAGATTTGAGGGCCTATATATAGGGTCTGGCGTAATCGTTGAGGGCGAGATATTCTCGTCCAATGATCTCTTATGATGGTTCTGCCCCTCAGGGGACGTATATCCCATGTGGCTATATTATCAGTCCTCATGCCCCTAGGGTTTAGGGGGTACGATTATCTTCTAGGTGGTACCTTGGACGTATTCAAGTGGATTTTGTCCGTCTTAGGTGAATAGCCCATTTAAATGGTCACTGAACCTAGGCGAGGGTCATAGTGTTTCGCCCGGTACATGTATAATTGTTGAATATTTATTAGATAGTAGTGTTTTTGAATAACATTTTTGAAGGAAAATGTCATAAAAATTCATACATAGGTGGAACTTTTAGTAATAAGAAGGCTTAACTACACATTTGGTCCTTTTCATTTATTTTAGGTTTCAATTTGGTCCCTTACGTTTAAAAAATATCAATTTGGTCCCTTACGTTTATTTTAGGTTTCAAGTTAGTCCTTTCCGTCAATTTTGTCATATGTGGCAATCAATTTGCACATGTGGACTGACACGTGGCACTTGGACACACTGACACGTGTACTGTTCAAACGGTGTTAGTGATAAAATTGACGGAAAGGACTAACTTGAAACCCAAAAATAAACGTAAGGGACCAAATTGATACTTTTTTAAACGTAAGGGACCAAATTGAAACATAAAATAAACGTAAGGGACCAAATGTGTAGTTAAGCCTAAAAAGAATTTGGTGAATGAATTAACCCATTGATCAGTCAAAAGAAAGGAACTAGCATATTGGATGTTTTTCTTTTGTTTATGCATACAATACATATCAATATCAGCATTAGCTTTCCTTATCAAATAAACTAAATTAACATGCTTAGTGATTGAAGGGACCACTCTCCTTTGTTCACTCGGTTTCTAACTTTTCCATAATATGCTCCTTGTCTCCCTTTTCCTCTCACTATTGACTCATAATTATTTCATTCAAGATTATTAACTTGCACATACTTATCCTCTATCCTATATAGTTCCAGGGAGATGGATTTCCTATCTTTGTGAGTGAGAAAGAAATCGTGACTTTAATATATTTTTGTGTATTTTAGCTTTAATATATTTTTGTGTATTTTATGAGAGGACAATATAAAGAATTTGGATTCTATACGGACGAAAATGGTGCAGTCATCCGATCAGTAAATTTCAGATCATCCGATCTTGATCGAACGGTTTAAATGTCATCTTAAAATTTTATATTAAATAAAAAACTTGCTTAAGATCTAAATCGTCTGATTTTAATCAAATCAAACGATTCTAAATCGCTAACTGCATGCAATCTGACCGCATATAATCTAATTCTCATTATAAGAGATTGATAAACACAAAGACACAAGGTTGTCAGACTCGAGAGTCTAGTCAGACTCGAAAAGGGTCGTAGACTCGACTCATAGACTCGATTCGTAGACTCGTACGAGTTCATGGAAACTTAAAAATGAGTTTAAAAAGCATATAAGTTACTCATAAATGACATATATATATATATATATATATATATATATATATATATATATATATATATATATATATATATATATATATATATATATATATATATATATATATAAAATGGAACAGTAATTAACATAAAAAATTCAATTTTCAAATAAAAATTCAAATTTCAAACTCCAAACAAACTTGTCAACAAAAAAGCTCCATAATAAAACAAACAAAATAGCAAAGCTCCGGTGAAATATATATGATAATGATTTCAAAGATCAAAAGCTCCGGTGACATCATCACCACCAATATAATCATCACCATTATCTTCACCATCATCATGAAACTCTGCCCCAGATAAACACCTTCTTCGTCATTAACCAAAGTTTGATTGTTTGAACTTCCACTTAATTCAACATTGCTGCCACCATTGCACAACATTGGTAATAATAACATCAGGTTCTCAACATTGTTAGCAGTAACATCAACTTGCTCAACATTAACTTCAGTTTGCTCATTATTTTTTTCATTAAGGGTTTTCAATTTTATTTTATTTTTTTTTTATTTTGTGTTTTGGATGGGGATTTTTTAATAAAAAAAAATTAAATTTTTTTTAGAAAGATTTATAGACTCGTAAACTCGCCATAAACTCGTGAGTTTATACGAGTCTATGCGAGTCTATTCGAATCTAATCGAGTTTATCAAAAATCAATTATATGAGCGATTCAATTAGTTTTTGCTTCCTAGATACGTAAACTCGTACGAGTTTAAGAGTCTACTCGCGAGTTTGACAACCATGCAAAGACACGATAATATTGATATTTTTAGACTGAATATATCTATTCAAATTCAAATTCAAATTCAAAATCAAAAGCTCCCAATTATGTATATGTGTATCAGTGTATGTATAAATTTAATTTAGTATTCCCTTCGTTCCAAAATGTAAGTCACTTTTAGAAAAAAATTGTACTAAATTATAAGTCATTTTACATTACGAATGAAACATTTAATGCTATTTTTTCTATTAAACTCTTAACTATTTATTACTCTCTCTTTTTCAATTTATCTTTCATATGTCATTAATGAAGGACAATTTTATAATCTAACTCATAATTTCTTTTTTCCATACAACATTAATTACATTTCTTAATTTTTATAATTTGACTAAAGTAACTTACATTTTAGAACAGATACAGTATTACTTACCATCTTGTCTATTGCAGAAAAAAACTACAAAAGCATAATGTCTTTCTCACCTTAAAAGTAACATATCCAAATTCATAGTTTTTTCTTTTTTGATAATCCCAAATTCATAGTTGTTAGTTGTTACATGTCAAATCTACCCTTTTCAGTGGAGGATAATTTGTGCTTCTTTAGGGAGTTCCACTCACCATTACTAATTAATGAGAATACGTCATCATTAGGTAAATACTACATCCGTCCCTAATTATAAGACATTGTTTGATAAAAATGTATTTTTCATTATCTTATTTTGCCCGTATTTTTGTAATAATATATAAATGTAAATATTAGCATATAAGATCTTGTGCAATTTGTTTCATTTGGGTATTTTCAAACTATTAAATTTTTATATTTTTTACTAATAGACAATTAAAGATATTAGTGATCAAAATTGTACATTGATGTACGTGCAGTGGTCAAACAGAATCTTATAATTTGGGACGGAGTTAGTATATCCACCATTAATTTATGAACTTTGTCTTTTTCCTTCGCTTTTGTATATTTTAGCTAGTATTTTTCAACTATATATCTCGAAGTCTAAACAGTAACATCAAAACATCCATGTAGTCAATCATGTGATCTCAGCCATTCAAATTTATTCAAACAACTTGTAATTCAACCTGTTCATAAATCAATTAGAATTATCCATGCAGTTTTAGTGTAACACAAATTATAAATATTTGATTTTTTTTCCTTTACTTTTCCTTTATATAAGAATTTATTAATAGAATATAAAGGGATACTCCAACTCATGTATAATGAGAGAGATCCGAGACCAGCATCATAGCAAGATAAACTATCCACCTTCTATAAAGAGTTGCAAAATACCACTAAATCATGTGCTCGAAAATTGGACAAAATAAAATATAACACCAACACAACACAAACCGACATTGTCATCATATTACACGATTCAAACCCATGAATATTTGCTTGAGAGTTCAATATACTTTATAGTTATTTTTTTTTATAATAAGGTTGAAAATCAAACCTAAGACTTCTAACATAATTATACTCAAATCTCTCACCACTAAACTAAACCTAGTGATTTATATATTACCCAAAAAGATCATATATTTTTATTTTTCAACAATAAAGTAAATATAAATTTTAAACAATTATTAATGGTGATAAAATTTGATACTCTGGCCGCTAACCTTATTTATAAGTAAAGTAGAATCACGGTGTCCTTAAATATAAACAAAAACTATCATATAGTTTCAAAAAGAGCAATGCTATTTGGTGCGAAGCCTTCGCATACGAAAAACAACGAACACTGTTTGTTTGCAGTCCTTGACCGTCCTTCTATGATGGAAACACCTCACTTTGTCTGTGTAACCTTCTCTCCTGGAAATAACCTTTGTTGGCATAACCATCTTTCATTAACCCACTTTTTAGATAGTATAACATGTAGCCAGCCAGTGCCATACTAACTAGTTTTGCAATTTTCTACTTCAAGCAAAAGCGGTTGATTGATTTTTCAACATAAAGATGAAGTGGAGGACCAATTTGAATGCACCAATTGTATCACTATTAGTTTAGAATTGTTTTATAAAGAAAATGCAAAATAAAACGGTGTGGAAGGTTTATTTTCCACATTCGTATGTTTTCGTCGACTGTACTTTTCGTACCATTGAGTATATTCCTTTCAAAAATATCTCTTTTTAATTCTTTTGTTTTTAAATAGAAGTGTATAGCTTCAATGTAAACTTAATGTGATTTTCTTCTATAAATAGAAGTACTTGTGAAGTGTTGAAGAAACTCATTCCCAAAATAAGAGAAGAGTACTCTGCGAGATCACTTGTATTGGCATAAGTCTCTTTGTAAGAAAGTGTGTTATCATCTTTCTAACTCTTGAGTGGGAATATTTGAATTTGTGGAGTAATACTTCATCCAAAATTAAGCAAAAAATACATTTGACTTTATAATACAAAAAAAAAATAAAATTAACTTTTAATTTTTTTTCTTATATTTCATTTTAGATGAGTACATATTTTGGGTTGAATTGACATCGTTGTAATCTTATTCTAAATAATGAAACAATTCTTGAAGCATTTTTGTAACCGTAAGAAAGATGTGTCAAACCAGGTTAGTTTTGGAGTGTAATGTGTATGATGTTTCATATAAGATCACGAGTGAGACGAAATAACAAGCTGTTAAAAACTCATCCACATAAAATGGAGAGATCAATATTCGAATTTAGATCATAGTGTTCGACCTAACAATTTTGTTATTTCTATTAGTTGAGCTAGAATAAAAGCTCATCTTCACAAAGTAGAGAGACCGAGATTTGAATTCTGATCATAGCGTCTGACCTAATAATTTTGTCATTTCTATCAATTGAACTATAATTTATAGAATGAATACAAACTACTCCCTCCGTCCCAAAATATAAGAACTCATTCACCACTGCACGTATGTCAATGGATAATTTTGATTACGTATATCTTTAATTCTCTATTAGTAAAAATTATAAAAATTTGATATTTTGAAAATACTCATCGAAACAAATCAAACAATATTTACCTTTATATATATTTTTAAAAAATACAGTCAAAATAACACAATATGAATAGTACATTTAATAAAATGAGATCTTATAAAATGAGGCAAAAAGAGTATATATAAATATGTCATTATGTTTGCAGAAGAGCCTATATTTATGCCTATATTTATTAGTGACAATAATGAAAGTAGCTAGGTTAGGTAGCAAAACATCAAAAGGGGTAAAAGAGGAAAAGTTTCAACTTATCTATATTTTCCATAAAGTTTCAAACTAAAGATTTGATAATGCACAAATGTTTGGTAAACATTTTGATTTGTGGGTTCAAATCAACAACTATTAACATTTCGCAGATAATAGTGTATATTTTATTTTTTTTTATTTTTTATTTTCTTGAGTTGTTATCACTCATGTGAAAGTATATGGATTCTACGTAGTTATTGCATTCACACAGTAACACCTACAGACTGTTTGATAAAAAATGGACGATTGAGATTGAAATCTATGTAAAACTAATTAAATTGTACTGCGTGAATTGAAACCGTTAAATAATTTTTTTAAACATAATTGGATTCTACGTAGTTATTGCATTAACGCAGTAACACCTATGGACTATTTGATAAAAAATGGACGATTGAGATTGAAATTTATGTAAAATTAGTTAAATTATACCGCATGAATTGAAGCTGTTAAATAATTCTTCTACAAATGAGATTGTCTGTTGAGTAAAACTATATAAAATAATTTATTCGAATGTCACTGAAAGAGTTGGACTCGCACAATGTTAAATCATTTCAACCAACAAATATATTTACACTCGATATTTGATACGACTCAAATAAAATTATCTCTTATTGAGAGAACATATGACAAAACAATGCAATGAGACAAGACCTAGTGAGTACCCCAACTACAAATTGGGAGAATGCACTACCTTTCTAATCAAATAATACTAATCAATAATATGACAGTATATGATACTTTGTATGCCGCCGTTGGATTGTGTGTTTGAGTAGCATAGTGAGAGCAATCCATGAACCATAGGGTCAAGCATAAAATGATGATTAGAAGGAATTTTTTTGGGGTACCCACAAAGAGAGAAAAAAAAATGTTAATGGAAATACCAACAATCTAAAAGGAAAATATTGGATTTATTTGGCTTTTCCTTATCTACAAAAGCATCTTTATGAATTTTATCCCTTAAAAACATTTATTCATATATTATATATATGTTCAAGTTCCTTTGCTTTTTGGGGCTAAACCTCACTTTCTCTCTTTGGAATCGACTTTATTAATATTAGAAAAAGCATCCTAGGACACGCTTATGGGTTTTAGACCCCACAACTATGTTAATTAAGGGTTCAATCATGCATATGATGCATATGATTAGAAAGAATTTGTTGTCAAATGTCTATTTATATGTAGTCTAGGTGATTAAAATGAATACGTTTCGAATTCACATCTCAAAATATTTAAAAGTTTATGGATATAATAGCAAGTTTCTTTTGACTTAGATATGAATAATAATATAATATAGCAAGTTACTTAAAAAGTTAAATTCCTATTGAATCTTTAATTCAAATACATAATTATATATTACTTGATAAATTTTAAAATTTAATTACAATTTTTTTTATTAAATTTAATTACAATTTTGTTATGTTCAATAACCTATCTAAATTTTTTAAAAAAAATATCATGGAAAACTTCAATTCCCACATAATAAAAATAACAGGTCTGTTTGATTTGTAAAAGATAAGTATTTGACAGAACAGTACATAACAAACGTTTAAGATGCTGAACAAATTTTATTTGTACAATGTTTGTTAAAAAAATAAAAGTGATTTTAGTATTTTAGACAATTTGTGCAGATGACAAAAAATGTGCCATGGTTCAAAGAGAAATAAAAATTTCTGTTTTTGTAAAAGCTCTTTGTCCTTAATTTGTCAAGTCTCAAGAACAGTTTTAAAATCAAACACAGTACAACTAAAGTTGTCATATTCAATCGCTTATTTTTTAAGGAGATCAAACACACTCAAAGTTTGAAATGAGTTTATAAAAAATAGTGTCTCTAAATTTCAAGGTTATCAAAACCGGACCGGACCGGCCGGTCGGACCGTGAACCGGTCATGAAAACGGTTCGGTTTTGAGCAAAAAACGGATAGGAAACCGACCGGCAAAAAAACGTGTGACCCGGGGTCGAACCGGCCGGGCGGTTCAAGCGGTTTTGCAGTTTTTTTTTATAAAAAAAACAGGGCAAAACGACTTTGTATATTAATTTTTTTAAAAAAAAAAAAAATCTGAAACAAAACAACGACGTCGTAGGAACATGAAAGGTTTTTGTTTTTCATCTATTTTTCATTTGGTTTGAATTATAAATTTTATTTTATTTTGACTTGTGATATTTTATCTTTTTAATGTGTGAAATTATGAAATATTGAGCAATTATTCATATATTTTTATTTATATATTAATTAAAATATATATATTTAATTACAAACGGTTCGACCCCGATTGAACCCGGTCCGACCAATTGAACCTTGAATCGGTGAGCTCGCCGGTTCGATGACCGGTCCGGTTCTGACAACCTTGCTAAATTTACAAGTAGATTTTATAAGATGAGATAGACATATATAAACATAATATGGCATTAAGCCACACACATCCGCTATTTATATTAGGACACCAAGCATAGTATGTATATTGAGAAAGAAAATATGTATATTGAGAATGAGAAAACGCCGATTTTGTATAGTATTGAAACTCTACACTTTATAAGTTCAAAGGATAAGTTACACTCAATATAAAAAAAATTAAAAAATCATGGAACTTCATAATAATTAAATCTGAAGTAAATTGCATCAAACTCTTTTTTATTTATGATTATCGGCTACACTTATGAAACTTGTATATAGTGGGATAATAATGAACGTAGGACCATGAATTATGAATGTCAAGCATGGAACTTGTATCATGTATGTCTACCCTCAATTACATAGCCACTAATTAACATTCTACATAGTCCTCATGAATCTAAATTTTTAATGCATGGTAACAATATGATTTGATTCTTGCTCTTTCTTGGGATGCAATTCAAAGTGGCAAATGAGTTGGCTTATCCTCATGCAATTCATTGGATGATTTAGGTGGCTGAGTTTAGGAACACCATCCTAACTATACAAACTTTTTATCTCTTTCATGATTTTTCTTTTTTTTGGAGAGGAAGGGAGTTTTAAAAATTTATTTCATTGTGTTTTTTTTTTCCTACACTATTTATTTCATTATGTTAATGTGGTATATATATATATCAAATGAATTCAGTGCAGTCACAAGACACAATCAATGTATGAGAGCAGTCTAATTAAATTAAACACTTTAAATTTAAGTGCAATTTTAATATTTTAAAATATAAAAATTATGATCTTTAAATATAAACCGCTTGATCTCGATCAAACAGTCTTAATCTCACTGACTACATAGCATCATGAGTACTGACTGCATCCAATCCAGATCGGTATACATATGCTATCATTTTTATTGGAACAGCATGACAGTCAAGTAATCACTACTTTACTTATTTGAATCATTCCCTCTTTTCTTGTTCTTCATTCTTCCTTTTTTGGTCAACTAAATTCTTCTTCATAATTCTAATCTATTAATTTGAATTTGATTGGTCCTACGATGTGGGTTCAGAAAAATTATGGGCTTGGGCCCATTCATCATTGCTATAATTGGTTTGATAATTAGGAGTTGTAGTGCTATTGTAAAGGAGGGGAAAATGTACTAGACAAAGTTTTCTTTCATAAAATCTTTACAAAATAATTTCAAGAGGAGATGGGAAATACCACTCCATATATATTAGTGAGAATATTCTATACATGTCTTGGTTATCCAGGCATCCTTTACTACTAGGAGACAATGACTTATTATTTCTGAAAGTATTAAAAAAAAATTCTTAAAATTAAAATCCATTTAAGAAGTTGATATTTCTCATGAAATATTCGTTATGCAACTAGAAAAAAGATGAAATAAAAAGATAAATAGACATTACATTGTAGAAAATCAACAAATCTATCAATGATAAATATTAGAGAGAGGAGAAGAGGGGAGAAAAAGGAAGTAGGAGACCCACTAAAGTTCCAAGAGTTGTTCTCAAGCATTGTATCTTCAATTGGAGAAGAGAGTAAAATGGATCTAAATCTGAAAATGAGAAAAGGAAAAAAAAAAACATGAACATACCATTGAAGTGTGACTGTGTAATTGTAGTTAAAGGGACCCAACATAAGAGATCATAATTTCCCGGTTTAGATATTCAAAACATTAGTAGTTATTTGAGATTTAAATTTAAGATTGATATTTCAAATTATCAAATAAAATATTTTTTTTAGGATCATTTGATCAAGAACGGACAGTCGCATACATCTCAAAAACATGAATATATTGACAACAAACAATCAAATTACTAGCATAAATCAAATCACCTGAGGACAGCATGACATATGCATGTGATAACAATGTTAAAGAAAAATAATAATTTTTAATTAGAGTTTTTTTAATAAATTGGCTTTAATTCACTTTTGATCCCTCTATTTTGAAAAACTTGAACTTTTGATCCCCTTATTTTAAAAGCCAACTTTTTGATCCCCCTATTTTAGTTTTTTATGAATTTTGGTCCCTCATCTCAATTTAGTCAAAGTTTTGCTTATGTGTCATGCTCATTGATGATGTGGCAGTGTACATATTGACATATCATATTTCATGTCTTTATTATTATTTTTTAAAATCAAATATTAAAATAATAAAAAATAGTTAATAAAAAATCAGTAATTAATCTTATAAAAAAAATCAGTAATTATTAAAAGTATTAAAACATTATATTATATAACTAATTATATAACTAAAATCAAAGAAGTATAATAGGAAATCAAAAAGTTTTTCTTTCTCTTGTTAATTCTCTGCACACGATTCACGTTCTTGATTTCAAAGAAGTGAGAAACGCAAAGTTGGTTCCCAAATGGAACCCTAGAAAATCAGAAACACAAATTGTTGATCGACTTCTCCCTCTCAATCGTTTGTGAACAATTCTTCTTCAACGCGCTCGAGTGAATAGTTGTTTTAGTAATTTTTAATTATATATTTGGGCAATTTACTTGTTCAATTTTTTTTTGGGTAATTTATTAATTTTTAATTATATTTTCGAGTAATTTACTATTTTTAATTATATATTTGAGTAATTTATTAATTTTTAATTAAATATTTGGGTTATTTAGTAATTTTTAATTATATATTTGGGTAATTTACTATTTTTAATTATTTAATTAATTTTTTTTTGTTATTTTAATATTTTTAAAACATAATATTTGATTTTAAAAAATAATAATAATTACATGGAATATGATATGTCAATATGTACACTGCCACATCATCAATGAGCATGACACATAAGCAAAATTTTGACCAAATTGAGATGGGGGATCAAAATTCATAAAAAACTAAAATAGGGGATCAAAAAGTTGGCTTTTAAAATAGGGGGATCAAAAGTTTAAGTTTTTCAAAATAGGGGGATCAAAAGTGCATTAAAGCCTAATAAATTTTATCGAACCATTTATTTTATTTTTACCATGTCATATAAGTACAGATTTTTTACCGTCATTTCACAGTGATTAATTTTTGTCGAAGAATCTGTGAGACACACAAAAAAGATTCTCCTCTTTCAATTAATTTTTTCCACACACAAAGTCGGAGATCAAACACAAGACCACATAATTAAGGGTTCAATTCTTTAGTTGATCAATTTATTGTTGGCGGACTTGATCCATTATACTAATGTAAAAATTGATGGAAAAAATAGTTTCCTTTAAATTTTTTCTAATTGTCATGAAATTTCTAGACAAACTTTTAATAAGAGAATAGGAATTCTTAAAAAAGACTCAAACAAACATTCCAAATGCACTCAGTCATGAGTGAATTCATTTGCTTTCAGTGCCCCTTCACACCTCTTATAAAAGAAATCATTGCCATAATGATTCATTAATATTACTATCCCCTTCAGCAACTGTAAAATACTATTATAACTACTAATAAATCATTGTAAAAACAAATACTATTAAAAACTACTAATTATGTATAGTCAAAAAAAAAAAAACTACTAATTATGTAACTTTTTATTTACTATTTGTTTCTATCATATTTTTTTTTTGAAAAACTTTTTATTTACTTTAAAGTTTAAACCACAAAATAAAAGCTACTAAGTTTATGTATCGTTTGACCTGACTTTTTTTTCTCTTATTTAGAGCTTATGCAAATAACTTATGCAATTTTTATATATTATTATAAGTTTGTCAAGATAGTTTATGATAAAATAGCTTATAAAATTACAATTTTCACTAGTGTGAACTTATAAAATAAAACTTAATTTATATTGCATAAACTCAAAAAAAGCTAGGTCAAACGGACCCTAATAGTGAGATTTGTGTAGTATGTAAGAGGTTATGAATTTGATCATATGCTCCATTGTAACAAAAAAAATAATCGTTAGTTGGTTCAGTGATAATTGACGCTGAATTTGGTAGGAAAGACCAGATGACCACAGTTCGATCCCCCGCAACTGTAATTAGAAGTGGGCTGAAATCACTTGATGCGAGAACTGACTCTGAAGCAGATTAAACTGGTGGTAAAAGAAAAGGAAAAAAAAACCATGAAACAAGTGCTAGCTTTTCTAAGTGCAATACAAGGCATCATGCATGAAATTAAGCTAGACATTTTTTCTTTTCTTGGTGTGGCATTATTGTACATTGTATCACCAAAATCAATCAATGAATGAGTTACATCAAATTTGATATCCATGTTGAAGACAAAGTCGACAAATTCTATCCATTGATTAAGAGTCATCATAATGCAACAAGTATATAGTCAATCCCCAAATAAATTATCTCCCACCACTACAATCAATTTCATGCATAGTTTCATTTCATATATACCTCCCCTGAAATTCATATAGCAACTTTTCCTAAGTCAAGGGTTAGGCTACACCCTCTTAATTTCATGTGCTAGGATGCACTACTTTATAGTGGGGATCTAATAGGTATCAATTTCAAGTTTTGGTTCTCTTGTCCTTTTAGGAAGATTCTACTATATTAGACTCTCAAGTTTAATTGATTGATTCCATTCACCAACTACTAAACCTATAATTGGAATACATATTGAAAATTGTGTTATTTGAACATCGAAATATTGACTATATTTATGACACTGTATATATATTTGTTTTTTTTTTATTTTATCTTTTTTCTATCTTTTTATCTTCTACAATTTACACATATTTCAAAAATACACAAATTACATTTAACAACAAATTTTTGTGGTATAAACATCATGTGTCAAATACTTAAATTTTACTCACTTTTTGTTTCCATCAAGCCACTATGTAGAAGCTACTTATAGCCAGAATTGTTTAGGCGTGACAACGACAATAATGGGTTGGGAAAAATCAAATCAATTCTAAAAAGTTTGAAAATTTTAATTATGAATGATGCTAGTTGAAATTTCAAGTAATAGTAGTGAATCAAATTATTAACAAATAGAAAATTACTAATTCATACTTTAGATGATGACTTTATCTAAATATTGTTTAGAATGAATGGTTTATCGAATGTGGAGAGACTAAAACAAATTTAACTTGAGTAATGTCTTGATGTTAATCAAATACTATGCAACATGCAAGTGTAGCAAGTACCGTAGATTAAGGCATTACTCACTCCCTCATAGATTCGATAGCTTTAAGGTACAACTACCCCTAAGATATTGTTAGATTTCCTATTGACAATTTATGTGTGTGACCCACCAACGGCAAACTAACTACACTTTATTATTTCACTTCAAAATTGGACACACTACAATGTTGACTATATTCTAAGACCGTATAGAACCTATTATAAGTTTATAACATAGTTAAATATGTAAGGTCCCTATTCTCACAATTAAATTAGCAATGAACTGCATGTAAAGTTTAAAAATTGAAGGGGGAAAGAGATAAGAGAAATCAATGATCAAAGATATATAGCATTTTTTTTTTTTTAGTATAATCAACTTCATCTTTGCTTCAAGGGCTTGGATGCAATTATTCTTTCGGATCAATATACTTTTGTTAAATGCAAGTTTTGTAATTTTTATCTTAACACTTACAAGACAATTATAAAATTAATCTTGATGGTGAGAGTGGTGGTTTGAGTGTTCGTAGAGTGAGGGAGTTCAATTTATTTTTGTTAGGAGAGTGGATGGTGTGATGGAAGGATTTGAGTAGTGTACGTCAGAAGAAAGACCGGATTTATAAGTGAATTTAAAAATTGATGCGGATGAAAGGTACTCCATCAAACGTAACGCTCAATTTATTACCGTATAGGAATTAGAATTTGGCTAAGCAAGAGAATGCCACATAGGAAAGTTTCCATGAGAAAAAACTCCTAAACATATAAATAATAGATTTATTACCGTATAAAATTAGAATTTGGCTTTTTAGCTGATTTAGTAAATTCTGCCATTTATTTTAAGAAATGATACAAGGTTAGCCCAAATAAATTTATATTGACTTCTTTTCACGCTTCTTGGAAATTCTCGTTCGCCCTCAGGAATTTTAAAAATATCCCCGTTAGCGAATTCAGGGGGTGCAAAATCAAAGAAAAAAACAGTTCGCATTTTAGGATGCAATCTGAGTTTACATTCTAGAATGCAAACTTTATAAAATAGGGACAATTAAAGGAGGGGTGAGATACAAAAATATTAAATTTTATAAGGTTCGTATCCTAAGATGCAAACTGTTTTTTCTCAATATTTACTATAATTAAAATACTCGAAACCTATGTTGTGAGGTATAATTAGAAGGTCCATGCGCAAAAAAAAAGTTTTTATATTTACAACAGATGAGTTGAAAAGTTTAATTGGCCAATCCAATTTTTAAAAGGGCCAATTGAGATGAGCCAAAAAGATACAATTGATTTCCACATTTTTTTACATATGGAAAAGATAAACAGTTAACAATATAACACTATACATAATATCACATGACAAAACGTTTCAAGCATTGAACGTTTCTTTCTTTCTTTTTTTTAGTTTTTCTTTTTTAAAATTTGTTATTTAGTTGATAAAAAACTATTTTGTTTAGAAAACTTATATATTAGATAAAGGTTATCGTGAGATTTAATGATTAACTAAAAATTTTAGTTTTTGTCAAGTCCATAAACATTCAATTTATCCAATCCCAATCACAAATTTAGAATCAAACACCGTACAACATGATTTATCATGTTCAATAACATATTTTTCTACGAATCAAACGTACCCTAAAATACAGACTTGATGGGTTGATGTCAGTCAGCTGGATTAGATCAATTTTGAGAGCTCTACTCAAATTTAATATACAAGCTTGATGGGTCAATCTGTTGAACTAGATAAATTTTGACACTCTACTCAAAATCACTTGTGTGAAATAGACCCCACAAATTCTTATTTGAAATACACAAATATTTGAATAAACTTTTTTACTTTATACATTTGAAACGATACTAGAGGGTGTGGAAAGTAGTGGTTAATAAAAACAAAATTATTGGGCCTTGTATACCGACCTTGGGCCTTAAGGCCCATACTCCAACTCAAAACCCTAATTTCATCTTCTTCCTCACCTATATAAACTCCTTTGCACCCTTTCTCAATTTTAGGGCTTACAGTTCTATATTTTCAACGGAGCATCGCCGCATAAACCTTAAAACCTAAACAGAGTTTAAAGAGACAGCGCCGATCGCCGTCCACCTTGACGTAACACCGCGTCTAGGCACTCAATTTTGTCAAAATTCAAAAACCCTAGAAAAAATCTCAAAAATCATCATCAATGGCACCAAAAGCAACCAAAGCTGAGAAGAAGCAGAACTACGATTCCAAACTGTGCCAGCTTCTAGATGAATTCAATCAGATTCTTGTTGTTAATGCTGATAATGTTGGATCTAACCAGCTTCAGAGTATTCGAAGGGGTCTTCGTGGTGATTCAGTTGTTCTTATGGGGAAGAACACTATGATGAAAAGATCTGTGAGGATGCATGCTGAGAAGACTGGAAACAATGCTTTCCTTAACCTTGTTCCTCTCCTTGTTGTGAGTTTTTCATTCTTTAGCTTTTATCGTTTTGTTAATTTTGATTAAATATTTTTGTAGTTTAGTTTTAGTGATTTATGATATATAGTTTTAGATTTTGGCTGTTAATTTCTTTTAAAAAGGGCTGTTTTTCATAATAAAAATTTTATTTTTTAGATATTATCTAGTTAGGTTATTAGATTAGTTATTGTTAATGTTGATTAGAATAGTTATTGTTTGAGGTTTGTTAAGGATCTGAATTGTGTTTTGTTTATTGAAACAGGGAAATGTCGGTTTGATTTTCACCAAGGGTGACTTGAAGGAAGTTAGTGAGGAGGTTGCTAAGTACAAGGTAACGTGTGTTAAACATGATTGTCATATGTAATTGTAATGTTTGTTTTTTATTGTACCATGTTATTCTATGTTATATAATGTTGTTGCTTTTTCATGTTCATAAATTTTAATCATGACTTACTAGTTGTTAGCTGTGTTTAGGTTTGATTGGTTCAGTGTTTGTTAAAATGTATTTGAATGAATTTTCATACTCTGACTCGATAGATATTGGTTTTGATGTAAATCTATTTGTGTTTGTATTCATTTTCTCTATGAACAAATTTATCTTAAACCCTTGATATGATGTTGAATTTAATCTAAGTTATTTTTGTATATGTATTAGTAAAAGGCAAAACTAATTATACTTGAGACATCTATTCTTGGCTTAATCAATTTTTGATTCTAAACGACTGTTTGGTCTTCACCCACGGGATTCAATAAATCACAAATTTTAGTACCTTTTATTATTTAGCGCTCACTAGAGATTATTTTGTATGCTATTGCATCGCATGCCTCAAGTATGGAATGGATTTCTAAGTTGTTGCTCATAGGTTTTATTCTTCTCAATTTTCTCACTCTTCCATGTTTTTCTGTTCAACTTTACTGCCTGCCAATATTTTAGTTTATTATAATTTTGGGTTCTTTCTGGATTGTCAATATCCACATTTGCTTTGTGAATGCGGTTAACTTTTAGTCTGATGCAAAACAATTGCACTATCTTACGTGCTCGTTAGTCCTATTAATTTAATGATATTTCTCTTTAATCTGAATAGGTTGGAGCTCCTGCTCGTGTTGGTTTGGTTGCTCCAATTGATGTTGTTGTGCCTCCTGGTAACACAGGGCTCGACCCATCCCAGACCTCTTTCTTCCAGGTTTGTCATCTTGTTTGTTTTCAATAAGAACATTATAACCATGAATGTTATTCTAATCTTCATGTTTGTTTTCAAAACTTTAGGTGCTTAACATCCCCACCAAGATTAACAAGGGTACTGTGGAAATCATTACCCCTGTTGAACTCATCAAGAAGGGAGACAAGGTTGGATCTTCCGAAGCTGCACTGCTTGCTAAGCTAGCCATCAGGCCCTTTTCATATGGTCTTGTGGTCCTTTCTGTGTATGATAATGGCTCTGTTTTCAGTCCTGAGGTTCTTGATCTTACTGAGGATGACCTTGTTGCGAAGTTTGCCATTGGTGTTTCAATGGTTACTTCACTTTCGTTGGCCATCTCTTACCCAACACTTGCAGCTGCACCTCACATGTTCGTCAATGCCTACAAGAATGTTCTTTCTATTGCAGTGGTAACTGAATATTCTTTCCCCGAGGCTGACAAGGTTAAGGAGTTCTTGAAGGTATTGTCTAGGCTTTCGACTTAATAATGTTACACAGAATAATCATTATTTTCTTATTTCTTATTCGATAATTTATTATATATGCAGGACCCAAGTAAGTTTGCTGTAGCTGCTGTTGCTGCTCCTGCTGCCGCTTCCGGTGCCGCCCCTGCTGCAGCCAAGGAGGAGGAGAAGAAGCCTGAGCCAGAAGAAGAATCTGATGAAGAAATGGGTTTTGGTCTCTTTGATGAATAGATTCATTAAATTTACTTTAAGTACTTTAATTTTGGTTTGTTAGAATTGCTGAACCATCTAGATATTATTTTGCTTATGTCTTGTTTTAAGTACTTTAATTTACATTATGACTCCTTTTGGTAATGTTTTATTGAATTTTTGTTTACGTTACTTCTATGGAATTGCCAATGGAACTTGGTGTGTGTTTCTATCAAGTTAATAATGCTTAGCGAATTGATACCTTTGATCAATGTTGAGTGTGTTGTGGTTGATTAATCACCCCCACTGCTTGACTGTTGTCAAATTGAGAATTTACTCAGTTTCAGTGTTGTTTGGCTGTGGCTGAAGTGGTTTTGATGAACACATTTTCAATGTTATTAGAAAAATATGACATAGTTTTGCTTAAGATCTAAAACGTCTGATAGTGTTGCTGAAGATTGGGTATTGGTGTACCCCTCATTGATTAAGGTGACATTTGACATATGCTTGTTTGAATAAACCAAGTTAAATTTGATTAATAATATATACTCTCTTCGTCTCAAATTGAGTGACACAGTTGATTGTTTCACATATGCTGATGTATAATTTTAACGATTAATATTTTTAATTATATTATAGTAAAAATTATAAAAATTTGATATTTTTAAAATACTCATCGAGATGAATTAAACATCTTATATGCTAATATTTATTTTTATTTATTAGTTGAAAAGTATGGTCAAAATAATATACTGTGGTTGACATACATCTAAATGCAAACATATAGTATAGTGAAAATACATCATATGAACACTCCGAACCAAGAGTATGCCCAACGGTGGATTTTGTAAAATTCGTATTCGTTATAATGTTATTTATGACTGGTCTATCATAGACTACTTAATGAAGTGGTTCATATTAGAATTTACCTACTTTTATATGTTCCAAACCATATAAAGAAAAAAGTGCAAGGGGAGGTTTAAAATAACCAATCATAGAAACTCAAGCTAAAGAATTTACACTCATGCCTCTATCTTTTTTAACCTGTTGCAATATACCCCTACGCTGCTGCAGCAAAAGCAAACCAATCGGCTTTCTTTCCTATGATTATACTCAAATAGTTAATGTCAGAGACTTATATACATAGGATAAATATGAAAAGGTCATAATTGAATACCACAATATTTTTTTAACATAAAAGTCTTTTAAAATCCTTTAAATAACATATTTTCACATTTGGTTTAGGACACAAGCATGATTCACAAAAATGAAACTTTGATCATTTTATTCTAAAACCTGATCTTTGAGTAGTAAATTATTTATTTTTGGAATTTTGAATAATTTTTAATGATATGGAATGACATTTTTTTTATTGGCATTATTATTCATATTTTATGTGATAATTTTTATTTTGTCAAAAAAAATATTTATTTTTAGTCACATATTTTACCCGTGCTTGGCACGGATTCGGATACTAGTTATCAAAATAGAAGAAAGAAATCATGCAAAGAAGAAAAAGCAGAGAAGAAAAATGCAAAGAAGAAAGGGGCAAAAATTAGGGTTCCTGAATCAAAGTTGTGATTGAAGGACAAATCACACAAAGAAGAAAGAAGATGTCGAGTAGCAAATGTGGTAGCGGTTCGTCTTCTTCGGGTGGTGCCAAATACCCATGGTGATGACCAAAGCCAAAACGAGCGAGAATTAAGGAAGGCTATTCTGAAACGAGTGACATGTGAGTTGTTTATATGGGACGATGAGTTTGTACCAGATGCTAACTCAATGGAAACATCAATGGAAGAAAGGAAGAATGTTGCAGTTGGACGTGCTACTGCTGCAAGACTGTAGCAAAGATCGTGAATGATATTGAATTGAATAACTCACGAAAAAGAACTCTGCGATTTAAAGAAGATGAACATAAACTCTTTCTTATCCTAACTTTCAATTTCAGTTAACCCCTTACTGTCAAAATAAAATTAACCCCTCTGCGGTTTGAAGAAGATGAACATAGACTCCATGTTTTTCTTCTTTGCATGATTTCTTTCTTCTATTTTGATATTTTATTTTGTTTTTTTTTTTTAAATCTATTATATTAACTTTTATTTTGGTAAGTAAATTAACTTTCTATTTCTATTTTTTAATTTTCTAAATCTGACATGTTATTTTTCATTTTTTTATTTTTAAATGAAAATGACATGTTAATTCCACGTCATCAAACATTTTAGTCAGCATCTGCCAAATCATCAGCTATTTGACATGTCAGCCAGAAATTAACCTCAAGGACCTTTCTAAAAGTTGTGGTATTTTGTAGGGATTAAAATCAAACTTTTTTTTTTAAAGTTATGATATTATTCTTGTTATGTTATCTTGTACAAACTTTGAAGTTAAGTATTTTAAGAGACAAGTGAATTTGGTTGCTCATACGCTGGCTAGGGCGGCCAATTCTTGGTCTAGTTTCAATAGATTTGAGATTACTCCTTCATGTATTGAATTTTGGTGATTAATGAAATGCATTAAGTTTGTTTCATTCAAAAAAAAAATCAAACTTTTTTTTCAAGAGCTAAAATCAAAACAAGCCGTAATTGCAGTGACTGTTTTCATATTTAAGCCTTTTTTTTTTGTCTAAATTACACTTCTGAGTAAGAGACTCGGCGGCAGCAACCAAAATAAAAAAAAAACCCAAGTCACACATAGGATAAATATAAGGACAAAACTTATATGTATTGTTTTGGGTGTAGTTGTTTCCGTTCCCCTCACAAAAAGGTGGTTTTTTGTGTTTTTAAATAAAAATAACCACCTCCATGTATCTAGTACAGTAAGAACTGTGTATAAGACACTGTACATAAGTTTAGTCCTAAATATAAAATCTACTTGAAGTCTATAAAAATTGACACCTCTCCTCTCACTCTAAAAACTGATTTCATAAGAATGAGTTATGCCCAATATAAAAATCTAAGATGATATCAAAGCCTTTTCAAGATTCGTTTAGCCAGCTCCTATAAGATTTTCGATATCAAATCACCTAATATTTATATCCACACATCAAACCCAATTGTGTTAGACGTGAGGGTAAGTGTAAGACTATCACATTGAATTGATGATCCAAAGATATGTTTATAAGTGAAACAATCGTAACCTTAACAAGCTACTTTTATATAGTTGATTTAGGCACAACCTAAATTATAAGATAGTATCGAAGTCTATCCACTCATACCACTCACAAGTCACATTTTATATTCACATGTACACCAAGTTCAGTTACTATTGGACGCAAGAGGTTGAATTAGAAAAAGAAAATTCAAGTCCCGCATAAGATAAAGATAAAAATGTACCTAAAATTTATAAAGAGTGATATTTCCTCACCTCACAAACCAATTTTGTAAAGATGAATTAAACTTAAACCTAATATAATGATTTTTTTAAAAAAACAAACTAAATGATTTCTTCTTTATCACAGGTCACACTTTGCATATATCTCCTTGTGTGTTTAATATATTATTTATCATATATAGATTTTTTTTTGTTGATAAATCATATATAGATTTATTGTATTAGATTAGATGGATGCATTGTTTGACAATGACGCAATCAAATGTCTATTGACCCAACAATATTCCTCTCTTAGATGCTTTCTAACCATTTCCTCTGTCGTATTCACTTCTTTAATTTCCCTCAAACTTCATAAGTCTAAATTAATTGTGATATGAATTCTAGACTTTTTCTTTTGACATTATGGATTCCAGACTTGAGCTGCACACAGCTGCACACTATTTCTACTCAAAAGTTTTATTCAATTACCATTATCTAACAAATATACAATAAATATAAATTTTTTATTTTTTTAAATATTTTTTATATGTTTCGGATTCCGTGTTGTGAGTAGAAAGAGTATCGAATACGAATTTTATAAAATTTACCGTTAGATTGAAAGTTTATATCATATAGATCATCCATAAAAAAATTTAGAATAATTGAAAATCATTTGTATGTTGTTGACAACCATCAAAATTTACGGTTAAATTATTATTCCAAAATTTGATGTTCATATATCATTACTACTACCTCCTCTTAGAAAGAGTAATGAATGTGCCGATTGGCTTGCGAAGACAGAAGCCTCCTGCAATGATACTTTGAAGATTTGGAATAGTTGTCCTCCTCAACTCAATCTCGTGTTGATGACTGATGTTGTGGGTGTTGCTCGTCCAAGAGCTTAGTTTCTTTTCTCTTTTTGTTCTTGTACTAGTTTTTAGACCCGTGCTCTCGCACCGATGTATTTTTTATTTTTTTTTTTAAAAAATTATAAGGATTTTTTTATTTTTATTTAAAGTAAACAAATAAAATAAGAGAAACTTATAGAACTGAGTAACATTGATGAACCTTACATCTACATTTATGCGGGACAGAGCTTTAAGCAAGTAAGATAATCCGCCGATCCAAAATACTGAAAATGATTTTTTTTTTCTTTTCATATTGACAACCCTATTCCAACAGAAAGGCAAACGTTTTTTTTTTAAGGAAACGGAAAGCCAGACAATATATATAGCAAAAAAATGTAAATCAATGATACCATAACGAAAGTTTAAATATAATAAAGAGTTAAATCTATACCTATATATAAAGAGGATACAAAATTTTTTTGTGTGAATTTTTAATAATACCAACAATACCCTTGACTTTTTTTTAGCAACAAAAATATTTTATTAACAAACTCACCATAACATAAGACATGTTTTTTTTTTACATAAATTTACATAATAGATACAAATAAGTGCGGAACGCGCCCTGTCTGGTCGCTAGTAGAAATATAAAATAAATTTCCTTTATTCAGATTTTTTGCATGGTTTAACTTCATTATATTTGAATTATTTATAAATGAAATTGATTGGAAAAATAATACTTATTATAAAATAAAATAGCTGATCATCTAAAAAAAAGTGAATATTTGGCCATCTCCGATGAAGAATAGTGTTTTTTAATTTATTTTTTTTGGTTTACAACGTAGTAGAGGATCGAACCCATTACCTCATGCATACTACCCAAATCTCACACCACTAAATTCTGCCCGCAGTTAAAAAAAACTCGTACACATCCCAATACCCGCATGGATAACATTTTTTGCACTCGTGCCCATACTGTATGGGTACCAAAGTACCGAGTTAAAGCATGCACAAGATAATCAAACACCATATAAAGTCTACGTAATTAATGTATTAATTAAATTAAAAAACCACTTATGCCAAATTAGGTGACGTGGCATAGCTTAAACAAAGCTACAGTATGCATTTCTAAGTTTCCTTTTTGTGAAGTGTATAGATTGTTTGTTTTATTTTCCATCTCATAAAAAAAAAAAAAAACCTCCTCTCTTTTCTTTTTGACTGTTCACATATGTTCTGATAAAAACTCAAAGGGGTTGTATTATTGATTATTGAATGTGATTACACTTGATCCAATCCCAACAACCCTGGGAGTTTTATAAGTCAGAAGTTCTCTCTCTCCTTTCAAATGAAAGTATGAAGCTATTTATAAACCACTTAGTCTTCTTCTCCAAGCTAAAATTCCTATAAATCCGGTCCTTAACGTCTTCTTCGGCGGTACAACGTGAAAGTAGGAATGATAACCTTGTTCTCCAAGCTATGGCGGTTATGGGAAGTTGATTTCTTTCTTCTCAAGTCAACAGTTAACATAGGGAAGAAGGAGATATTTATGCGAGACGGGATTACCCTTTTGGGCGTTGCCACGCTGTTGTTAGCCACGCCTTGGCCACTTATCGCCTAATGGATATTTAGGGTTTGCTTGATTTGGGCCAGTCCTCCTTCTGATATTAATTGGGCTTACTGGATATGTCCTTAAGCCCATTGCCCAGTCCACAGCCCCCCAAGCACGAAGTCCAAAGGAGTGAAGTGCTTGAATGTAATTCGAATTTTCCCTCTCAATGTTGTGGCGCGAAATAAATTTTGTCACGTCTTCTCCCACTTTCTGGCGCACGTTCTTATGTTCATACGCCATATCTATCAACCGTTTCCCCACTTACTGCTACCACGATGAGATTTTTTACCTATAAATGAAGCGTCCGATGACATGATCGATTTATCCTTTCTCACTTGCTCAATTTTTGAAGACCTCTGTTCAAAATCATGTCTCCCAAAAATCCTTCCTTTGAATGTGGTCAATCTCCCGCTTCTCCCGTCATCAAGCGGCTCCGGCGTATGCTGACCATAAGTACGGAGGAGCTAATGGATGATTTTGGTGAATTTTCGGAATTCGTCAAAGAGCTTAATGACTATTGCTGGAGATTAACTAAGGAGGAGAAACGCTTTCTTGATAGTGTATTGCGTCTGGAGAAGGAGTTAAAGGATAGTGCTTCTTTTGTGATTGCCGTGGAGAACGTCAAGGAGTGCCATTCCGAAGTTACCGAAGCTGTCGATAGCCAGATAGAGATCACGAAGGAAACCATGGGCGTGCAGGAGGAGATTCTGGGAATATGCTTCAATGAGGAACGAAGGGTAGACGAACGTTTGGCGATGTTGAACAAAGAAATGAAGCCGCTTTTGAAGAGAAAGAGGGCTCTTCAAGGCGAGATTAGGGATGATGTTACTAAGCTGATTTCAAGGCGTCATTCTCTGGTGGATCTTTTGGACAAACAGGGCGAGCTGAAAGAAGATCTGAAGCCTATTGAAGAAAACATGGTGAAGGCGAAGAGGGTGAAACGGGCATTGGAGGAAATGCACCGTATCGCCGTCGCCGATGCTGGTGAATTGGGGAGTTCTACCATACCATGAAGTCTTTGCTTGCTCGCCTTTCCGTTTACGCCTTTCATTCTTATGTTTGTAATTTGCTTCTGTATTTTGGGACTTTTGTTGTTTTCATTTCGTATCTTTGCTTCCGTTGTATTCCCTTTGCGAAAATTTGAACTTTAAGCATTTTCTTTTCCTTATGTGCTGTTCTTTAATTTCTTTTTAGTGTCGCCTCCTTTTGCAGTCTTCAATAACTTAAATGGGTCAAACTTTGACTCCTTGGAAATATGAGGATGACACTTTTCGAGATAGTCAAAACACAGTGGTTGTGACCGTCCAAGCATTAACTACGACCGTTAATAACGATGCTAAGGTTAAAAATCGGCTATAAATATCACCTGCTAAAACTCATATTTTCATCAACTTGATTTGAATCCTCACGATGGAAAAGAAAAGTGCCAAAACACCCACTGCTGAGAAGTCTCATCCTCAGCGAAGGAAGAAAAGGGTGGAGGTATCCACCTCTAATTCCACTCGTTCCCGAAGGTCTAAAGAGGTCAAAGAAGTGGAAGTTATTATTCTTTCTTCTGATACCTCTGATTCTGATAGCACAGACGAGGATTATTCTTCGTTCCTGGAGACCTATGTTCCTCCTGAGCTTTCTTCTCGTGCTTCTTTATCGAGTGAAGAAGATGGATCCCGGATTACCGTGGAATCCAAGATGACCTTTCCTGAGCCTGCGCAGAAGGATTCAGAGTCTGATTGATAGGATTTAGGACTAGTCTTTTCTTTGCAACTTTTGTTTTCCATCGTTGTACTTTTATTTTTCGTCATTAATAAAGACTCTTTTTCCTGTCTGAAACAGAATGTATTGTTTTAGCTTAACTATACATTTGGTCCCTTACGTTTATTTTAGGTTTCAATTTGGTCCCTTACGTTTAAAAAGTATTAATTTGGTCCCTTACGTTTATTTTAGGTTTCAAGTTAGTCCTTTCCGTCAATTTTGTCACATGTGGCAGTCAATTTGCATATGTGGACTGACACGTGGCACTTGGACACGCTGACACGTGTACTGTTCAAACGGTGTTAGTGAAAAAACTAACAGAAAGGACTAACTTGAAACCTAAAATAAACGTAAGGGACCAAATTGATACTTTTTAAACGTAAGGGACCAAATTGAAACCTAAAATAAACGTAAGGGACCAAATGTATAGTTAAGCCTATTGTTTTTATGTTTCGTTTTTGTCTTGGCCTTGAATTCTTTCCTTTTGGGCGCTGCCCTTGTTCTCTTTGTTACGCCTTAAAAGGCGAGATTCTTATCCTTGGCGTGGTCATTCCTGAGGCGCTGTGCGTCTTGCGGTAGAACTTAGGCGAGTCTAACTTCGCCCCTAGGCGTTGTTATTAACTATCTGACGATAAATCTTCTAAAATTTACTCTCGAGATACGCACTTTTGACACGTATATGATCTGACGATGCGTGTGATGTTACCTGTTCCAACTTTAAAACTTTGATTCAGACGAAAGGGTTTTAAAACTTTATAAGTATGACTTCCATTCATTCATTTTACTTTACTTCTTCTAACGGATCTTCATCCTCAGTCGCGCTCTCTTCTCCATATTTCCGACGAATCTTCTCAACGGTTTTCGTTTAGGACGACTCCAATCCCTTGCTCGAAGTTTTCATCAGTTTCTTAAGGTATTTCATTTCATACCTTTCCTCTTCTCGCTAATTAGGTCTGTCCTGAGTAGGAACCCTAATAATTTTTTCTGATTAGATTTAGAAAAAATGGTTATTTTGAGGGAGTTAGATGGTAATGAGGGGAGAGTTCCTGTTTCTTCTCCTGATTATCTCGAGTGGGCGCGACAAGTTCGCGCCCACTATACTAGGGCTAACGGCGTTCTTAATAGCCGAGGATTCTACTCGGAATTGTGGGGTTTTGATGTTGGGAGTAGTAGTAGTAGTAGTGATAATGATAGCAGTAGTGATAGCGGTAATGACAGTGATTGCGTCATAATCTCCCCTTCCTCTTTCACAGGAAAGCGGAAGAACCCTTGTCGAGACCTGGTCGTTGCTGGTTATACTCCCGTCACCATGGAAGTCTCTTCAAAGTATACCAGTACGGAAATGGTGAGAAGCTTTAGGAAAGCCGTCAAGCTCTCTAACCCCTCTCATGAAGATTCTATTATAACCGAGCCTGTCAGAGAGGACGAGTTCGTATTTGCCAAAAATGACACCCCGCCAGATTATTTCTACCTCTATACCAACGTGATCCAACCCCTCAACATCTGGTTGCCTTTTACTTCCTTTGAGGCAGAGATGTTGAAAGTTCTTAATGTCGCCCCCACCCAACTCCATCCTAACAGTTGGGCCTTCATCAAAGCCTTTGAGGTAATGTGTTTAGGTTTTGACCTAAAACCCTCAATTGGCGTTTTCTTCTCCTTCTACCAAATAAAAAACTTAAAACCTCGATCTCTGGTTTCCCTTAGCAGTCAACCTAACCGTCGTCTCCTAAGTCTATATGCCTCCAATTTCAAAAACTTTAAGGATTCTTTCTTTCGGGTTCGCTGTGGCGATCAACTCCCGGATTTGATGTATGACGAGGTAGATGATCCTCTGTTTCCCTTCTACTGGACTGATAACCCTAGACTTATCAAGGGAACCATCTTTGAGGCCTTGAGTGATTTTGAGCAAGACACAGTCAATTTTCTTGATTCCTATGCCCTCATGGATTCTGGTGAAATTCTTAAGTATGAGGGTAATGGTGAAGCCTTGGAGGAGTACTTACGTAAGTAATAAGTTTGCACCCCTTTTTTTTTTGTTGTCTTCTTTTTTTTTTTTTTTTTTTGTTTCATATTGATTTCGCCTCGCTGCTGATTTGTACTTTTGTCATCTTCGTTTTTTTTTTTTGCAGAGAGAATGAGGACTATTTCCAATGAGGAGAGGTTAGCCTTCTTGGCTAAAGCTCGCCAGCAAAAGGCCAAAACCGACGTTGCTGTTGCCGACCCTTTGAAACAGCTGCAAGTGGAGGAAGCTGTTTCGAAAGAGGGGCGGAGCAAGAAAAAACATGATGGGCGAATCCGCGTTGCCATCCCAGGGAAAGAGAATCCTGCTGCTGGGGTATCGGAGAACGTGGTCACCGCCCCACCTCCTGCCAAAAAGCAAAAGGTCAAGGATACTTCTCAAACTGCCAGTGGTGTCGCCAAAGATAAGGGCGTGGCTTCTAGCTCTTCTCAGCTTCCCAGTGATGACGCCGCTGCTGCTGCTTCCCTCTCCTGGAGCTCCTTTGATCCCTTGGAATTTATCGAGAGAGGAGTGACCATGGTAGGTGACATGACTCGCTTCACCAACACTTCGACAGAGGATTTGAGGAAGAAAGCTCTGGAGTACGAAGTCAAGGGTACTCTTCTCAACTATTTGCTGACAAATCGCCAGGAGCAGGAAGTTCTAGAAGCAAGGCGAAAGGTGAAGACGGTTGATGATAATCTTGCTGATATTGAGAAGAGATATTCTGAGACCAAGACGAAGTTGGAGGAGGATATTCAAAAGCTGAAGAAAGATCAAGAGGGCGAGGAGGAGAGGCTAAAGAAGGAGTATGAAGAGAAACTGGCCAAGGTTAAGGAAAGCTATGCCGCTTCCGAGACCAAGCTCAAGGAGAATGCTGCTGCTCAGGATGAGAAGATTTCGAAGCTTTCCAAGGAGAGGGATGAGGCGGTACTCTTTGCAGGAACCTTGGGTGACGAAAAGGCTAGGTTGGAGAATGACGTCACTGAGCTTCAACTCTACGCCGCCAACCAGTATGATGAAGGTTTCTCCTTTGCTATTGAGCAAGTCAAGTTGTTTTTTCCGGATTTAGATGTTGGGCGCCTAGGCGAGGCTGATGCGATGAACCGGATTGTTGATGGGAAGCTCGTCCCTTATGTTCCTCCTGAATGAATGCTCTCCCTCCTCTGTTGTAATGAATTTGTTATGCCCTTTGTGGCTTTTGTAATTAATTTGTACTCCCTTTTGTGGCTTGAACACCTTGCCCTCCGTAGGGTCTTTATTAACTTCTTTACTTACTTGCTTTCTTGTCTTCATAATATTGCGGATACGTTTCATAGTACGTTGTGAGGTAACGCCCTCTATCGTTCTCGCCTTTGAAACTTTTAACCTTGCACCTGCGATGTCTTTGACTTTTTAAGTATAATTATGAATAACTTTATACCTGATGCCTTTTTTGGTGGTTACAATTGTTTTGGCGTTGTGATGAATCGCCTTGCTTTGGTTATGTATAAGCTTTTTCTGGCGGCGTCAATAATCTCGCCTTTCTTCGCTGTATCTTTCCCTGACACCCCCTATGGGTAACGCCAAAGCGTTTCAACTTGTCTTTTTCTGACGCCCTACTCGTAAGATTTACAGGTAGCGCCGAAGCGTTTCAACTTGTCTTTTTCTGACGCCCCCTACTCGTAAGATTTACAGGTAGCGCCAAAGCGTTTCAACTTTACACTTGGTTCAGCGCTCACATCTGAGTTGATCTTTAATTAAGATTCAGAGCTCAAGTTTGAGATAACCATTTTTTTTTTGCTGGTTCAGCGCTCACATCTGAGTTGATCTTTAATAAAGATTCAGAGCTCAAGTTTGAGATAACCATTTTTTTTTGCTGGTTCAGCGCTCACATCTGAGTTGATCTTTAATAAAGATTCAGAGCTCAAGTTTGAGATAACCATTTTTTTTTGCTGGTTCAGCGCTCACATCTGAGTTGATCTTTAATAAAGATTCAGAGCTCAAGTTTGAGATAACCATTTTTTTTTTGCTGGTTCAGAGCCCGTAACTTAATCAGGTTGACCTTTATTGGCGTAGATATTTTGTCTGTGAAAATAAACATGCATAAAAATAAAAACCCCTGAAATTTTGAAATTCAATGAGCCTCAATAAAAACTCCCGTTTGCACAGGAGAAAAGAGTGTCTCATTGTTTTTATTTATCGATGAAAATGGTTCTTGTACATCATTATTTTAAATAGTGCTGAAAAGAAATAGATTTTACTTATTCTTCCATCAATGGTGTGACGCTCTGTGGCTAACTGTAGTAGAACTTCAAGTTTGCTATATTCCACGTTCTGGGCAGAGTCTTTCCTTCCATTGTTTCTAAGCGATATGCTCCTCCTTCAAAGGCTTCTTGTACACGAAAAGGGCCTTCCCAGTTTGCAGCGAATTTTCCTCCTTTGTCCTTTCCCATGGGTCTTTTCAACACTAAATCGCCTTCTTGAAACTTTCTTTGTCTGACTCTGGTATTATAACGCCTAGCGGCTCTTTGCTTTATGGCGAATTCTCTGAAATGTGCTCTTTCCCTTTTTTCTTCAATCATGTCTAGATTCTCTTCCAGGGCTCTATTGTTTTCTTCTTGCGTTATGGTTTCTCTGCGCCAACTAGGAGGATCTATCTCTACAGGGATCATTGCGTCTGAACCATAGACCATTGTGAATGGTGTTTCTCCTGTTGATGATTGGGGGGTAGTGTGATACGACCAAGGAATAGGCGAGATGTGGGCTACCCATGCCTCGCCTTTGCTAGCTAGCCTCCTTTTCAATGCCCTTAGTATAACCTTATTCGCTGACTCCGCTTGTCCGTTGGCCTGTGGGTGCTCCACCGATATAAAGGTATTTTGGATTCCCTTGCTTCGACAGAACTCTACGACCCTTTCACTGGCGAACTGGGTGCCGTTATCTGATACAATATACTTGGGCAAACCAAACCTGCAAATGATTTTCTTCCAATAAAAGATTTTAACCTGTTCCGCCGAAATACTAGACACTTCTATCCATTTTGTAAAATAATCTACGGCTACGATGATCCATCGCGCCTGTTGGTAACCAACCGGAAATGGACCAACGATATCCACGCCCCACATGAAAAAAGGCCATGGGGATAATACTGACTTCAATGGCTCTCCTGGTACGTGATGCAAATTAGCGTGTCGTTGGCATTATCGCAGTTTCTTACGTACATGGCGGTATCATCATGTATATCCAGCCAGTAAAAACCTGCTCTTAATATCTTTCCTGCTAAAGCTCTTGAACCAATATGGCTGCCGCACGAACCCTCATGCACTTCAGACATAATGTGTTTTGCTTCTTCATTGCTAACACACAGAAGGAGGGGGGATGCGAATCCTCTTTTGTATAGCTTATCTCCGACCATGGAGTACCATGCCGCCATCTTTTTTAATTTGAACGCCTTTTCCTTTTCTTTTGGGAGTTCATCCTTTTGGAGGTATCGGATTATGGGTGACCTCCAGTCTTCCTCTTCTATCACCATCATCAGATCTTCTCCGCTAATGCTGGGAGTTTTGATAGTTTCTTGGATAACGGTTCTATGACTCCCTGGTTTTTTCGTGCTTGCCAACTTTGACAATAAATCTGCTCTCATGTTCTGCTCGCGGGGAACATAAACTAATTCGAAAGAGTTAAAGCATTTAGCTAGACTTTGTACCCCCTCCACGTACTTGATTAATTGTGGCTCTTTCGTTTGAAATTTTCCCGATACTTGGTTGGTGACCAATTGGGAATCACTCATGGCTTTCAGATCCTTCACTTCCATATCTTTCGCTAACTTGATTCCTGCTATCAAAGCTTCGTATTCAGCTTGGTTGTTGCTAGCTTTAAAGGCGAAGCGTAATGATTATTCTATCATAACGCCATCTGGTCCTTCCAATACTATTCCAGCTCCACTTCCCCGTACGTTGGAGGCTCCGTCAACTGATAGGGTCCAAGGCGAAGCTTTTTCAGTTGTTGGTGGGGTAGACATTTCTAATACAAAGTCGGCCAACCTTTGGGATTTGATGGCCCCTCTAGGTGAGAAGATGATGTCAAATTCTGACAACTCAACGGACCATGCTACCATCCTTCCCGCTAAGTCTGGCTTCCCGAGGACGTTCTTAATAGGGTAATCTGTCCTAACAACTATTTTGTGGCTTTGAAAGTATTGTCTTAACTTCCTAGCCGTGACAACTACCGCGAGAGATAACCTCTCGATCCTCTGATATCTTATCTCCGCTCCTCTAAGGGTTCTACTTACAAAGTATATGGGCTTCTCTTCGCCCTCTACTTCTTGAACCAAAGCTGAACTTAAGGCTCTATCAGAAACTGCAAGATAAAGGTAAAGGGTATTGCCTGGTAATGGGCGCGCCAAGATGGGAGGAGATGCTAAGAATTCCTTTAGTTGTTTGAAGGCTTCTTCGCATTCAGGCGTCCATGAGAAGCTTTCGTTTTTCTTAAGAGATGTGAAGAAGTGAAAACCTTTCTCGCCCGCGCATTATAGGAATCTGGACAACGCCGCTATTCTGCCTGTCAACGTTTGGACCTCTTTCACGGAAGTAGGGCTTCTCATGTCTATGATGGCTTGACATTTTTCAGGGTTGGCCTCTATTCCCCTGTTGGTGAGAATGAACCCTAGGAACTTCCCTGCTTGCACTCCGAAAGAACATTTTGCTGGGTTTAACCTCATGTTGTATTTCCTTACCGATCCCAGGATGTCCAAAAGATCTTCGTCGTGCTGGTTTTCTTCGGAAGTTTTCACTACTATGTCATCAATGTACACTTCCAGGTTCTTTCCTATTTGTTCGGAGAATACCCTGTCCATCAACCTTTGATAAGTCGCCCCTGCATTCTTCAGCCCAAAGGGCATAACGTTGTAGAAATAATTGTAGGTGTTAGACATAAAGGTTGTATGGCGGGCGTCTGCGGGATTCATCTTTATTTGATTATACCCGGAGTAGGCGTCCATGAAGTTTAACATTTTGCATCCGGAAGCGCCGTCTATCAACCTGTCTATGTTGGGCAAAGGATAGGGGTCTTTGGGACATGCCTTATTTAGATCCGTAAAATCAACACACATCCTCCACTTTCCATTGGCCTTTTTCACCATGACAACATTTGCTAACCACGAAGGGTATTTGATTTCCTCAATGAATCATGCTTCTTTTAACTTCTCTACTTCTTCTGCTATCGCAGCTCGCCTTTCTTCTCCAACCTTTCTCTTTCTTTGCGAGATTGGTTTAATGCTGGGCGATATCGATAGCTTGTGGGTGATCACCCCTTCATCTATCCCTGGCATGTCTGAAGGCTTCCACGCAAATAGATCAGCGTTATCCTTCAGGATTTTGATGATTTTTCCTCTCTCTTGGTGAGATAACGCTGTCCCTAAACTGGTTGTCTGGTGTGGGTGTTCGCCAATTTGGACTTGCTCCAGGTCCTCTATAGGACTTACTCTTCTGTCTTGGAATTCTTCTCTGGGATCCATATCTGAATTTTCAATGATGTTTATGCCACCCGGAATTGTGGCTTGTCTTCCTCCGGATACTCCACTTGAATTGGAGGTTTTATGTCTTATCCTTAGACTGGACTCATAGCACTTTTTGGCGAGTATTTGATCGCCTCTAACTGTTCCTACTTCTCCATTATCTAGAGGATATTTAATCGCTAGGTATAGGGTGGACATGGCCGCACCCAAGGTGTTGAAAGCAAGTCTTCCTATGATAATGTTGTAGGAGGTGAATGGAGTTTTGACTACCAAATATCGCACTTTGATGGTTTTGGCGTTACTCCCCTCTCCAAAGGTAGTGAGTAATGAGGCGTAGCCCATTACGTCTACCTGCTCCCCGGAAAATCTGACTAAAGCTCCCGCATATGGCTGCAATTGCTCCTCCGCTAATTGCATGGCCTTGAAGGCTTCCCAGTACATAATATCCGCTGAGCTTCCTGAGTCAATCAGTACTCTCTTTACGTCGCAGTTCAGGATTTGGACTTGTATTACCAGAGGGTCATCATCATGAGGTGCCACCTCCAGTCCATCCTTTGCCGTGAATGCCAAATCCGGGACGGCGAGTGGTTGTGGCTGTCTCACGAGGTATATCTCTGAGATTGCGCGGCGCACATATCGTTGCCTCGCCGAGCTTGACTCACCTCCTCCTGAGAATCCCCCCGCTATTGTATTCACAGAGATCCTTTCTTTTGGAGGTTCTTTTCCGGACCCAGGAATATTTCGTGGTTCTTGCCTGGGGATTTTGGGCACGACGACTCGGCCTTGTGCTGCGTCTTCAATGAACTTCCGGAGGTGGCCGTTTTTGATCAACTCCTCGATCAAATCTCTTAGGCGGAAACACCTCTCCGTAGAATGACCTCTGCATCTGTGGTAGGAGCACCAAGCGTTGTCGTCGAGCCCCATGGGATTATTGTTGGTTCTTTTGGCGGGGAGGTTTGCCAAACCACTGGCGAGAATTTCGCTTAACACGTAAGCTTTTGAAGTATTTAATGGCGTAAACTCTTCATTGGCGGGATGGTTCCTGAACTCTCTCCTTGATGGTTGATGGTAGGGCTCACCATGACGCCTTTTCCATGAGTCTCCCTGATGGCTTCTAGTCTTTTGTCGTTGGTGTTCTGGCGCTTTTGTAGCACGGCCCACATATTCCTTCTCCTTGGCATCTCTTTGCCTTTTCTCGGCGTTGCTCTCTTCGCCCTTTATGTAACACTCCGCTCTCTTGTTTACCTCCTGCATTGATGAGGCTGGTTTTTGGGCTAAGGATTCGTTGAAATGCCCTGCTCTCAGTCCATTGTGGAAAGCCGCCACGAACATCTCTTGGTTTGGATTTGAAACCTTAATGGTGGCCTCGCTAAATCTGGCGAGAAAGCTGCGTAATGATTCGCTGTGGTTTTGGCGAATGGAAAAAAGGCTAGTTGACGTGACTTTCATGTGTTTTGATCCGGCGAATTGGTGGATGAACTTTTTGTGAAAATCAGCGTAACTTTCTATTGAATTCCTTGGAAGGTTCATGTACCAACGCAAGGCTACATCCTTGAAGGTACCGGCTAGTAGTTTACATTTTAGATGTTCCGGAGCGTTGATTATGGCAATTTGTGTTCCTATTGCCATCAAATGCTCCCTAGGATCGGTTTTTCCGTCAAAAGTAGGAAGGTGAGGAACCTTTATTGCTTCTAAGACTTGGGTATCCCATAAGTGCTGTGCCAAAGGCTGTACGTCCATGACGCACTCTCCTTCCTCCTCCTCTGAAATCATCTTCGCTTTTTCTTTCTCGTGTGTTCTTTCAGCCTCAATGGCCGCAATCTGAGTCTGCAAACGCCGTATTTCCACGACGGCGGCTTGCAAAGTGTTGACACTAGAATTGTCGTTATTTCCGTGTTCTCCAGCCATGTGGAGATGTTTGATTTTTGTCTAGTTTGATGTGGTAGGCTAGGATCAAATGTTTTTACCGCAGCCCCACGGTGGGCGCCAAAATGTTCTGGTAAAAACTCAAAGGGGGTTGTATTATTGATTATTGAATGTGATTACACTTGATCCAATCCCAACAACCCTGGGAGTTTTATAAGTCAGAAGTTCTCTCTCTCCTTTCAAATGAAAGTATGAAGCTATTTATAGACTACTTAGTCTTCTTCTCCAAGCTAAAATTCCTATAAATCCGGTCCTTAAGGTCTTCTTCGGCGGTACAACGTGAAAGTAGGAATGATAACCTTGTTCTCCAAGCTATGGTGGTTATGGGAAGTTGATTTCTTTCTTCTCAAGTCAACAGTTAACATAGGGAAGAAGGAGATATTTATGCGAGACGGGATTACCCTTTTGGGCGTTGCCACGCTGTTGTTAGCCACGCCTTGGCCACTTATCGCCTAATGGATATTTAGGGTTTGCTTGATTTGGGCCAGTCCTCCTTCTGATATTAATTGGGCTTACTGGATATGTCCTTAAGCCCATTGCCCAGTCCAACATATATTAAGAAAGATTTGTTTTGAGAAAAATACATAATGAAAGATATTTCTTTTTGATAATCTTTTGTTGGATAGAATTTAGACAAATATATATTATATTTAACCATTTCACACATATTTAGAACAAATTATAAATAAGGGTATTTATTTTGCCAAATTATTTTTATTAATTACTAGTGTGTGATTTTATGTTTAATATTAATTTTTACCTTCTAAAATAAAATAATAATATCAATAAAAGATATATTTATTAACTAAGCAGTTGATAGAAATATTATAATATATATATGAGTTAAAAATCAAAGTCGTTATAGGAAAATGATAAAAGGTACGAATTAGTCAAAGCAGGAAATATAAGAAGGTTTATTTTCATGAATAGATGCCCCCATGATTTCCACCAAATAACGAAACAAAAACTTCTTCACTAATTAAAAATTGACACATCATGTTTCTTGCAATTCTTGCCTTTGACTACTCGTACCATTTAGCATTTTTGGTCGTTATATACTTAGAGCATCATTATCCAAGAACTCAATATCCATTCTTTAAATGGGCCCTACTTATTATTTTATATTATTTCACATTTCCCGATTACATAAACAACTTAACTACATTTTCTAAATATCCATACAACCCACTAAAAACTCTAAAATGGGTCCCACATGACCCCACATTATATCTCATATTTATATTTTACATTAATATTTGAATTATTTATCATTTAATTAAAATAATTCAAATAATATATAAAAATACATTAAAATGAATCCAAGTAAATTAAAAATATATTAAATTATATTAAATAACAAAATACATAAAACTAATAATTTATAAGGAAAAACCTTAAAACAAATTCATAAACTTTAAAATAAATTACTAGCACAAAATACATGAAAAAGATAGATTTAAAACAATTTTCAATTATGGTTATTTTTAGGCCTAAAATGTTCCCATATATGTTCTACCAAGTCTTGTTGAAGGTGACGATGAATTTGCTTATCACGAACATGAAATCTTCTACATAAGAAATATTGAAAATCAATATTAGAAGCATCGGGTACTGCAGTTGCGTTGCCAAAATGATCATAAGAATAATCAAAATTGCCACCATATGTAGCACGTTCATCTTCAACAATCATGTTGTGCAATATGATGCATGTATCTATTATACGCTTTAGTGCATCCAAATGCCAAGATCGAGCCGGGTTGCGTATGATTGCAAATCGAGATTGAAGAACTCCAAATGCCCGTTCAATATCCTTTCTTTCACCTTCTTGATGTTGGGCAAACAATTTTCTCTTATCCCCTTGTGGCATTGGGATGCTTTTAACAAATGTGGCCCATTCCAGATAAATGCCATCTGATAGATAGTAGCCCATGTTGTATTTGGTATTAACAGTAAAATTTACCTCAAGAGCTTGCCCTTGGAGAACATCATTGAAGACATGAGATTGGTTTAGCACATTGATGTCATTGGATGAACCCGCTACTCCAAAAAATGCGTGCCAAATCCATAAATCTTGCGAAGCCACTGCTTCGAGCATAATAGTGGGTTTACCATGATCACCTCGAACATATTGTCCTTTCAAAGCAACGGGACAATTTTTCCATTCCCAATGCATACAGTCAATGCTCCCTAACATACTGGGAAAGTCGCGTGCCTCTCCCATCTGTAGAAGGCGTTCAACGTCTTCAGTAGTTGGCCTTCGCAGGTATTGTGCCCCAAATATGCTAATCACACCCCTTGTAAACTTATCAACACATTTTAGTGTTGTTGTTTCACCAATTCTTAAATAGTCATCCACACTATCAGCAGATCCTCCATAAGCCAACATACGAATAACAACAGTGCATTTTTGCAGCGGTGAAAGACTTGATCTACCTATTGCGTCAACCGTCATCCGAAAATACTCATCATGTTGACTGAGAGCTTCAACAATACGAAGGAACACATGTTTATGCATTCGATACCTTCGACGGAACTGCTCATCTGTGTATACCGGAGCTTCTGAAAAGTAATCATTGAATAATCGATTATGTTCCTCTTCACGATTCCTCTCTATATTCCTTCTTTGACGCCTCGGCCTGCTAGAGCTCACAACTCCTTCTTGCGCTTGAATTTCAAAGTAAAGTCTCACAAGTTCTTCATCGATGTCATCATTCATATAATCCATGAACATTTTTGCAATGTGGGAAGGATCGGAAGGATCCATGTGAAGAGAAATTTAATATTGAAGAGAAGTTTTGTGTAGAAGAATTTTTTTTAAAAAAAGTTAAAATTTAGGATAGATGTGAATGAAAAATTATGATAAAATTTGGTCTCTTTATACTAAAAAGGCTTAAATGCAGTTTTGCCCCTTCTGTTTTGATTAAATCGGAATTTTACCCCCTCTATTTTAAAACGCGGACTTTTACCCCCCTGTTTTATAATTTTTTGGATTTTGCCCCCCCTAATATTCTGCTTTCGAGTCACAACTTCAAAGCTTCGCACACAACTCAATTTGGATCAGTAATTCACCAAACGGATATCGAAATGACCGTAATCGAGTTATCTTTCCACAGAATCAAACCCCACTAAATTTGGAGTTACAAAGAGAGATTAATTACTGTTTTAGTGAAGGTATGTCCCCCAAAAATTCTGCACAAAATCTGCTTTCGAGTCACAACTTCAAAACTTCGCACAGAATTCCATTTGGATCCATAATTCATCAAACGGATATCGAAATGACTGTAATCGAGTTATCTTTCCACAGAATCAAACTCCACTAAATTTGGAGTTACAGAGAGAGATTAATTATCATTTTAGTGAAGGTTTGTCCAAATCAATTATTGTATGGAACTACTACTGGTATTTTTGTCATGTCTCTCACCCTGTAGCTCATTTTTCAATAGTATTTACATGTCCGGAAAACTAACGAAATTACCCTTGTTGTCATTTAAATTTCTTCAAATTTGGAGTTACGATGTGTTTGGTAGACAATGTTGAATTTGAAAGTCATAAGTAGATTTCTGCAAAATAAATAATTGGACAGACCTTCACTAAAACTGTAATTAATCTCTCTTTGTAACTCCAAATTTAGTGGGGTTTGATTCTGTGGAAAGATAACTCGATTATGGTCATTTCGGTATCCGTTTGGTGAATTATTGATCCAAATTGAGTTGTGTGCGAAACTTTGAAGTTGTGACTCGAAAGCAGATTTTTTGCAGAATTTTGGGGGACATACATTCACTAAAACGGTAATTAATCTCTCTTTGTAACTCCAAATTTAGTGGGGTTTGATTCTGTGGAAAGATAACACGATTACGGTCATTTCGATATCCGTTTGGTGAATTACTGATCCAAATTGAGTTGTGTGCGAAGCTTTGAAGTTGTGACTCGAAAGCAGAATATTAGGGGGGACAAAATCCAAAAAATTATAAAACAGGGGGGTAAAAGTCCGCATTTTAAAATAGAGGGGGTAAAATTCCGATTTAATCAAAACAGAAGGGGCAAAACTGCATTTAAACCTACTAAAAAAATAAAATATGACCGTTGCAATTTAACGTAAAAAAGGAGTTGTTAAATGCATTTTCAATGCACATGACCGTTGTGATAATACAATGCATTTTTAATGATTAAAAAAAAGAAAAACTATGGCTAAAAGAAAGTAGAAGCGTTACTACTAGTATGAACGTGTCTGCAACAAGGAATGTAATTGAAGGCTAAATATCCAAAGCACTCTGACATGTGCCTCTTGGCAAATGTGTTGACACGGTCTCAAATGCTCTTATATAGTATGTTCCTAAATCATGCGGAAGTTTATTGTGTAGGTGTATGGCCATGATTTATTAAAGAAGAATTTTTTGGTACACATTTTTTTTATGCATCTACTCCCTCTATCCTTAATTATAAACAAAAATCAATTTTTTTAGATTCATTGAATAACTAATGTATCTGACCTATATTATAGACCAGATACATCCGATTTGAATGAATCTAAAAAATAGAGTTTTACTTATAAATAAGGATAGAGGGAGTATCCTTTATAACGACTAAACTATATCACTGAAATTGTTAAATCGAATGTTATAATCAAAGTTCAAACTTCAATTCTTTCATTATATAAAAAAATAATATAAAATTTTGGACGAGTCTTGATCCTCCCAAACCTAAAGGGCAGGGACGGAGATAGAAGGGGGACCAACAGAGGTCACGGTCCCCCTAAATATTTTTGAATATTTTTTTATACTACCATGGTATTATATTATTGGCTTAATTTCAATTTTGATTCTCCTATTTTATTAAACTTATAAAAATGGTCCCTTTTTTTATTCAAATTTTTGGCTCTGTTTTTATACTTGGTGTATATTTGATCCCAACATATGTTTTTCCAATTAAAAATAGTATTTTTGTACAAAAAAGGTGATTTATTGGCCCAATAATGAATTCAATAAAAAAAAAAACTTTTTTGAGATTAGAACTCACCTTTTTTGATGTAAAAAGTCGCAATTTTTATGACAAAGTGCATATATTAAGACCAGAATTACAATACATATAAAAATAAAGGCCAAAAAGTTCGACTTAAAAAAATGTCTATAAAATGCGATTCACAATATTAGCTTTAAATTTATCTTATATATATATATATATATATATATATATATATATATTATATTTCTTCAATCCAACCGTTGAATTCAAAGATCTCATTGAGTAGATCAACTTTACAATTTTTTTATAAAAATTCAAAACTGTTTAATACTTTTTCTGATAACTTCAATTGAACTTACGACAAACTTTTAAAAAAATCGTTGAATTTCAATAGTCTGAATACATAACTACATTTTTTGAATTTTTATAAAAATTTGTGGAGTTGATCTACTCAATGAGATCTTTGAATTCAACAGTTGGATTGAAGAAAAATAATGCCGATATCGAGTTATTAAGCACAGTTAGTCAATGAAGACTTACTCATAAAATCAATTAATCGAGTTATATTGTGCTTTCAAAATTTTGTTTTTTCTTTATTAACTTATATTTTTAAACTCGGCTCACCTTAAGCTAAATTTCTGGCTCCGTCTCTACTAAAGGGGATCTGCATGTTGTAGTAGTTCCATATACACCTTTCAAACTCTCCATGGTGGCTGGCGGGGTACTCTTAAATGAGATTGGGAGTTGATATTTTTGATTACCCATGTGGCAGTATGTATGGGCTATGTAGCATCCTATGCTGTGGCTGAGCACCGCCAGTGCAACCTTACCTGTCCACCTTTGCCCGACATGGTTTAGTGCAACACGTGATTGCCACGCTATGTGTTTGGGACCAACCAGGTGGCCTAAAAAGAGTTGCTGACTTGGACAAATAAAGATATATATAACGAACAAAAAGCACAAAAGGAAATTAAGAAGGAATATAAGTTTATCTCTTCATTAGTCTTTATTTATCTACACTTCATTCTTTATCCAAATTCCTTGAAGTTTGGGAGGAATAAATTAGGATCTAAAATTCAAAATATATACTCTATCTCAATTAGAAGTAGTTTTCATATAATAAGATATTCAATAAGTTTAAAATAAGACGAATTATTTGATACACATTTTATTTGAATAAGTATCAATATATTTGTTGAGATAGATAATTCTAATGAGATTATGATTAATATTTAAAATTTTCTATATTAAATATTATTTATAAACCTATCAAAATTATCCATCTCAAATGTAACAAAAAAAAAAAATTATCCACTTCAACGATTACTAACATATATTTAATTAAGATAAGATATATATCGGAATATTCACTTTAAAATCGTAGTACTTTTATAATTTCTTTATCCAAAATTTGATCTTTGTTAGTATTTTGATTAGTCTATAAAATTAAAATATATCTTTCAAAGGAATAAAAGCAAATAATAGATATATTTACATGACAAAAACAGAAGTACAATTGATACTATAATTAAAATTTATGTCATGTATATATCATTCAATTGATATATGCAAAAACGCCGCCATATAATAACATAGGCTTGAATCTAGAATTTCACACTACTATATATCCTAAAATTTAGGAGATTAAAATCACACAATTGAAACTAAAAAAGTTAAAATCACACAATTGTAAAATTTGAAGGAATAAAATTATATTTAAGCCAAAGAAAAAATATGAAAAGGTCGGCGGCTAAACAACTTATTATCCATTTACTTTTTATTTATCAGTCAATTAAACAGTAAGTTATAACCTTGTTTTGGATAATCAACAAAATATACGTAGACATTTATATAGATATGGATGGATGATGTAGCTACTGTTCTGGAATATATTAATCTGACTCTTCTCTTTATTAATATGTTGATTTGATTTTCTTTATATTTCTTTGCCGTTTGGAAACACAAAATCTTTTAAAGCACTCTAAAATATCTAAATAAAAAATGTTTATGTTATGTTATGTTACTTTATAATTTGCGCCGGTTGCTTTTGCATTGGATTGCTGCAATGGATGTGGATATGGTATGTGAAAAAGAAACCAAAATAAAAGCCGCAGTAATTGAACGAAACCTTAGCTTGCAAAAGGTAAATTAAGCTGATTAAATTAAATTATAAATTCCACAAGGTATACAGTGTTTCTTTTTAATATAAATAAAAAGGTTTTGTACCTGTATCCAAAAAAAAAAAGTTTTGTTCCAACAGAAAGTTATAAAATATAGGCAATTAGAAGAATGGATTGTTAGGGTCAGAAAAAGAGAATGATTCCACAGGTATACGGTGTTTCTTTTTACTTTGTATTGGAGTATTTTTATAAAAAATTAATAAAAAGTAATGAAAATTATTTTGAACTAGCTTATTTATTACGGTATAAATTTAAAAAAGTAATTTTTAACATTCAATAATTAGATATTTACGTTAGAGATTTTGATTTAATAAAGACAAAATTACACCGCAAGTCTTTTATTTATTTTTTTTAACACTTTGATATTTTTTTTTGTTGTAACAATTTGGTCTTTATTTTTTTTAACACTTTGGTTATTTATTTCTGATGTTTACTCTCATTATCTTAATTTTTTTTTTATAATTAAAAACAACTTTTTGTATTATTTTGTATTTATAAGCTAGTTCGAACTTTCATTTTATTAAATACTTCAAATGTCATCGATTAGTTTATTAGTACATTATCAGCTAATGTATTGTTACGTTATCGACTATTTTATCAAATATAGCCATAGTGTATCTCTTGTTGAATACTTCAAATATCTCTTGTTGAATATGAGGATCGGGAAAATTGAGATTCTACTCTTCGATTAGTTCAAATTGGTTATGAATCAAAGCCATTCGATTTAGAATGGTAGCTTCGTCATTTTATCCTATGGACGACTGATGTCTGTTGTTTGGAACAAATTTCGATTATAGTACGTGTAGTTGTGGTGATGTTTGTTTGTAACAAAACACTATCAACATTCTTTTTTAGGGTTGGTGTGGTTTGCTTGGTTCTGGTCATCTCAAGTCATGAGTGTTTGATATGTTGGGAAGTTTCTTACAAACATCGTCAATGACTCAAAGTTCATCTGAGTTGGCACTAAAGTACAAACAACTTATGGAGAATTGAAGGGGTACATATGCAAAACTTCAACGCTCAAGTTAATGTGTGATTGAAAAAGTATAATGAGATTATTAGAAAGAACCTATGTACATTTTACTCGGATCATATTAGGGCTGCTCATGAAAATTCCATTGTGACCATTGTGGGAATCATTGTAATATTCTCAACATGATGCTCATTGTGATTTTTGCAAAGTGTGTCATCCATTAGAGAGAAGAGTTTCAAGTCCAAACTAAAATGTGCCCATATCTAGTCCAAAACAAAATGTCATTCATTTGTTTTGATGTTTGTTTAGTATATGCACAAAAGGGGGAAAAAAAAACAGTTTGCATTAGAATCTTAATCAATGGAAATAGAGGTTAATTTGTTTTTGCATTTTTGGTCCATAATGGGTGTATCGTGTAGTTAGAAAATACAGATTCATTTCGTAATCTTTAATGATTTTGTTAACAATAAGTCTTTCCATCATAAATTCTTATTAAAAAGTTGATTTGACATGTTAAGTTTTTTTGTTTTTTTTGGTTACACTTGACATGTTAAGTTAAATGCACATATGTCTACCATCCGTTATATTCTGTGTAGGTTTCAATGACCAACCCACACAAGCACAATAGTATTTCAAAACTCTAGAGAAGATTTTGGTGATTGGATCCTCTCATTCACCCTCCTCTCTCTCTCAATCCTCTCTATCTCTCTCTTAATTTCAATCTCTCTCTTTAATAAAAAAATTTAAAATAATAATGAGAGAGAGTGAGATTAAGAGAGATAAAGAGGATTGAGAGAGATGAAAATGAGAGTAAAGGAGAGATCCAAATCCAAGATTTTGGTATCCACATAAAGACTACATTATTCACTTTAAAAAAAAATGAGAATCATTTTTGCCGACAAAAAAAAATTCAAAAGCTAAAACTGTTCATTGTGGCCAATTGATGTATCTATTCATTTTAATAAAGTTTTTTTAAATGAGAAATACAATATTATAGATACAAAAAATAAGAGAAAGTTTAGAATACAAATGAATACAAATTACCATCATAAATCTATCACCTAAAACAATCGAGGATCACTGAAACTTGGCCAATGAATACAAAAGTAAAAACACGCAAACTTGGCCAATGTAAAATAAATATAGCCCCAACACCTCAAACATATGAGGATCACTGAAAACCAATCGACACCATAAGCAAATTAAGAGTTTCAACATAAAAAAGGGTTCATCCCCACTCATAGAAGGAATAGGGGGTGCCGGTATTACATCGTTTAGAGTAAAAAAGATAATTTGCACAATAACATGTCAAATTAGTAATCACCTAAACATATCACGAGGAGACACCTACTTAACACTCAACCACCTGAAAATTTTATATGAGACCGATAAAATTTGACTTAAAAAAAACAAATAGATGATCAGTAGAGTCTGACTCAAGACCGCATAACAAACATAGAATCACCAACATTTCCAATCACTTATTATTCAATCCGATACAATTTTTATAGATGTCGAAAATACATAAAAACTCATGAAAAAAAACTTTACTTTTGTCAATTTTGTATGTCAATTTAACATTTATTTTATCTTTTCTTTTGAGTTGCAAATATTTAATATTTCTTTCATCATAAAGATGTTGAAGAGTTTTTGTTGGGGATTGAAAAGTTATTCGCAATAAAAACAACCGCTTCAGTTTTAATACTTGCATGTGAAGTAACCATCATTAAAATAGATATATATATATCATATGGGTCATGCTAAACAGTGCCCCCGGGGCACTTGTTAAGCATACCTAAAAAGGAAATAAAAAATAAAATTTATATTGAAAAGATAACTTTTTATACTTTTGAGGCATTGAATGCACGTATTTCGAGACAAAATTTCTATTTTAACATGCTTAACTAGTGCCCCGGGGGCACTGTTTAGCATTTTCCATATCATATATTAGGTGTATATATAAAATAATAGATAAGTTTTAATAGGATATGCATAAGAGTATAAAAATCTGGTAGGAAGGAAAGAAGAATTGTTGTAATCGTGTACGTAGAGGAAATGGGCAAAATGTTCGAGTAGGATTCCACATGAAAAGTATCACATATGGAGCCAAAAACCATTATACACTTAATAGACTAATATATATGTGTGATAAGTGTTAAAAAACACTAATATATGTTATACTTGTTGCGATACCGCTGATATTTAAGTGTGAGTTAAAATAAATAAAGTAAAAATTGAACAACATATATATAAATATAAATAAGAAGATTCATAAATTTAGTATTTTAAAATTTTAAATTAAAATTGTAGTGTTTAACTCATTTATATAATTAACATTATCAAAACGCGATTGACTTGATCGAATAATATGAGAGGTTTAATGATATATTTTTTTGAATGACATATTATTAGTTGTTAGTATATTATAATCAGGGGCGTCTCCAACTTTTTGGAGACCCTGTGCATTATTAAAAATAGGTCCTAATAAAAGAAAAAATGTAAAAGAAAAAATCAAAAGAATTATCATCGATTTAAATTACAAATAACATCGATAACACTAAAAAATAATCATTTTTTCACTACTATAAAAAATGTTTGATAAATAGGACAATCGCTATTATACTATAGTTTTATCCATTTGATAAAACTATAGTATAACAATTACCGTCTAAAAAATTATTCACAATAGAAAAATATCTTTTAGGATATTTTGAACTCCCTTCGATCTTATATATAAGAAAAATTTTGTTTTTTAGGTTCATTGTAAAACGAATGTAACTAAATATAGTCTAGATACATTCATTTTACAATGAACCTAAAAAACAAAATTTTTCTTATATAGAGGACCGGAGGCAGTAACTAATAAATCTCTCGTTTTAGAATAAAGATAATCTCAAATATCGGGACAACACAATCTCTCATTTAAAAGGCTATACAATCCCTAATTTTATACCTCTCATTTATTAATACTACTACCCTATAATTTTTTTAGAGGCCCCTATTTTTTATGGGGCCTTAGGCCATAGCACATGTGGCACATGTGGTGTAGACGCCACTGATTATAATGTTATATGTTAGTTTTTTCTCCTTGTCTAAAGTTAAACCCAAGACTTACAACTCAATAACCCTTAAATCAATTAGCTTATCCAGTTGAACTACCATTCCACTCAGAGGTAATGATACATAAATCCAATACTTGACCAATTTTTGTGAAACTATAATGTCCAACTCATTTATTTGATTGCTCAATCCAATATGGGGCATCATATTCTTAAGGATCATGTTAACTAGGAGGAACATTTCTAATGTCCCTATGACATATGTTAGTCTCCTTTTTCCCTTTTTTTTTTACTCATAAATATTTTCCAATTATTAAACATTACTAATGTAGTTATTAACCCCCCTTACATATTTTTGTTTCTCTTTTTATTTATTTATTTATTTATTATTATCACACTTTTAAGATATGCCAACTTTTTTTTTTTTTGATTGAAAGATATGCCAACTTAATTGAGATATCTATTCAATTCTTAATGCCTAAATGTTCTCTTAGCTTAAAAAAATGTAATTAAAAATATAAAAAGAAATGTAACGTGGCAATTGGGGCATCATATCATAGTAGTATTAGACATTAGTAGTAAGTGACCGGCCACAAGATTTTGGAAAGGTAGGAACCGAACCACCAAAATGGCTCGCAATTGCAATGCGTTGTTGTACCTAAATAAGAAGGTTCAACTCCAACGACTCCACTACTAATTTTTTTGGATTCCAAACAAAGATAAACGACCTTCTCATTCAACTTCCTTTTTTGTCCTTTTACGTTAGGTATTTTTATGGATAAGATTCATTTGCTGCCTCCATTCTTCCACCATCTTCTTCTTCCCTACTTTTCTCATTCATATTTATTAATTCAATTCAATTCAATTTCATTTTACAAATACACACATATTTGACCATTTAGGAAAAAATAATTTCTGTTGAAAAAGATTACATTCAACTCCCATAAGTTTTATCTTCTTGAAATGGACTTGTTCATTAACAATTTTTTCCTAACAACTAGCATTTTTTACATGTAGTTTATAATATTATTTATAGATTACTTCAAGTAATTTTTAAATGTATAGATTATCAATTTTATGTCAATTTCACTTGTTTTATCTTAATTGCAAAAAGCTTAAATGCTAAAAACACTTAAAAAATTTAAATGATTATTATCTAAATTTTTTAAAGAATCAAAGTATTACAAATACGAAATTTAAAGAACTTATCAATATATTGGTCTAATTAATATTCAATGTTTATCCGCTATTTTATTTCAAGTGCTAGTTTACTAAACACTACAACTTCAATATACTATTATCTTTTAGTGTTAGAATTCTACACTTTTAAGAAAAACAAATAGAAAATTCTAAATTTGAATTGCAATCTTTATATATCGTAAAATCTTTATCAATTAAATTATGCTTCCTTACTTTTTCAATTCTAAATTTTACTTTTTAAAGAGAAAAATAATGGTAAATATTACACCTTTTTAAAATGAATGAATGAGAGTATTATGATTCAAACTCTGATCCCTGCCTATAACGTGCGATATTCCTATTAACTAAGATATGTTCACCGACGAAATTTATCTACTAGAGTCTATAAAAAACATACATTCCATATTGTGTGACTAAAATTCAAACTAAAATCCTACAATATCCAACACGCCGTAACTTTCAAATTCCTCGTTCTTTATCTTGTGTCTTTGTCTGATTCCTACCTAGTCCACACGTCTTTTTTTTCTGCCCCTTAAAAAAAGAACCCCAAATCTTCCTTCTCTCATATATCCATATCAAATTATAAATACCCTTTTTCTCTTCATTGCCCTCTTCAAACCAACACAACACAACTTCAAAGTTCAAACATACAACTCATTCTTTCATTCACTTCTAACAATAAACACTATTTATCATCTCTTTTTCAAAGATGGTTGATTTAGAATGGAAATCAAAGATGCTAAACTCAAACAACATATCACCAAAATCACCCAAACTGTCCTTACCCTTACCCACTTTACATCTTCCTCTTCCACTCTCACCAAACGACATCACAACAGCGTCGTTAAATATTTGCACCGCATACGAAAACTATCTCCGCCTCCCTAACCTAAAAACCCACTGGGCCACCAACACTTTCCCTAATTGGCCCAACGAGCCCGTCATAAAGCCCGCCTTAACCGCTCTCGAAATCACTTTCCGTTTCATCACAACCATTTTATCAGACCCAAGACCATACACCAACAAACGCGAATGGGCCCGGCGGGCCGAATCACTCACAAAAGCCCAAATCCACCTCATCGCTATTCTCTCCGAAGAAGAGGAAGAAAACCCAAACACACGTGGCAAAGCACCGGTAAATGACGTCATCAACATAAACAAAAATCAGTTTAGATGCTACAGTGAACAAAGCTTGCTACCAAAACTCGCCACGTGGCAGCAATCAAAGCAAATAGCGCAACGAATATTTTCCACCGTGGAATCTGAAATGATGACGTGTAGTTACACGTTAGGTTTAGGTGAACCGAATTTTAGCGGCAAATCGATTCTCCGTTACGACGACGTTTGTAAACCGAGTTTGATCCACTCCTTAGAAACGACGCCGTTTGATCATGTAACGAATTACGAGAATCGTAATCTACACGCGATTCACCAGATTTTCGAGTCATGGACACGCGCAGCGCGTGTATTAATGGAGCGTGTGAATGAGGATATAGATAACAGAGCATTTGAGAAAGCCGCGAGTGAGATCTACGCGGTGGAAAGAATCTGGAAACTTCTAATCGAAATTGAAGATTTACACATGATGATGGATCCAGAAGATTTTCTAAAACTAAAGAAGAAACTAGGAATGCGATCATGTAACGAAACGGTGCCGTTTTGTTTCCGATCAACGGAGTTAGTTACGATAACGAAGATGTGTAGAGATCTGAGACAAAAAGTACCGGAGATTTTGGAAGTTGAAGTGGACCCCACAGGTGGTCCCGGAGTAATGGAAGAAGCGATGAAGGTTTATTCGGAGAAGATGAATGGGTACGAGAAGGTTCATTTGTTGCAAGCGATGCAAGGGATTGAATCGGCGATGAAGAGATTTTTTTATGCGTATAAACAGGTTTTGACGGTTATGATGGGAAGTTCTGAAATGAATTTGGAATCGTTGAATCGGATTTTTCTTGAACCGACTTGGTTTCCTAGCTTGGATGCTGCTAAGACTTTTCTTGGGTATTTTTGGGAAAATTACGAAAATAGTACGATTAATTGGTAATTTTAATTTACGAGATTTTATACTATACTACTTACAAATACAGGAGATTAAAATAGAAATTATCCTTTCCTTTTTTATATGTGGGTTAAATTATGTAATAGGCTGTGGAGTGTGGAGGCATTTGACTTTTGTGAAAATCTTTCTACGTAAAATATTTATATTTTTGAGTCATTCTTACAATCTACTACTTTGTTTTTTTCCCGCTTTAAATTGATCTATCTCATTTTTATTGAAGAAGAAAAACATGATCTTTGTGATTGAGTGAGTATGAATAGGTGAGCGCGAGCTTCAACATCTTCAACATCGTCGGTTGAGATATGTGAGAGCCTGAGAGGAGGTAGTAGTATTAGTGTCGGACGCTAAAGTCAATAAGAGAGCAATTAGTGTAAGATTTTTAGGATTAGAATTGTGTATGTTAGTTAATTGTAAGAAAACGTTTATATAAACACATGAAAGGGGCTGTTGAGGACCGCTAAGAACAATGCACCATTTAGGTTTGGATTCGGTGGACGGTAGAAGCATTACTATTTATTGATTGATTGAGGCATTTTTAGTAGGAGATGATTCAAGGTTGATGGAAAGATTTCATTGATTTGGCCTTTGTACAAGGGTTTTGAGATGACCGTGGATTGGACCTTTTGCTAATCTTAAACAAAAAAAAATAGGTGTGTGAAGTAAAATTTAATTATTCGCCTAAAATGTAAAATCTTTAAGTTGTTTTGTGAAATATTTGATGTAAAACAATCGTAAAGATCATATTGTCAGTAAGGATGAAATCCGTGGTGGAGTGGAGGGTGTGGTGAGTTTAAACCAATCTAATAGCCTTTACAACATGATAATAACTACTCAAAGAGGTTATTGATATCCTTAGATTGAAGAGGATAATAGGCATATATGGCAATGGGGATTGATTTTGAAAAGGTATTTCATGTACTCCCTCCGGTTCTTAATATAAGAGACACTTTGCTTTTTAGATTCATTGCGAATTTAATGTATTTAGTCAATAATATAGACTAAATACATTAATCTAGAAAGTCAAATTTCTCTTGTATTAAGGACATGAGGGAGTATATGATAAGGTGGATGCTTGTGGAGAATATGGACACACCTACTAAGTTTAGATTATCAATACCGAGATTGTGATATCTCTATCTGAAGTTGTTAAAATCACGGTTTAACTATAACTTTGAATTCAGTAAATTCAAATGAATTTACTAAACATGATTCATTCGAATTTAATAAACTCAAAAATAAAATTGAGTTTACTTACTTGACCGGACTCGTAATAAAGTTGTAAGAGTGTACATTTAGTACTCAAGAATGAAGTCTATTATTTGGAAGTGTTATTACATGCTAAAATTAAATGCATATTTGAGTACCAAGATATCTAACTTCAAGTTGTTATATCCAAGAGGAATGGTTCAAGGTATGGGAGAAGTGATAATGAATTTAGATCAAGGATATCCTCCTGATAGTTAAACAATGGATATTCAAATAGTGATGGGTTGTTCAATTTTTTTAAATTTTTTTATAGATGATCTATACGATATAAACTTTTAATTTAACGGTGAATTTTGTAAAATTCATATTCATTATAGTGTTTTCGATGATTTGTGCACGGTGCACAACTTAAGAGACTTGTGCACCAATCACCATAAACTTTGCCGATTAATAGGTTGTGAATGAGATATGTCATGTTTCATTTTAATTTTGAAATGAGGGAGTTCACAATCACTTTATATTTTATTGAAAACACACGGTCCAAATGTAATTTTTTTTTTTTTTGACAAAAGGGTGCTTATAGCATTTCATTAATTAAAATGTGTTCAATACAACTTGGAACATCAACCAAGATCTGGAAACTAGCTGATAATGTAGCCGCCTTAGCTAGACAATGGGCAACCTCATTTGCTTGTCTCCGCACAAACTCTACACTAGAGTTGCTATAATAATTATTAAAAACCATATTACACTGATTCATAATAACACCAAATTCAGAGTAATCTTTAACTGAAGAATGGAAGCTATCAACCACTCTCTTTGAATCCAATTCAAAATCAACAGGACCTAGCTGGAGCTCATGTACCCAATTTAGCGCTGACAGAAGACCGAGTGCTTCACCAATGTGTACCTCGCATCTTGGTGTGAACCATTCTGTTTTAGCTAAAACGAAAGCACCATGTTCGTCTCTGATACAAATCCCAATACCAACTCTGTCAGAGCTCGGCGGGAAGGAAGCATCTATGTTGCATTTCACTCGGCCCGTCGTCGGTCTACGCCAAGATCTTACCACAGAGTCCTGAACAGTCGGGCCTGACTTGGAAGCGACAATACGGACTGCTTTCCAATCCTGCAACATATTAACAGCACGAGAAAAAACAAAATGTTGAGCATCAATTACATTATTCCAAAGCTGATTATTACGTTGCTTCCAAATACTCCACAAAACGCAAGCAAAAACTGCTGAATCATCTTTTGACAGCTGCTGCAGAATTTGAAAGATAATGGCCGGAGCGTCGTTATTATTAGCTAAAGCATTTGAGACAACTTGGGAGAACCCAACCATAATCCACACATTCTGACTACTTGGACATTTAAATAAAAGATGTTCACTATCCTCATTATCACCACCACACAAGGCACATAGCTGCGTACAATCAACTCCTTTATCTCGCAACCGGACACGAGTCGGAAAACACTTTCGACAAACGCGCCAAACCAGATTTTTAACTTTTGGCGGTGCTTCAATGTTCCACACCAAATTCCAACTACCATTAACACGCAAATGAGAGGTATCAAGGAGCTCACGTACACAAATTCTATAAGCACTTCTGACAGAATATTCACCTTTGCTTTCACCACGCCAAAGCCGTCTATCATCCGAAACTGATGGGTAGAGGGGGGTAGCAAGAATTCTAGCTACCGAAGTTTGATCAAACATGGATGATATACGGCGTACATTCCAAGCCCTTGAGTCATTCTCCATAAGGTCAGAGACCGTAAAACCAGAATACATTAGATTGTTATGATTAATTGGTTCAAGAGGGAGAGCATCAGCAAGCCAATTTTCATTCCAAAGTGGAATATTATTACCATCACCAATCCTCCATCTACAACCTGCTCTAATTAAGAATTTGGAGTTGCAAATACTTCTCCAAACAAAACTAGGATTGTGACCAAGACTAGAATCAAGAAAGCTACAATTTGGGAAATATTTAGCTTTGTATAACTTAGCAATCAGAATATTGGGACTAGTAAGAATACGCCAACTCTGCTTACCTATCATAGCTAGATTAAAAGCTGAGAGATCTTTAAATCCCATTCCGCCATCAACCTTATGCATAGATAATTTATCCCATGACAACCAATTAATACCTCTGTTCTGAGCTCCAGAATGACCCCACCAGAAGGAATTCATCAATTTTTCAATCTCATCACATAGTGAAGAAGGCAGGATAAATATACTCATGAAATAATTCGGTATAGCCTGAAGAACCGATTTAATGAGCACTTCACGCCCCGCTTTTGATAAACATTTACTACTCCACGAATTAATCTTCTTCCACACCCTGTCTTTTATAAAATTGAAAGTTGCTTTTTTACTTCTCCCAATCAAGGAAGGGAGCCCCAGATATTTCCCTGTACCAAGAACAGTTTGAACGCCAAGGATATTAGAGATATTGTTCTGAACTGCTGAATCTACATTGCGGCTACAGAAAATCTCAGATTTTTGAAAATTAATTGTCTGTCCAGAAGCCTGTTCATAAGTATTGAGAATATTCTTCATAGTAACTGCTTCATTAGTATTGGCTCGGAAAAATAAAAAACAGTCGTCAGCAAAAAGAAGATGAGAAACAATGGGAGCGTTTCTACAAATCTTGACACCATGCAAATCACCTCTAGCCTCAGCACTGCGGATGAGGGCTGAAAGGCCTTCTGCACATATGATGAAAAGATAAGGCGATAAAGGGTCTCCTTGCCTAAGACCACGACTTGGCTTAATAGACTCAGTCACATTACCGTTAACCAACACTGAGTAATCCACTGTCTCAACACATAACATGATCCAACTAATCCACTGATTGGAGAAACCCATCTTTAACATAGTGCCTCGGAGATAATTCCAGTCAATTCTGTCATAAGCTTTACTAATATCGAGCTTGAGGGCCACATCTCCTATCTTGCCCTTGGTCTTGGTTTTCATATGGTGAATGACTTCAAAAGCAACCATAACATTATCCAGGATAGATCTTCCTGGAACGAAGGCAGATTGGCTAATCGAAATGCATTTATCAAGAACGTTCTTCAGTCTATTAGCTAGTACTTTGGCCACTAATTTGTAAATCACATTACACAGAGAGATAGGACGCCAATCTTTCATCGAAACTTGGCTATCACCTTTGGGAATGAGTGAAATGTTGGTTGAATTCAAATTAGCTGGAAAAGTACCAGTTGTTAGCCAATTACAACACTGTTGGAAGATCTCTTGCCCACAAGTAGGCCAAAAATGCTGGAAAAAACCTGGATTGAAGCCATCTGGCCCCGGACACTTGTCTGATTTCATAGAAAAAATAGCCTCTTTGAACTCGTCAATCACAAAAGGGGATGTTAACAAATTGTTATCATCCATAGAGATAGAACAGTCAATCAAATCAATAACAGGTTCAATCACACTATTCTGCATTTGGAAAATGTCAACAAAATAGTCACGAGCAACTCCACATAATGCAATATTATCAGTGATCAAGTTATCAGAAGCATCCAATAAAGAGGTAATTTTGTTGACCTTTCGCCTAGAAGATGCTGAAGCATGATAGAATTTAGTATTTAAATCACCATCACGTAACCAGAAAGTTTTGGCACGTTGTCGCCAAAAAGTATCCTCCTGTACCAAAAGAAAAGACATACGCTTCCGAAGAGCATTAAAGAGATTGATATTATTAGAGTCAACATGAAATCTGATCCGATCAAGCTTCTTTCTACATTTATCCACATCGCGTCTGATATTATGAAAATGTGTTTTACTCCATTGAGATAAATCTTTAGCGCAACAATTCAGTTTTTGTGTGATGCCTTGGGACCCGTAAGTGCTCCATTGTTGTTTGACAAAAATACTACAATCAGGATCAACAAGCCAAGCATTTTCAAATTTGAATCTAGACTGACCACGTTGGCGTCTTGAATCAGGTTCACGAACTAACAATATAGGATAATGATCAGATGCAGGTGCAGGCAGATTTTCCACTATAGCATTTGGAAAAAGGATATGCCAATTTTCAGTCGCAAGAGCACGATCAAGTCTCTCCTCCACAGCTCTAACCGTACCCAAACTCTTGAACCATGTAAAAGGATATCCCTCCATATGAACATCAGATAACCCAGAATCTAACACAGATGAACGAAAACCATTGATTAGCGAGGAAGCTCTTTCATTCCTACCTTTCTTCTCATTAGCTGAGAGAATATCATTGAAATCGCCCACTATGCACCAAGGAAGATTGGACGCATAAGACAACTGTCTAAGAAAATTCCAAGATGTTCTTCTTTGTCCACTACCCGGGAATCCGTAATAGCATGTTAATCTCCAATTACCACTACCACCATCCACCACTTCAACATCAATATGGTTCTGAGAATAATTCAAAATAGTACAATTAAAAGAAGAATTCCAGAACAAAACTAAGCCACCTCCTCTACCTTCTCGATTAACAGTGAAGCAATAATCAAAACCCAAAACATAACGAAACTCCTCTGTTTTATTAGAATTAGATAATGTTTCACAAAGGAATAATACATCCGGTTTATAAACACGGACGAGGTATTTTAAATTAGGAACTGCAAGAGGACCACCTAAACCCCTACAGTTCCAACTAATTATATTCATTTTGGCTGGCGGTTCTGGAGACCAGAACTCGCCATTACAATTTTGTCAACAAATAAAGGATTAGTCTGCATCGGGACATCACAACCAGCAGTGTTAAAACCTTCATTATGTTCTTTAGACAGCACCACTTCAGCATTTGCCTCTTCAGCTTCCTCAGAAACATCCGTATTAGTCCTTAACCGTTTCTTAGGAATAGACCCAGTTTTGGTACCAGTGACCTTTTGTACTGTTCCAGCAGAGGGGGTAAGAGTCACAGCAGAACTTAGTGTTAACTGCGCAGCAGCAGAGCCATTAGTTAAACTTCTCACCATGAGAGCAGAATTGTTTGATGTACTACCTGTAACAGCTGGCAGAACAGTAGTGTTATTTCTGCGTTCATGGATAATTCTTTGCCCCATAGCAGAATTGACAAATGGGTTGGCCAAAGCCTCATGATTAATCACAAACGGAACCCACTGAACAGCTTCATCATATGCAGCAACCTGATTCATTGGATTAGTTGTAGCTGTTTGAAAGATAAAACCTCTACCTCGCACATCACGGATAACCTTCACCCTACCAAAACGAGCATGTTGAATTGGTTGACCCACATTGATGCCGATAGCTTCTGATCCCCCCATAGTGCTCCCATTTGGTGTACCATTAGTTGCATTGTTGCTACCACTCTGGCCACCACGAGTCTGGCCTCTGCCATTACGTAACCATTTATTAATAGATGCTTCTCCGCCAATTGAGCTATTACTAGTTTTCAGAAAATTTCCCCATTCCTTCTCTCCATCCACAAAACCAGGTTCGACCCTTTTAGGACAATAACTCTCAGTATGTCCAAGCACGCCACAGAGAAAACAAAAAACCCCAAGCCGTTCATATTTGAAATAAACATTGACAATGCCACCATCCTCCTTTTCGAAGGTTAGACTTTTCTTCAATGGTTCATCAACTTTGACAGCCACACGAACACGCATATAGAGTCTCCACGCACCAGAATCATTATAGTCATCATACTTGATGTAACGGCCAAGATGACTACCAATCAGCAACCCAATTGACTCATTGACATAGCCAAAGGGTAAATTAAAAATTCGAACCCACATCTCCACCTCATCTAGTTTCACAGCCAATGGTTCATCACCTATTGCCAATTTTTTCAGCACCAGCATATGGTTATCAAAAGTCCAAGGACCTGCTTGAAATATTCTATCCATATCCCACCAATGAAAAAACTGGAACAAAAATCTATTTCCTGCAATAGCTGCAATCTCAACTTGCTGGCTAGGGCGCCATAGGCTGGCGAAACACTCCTGCATAGCTTTGAATCGGACAGGTTTGTCAGTCAGCATAGTTCCAATAAGACATAATTCGAGTTTTTCATCAGGAGACAACGAAGCAGAATCAGCAGGATTTCTACCACCTGATGAAGTATCATTGATGTTGAGGTTTTCCATGGTAACTAGAGAATAAATGAACAAAATTGATAGAGCAAGGAAACTGATTTTGACTAGAAGCATAGGTTGGTGAATTATGTTGGAGAGTGTCAAAGGTCTCTGAATATATAGTAGTAAGAGAATAGAACAGCATCCCTTCAAATCAGCAGATATAATCAAGTTCCAATTCAAAGACGTGGAAGCAACTGAATTGGCTATTAATTTTTTATTTCCACTATCCCTGGTAGAACTCAGAATTATCTTCTCCATAACTTTTCCACGTAAAAAGAGATTGATATCCTTCTTCACATTTAAAATACAGCCCTGTACTACACATATATGGAGACAACAAGACCTTGATCTTCTCTTGATCAAGTTTGATTCTTGACTTAAAATGGAAACAAAAGAATCTCCAATCCCTTCACTTAACACACGGATTAAAGAATCAATCTGTACCCATAAAACCAAGAATATCCCTTTTAATTGACTATGGAAATTAGTGATCTGATGACAAAGAAAATTGACCTGTAGGAATATCATTATAAAAGAAGGATACAAAGCATCAATAAAAGATATAAAATCTACCAGATTACATGGCCCAACCCAATGAAGAGCATGAGCCGAATTGGGGATTTTACAGGCATGTATCTAAGATCTTAATAACTTCTCCCAAATTCGAATAAGACAACATCAAAGGAACAATCCCAATTCTGATTACAATTTGAGAAAAATTGGGAAAACAGATCGTATCATATCTCAGATTCTAAGGAAGAGGTTTCACAGATTGGGGAAAAATAAACACCAATACCTGAGATTAGATCATAACCCAGCGATTAGAATGGAGACCCAAACAATCGAAAACAAAACTCTCACTACAATTGAGCCTGGAGAAGTCAATCTTTAGGAGAGACGGAACTAGCAGCGCACGCATGAAAGATGAAAACCCATTACCAACCACGATTTGTTTTGCAATAATCTATTTATTCTGTGTATACAGAATCACACGAGCATGGAGAGAAGATTAAGTCATCAGTCAGGATGATGATGATATCATGGTCCAAATGTAATTTAACTAGTTAGGAACTTAATCACAAAATGAAAACAATTAATATCAAAAAATAAACTCAATCTCATGTCAACTATAAATAAGAGTTAATCTCATTCAAGTAATTCTCCACCATACATTAGTAAATTGGATTCCTTGCTAACAACAATATTGATGCAAAAATAGATTTGAAGTACAAAGATAAATAAGCAAAATTCATAAATGATATGATTTGAAACTACAATTTGATGAAGAAACATGAAAATAATTATCATTAGCAAAAAAATTAAGCTCTTACTCCTGTTTGTCTGCCTTCCAACTTTGAAAATCGACAAAATCTCTGAATTTAAAAAAACAACAATGCTTCTGGGAAAGAAATACATTCAATCAAACTAACTTATTACTTAAATGTGACAAATTTTGTGTACAACAATGCTTCTTTGGAATGTTTTATAGGTTTACTAACTTATTTACTTTACCTCTGAATTTAAAAAAACAACAATGGTGTTTTATTTACAACTTAATTACAACCATGCTTTTGTCTCTCATTTGTTTTAATGTTCATGGAGAAGAAATACATTCAATCAAACTAACTTATTACTTATAAAAAAGTTTATAGATTGAATGAAATTAAAATTTTGAAATAAAAAATTAAAATTTAGAAATAAAAAATCTTATGAAAACTACCGGTATATCAGTTTGGTTTATTTTCTCCTCAATTGAAGTTTACAAATAACAAATAAAACAAATTAAAATTGAAACAAATCAAATCCAAAAAAAAAATTGATACAAATCTAAAAAAACAAAATCTAAAATTTAACAAAAACAAATCAATCATATTGTGGTGGAGAAAACCATCTAAATCCCACTAACAACTCCTAAAAGGTAGAGATTATTAACTAAAACATAGAAACAAATCCTAATAAATATGTAATTAAATAAAATCCTAATTATCTAGTGTAAGCAAATTTTCCATCTAATAACCACAACCAATTGAAGAACAAAAAAACTGAAAGTAAGAACATAAATAGTACTTACAATCAACAGGCATAGTGTTGCTATATTTTTCTTTAATCAATTAAAGTTTAAAAAACTTACCCAGTCAAACCCTAATTTGTAAACCTGACAAACAATAAAACATTCCAAAGCAAGAAAAATGATATGATTTTAAACTAAAATTTGATGAAGAAACATGAAAATAATTATCATTAGCAAAACAATTAAGCTCTTACCCGTGTTTGTCTGACTTTTTAGAGCAGTAAAGCATCCAACTTTCGAAATCAACAAAAATCTCTGCATTTAAAAAAAACAACAAAATCATCATGATGAACAATAAAACCCAATGGCAACAAAAAGAGGATTAGAAAGAGGAATGAAAAGAAAATTAGGGATTTGGAAAAAAGAACAAAACTGAAATTACCTGCTGGATGGGTCTTGAAACAGGTTGGAGGATTCGATTGAGAAGATTGAGAAGAAAACCTAATTTGCAAACATAGACAAAAAAGAAATAAGCCACGTAAAAATCAGATGATGAAATTAAATCCATAAAACAACAGATAGATGGAAAAGCAATTTGAAACCTTTGGAGATTATGGCTTGTGCCATTCAAGACGGTTGATTCATGGAGAGAGAAGAAGTTTGAAGGAATCAAGGAGAAAGATGAGTAAGAAAGTGAGTTTAGATATTGAAAAAGAGTGGGATAAATTGAATTTTGAATTTTGAAATTGATTCTAACAAAGGAGAAAACAACAGTATTAGCAGCAGCAACATGAAAGGGACGGGTCAAGCTGCAAAATTTGAATTTTGAAAGTATTAGTCAAAGCTTGTAGAATAGGATTGCAAAGCAGCTTTTGGTTTTTCACCAAAATGGAATGGTGTGAAGATGGAGAAAGAAAGCAACAACTTGTGGGCGTCAAAATGGAACGGTTTGTCTGTGATTGAATTGTTTTTTTTGTTTGGCGTCAAAGCTTTTCTTTCTTCAGGATTGGGCTTTGTTGGGCCAGACTGTGTTGGACTCAAGTATTTTGGCCCAGCAAGCAAGGAGATGAAAGGGAGGGAAAAGAAATTCAAATTGCTGGCCAAAAGAAGCAAATTTTTTCAAATTCTTCCGGCTAGGATTTGTGCAGAATGAATGTGGGAGTGACATGTGGCTAAAATTGCCATAAAGCTGAGTTCAATTTGTGTAGTTTTAATGATAGGTCATACATGCAATTATATCTAAGATGGTAAAAAGGGAACATTTGATTATTTTTAAGAATTTTCATCCATTTATTAAATTTTTAAAAGATGATAATCCAAAAAAATTAATTAAAAGCTACTTGAAATGAGAATTTGTTGAGTAAATTTTCTTGAAAATTACTTGTGCTAAATAACTTTTCAAAAATTACTATAATAGCAAAAAACACAAAATAGTTTAAAGTTTTTTTAATAATATTTTTTTTACATTTTGCAATAAAATATTATACAAGGAATCATTTATCTTATTTATTTCTTTATCTTTTTTTACCCACATGATTTCTTTAAACGTGCACATATTATTCTTTATCTTTTTAATTCGTAACATATTTATCATTTATCTTATTTTTTTCACATAAGTTTTTACCTTTATAAACGTACATGAAACAATCTTTTATCTTATGTACTTGCAACATAATGAAGGGTTTGAATCAAGGGGACACGTACAGAGTTTGAAATATTTCATTAAACCTTAGATTTATTTTTTAAGTTTGGTAAATTTCGAGTTTAATGGCAGTTGAAGATTTTAATTTCGGAGATTAGAAAAAAAAAACTGAAGCAAACAATTAAAAGCAAACAAAACAAAAATGTTGACATAATATAAATCTGTTGACTACACCCTATCACGTGACCTTTTACGCTGACTTGACATTTTTATTTTTGTGACTCATGATTCTTTTAAAGAAAAACAAAATTGATTAGGGATTAAAATCAAAATCATAAAATTAAAAATAGGGACAAAATTTAAAATAAAAATTTAAATATTTTTCATCTCTTCAATACCATCTTCATTATCTATCAACACTATGTTCATCTTCTTTCGATTTGAATTTTCTGCTGTAATTACGTCACACAGTTACAACTTTCAACCGTCTGATCTGAATAGACGGTTGAGATCGTTTTACTATATGCAAGTAATTTAGACCAACGATTCAAATTTATTACCACGTAGAACTGCGTGAATTATTGACAGCAAGAAATCTCCGCAAGCCCCCGCCAAAAAGAGAACACTCCCAATGCGAACCAAAGCTAGAGAGGTCCATCTTATTCATCCTTCTTAAGCTACAATTTTGTAGCAGTGAATATGCCATGAATCAAATTTGCCTAGTCTGTTAAGATGTCAGAGAGTTTAATAAATAAAACGACCCATTTTATGAAATTCAAATTCTTCAATAAAACAAACATAAAAATAACTCTATCATATAATTTTAATAGTAAAAACTCAATTCAATAGCACACATGTACAATTATAGGGATATTCATTTACTACTTTGACAAAGCCTATTGAACTATGTTTTTGCCTTCAATTTCATTGCAGCCCTAACAACTATCATCTTCCTTGATTTCAGAATTAGGCAAATCACTTCCAACTTGTATGATAGTACCAAATAGCTTGAAAGAACGAGTAACATTTTTAGTGTCGCAGTTGTTGGGATCGACAAACTTTTCCATTGTTGAATGTTGGAACTCTATTATTGGAATGGAGGAGTCTCCTTGTATATCACTTAATAAAGCAGCAGGATCTTCAGTAACTTTAAGCTTTTTTGTTGGGGGACATTGTAGATGCAATGAAGGTATGTTGGAATAATATTCAATCTGCCATGGACTGACTTGTATTGTATTTTCCGAGACTTTAGCTTCATCCCATTTAACCTATTATATTAAAATGAAAATCGTAAGAATCCAATATTTTCCAATCATAATAGAATTGTAATAATACTAATAATGGAAGATTAAAAAATAAAAAAAAAATAAAAAAGAGGGAGGAGGGCATATAAGGACAAAAGTTTCTAATCAAATATCTACATTCAAATAAGAGAAGTGTTATATATAGCGAAAATTGAAATCGCGAGAATCAAATAAATATTGTGATTGGTCGGCTTTTATGCTAACTCCACCTTTTTTTCACCAAACACGGTGAGTGGTGTTTTCCATCCAATGAAAAACGTACACCAAGGCATTCGTGAGTTTCATGAATGATTTTCTTTGCTATAAATAACACTCCTTTTCTAATAATTCCCTTAAGATATTTCAGGTTTGTCATTATCACCTACATACATTCTCTTTGTTTCTCTCTCCTAACATATTTGCACTAAATTAAATATAAGTTAATGTAAGATTTTTAAATGGAGAGAATCAAAATCTCAACTATGAATATTTGCAACTTTAAAATGTAACTTCATTCTTTGACCTATTTTCTTTGACCTATTCACTTTAATTTAATTGCACCATATTGATGTTTAAGATAAATAACAGCATCTTGTAAAAAAAAAGAAGATAAATTAACAGCAATAATAAAATAATATTGTTAATTAAACAATAACTTAACGTTATGTGTTGCATATACCTGAAGCATGTGCCATGGACGGTTAGAAGGAGCACAAAGATTAGTGATTGTCCCATGCTGCAAAGATATTGAAGAATCATCATTATTCAAAGAGCGTTTAACTCTCATTCCACAATTCCAATTAATCTTCATTGCATCCTCCACAACATTAGCATCCACTACAAAATTATCACCATCATCAGCGGTCGGATAGTACACAACTTCAAACGCCTCGTTCTTTTCCGCCAATTTCACCGCCTCTATAACCACTGATTCCTTCTTTTGCACAACAGCAGGAGTAGCAAACTTTTTGACCCGACGAATTCCAACATAGATCTCTCCAGCCGAATTTTTCATAAAAAGAAGGGAATCACCACCTACAAGTTTCTTCTTGTCAACGAATTGACTCCAGTTATGAGTGAACATGTGTCTCTTTGGATTCCCACGGTAGACATGGCGAAACTCCCAGACATTACCGTGAACATCGGCGATGGAGAGTTCCTGAGTGGGCAATTTGGCTTCCAAATCAAGTGGTGGGAAGATCAATTTGGCGCATTTGCTAGGTACGGAGAATGCACCGCCGTTATTAGCATCAGATTGACTAAGAGTCTTGCCAGACGAAACAACATAATTATCACCTCCATCATCATCATCATGAACCTCGAAAGGTTCAACTGTACTACCGTCAATGACGGGAGTTAAGAGCAGTTTAGTAAAGACTTCATCGGTTTGAGGATCGGCGAGGAGATCAACGGATGAGATGATGCATGGAATGAATGGACGGTAACTATTGATAAGTGAAAGTGATTCGGTGTTTGGAGTAGGGTTTGCGTGTTCCAAGTGCCCTAGTGGGAAATAGTAAACTTTGGAATGTAGTTTTGGAATTTTGACGGTGTCGCCGGCACAACTCTGCCAGATTTTTGGATCTACACGGCTTGGTTGCTCTAGAGCCATGGTGGGAAGAGTAAAGAAATTGTTATTTGGAGAGAAACAGTGAAGCGGAAATAAGGTAGGGTTTTATGTCTTGAAACTTAGATATAAATAGAAGTTGAGTTTGTGAGAGATTTATCTTTTGTTATGTTTTTTTCTTCTTCTTTATCTTTTGTTTTGTTTTTATAATCCGCACATCTCTACTAATTTGTTTTTAAATAAAACAAAAAGTTTGTTTTTTTCTTTCTTTTATACCTAAACTAAGTTTGTTTTTTAATAAAACAAAAACTTTTTTTTTTCTTCTTCTTTTAAGCCTATGCATTCGGACAATTCCACTGATTTTTATTTGATATTTGAGTTTGTTACTATATTAATATAGGAAATTTATTTTAAATTAAATAGTTAAAAATTTGTTATATAATATTGTTAAAATATAAATGGAATTATTGTGTTAATTATTTCTTGTAAACTTATTTATTTAAATTTTTATGTGTCAGTCATAAATAATTGTCCCGTGTATATTTTTAATCAAAAAATAAAATTTTTATTATAAATATTTAGGATAACTTAGTAAGTTTGATATTAATTAACTTTATTATATTATTATTAATTTTTTTTTCTGTCTATTTTTATGTATAGATTGTTATATTTTGTTCCTATCAATAATGCATTTTGTTCCTATTTTTAAGCACATCATCTTTTTATATTTTTTATATATTTATTTTAGTAAAATTACAATGAAGAATATAAAACTTATGACGTTTTTAAAAGTAATAAGGATAAATTATGAATTTTGATAGTAATTATCTCTAAAGAGTCCAAGTCCACAAACAAAAAAACAAACTTCACACTGTCCTCCAACAAATTTAATTTTTTAAAATAAATGAAAAATTAATTTTTCCATCTAGTGCCGTACGAAACCGACGTGGAAAGCGCACATTCTACATCCGTTAGGACCCTATGTGAAAAGTCTCCAATTTACTACATCAGATGCATTTACATCGGTAACCGGAGCACTTTCTATGAATGTTCTGGTTTGCAAAATTGAAATTCTTATAAGAATTTAAAAAGAGGAGTGATATATCAACATTAATTTGTGGATAAAAATACGACATCGTCTCTTCCTCTTTCTTCAAAGTACGCAATTCGAAATATGCAAAAAAAATATATATTAAAAAAAGAAAAAAGTGTATAAATTAAATATTGAATATTTGTTTGATAGATTTGAGTTTTAATAACATTTTTTATTAAAAAACTGAAACACTCATACGAAAAACAAGCATTAGTATATACATGAAAGAATTGGACAACTAATTGGTTTAACACACTTTAATATGATGGAGAATTTTCTAGAGGGAACAATTCCATATTCAATTGGAAAGCTTACAAATCTATTAAGATTAGTTTTGCAAGAAAACAAATTATCTGGTAAGATTCTTATTGTTATTGGCAATTTTACCAAGTTGTCTGACTTTTTACTTGCATACTAGTAATAAATTAGAAGGAAGCATTCCATTAACTCTCAGATATTGCACCAAGTTGCAATCATTTGGTGTTTCTGGCAACAACTTGAGTGGTGATATACCTATGATAGTTAGTTTGGTAACTTGAAGCATCTTTCGATATTGTATCTGCATGAAAACAAGTTGTCAGGTGAAATTCCATCTAAACTTGGAGATTGTTCGGCATTAAGCGAGCTTGTTTTGAGGAGAAACTTCTTCCAAGGAAGTATATATACCTTTGTTAATGGCTTCCTCTTTAAGGTCCCTCCAAATTTCACGAGTCTAAGCCCTCATGAACTAGAAGATCTGAAATTTTTGAATTCCTTAAACTTGTCTTTTAATAATCTCGATGGCGAGGTTCCTACAGGAGGTGTCTTTAGCAATGTAACAAAAATTTCATTACCGGAAACAAGAACCTTTGTGGAGGAATACCTCAATTGAAGCTTCATGCATGCTTTAAGGTGCCCTCAAATATAAACATAAGATCTCCCAAAAAGAAACATGAGTGTAATTGGTGTGGTTTTGACATCCAAATTGGTAGGATCAGGAAGCTTTGGTTCTGTTTACAAAGGATCTCTTATTGCTGTAAAGGTGTTGAATCTTGAAGCACGTGGAGCAGTAAAGAGTTTCATGGCTGAACTGAATGTAAAGCTCTAGGAAAGATGATCGAAGCATCAGAATCTTGTCAAGATCATAACTTGTTGTTCAAGTGTTGATTATAATGGTGAAGATTTCAAGGATATTGTTTTTGAGTTCATGCCGAATGGGAGTCTAGAAAAGATGTTGCACGATAATGAAGGCTCTGGAAATCATAATCTCAACCTCAATCGCACAAAGGGTAGACATATTGCTCTTGATATAGCTCATGCATTGGATTATCTTCACAATGATGCAGAGCAAGTTGTAGTTCACTGTGATATTAAGCCGAGTAATGTTCTTCTCGACGATGACATTGTAGCCCACTTGGAAGACTTTGGCTTAGCTAGGCCCATTCTTGTAGCCACAGGGCATTCAAGTAAAATTCTTTCTATGCCTTACTTGTTTCTATTTTTCATAATGTTTCAGTATATCACTGCTACCCATATCACTAACAAAACAAGAGCTCACTCACACCCCCAAACTAATTACTATATCTTTTGGTTGTTTAATTATATCTCTAGTTAATGTTATGGACACAACTCCTAAATCATTATTATATTTTTTTAAATTGGGACCGAAATTTGCGACGATTTTCACTCAGAAATATCTCTTTATGCCAAGGTATTAACAAGGCCCTTGTTTTTTATGCATATATGCGAGTACTAAACTATCAGTTGCCTTGTTTTTGTCTTAGTTTGAGTAAGCAAAAGGAATATATAAACTTGTTGAAAAGTTGAATTTTGGAAATGGTTGAATGTCGAATATTAAAATGTATGCGTCCTTGACATACCTTTAAAATGTATTAGGCCTTTATTTCCTTTCCTTTGTACTTAAATAGTTGATTAGTTACTTGGGCTGGGCACATCACAAAAAAAGAGTGAAAACAAATATATCTTATATCACTGCGTTTTAGTTTACTTATGAGCATCTTGACTAATTTACTATGTACATATGTTACAAAAATACATCACATGCAAGTAATTGTAAATTTAAGAGCCACAAATTGTCATCACATGCTTAGTAAGAAAAATAGATATATGCTATCAAATTTGTCTGGTCAATTAAGATCTAAGAGAGTTTTGTTTAAAAAAAAGACAACTAGCTAGTTATCTTCATAGTTTTGTTAATGGCTTCAACTTCATTGCAGCCCTTACAACCATCTTCGTTGATACCAGAATCAGGTAAATTGCCACCGGCGGATAATTTTATGATCCTACCAAATAGCTTAATCGAACTGGGACTAACTTTACTGGCCTTGCAGTTGTGTGTACTGGCGGACTCGCGCTCTGTGCTCCTTGATAAGGCAAAGCCCGGATCAACTCTAAGCCTTTTTATTTGGGGAAAATGTAGATTCAATTCAGCTATGTCGAAAATAGGTTCAACCATCCAAGGATTGATTCGCTTTGTATTTCCTGAGACTTTAGGTTCATCCCAATTAACCTATATGATATTGAGATAAAAAATTGTTAGAATCCAACATTAAAATGAAATCTACCTATATAGTAAACATATGTAAAGTGTTAACAAATCATGTATGAAGTTATTGGACCTATTTAAAGTATAAAGTTTCTAAAGTCATTGAAGTTTGTTTTCATGAACTATCAACTATGCATCGTCTAATTATGGAAAAATCATGTTGGAAAAACCCTATCTTCTTCTTTTTTTGTTTTGCAAATTTTATTAGATGCGAAAAACCAAAGAATACGACGAGTATGAGAATAGAGAATATTATTATATGCAAGCGATGTGAGACTTCTTTAACAAATATATATACCTGAAGCATTCGCCATGGACGATTAGAAGGAGCAGGTAGATTAGATATTGTTCCCTTTGAAGAATCATTATTCAAAGGAAACTTAACTCTCATTCCACAGTTCCAATTAATCTTCATTGCATCCTCCACAACATTAGCATCCACTACAAAATTATCACCACGGGCCGTCGGATAGTAAACAACTTCAAACGCCTTGTTCTTATCCGCCAATTCTGCTGCCTCTGTAACCGCTTTCTCTGTAATTCTCCGACTTCTTGAGATATCAAACTTCCTACGAATTCCGATAAAGATCCTTCCGGCTGAATTTTTCAAGAAAATTAAAGAGTCACCAACGACGAGTTTCTTTTTGTCCACAAACTTACTCCAGCCGGAGGTGATCAGGTGTCGCTGGGGAGTCCCGGTGTATATATGACGAAACTTCCACACTTCACCGTGAACATCGGTAAAGGAAAGCTCTTGAAACGGTGCTGGTTTGGCTTTTAAATCAAGGGGAGGGAATATCTTGATAGCGCAGCCACATGGTACTGAGAATGCACCGCCGTTATTAGCATCAGATCGGGTGAGAGTCTTGAAAGACGAAACAACCTGAACGTTGTTTTCTTGATCTTCATAGGGAACGTCAGGAGGTTCAATGGTGCCGTCAGCTACGGGAGTAAGGAGTAATTTGGCGAAGACCTCATCGGTGTGTGGATCAGCGAGGAGATCAATGGCGGAGATGATACAAGGAATGAATGGACGATAACCATTGATAAGGGAAAGTGACTGAGTGCTTGGAGAAGGATTGGAATGTTCTAAGTGACCTTGTGGGAAGTAGTAAACTTTTGAATGTAATTTTGGTATTTTGATGGAGTCGCCGGCGCAACTCTGCCAGAGTTTTGGATCTACACGGCAAGGTTGCGGTTGAGACATATTAGGGATGATTAGGGTTTTTTGTGAGAAAAGGGACAGGGATGATTAGGTATTTGAAAGAGATCAACAAGCGGGGGAATAAGGTATGATTTTAAATTTTCATACTAGATATAAATATAAATAGAATGTAAGGGGATCTAAGTGATAAGTATCACATTTATCTCGGAAGTTGTTTTTAAGTAGTTAAGTTAAAACAAATTAAAAGGGAAAGATATGTATCTTGTAAAAAAATTGTACATATGTAATATATATTTTTGCCTCTTTTACTCAAAAATCGTACATATGTATTCAATTTTGTTGGATATGTCTTGGATATTCAATCATTTTTTTTTGTTTGGTAAATTTTTTGTTTTTCTTTGCCAAAATAAGTCGGTCTTTAAGTTTAATTATTTTTTATATAAATTAAATTTTGAAAGCTTTAATGCAATTTTGATCCTCCTATTTTAAAAAATATGAAATTTGATCCTCTATTTTAAAAACCAACTTTTTATTCTCTATTTTGAAAAACTTGAACTTTTGATCCCCTATTTTAAAAGTCAACTTTTTGATCACGCTATTTTGAAAAACATGAAATTTTGATTCCCCTATTTTGAAAAATATGAACTTTGGTCCCCATATTTTAAAAGCCAACTTTTTTATCCCCTATTTTGAAAAACCTGAACTTTTGATCCTCTATTTTAAAAGCCAACTTTTTGATCACCCTATTTTGAAAAACTTGAACTTTTGATCCCCTATTTTAGATTTTTCTGAATTTTAGTCCTTGAACTCAATTTGGTCAAATTTTTGCAGAAGTATCAAGCTCATTAGTGACGTGGCAGTGTCCATGTTGACAAAACGTTTCCATGTCTTTAATTTTTTTACATCAAATATTTGAAAAGTATTAAACAATAAAATAATTAAATAATTAATAATAATTTAAAAAATTTAACCTCTATGCATATATATAATTAAAAATCCTTAAAAAAAATATATATAATTAAAAATCAGTAAATTATCCAAAAAAAATTAACGATTGAGAACAAAGTCAATGAACGATTGAGAGGAAGCGAACAAAGACGAAGGGTGTTAACACGAGCGTGATGATTTGTATTTCTGATTTCTTAGGGTTCGTGATTTAGGAACCAGCGTTTGCTTTTCTGACTTCTTTGAGTAATTTACTGATTTTTAGTTATATAATAATGTTAAGAGGTTTATTTTTGTTATTATTATATAATGTAAAGAGTGGATTCTATGGTGAGGGCTCTATCTAGAGCTGTCCAAATGGGCTAGCCTGAATGGGCCGGCCCGCTAAGCCCGAATATTTTCCGGGCTTGGGCCTTGAAAATTATAGCCCGAATAGCTTCCGGGATTTTTAGCCCGGCTCGATAAAGCCCGATTAAAATAAGGGCTAGCCCTAATATGCCACGGGCGGCCCGCGAGTCCGAATAAATTATAATAAAAAAATTAAAAATTAAAATAAATATTAATAATTTGTTTTGTATGATTTGAACTTAGTTTCTATTATAAGAGTTTTTTCGCCGCCCTACGAGTTTCTCAAATATCATCCGATACTTAAATAGCGGACGATTTTTTTCCCTCAAATTTCTCATTTTTACTACTTAAGTCGCGGATGAGTAAAAATAGGGCACCCGAGAAACTCGTAGGTAGCGGTTAAATAAAAATAAGGCACGCGAGAAACTTGTACGTAGCGGATGAGTAAAAATAGAGCGCGCGAGAAACTCATAAGTAGCGGATGACTAAAGTAGGGCACGCGAGAAAGTTGTAGGTAACGGATGAGTAAAAATACGCTCTAGAAACTCGTAAGTAGCGAGTGAGTAAAAATAGGGCGCGCGAGAAACTTTTAGATCGGATGAGTAAAAATACGGCGCGTGGGAACTATTTTATATATATATAATATAATATAAGTAGCGGATGAGTAAAAACAGGACACGCGAGAATTATTGATCTTATTTAATATTTATAATGTTAAGTTTGAGCACCAAAAGTAAAATAAAAAATAAATCGGGCTAACCGGAAAGCCCTACATCCCGTACCGGACTAGGCTCGGGTACTAATTTTGGTAGCCCGTTTTTTATCCGGGCTTTTTACCCCGGCCCGACGGAGCCCCAAACCCGATCGGGCCGGTCTGAAATTGGTCGGGCCGCCCGTTTTAACAACTTTAGCTCTATCAAGTCCCTCACCGATATACCACTTAAATTCACTATTAGATTCAATAAACCTACATGATCTCATAATTCATGACCTCACTGCATCCAATTTCTTTCCCCTCTCTCTTGGTCCGGATTTAGTAGAAATAAAGTGAAAACACACACACACACACATATATATATATATATATATATATATATATATATATATATATATATATATATATATATATATATATATATATATCCCATCCTCCTTCCAACTCGATTAAACATGCATGGCAGAATACTTTCTTCGTTTTTTTAGAGTAAAGTGATAAGTTTAAAGAATATATTGAATTTCATACTTTTCTCAAATCAAAGAATAAGGGATGAGTTAAACAAAATATTTGGCATATGGAATAATCAATTTTAACACCTAATTTGACTTCCTGCGTTTCAAGCTAAAAGTTATCTATAATCTATAACATAACAATATATAAAGGCAAAACATTATTTTGGTGTAGCTTATTTTTCTTCCAAAATTACCCTTCACAACAAATCTATAACTTCCCTTCAATTTTTTTATCTTCCAACCACCACTTACAATTTTTGTTTCTCATGTTTTTTATCGTTGGTCTAACATAGTACATTAACAAGGGACATCAATTTCACGGTGCACTAATAGGAGATCCATTTAAAATTTTAAAAAAATCTATTGGCATGAAACAAATATCTTTTACGCGCAATTGTAAAAACTAATTTATAGATAAATCAGTCAGATTGACTAAGGTTTGACATAATATATATGTTTTGACTTAACTCGAAATTTATAAAATTTGATTAACAAATTTAACCAAAACCGAAAATCAAATAATGAACTTAAACTAAATTTGAGTCTAAATTTATTCTTTAATTACCGTATTTTTCATTATTTCTACTTTATTTTCTTCCCACTAAACAGACTCTCACTAACCATCCAAAAAAATCCAGCTTGCGTGGTTTAGAAGTTAGTGATTTTCACATCCAAAGTTGCATCACAATTAGGATCACTAACTAACTATTCAAACCCAAAAAGTGCATCATCCTTTCTCAAATATCCACAAACTTATCAATCAAAATATCAAGAACACAAAATCCAATTAAAAAATCACAATTTCTCATCAACTAAATATCTCACAAACTTTATCTCATTGCCACGTATGTTAGACCCCACGTGTTATCCACTCCACTTTTCACCTCAACAAAACCTTGTACCCTTTCATCAAAATTTCAGTATCTTAAAACAAAAAAATATCCTCAAAAGTCAAAAATTTGCCTCTTTAAAATCTTAGATTTTTTTATGTTTTTTACTATAAAAAGATCATTTTTTCTTTAACCCTTTTTGTTTTTATTCCTCAATTTATCCGAAAATTTAGTCATCTTATATCAAAAAAGAAACTTTTTATGTGACCCTTTTGAATTTTCTCTATCATATGCACCGATTTCTCATGATTGTGATTAATTTCTATATAGATTTGATAAAATTTTCTTTTTAAGTAAAAGGGTTTTTTTTTATAGTTTAAAATTCATCATTTTTCTCGTTTCAATCCTTAAAGAACTTTGTGTGAAGTGATCAAGAACATGGGATCAAGTGTTTCTCCGAATCTTGAATGTTGGAAACTAAGAACTCTTTGTTCTTTTCCCTCTGATTCATGGAAATCACCACGTTCAGTTTCATCTCTGCCATTGAAACATGTCACTCACAAGAACAAAATCTTGAGGGGTAAAAGGGTAAATCGTGCTTGTTCTTGTTCTGCTTCTCTTTTTGATGATTTCCATTTTCTTAATGATGAAAAAAGAAGAGAAATTTTGGAACCTTCTTTTCTTGGTATTCAGCCAGAACCACCTAGTTGGCCAGAGAGAGAAGAGATTTTGAAATTAAGTTTTGAAAGAAAAGTGAAAAGTGTTGGAATTCCTTTATCTATTAGGATGATTAAGAAGAAGTTACAATTAGAAGAAGGTTTTAAAAATGAAGTAAATGAATTGAATAATTGTTCTGTTAAGAAAAGTTTTTCATCTTTATTGTTTATGCTACATGAGCTTCAAAATCATGCTTTGGAAACAAGAGAATCACTTTGTGGTGAAGATTTGAAAAGTGTTATGGTTAAGTTAAATAGAGAAATGGATGATTCATTTGTTTGGTTGTTTCAACAAGTTTTTAGTGAAACACCAACACTTATGATTGATGTTATGGTTTTCCTAAGTAACTTTTCTGTGTTTTCTATGAGTCACAACAACACTGCTAAGGATGTTACTAATTCATCGATGATGAACGAAGTTCTACACGGTGTTATTGTTCAAGATGAGTGTGTGAAGGATGAGTTGACAGAAGAGGAAGAAAAGTTATGGAATTTTATGTTGGAGGAAGCATCAAAGATGCAAAAAGTGTTGAGGGGTGAGGATTTGGACTATGAAACAATGATGAAGCTTGTGTCTCAAGTTTCTGTGGAGATTGAAGGGGATCAATATGAGGAATATGAGAAAACTGATGCTTATTACAAAAAGCATATAAGTCTCACACCTTATAATTCACTTCTTCTGTCTAACTATGCACAGTTTCTCTTCCTTGTCATGAAGGACAATGATGGGTGAGTTTTCAAAATCTAATTTTGTAATACTATTTGTTAGCATTGATTGATGATGTGTCATTGTTTCAAATCGTAGTTGTGGTTATGCTATGAATCTTTATAATACGGGAAATTTTGGTCTAAATAGTAGTTGCAATGTCGTTGCAGAGACCTCAAAAGCATTATGTTGTGGACCGCAGTTTAAAACCATGTGTTGCATTAAGAGAAGAATGCATCTAAAAAAGAATCATATGCTTGTTTATTCTCTTTATGCAATGAAAGGGTTGATTAGATTTTGATTTGTTTTGAAGCTTAAATAAGTAATTTTGAGTACATTTGTTTTGGTCTAAGCTAAAGTATATATATTGAAGTGACATTTTTCAGTGTTGAAAGAAAAATATGAGTAAGAAAAAAAATGCTAATGTACTATGTTTGTTGTCCTTATTGGAGAATGTTTTATTATATCATCATTATGCATGTATGGTACAAAAGGATTTGAGTCGTGTGCGGTCACAACTTTGTGATTGCACATAGTCAGCCACATTTGGACCATCTGTATTGAAATCTGAATAGTCCAGATGTGGCTAACTACGAACAGTGACACACTTCATACATTCCAAATCCCAAACAATAGTGTGATTGGCTAGTTTCGAATGAGTCTCTTCAAAATACTTTAGCTCTTACTTCAGTACTAATTTAATTTCTCTATTTTGTGCATTTGATATGAAACAGTGCTGAAGAATACTACAAACAATCAGTGGTAGTGGATTCACCAGAGGGTGAAGCATATTGTAGATATGCTGATTTCTTGTGGTGGATAAGAAAAGATACTTGGGCAGCAGAACTAAGGTATCTACAAGCATTGGAAGCAGATCCTGGAAACACTTTTTATTTATCAAAGTATGCTAGTTTCCTTTGGAACACTGGTGGTGGACAACAAGAGAATAGTACTAGCTTTCCTATAGAAGAATTAGATAACTTACAAATATGATAATAATTGTCCATATTATCCATCTATATATCCCACTTTACTATATGTTGTTTTTTCATTGCTCATATATATAAAAAAAAAAATAAAAAATAAGTAAAGTTTTTGGGGCATTCCGAGAATTGAACTCGGGACCTCTCGCACCCTAAGCGAGAATCATACCACTAGACCAAATGCCCAACAAGTATACATAATTTGTTTATAGAACACCATGTACCTGTTACAAACACCGGGTTTTCAAAAAAATGATGATTAAATTGCGAATTCGGATAATTTAGTTTGTGAAGATTGTTTTGTTGGTAGAGTGTGAAAGTATAACAACTTAATTAAGGTTATATAGTTTTCATATGATAAAATTAAGAAAGATAAAAATTGTTTTGTCAAAAGAGCATACTTTCCTCAGCTAATTTTCAGTTTTTCATCAAAGACCACATGAAAATTATATTTTCTAAATGATATCACTAGAGATGAAATCATTGGGTTAGTTCATTGTGGAACACAAGGCCAGATTGCAGATGTGATGACCAAGTTGTTAAAAGATTTTCTTTTTTAATAGATAGATGAAAAGACAATAATCATTGAAAACTCGCATAATTGAAAGAGTCTGAGTTTGAACTCAACGTGTCACAACGTCTGATCTAACAATTCTGACATTTTTGTCGATTGAACTAGGATTTGTGGACTAGGTTGCTGAAGTTTGACTCTATGGACAAACATGTGCAACATAGAGTTGTTAACTGTCAACTACTCATGTCATGAAAACCAACTACATTGCAGTTTGAAGAAATTGATTCTGATTTGGTTTACCTGTTCAACATTTCATCACTCTGTTACTTCTACACACAAGATGAAGTACAAATACTAAAAGTTTAATATCATTCAATATTTTCTACAAACAAATTATTCTCTGAGATGAGACAAAAAGCACCCTTACCTAGGATGCTAACTTGCATTACAAGTCAATATTACAAGAAATCAACCTAGGGAACTTGCTAGATTAGGGCCAAAAAGCAAGAATTCTGTATAAGGTTCAATATCATACAGCTATATCACTAACGTGGTAACTCAACTATAGCTACTAAACACTAATTGACAACAGTGGAATTTCTAAAAATGTAAAGAAAATTACAATCTACCGATCACCAAAACCAAAGATTGCGACTATCAACGGCCTTCACTGAAGTATATTCCAAGGGCATCCGCCCATACACAGAAGTAAATATGTTGACACACTCCGATCTTCGTTCGCTATGACCTCCCAAACTACTAATTCCAGTTGATCCAATCTCATATATTTTACCTGTAACAAAGACAAAAATCCATCAAGTTAACATCATATACATGTATCTTCTCTGTATATGTGGCGACGTATATCATCATTTAAAACCAACTAGAGCAATGTTCAACATAAAACCAAGCATTAGCATGGAACTTCACAATCAACTGCTTAAGATTATACAAAGCCTAACGTGGAGAGAAAATGTACACAACTTGTCACAAACTAGCACGGTCATTAGTTTCAAAAATAAGTCTCATGATGAAACACAAACGAAATCAAGATAACTGTAAACATATTATGATGAATATATAGATAGGCGTCATTGCACAGAAAGGAACAAAAGAAACAATAGTGGAACTTCCTTAATACTAAGATAAACATATATATGGTTTATTTGGTTGAAAATTATTTCAATCTCAGTTTTACATGAGTTAGCACATTGTTGTATCACTTGCATCAATATACAAGGTGTAATAAAGGACGAGGATTCACGGACTGAAAATCTGAATAGTAGCTGCTTCCTTTTGCTACTGCTATTACTTATATGTATGATTTATTTATTTTTTGAAGACATACTTATATGTATGTTAACATCATAACAAACACCATCTTGTCCAAGAGGGAGATGAAGGAAGAATTGCATCTAAATGAACACAACAAACGACAACTACTTCTAGCAGTCAATAAGAAGAGTGCGAAAATATGGTTTGTTTCATGTTTCTTTAGAGTTTGGACCATTCTAAGCATAAATCATTCATTGGCTCCCCAACCACAAACCAATCGTACAAATGTCAGAAAAATGAAAAGATAAAATTCATTCAATTCCTGAGCAATTGTTATAAGATACGGCATTTTTAAATTACCTTTAACCCATATGGGGGGCGCACCAGTTGCATTTGCGACAAGAAAAGACATTGCAATATCTTCACAATTCCTGGTAAATCAATTAAATTATTGAGAAAATAACAAAATAGTTGGAACTAAAGTTTGACAGATTGAAGTGTGTTAAAAATAAAGGCCGTCGGTAGGAGTCTAGTTCAGATGAAAACCTGTTCTTAGTTACAAATTCTCTAATTGACGATGGCATCTCATTTGTGTAGAGAGCGAAATACTTTTTGTGAAAGAATGCTGCCTTCGAGAGCACCATGCTATATGTACCCGTCCACCACACAGACCACCATCCACCATATCTAAATTTGTTGTTGTCACCGTTCTGAAAGAACATTGAATAATTTGAAAAATCAGCCTTACAAGTTTTTTGATATTTTTCCCCTCTCTGAACTAAACATGGGAAAAGTGATAAACCAAATCTAAAGGACGTCAATCATAAGTTAAAATCAGGTTTAAAGATGCATCAAACATAAGTAGCAGCTTCTTGAAGGATAGATTAAAGAGATGAAATTCTTTTTTCTGTGACAAAATGAAGTTCTTGTTAGCGCAGGCACGAGGTACGGGACCCCAGATTACACGTGTGAAATACAAAATGTGCTATTTTTTATGTTTTATGGAAGTAAGGATTCATGCTCAAATTTGAAATGGATCTGCATATGTTTCAGAAAAAGTATGTTTTCTATGTTTTGCAAAACTACATCTTGAAAGGTGAATGCTATAACGAATTGAGGCCAAATATTGCAGTGCAAACAAAAAACAGGAAATGATGCATGAAGACTATCATAAAAAATAAATTGACTTGCTCGAAGCTTAATTAGTCATTTGTTTTATCTCATGTTTGAGCTCCAAAAGCAATGGCATAAAAGATATATTTCGCGACCAAATTATCAAGGATAATGCACAATCATCTAGTAAAAAAATAGATAAAAAAACATACATACCAAAGAATCCACCCAATGGACACGAGGTACAAATCCCACCATTGCATCAGGTGCACTTTGCCAAACATCAAATGCAAATTCCACTGAAGAGCAAGGAAATATGACATCATCGTCAATAGAAAAGACGGCATCAGTCTCCAAATCTTTAATTTCTTTAAATCTATTGTTCAAACTGTCTTCCTGGTTGATATCAAACCTCAACTTCGCATAACGTCCATCTCTAGACTTGGACTTTACAACTTGGTGCAGATATTTTAGAAGACTTTCTGAAGGAGGATTAGGTTCACTCCACACAATATGTACCGATTCAAGTCGAGGACAAGATGAATAATGTTTGATGGACTGCTTTAACAGATCATATCTCTTCCAAGTGTTCATTACAATAGAATATCCTTTCCTGTAAACAGAATGAAACAACAATTAGTTCTCTGGTGTTATCTGCAACAAACTCTCCGAATTTAAAAGTCAACCCCAGATTTTGTTTTCTCTTATTATCCAATTTGGTAGTTGACTTTGGCAGCTCATCAAAGTGGTGATGACTCAGACAACATTAAGTGTTTGTTTGAATTCATGGTTCAGAGGGTCAAAACTTATTGCCTTCTCTCAAACGTTACTTTAGTCAAAAAAAAAATGTTTAGTTATTTTGAATCAATATTGCTTCTGTCTCTAAACACAAGTCTAACTAGAATAGATAAAGAACTAGCTCTTAGGTTGACAAATTAATACTAACATTTTATATTGAACATTGCTTCAGAGTAAAAATAGTTCAAACTCAAATTTGACCAAATCAAGCTCATAAAAAATCATGTTAGTCGACTCGAACGCTCACCAAAACACACACACTAAACCATCACTCAAATACATAATTACCGACCCGAATACCAGTATACAAACATAATAATCACTGAACAACACCACCAAAACATATTCAACTTCCAGTATACAAATATGAACAAAAGTAACATCAGAAACACATCCCCAAATATCAATATCCAATCTGCCTCTAAATAATATTAATCACCTTAGCCTACATTTGGTATCACAGTCGGTAAGTCAGAATCACGGTGACCCACCGTGATTTTTTATAAGTTACACTTTGTAGCTTCTGCCTTCTGCAAAATCACGTTGGATTTCCGTGATTATGACATACTCACCATACTTGATCCCAAACCTACACTTAAGTTCATTTTGGAAATGAACTTAGCAATAACCTTAAAATCAAAGCAATAAAACCCTATTATATCCCTTTCTATTTATATTTCCTATGCAAAAGAAACAAAAAAGACAACAAATAAAAACCAAACAGAATCTTAGTTCCAAACACATATATAGAAATTCCATAAAAGAACTGAAAGTGAAACTTTGTATCTTTCCAAAAAAACATTTCCTACCAAAAAAACTAACCGATCTCAATCATTACAATAAAATCATGTTACCCTAAAATAGAAACTACAAAAAAAAAAACAAGTTAGAATTAATATTAATCATTAATTAAGTGATTAATTATTAATTGCCATTAAATTAAACTCACCTTGAATCAGAGAAACGGCGAAGAGGAGTTTGATTATTATTATTATTCCATAGTAACAAACTTGAACCGGTTGTTGAAAACGCGAGAAGAGTTAACGCAACGCAACAAAATAACAGAAGCTTGATCTTCACTGATTTAACGGTGGAGATCGCAAATAAACGAAACCGTTGTTCAATCCGACGGTTCAACCAACAGCTCCCTCTCATCACCGCCGTTAATGACACCGAATCTATAAAAAAACCAAACCCGGTGATGAATCTTTCTTATTCGAAACGGTTCGGTTCGGTTCGGTTCGGTTTAGTTTGGTTTAGTGACGAATCAGAATCAAAATAAACTCCATTTTGGAGCTTCGGAATTAGGCTCGGTGAAGACGAAGCAGAAAGAGGATTGGTTTTTGACTGGTTAGGTTCCGACAACGCAACGATTAAGAAGGAAAATATGAATCAGGTGTTGGATGACACGTGGAGGGGTTAATTGACGTTTGATGATGATTGGATCGGAAATTGAGAAACGAGGAAGATCTTGTTGTGGTGTGAGAAGAAGAACGGTAATGTTTTGTTTCAGTGTTTCACTGGTTTTGGTTGTTACACTTACACCGGTATATGAATGGAATCAAATTAATGCTGTTGAATGAAATTTTGTTTTTCTGTTTTTATAATGTGTTTGGAATGAAGAAAACGAAAGGAGAAGAAAACGAAAGGAGAAGAAAAGAAAATAAATATAGTAGGATTTATTTGTTAAATTGATTGTTGAATTGAAGGGATTGGGTGAGACAAATTATGTTTGTCATTTACTTGGGTATAAATCTTCGTCACGATACTTTGAAGTGTGTGCAATCAAGATCTAGTCTATGTTTAAATAAGATAAGATGTATTTAATTTAATTTAATTTATCTATTTATTTAATACTCCCTCCGATCTTAATTATAAATAAATGTCACTTTTTAGATACGTTGAATAATTAATGTATCTAGTCCACTTTCAATAATGCCGAAGGGAGTATACAATAAGAATTTCAATAATGTCGCGATCGGAAGGGGGCTAGAACCACTTGATGCCAGAACTGATCCCAAACCAAATTAAACTATGGTGAAAACAAAAAAAAATGAATTTCAATAATGCCACTAGTTAGTCTAATTAAATAAATTTGTACCCCTCCAATTTTAAATATAAGTTAAAAAAAATATAGGTTTGGATGGGTTCAATTCGATATTTTATCAAAACTTTTGGAAATTACGTGGCGGTGATATTTGAAAGAAAAAAAAACAAAAACCTTGTGGCTTAGGAGGGGGTACTTTCCTACGAAAACTTAATGAGACAAATATTTATCTTATTCAGAAGTGTGATAATCGGATTTCCATTAAAGAGTTGCATCTCATTTCTTTGTGTAATAATGTGCATAAAATGATGTCTAAAATATTTGCTAGTAGATTGAAGTTTTGCCTCAATAAATGTATCTCTTCGGAGTAATCGGTGTTTGTTGAAGGGAGATCTATCTATGATAATGGTATTGTGGTCATGGAGGTTATCCATGCTTTGAAGAGACGAACTACAGGGAGGAAGTGAATTGGCGTTGAAATTAGTAAGGCATATGATAGAGTGGATTGGGAGTATCTTAGAGGTGTACCAAAGAGAATGGGCTTTGGTGAGAAGTGGTCTGGATGGGTTCAAATCATTAGTGATGCTGAACAAGAAAACCTTGCACAGATCCTAGGGGTTCGTCATACCGACAATTATTTGGGTTTTCCCTCTATCATTGGGAGGAGCAAGAAGGAATTTTCTCGTACATCAAAGATTGAATTTGGAAGAAAATAAATTCTTCAGGCGATCCTGTCTTATACTATGAGTTTTATATTTTACCATCCATTGCGGTTACCGATATTGAAATAATATGTTGAATGGCTTCTGGTGGGATGGTGGAGTTAATAACAAGGGGATCAGGTGGTTGGCTTGGGATAGATTGTCTTGTCCAAAGGCTGTTGGAGTTTGGGTTTATGTGACTTTCAAGCGTTCAATAAGATGAACACCATAGGTTTATCTTGGAAAATAAAAACAACCAAATAAGTAATAGCGAAATTTCTTAGAGAAAAAACCAAGAAGATTCTATAAATAGGCAGACTTTCTAATTAAGATATTTTCAATATATAAAATCTACATTTATTAACCAAGTCATTGGGCTCAAGTGGTTAATGAGCTTCACCAAAAAGGACGGATTTCAGAAGAACCCGGATTCGATTCTTGTGTGGAACAATTTATTGGCTAGGCTTTACTTACCGCGCGGCCGAACTCTGGACTATTAGTGCCCTTTTCCCCTAGGAATCAGAGAGTTATAAATCAAAAAAAATAAAATATGCATTTACTCAAATGAAGAAGCTGACATTAATGGTCTGTTGGGTTCAATGGAAAGAAAGTTGGATGAAAGAAAATTACGAAAACCAATGAATGAACATTGACTATAAAGTAGTCTAAGTTCATTCATTAGTTTTTGTAATTTTCTTTCCTCCAACTTTCTTTTCATAGAACCAAATTGACCCTAAGTGGCACCATAATTTTTGAAAAGATACGTAAGCTACATCAAATCAAAGACTCATTCTAAATAATTAAAATTAAGTTTTATTTTAATTAGGGGTGGCAAATCGAGCCGGGCCGGCCTGTTTAACCTGGCATTTTTGTGGGTTGAGACAAAGTTTTTGGCTCGGTGTCTTAAGTTGGTCTGCCCGTCTAAAAAGCAGGTGGATTGGCCCGCAGCGTATTTATAATTTCTTGAGCTTCTCTTTCATTTAATATGTTATATGTTATTGAGACTCGTCGAGATTAACGGTCTGTACATTTTTAACCCCAAAAAAAAATTTCAACTCTGTTGCAGCTCATCCCAATGTGTTAATGTACCTCTACCATTGGAAACATATAAGCAGTGATGTTATTTTAACTCATTTTCAAGAAATGGATGATAAACAATTTTCATCGTAAATGTATTGCATCAAAAAATATTATTTCTCATTTTCAATATAATTTATTGTATATCCGTCAAAAAATATATAATTTAGTGTATAATTTCTTTGATATTTATTTAACCACATCATTATTAAATATATGGATCCGTCACTATGAAATAAATAAAATTTAATAAAAAATTATTATACTTGAGAATCAAATTCAACCTCTCTGAAACAATCTATCTTAAAAAAATCTTATTAACTACTTGAGATTTAATTTAAGGAAAATGTTAACTTGTGCCCTTAAGGCACATTTTAATGAGATAAATGTGGAAATATGCTCTTGAAAATCGTGTAATCAACTCTTTTAACATTTAATATTTTGTATCATTAAATGCTAAATTTCTATATTTAGGTATCTTATCATGTGCCCTTAGGGCACATGTTAACATGACCCTTAATTTAATACTACTAGTTAACATGAATAAGTCAGAAAAATGATGTGTCAAAAAAAAGTCAGAAAAATGATAGTATAGACTCTGATGTGATGTGTACGGGTGACTTTTATTAATGATATTTTTTTATTAATTAATAATCATGACATGAGAGCAACGTAAATGACTTTTTTTTTTAAATTAGAATTTTTGACCCAGTTTTTTTAAAACTTATGCAAACAGTTTATATATATATTATTATAAGTTTGTCAAGGTAGTTTATGATAAAATAATTTATAAAATTATAAATTTCACTACTATGAACTTATAAAATAGCATAAAATCTAATTTATATTATATAAACTCTAAAAAAAGTTGGGTCAAACGGACTCTAACATTTTTTTTTTGACACAGCAACGTTAATGACTTAGATCCTACTTTTTAGGGATTACTATTTATTTAAGGAAAATGCTAAACAGTGCCCCCAGGCACTAGTTAAGGATATAAATATGGAAATTTCATCTCGTAAATTGTGCATTCAATGCTTTAATATGTAAAAAGTTATTCTCTCTCATCATTAACTTTTTCATTTGTTTCTGTTTTTAGTATGCTTAACTAGTGCCCCGGGGGCACTGTTTAGCATGACCCTTTATTTAAACATTTTCTTGTCATTCATCGACTATATAATTATGTAGCAGTCCATTCTTCTTTTTTTTTAAAAAAAAAATAGTTTATTTACTAGAAATTTCACTCTTAAGATAGACGAAATGATCAGGCTGTTCGAACCTCCGACCCTTACATATTTTTCTTTGATATTTTTTTTATTAAATGTTCTGTTCTTCATCTACATATTAACAAGAACATTTTTTTTACTAAGAACAGAACATATTTTTTTTGTTAATAAAGAAAAGCTTCTCTTGAAATATTATATAAACTAGTCACTATGTCCGTGCGTTCGCATGGGTCAATAATTATAGATTGATTATATTATATCTCTTTTGGCTAATAAATAAAGTAATTCATACGCGTAAAAACCGAAGATATTTATTGTCTAATTTATTTCCACCAACTTACTTAAACATGAAAATACAAACAATCCTACAAATTACGGAAAATTTATTTATAAACTACCTTTGAAGTGGTATTTGTAAGGTTGTCGTTATCATCAACGATTAAAATCTTCAAACCATTTCTCAATGTGAGTCTTGACACAACAATGTATAACTGACCATGTGAAAATACTGATTACGGAAGATACACTCCAACATTTTTCAGTGACTGACCCTGACTCTTGTTAATAGTCATGGCAAATGAAACAACGATAGGAAACTACCGACATTGAAATTTGAAAGGGATTTTGATATTAGATGGTGTTAAGGATAATCCGGGAATAAAAACTTTGTCGCATATATTGCTTTCTGATATTATATTTCCTTCTATAATAAATTGTCTCATCTTTGTAACAATCAACCGAGTTTCATTGCACAACCCATGAGCTGGATCAATATTTCTCAATAACATAACTGAAACTCCAAATTTCAATATTAACTTGTGATTTGGAAGGCCCGAACAGACAATTGTATTTAAAAACTCGGGAGTGTGTATATCATCCGGCTTGTCGAAACCAGAGTTATCATTATTTGGAGAATCGTATCTCAAATATACGTTCTCATCATCGTCTATCAATAACAACATGTACTCATTAATCAAGTCAACAATTGAATTTTTTGGAGTCAATATGACTCTATCCTGAAAAAATGAAGGATGTTTCATATTATCTAATATAGATGGATATATGACAGTAACAATCGAGGCAATAAGATCATTTGAGCTTGAAATCAGAACATCATCTGGAATACGCAGCGTGATGTCAACATCATCTCTGTCTTCAATACTTTCATCACCAATTCCCAAAACTCAATCTGACAAGATTTTCCTTTCATGTAGATCCTGACCAACACTACCATGCAAAAGTCTCATATTAGTGGTTAATGTTAATACTTCACAGTGATGCCAAATTTTGGATGAATTAATGGTAGCATTTACAACTGCTTGTCTAGTTCCTTTGTGTATGCTACCATTAATTCATCCAAAATTTGGCATCACTGTGAAGTATTAACATAATCAATAGAGTCGAGAATGTCTGGGTGGATGACACTAAGGTGGAGGTTAAGATTGTGGAGGAATGGGGGTATGCCATGGGGGAGGATACTTGTCTTTTAGAGGAGGAAAGGGAGTCGGACACGCAATATTCCGAGAATGGCGAGGGGCTTGTTGATCCAGAAGCTCGCCGCAATATTGATCTTTTGGTCGAAAGATTTTCGGAGGGGCTGGAGAAGGATGTCTGTGATGTTTTCCCTGATCAGGGTGATGATGTTTTGTTAGGAAAGCCAGAGGACATTCAGGTGGTTGCGAAAGTAGTCGAGGAGGAGGAAGAACGAGTGGTGATTAATTCTAACCCAAACAGTGCGAGTGTGGAGTCTGTCTGTAGGAAGGGCCATTTAGGTGAGCCTGAAGAGCATGTCTTATGAAAGAATGTTTCTTCTCAAAAGTTGGAGCATCAGAAGAGTAACAGTCCTCCTAAAGAGGATTATGGTCCCGGACGTTGTGCGGGTATCATGTCTAGTCGTAAGCGTACTAATTCTTGTCCTCCAAAAGCAAGTCGATCTACCATTTCTGGGCCGTGGAGTTTGGAATGGTTACATGATCACAATCTTGGGGATGCCGAGGTGATTTTTTCAGCATGTAAGAGAGTAAGGACGGGGGAATACCCTAGAGGAAGACAGCTTAAGGGTAGACTAAATGGATGTAGGAAAAGTGAAGAAAGAGGGCCGCTTCGTCATCCGTTTCTTAGTATAAAAAAGGTAGCTCGGATGCCAAGTAATGATCGTAGAGATGTTCTAAAGGTCTTAAAAAAGAATGTTCGGCGTCGTCGAGGAGGAGACGAGTTTAATCGGTCGTGTTCTGTGAGACGTCGTGTTCCTTCTGAAGAGTCCTCCTCATCGGCTTCTGTTAATAATGATTGGAAGAATTGGGTGGCAATGCAAGGAACAGAACAAATGGCGATGGATGATGTTTGGGGGATCGGAAAGGCCATCGGGGTTAAGTTCAAGGGGGATAATGTGAATATGTTTCGTGTTCTATCTAGGGCGGGTAAAGGCAAGAAGGAGAGCTCTGGTTCGCAGTAAGGGGGAGGAGCACGTTACGAGTCGGCGTGCTAGGTCTGGGTAGTCTTTGTTGCGGAGGGGAGTGTGTCTTTATGAAGATTATTTCGTGGAATATTAGAGGCTTGGGTGGGTTTGAGAAGAGGAAGGAGGTGCTTAAGTTGGTAGGGGATTTGAAACCTTTCATTATTTGCCTTCAGGAGACTAAGTTGCAGTCCTGTGATGTTTTCCTGTGCTCGACTCTCTGGGGCAGTTCATCTCATGCTTTTTCTTTTCGTCCTTCAGTTGGGGCATCAGGGGGTCTTCTCACGTTATGGGATACTTCTGAGGTGGAAGTTTGGTCGACAGAGAGTCGTGAACACGTTTTATGGTGTAGGGGTCGTTTTGTTAAGTCTGGTGAGGAGTTTTTACTAGCAAATGTTTATGCGCCATGTGATGATGGGGCTAAGCAAGTTTTGTGGGATTCTTTATCGATGCGGATACAAGCGTCATGGAGAGAGATGGTGTGTGTCTGTGGGGATTTTAACGCGGCTAGACACGTTGATGAGCGACGATCTGTTAGGGGGAGTCAGCGTAGTGTGGATCATATTCCCTTTAATCGTTTTATTGAGGATAACAATTTAGTTGATCTTCCTCTGGTCGGTCGCAAGTTTACGTGGTTCCGAGGGGATGGTCTCTCGATGAGCCGCCTGGATAGGTTTTTACTTTCTGAGGAGTGGTGTTTGACTTGGCCCAATTGTAAGCAGGTGGCCAGATTGCGAGGGTTGTCTGATCATTGCCCTTTAGTCCTCTCTGCGAATGAGGAAGATTAGGGACCACGTCCTTCAAGGATGCTTAAGTGTTGGAGGGATGTTCCTGGTTAAAAATTGTTTGTGAAAGATAAGTGGAATTCGCTTCAAGTAGATGGCTGGGGTGGTTATGTTGTTAAGGAAAAGCTTAAAATGATCAAGGTGGCTTTGAAAGATTGGCATAATGCTCATATCCAGAATTTGTTGGAGATTTTTCAAAATATATTTGAAAGGTTGCAATGGTTAATTTGAAATTCAAATTTACAATTTTGAAAATCTTTCAAGGGTTGTGTCCCTTAATCATTTGACATAAGTTTCTCTATAAATAGAGACACTTAGGAGGCATAAAACATATCAGAAAATCATGTTTTCATGAGTAAGAAATTATGCCTATAATATCTAAATCATTTCTTCATTTCTCTAGTGCACGAGAGTATTTGAAGAAACTTTATTCTGTAAAATATCATTGATTGATATGCTTGATATGTATGTGCAATCCATGTCAAGGTTTCCAAAGTATCCTGAAGGGGATTCGCCGGTTAACCCTTTTGCATCCAGTTTATGGTGGGGGCGAATCGAACCTAAAGTTTAGTGTTATACACACGCTTTGGAATTTGTGCAATATGTTCATCATGTCTTCATCATCATCTTCTGGTTCGAGTATTTGCAGAAGTCCCCCAAATGTTCTAACAATCTTTAGGTTCGATTTATGATTTATTTGTGTGGCTGCAATTTTTAAAGGAGATGATATAGCCGTTGCAACGAATGGCCAAACAGATAAGTATAACTATCCATTCTTATTTTATATACAGTGTCATAAATTGTACTTGAGCCCATCTTGGATTATATGATCTCTAATTACAATCAAAATCGTGTTTGTTATTTCCGTGATGATGTGAAATTTGTCGTGAATGAATTATATGGATAATTTTAATTTGACTTGTAGTATTTCATATATGATGATAAGTTGTGTATGTTTCCTTGAAGCAATACATACTAGTTTGAAATCACATTGGTTTTAATGGATATAGAGTCATTATATTTGGAATATAACGTTTTTTAAAATTCAGAAGTTGCTTAGAATATTTTATAGGCTATGGATATGTGTGTATGGAAGTCTTGTTTAGGGAAAATGTATCACCATTTCATTTCTATGTATATGATTGATTTAAATTTGACATGATTTTTCTACTATTTATTTGTTTCCAACCGATGGTATGTCATTTGGTGAAGAATTACGGCGGTGCATGATGGATTGCCGACTAAATCCAATTCATAGACAGTTTAGTGTTGATTTTAACAAGCAACGTTGAAGGAAAGATGAACATACATATAATAATGACTACGCTGAAAGGTACATATTTAAATTGTATGGATATATGATTATTATATGCATGATTCAGAAACTACTCAAAGTATGTGAATTGTGAATTTTGACAATTTTGAATAAGTTTATTTTATAGACATGCTTTTATACGATCTTCCTTTAATATAAAAGTAGTGTATATGAATGAATTGTCAAAATATGAAATGCATATTTTAGTGTTATTATTATTTTGTGCAAGAAGTTATTAAATTGGAAAGCGATGATCTCATATTATATGTGTATGATAATATGAAAGTTATTGTTAATTTCTTGCTTCTCTTGCTTATAAGATTGATTGAGTATTTTGAAATTATTGCAAGTTGGTAATTGTTCATGGAGGAAATTATGTTATAGAAAATGTTAATGATTTTAAATCGTTGTTTATCTTTCTATTATGATGATTATTTGAATTTACCATAGAACATATTTATACATGAAACTTGATTTTGACATTTAGAATTTATGATACATGTATTAGTTATTTGATAACTAATAATATGAAAAGGTTTCTTAAATGAAATTGAAATAAATTCTAAAGTAATATTTTAAGTTCATGTGGGGTATATGATTTATATGGTGCGATCCATCTTATGAAATAAAAGTTGGTCATGACAAATCTTTATGATCATGTTTGTTGATGTTATACATATTTAATGTATTGAATGTAGGATACATTCAAGTGGAAGTTAAACTTCAAATTGAAATGATTATTAAATATGTTATAACAAGAGAATAATGACATAAAGTTTGTGCATATGAGTATATGACACAATGACAATAGAATGACAAAAAGTCATGGTTTTGTGATAGCGGTTAAAACTATCAAATAAAGGAATATTCAAAGTTTCTAAAAAGCATAGCTATGTGGTTGATTGAATATTCAAAGGTTATAAAGTTGGAAAATATTGCAATTCTTTGACGAAAGGATTGACAAAGATATGCTGTTTTCGAATAATGATGGTTAAGTCATTGAAGACATCATTCGGGATGTGGTACAAGCCCATATCTAATTGATCACCAATGGTGGAAACTCAACTCACACTTGAATAACATCAAGTCTTGAGTTCAATGATGAAAGTACACTATTAAAGTGATTGAAGTACTTTGACAAAAATAAATACATCCCAAGAGATAAAAGTACTTGGACCATAAGAAAAAGTGGTAGGATGAGATTTTTCTCTTAATAGACATATAGCATATGTTTGCTTGAATGCATAATTATGGGTGCATTTATGATATAGTCTACCTATATGAGGATGAAGTGAGGCCGCTTCATAGAGTTCAAGGGCTTGACTCTTAAATTCTCATGAAAAGGATATGAGACACAAGGCCTTAACAAATGTGTCATTTTGATAATTCGATCAATGATACCGAAATTTCATGTGTGAGTTATGAACACTTGTTCTAATGGATAATTGGTTCAAAGCTTGTCTACCAATCTATTCGGGGATGAGTGGAAACTTAACTTACTAAATAATGGTTCAAATCGTGAGATACCTTTATTGAAACCATGAGATTTCCGGAATAATGGATTTAGATATATTTTGAAAATGGTGGGGGATTGTTGGAGATTTTTCAAAATATATTTGAAAGGTTGCAATGGTTAATTTGAAATTCAAATTTACAATTTTGAAAATCTTTCAAGGGTTGTGTCCCTTAATCATTTGACATAAGTTTCTCTATAAATAGAGACACTTAGGAGGCATAAAACATATCAGAAAATCATGTTTTCATGAGTAAGAAATTATGCCTATAATATCTAAATCATTTCTTCATTTCTCTAGTGCACGAGAGTATTTGAAGAAACTTTATTCTGTAAAATATCATTGATTGATATGCTTGATATGTATGTGCAATCCATGTCAAGGTTTCCAAAGTATCCTGAAGGGGATTCGCCGGTTAACCCTTTTGCATCCAGTTTATGGTGGGGGCGAATCGAACCTAAAGTTTAGTGTGATACACACGCTTTGGAATTTGTGCAATATGTTCATCATGTCTTCATCATCATCTTCTGGTTCGAGTATTTGCAGCAGTCCCCCAACACAAAATGTTCTAACAGAATTTGCCTAGCAGAATTGAGTCTTTGAAAGAACGGCTGTCGGTCCTAGATCAAAAGGGAGAAGATGAAGATTTATCTGCAGTTGAGTTAGTTGAGCTTCATGGGGTCACTGCGGATATTCACTCGTTGTCGCGTTTACACACTAGTATTAGTTGGCAACAGTCTCGATCGATGTGGCTTAAGGAAGGGGATGCTAATTCTAAGTTCTTTCATTCGGTCTTGGCGGGACGTCGTCGACAGAATGCTATCTCTATGATTCAAGAGGGAGGGGTTACTGTGGAGGGAGTCAGTCCTATTAGGCAGGCTGTGTTTTCACATTTTGAGTCCCATTTTAAGTCTCCTGCTGTGGAGAGGTCGGGGGTGGACAATCTTCAGTTTCAAAGGTTGAGCCAGCTTGAGAGTGGTAGCCTTATCAAACCGTTCACGGAGCTTGAGGTGAAATCAGCTGTGTGGGATTGTGATAGTTTTAAGAGTCCCGGGCCTGACGGGATAAATTTTGGTTTTATTAAGGACTTTTGGGGTGAACTTCGGGGGGATGTTATGCGCTTTATTTTAGATTTTCATCGGAACGGTAAATTATCTAAAGGTATTAATTCCACTTTTATCGCGTTGATTCCGAAGGTTGATAGCCCCCAACGGTTGAATGGTTTTCGGCCGATATCTTTAGTTGGAAGCCTTTATAAAATTTTGGCGAAGGTCCTAGCGAACAGGTTGAGGCTTGTTATTGGTAGCGTGATATCTGAGACTCAAACGGCATTTGTTAAGGACAGACAGATTTTGGATGGTATTCTTATAGCTAACGAGGTTGTGGATGAGGCTAGAAAATCTAAAAAGGAACTCATGCTTTTCAAGGTGGATTTTGAGAAAGCATATGATTCGGTGGATTGGGGCTATTTGGATAAGGTTATGGAGAGAATGTCGTTTCCAACTTTGTGGCGGAAGTGGATTAGAGAATGTGTGGGTACGGCCACAACATCTGTTCTTGTCAATGGCAGCCCAACTGATGAGTTCTTTATTGAGCGAGGCCTTAGACAAGGAGATCATTTATCTCCTTTCCTTTTTCTTTTGGCTGCTGAGGGTTTGAATGTTTTGATGGAGTCTTTGGTAGCGCGTAACTTATTCGAGGGGTATAGAATAGGGGAAACTAATACTATTTCGGTGTCACATCTCCAGTTTACTGATGATACTTTGCTCCTTGGGAGGAAGAGTTGGGGTAATGTACGGGCATTGCGAGCTGTTTTAGTGTTGTTTGAGACCATGTCTGGTTTGAAGGTTAATTTTAACAAAAGTATGCTGGTGGGGGTGAATATTCCTGAATCCTGGTTAGGCGAAGCTGCGTCTGCTCTGTGTTGTAAAGTGAGAAAGATTCCTTTCATTTATCTGGGGCTTCCTATTGGGGGTGATTCGAGGCGTTTGAGTTTTTGGGAACCGGTGTTGGATCGTTTAAAAAATCGATTATCTGGGTGGAAGAGTCGTTTTCTTTCCTTTGGTGGCCGTTTGGTACTGCTAAAGTCTGTCTTGACATCTCTACCTGTCTATGCTCTCTCCTTTTTCAAAGCTCCTTCAGGTATCATTTCCTCTATTGAGTCTCTTTTAATTAAATTTTTTTGGGGGGGGTGTGAGGATACTAGGAAAACAGCTTGGATCAACTGGAAAACTATTTGTTTACGAAAGGAGTATGGAGGTTTGGGGGTAAGGCAGGTGAGGGAGTTTAATTTGGCACTTTTAGGTAAATGGTGTTGGAGGTTGTTAGTGGATCGAGAGGGGTTGTGGTTTCGGGTGTTGGCAGCTCGGTATGGGGTGGAGGGAGGGAGATTGCGAGATGAAGGGCGGCGAGGGTCATCGTGGTGGCGAGAGATAGCGAGGATTAGGGAGGGTGTTGATGAGGCAGGGGGCAGATGGTTTAGGGAGCATGTGGTTCGGAGGGTAGGGGATGGCTCTGATACTCTTTTTTGGACAGATCCTTGGTTGGATGTGAATCCTTTGTGTGAGCGATTTGGTCGTCTGTATGTCTTGTCAGAGACTAAATCGTTTACGGTGGCTGAGATGTTCACTTTAAGTTGGGGGTTAGATGGGGCAGCGTGGGTGTGGCGGAGGCAATTGAGGGTATGGGAGGAGGAGATGTTAAGGGAGTGTCAGACTTTACTTTCTAACATTTCATTGCAGGCACATACTACAGATAGGTGGCTGTGGCAGCCAGATCCTGATACAGGTTATACTGTCCGGGGAGCTTATGAGCTTTTGACTACTCTTGATTCAGTCACTCTGGATGATGCGAAGCACCTCATTTGGCATTCTCAGGTTCCATTGAAGGTTTCCATATTTGCGTGGCGATTATTGCGGGATAGGTTACCTACAAAATCCAACCTGATTTCTCGAGGCATTTTATCTTCTGCAGCACATTTATGCATTTCTGGATATGGGGAGGCAGAGTCAGCTCACCACTTATTCATCTATTGTAGCTGTTTTGGTTCTCTTTGGGCTTTAGTGTGCACTTGGATTGGCATTCCATCGACGAGCTCTACTACTATCCGGGATCATTTCGTTCAGTTCACTTATTTAGCTGGTGGATCTCGAGCGCGTCGGTCTTTTCTGCAACTGATTTGGCTCGCTACCGTGTGAGTTATTTGGACAGAAAGAAATCACAGATTGTTTACAGGCTCAACCAGTACTCTTATTCAGTTATTGGACAAGATTAAGCTTTTTTCCTATAGGTGGTTGAAGACGACGAGTGTTACTCTAGTTTTAAACTATATATCATAGTTGGTGGTCTAGTCCTTTGTTATGTTTGAGCCTTGTGTGATTTTGATTGTTGTATTTCTTTTTTTGGTATCATTGTAAACTTTGGTAGTCTATCTTGGCACACCTTGTGCTGAGGAGACTGTTTGTTAATATATATCTCATTTTAGCTTTTTCAAAAAAAAAAAAATTTGTCTAAAATCACCACAAAATACTACAACTTTTCCCCCAAAATGAATGTATTTATTGCGCTCATCATAAGGTGTAAGAACATCCCTTAAGCTGCGATCAACTACCTGTTTACACTGATTTTTGGTAAACAACCGCTAGTTTAAATTAATTACTTGAGAGATCAACTAGTAAATCTCGGGACAATTGTTCATGCATTTCGTTAAAGGAAATTTGGAAGTTTATCTTTAAAGACATCCTTACTTTATAAAAGAACACTATGTTTAATTTCTGAAACATATGTTAAATGCAATTAAAGCAAGTTCACTCGAACGAGGGAACTAATGAAAAGCAGAATTTGTAAATGCTTTAAGAAAATAAAGACTTATGAAAAGTAAACTTGCATTTAGAATGTAAAAGTTACAAAGAAATTGTAAAGGTTCACCGATTCATACATCTTTCTCGAGTAACTCGTTTCTCGCCTTAACATGGATACTTTGAGTGTTTGAGATTTTGTGTAAATGAATTGTGACCACTACTTCGACTACACATACTTCTATTTATAGAAAACTAAGCAACATCTATCCTAACGTTAAACTACTAAACTTCAGCCACGCGTCCTTTGCATTTGAAATGAACCAAGGCCTGTAAACCGTTGTAACCGTCGAAGTCGAATCACCCTTAAATGATAAAAATGCTCTAAGTCCATAATTCTTGACTACTTCGATTCATTGGCTTCCATCGAAAGATTCTTTCAGTCTCGAGCTATGAAGCTTTTCCATTAGGATTCTCTTGTTCTTGAAGACATTAAAGACTAAGGCTACCTAAAGCCATTTCAACAGGTTTTTTTATAGCAATAAATGTCTTTGGAACTGGAGATTATAACATATTTTACCTTGAGCTAAAATATGGGATAACAAATTGCCCCCAAAAATGCCTATTTCGATTTGAATGACTCGAATGAAATAAGAGATTGGCATTTTTCAAAGTACCTCTATTTCCAAACGCCATTCCTTTTATTTCGATTTGATGATGTCATGGCATTTAAGAAGATAACCGTTTCACTTCTTTCAAAACTGTCACGTTCTGCGTCCTTTTGAGTAGTGGGACACGCGTCAGCCTGAGAAGTTGAATCGGAACAGACAAAAGGCGCTTTTCCAGCATTTATCCCTTTTTTAATTAAATTTTGTCTTAATCCAAGATTGCCTATAAATAGAGCTCTGTCACTTCAGTTGAAACTTTTCCAACTTCTTCCAAAGCTTCTCACGCTCCAAAAATCTCTCAAATCTTTCTCTCAATCTTGAAACATCAAAGATTCAAAACAAATCTGAACTTACCGGATCTTTGATTACCTTTTTCAGTTCGCATCTTTCAAGATCTCAGATCTACATCTTTTCTTTCGTTTTCCCAAGAACTTTCATGGCGTCTTCATCTAACAAGTTTCAAGTCCCTTTTGCTGGAAAATGGAGCGATTTCTCCGTTGCTGATGATGGAACGAAGTATGTTCCAGAACCCAAAGGTAGCAAAGAACATCGAGAAATCTGGGAAAGTCAGGTAATGATTCCTTTTGCTATTGATAAAAATGTTTATGCTTTTGGTGGTCCGATTCCAGATGATATGAATTTGACTAGGGAAGTAGATGAGATATTTCCATGTCTCGAAACTTGCGAACCCAGAATCTTTGACAGCAAACCCTATAACTTTGAATATATGCTGACAAATTATAAACCCTTTCGATCCCATCCTTATTACGGGAATAGCCTTTACCTTACTTGGCTTGATCGAATAGAACAATCCTTTGGCAAATTCTGGAAAGATTATGGAATCTTCGAGTTAATACAATTTTCTAGGATAGGGCCCAAATACCAACCTGAAATGCTCATTGCTGCGATGCATTTCTTCGAAAAATCTACCAACACCTTTCACTTCAAAAGTGGTATGATGACACCCACCCTGTTCGATGTGTCAGCTATCACAGGGTTAAGACCCACTGGCAAAACTTACAGCCCTGATGATGTTAGTGATAACATCACTTTAAACTATAAAGAAAACGCCTTTTCTGCCTTTATCCTCAAACATTCAGGACCTGAGAATGAAGAAGTCTCAGATGAGGAACATGTGGCCTTTCTCACTCTATGGCTATCCCATTATGTATTTTGCTCTCGATCTCTCCAAATTGCTAGGAAATTTATACCCATGGCTGTGCAAATACATGAAGGATGCCATTTTGCCTTAGGACGCCTTCTGCTGGCAACCCTGTATGAGTCGATTGGGGAAGTTTGTGATAACCTAAAAGGTTTAGTTCCTGCCAAATCGAAATCGAAGAAAGCTGCGCCAGATGGATGTTTTCAAGCTGCTGGGCCAATGTGGCTATTACAGTTGTGGTTAAATGCCACCTTTGAAAAGGAACTTGGTTTGTTCATTCCCACCGAACATCATGCTTCGATAGCTAAAAGGAAAATTGAAGGCACCCGCTTGATAAGGCTTCAACCTAATCCCCTCGAACAAAACATTCAACAGCTTTTCATGAAGTACATGAAAATTTTCTTAGCCATTGACCAATTCAAGCCTGAGCATGCTCCATTTGTGAAGAGAACCATTGGTCCCTCCTGGTTCGTCAAAGAAATACCAGTGTTGAATCCTAATGCTGAGGAGGAAATAAATGAAACCTGGACAGCATACTTAGATCCTACCATTCTGTCTATTCGAATTGGTACCCTATCTTCTGAATATGCATTAATTGGGTATCAACCGAATTTGGTCTCTAGACAGTTTGGCTTTTCGCAGCTTCGACCAAAGAGCATGTATATAAGAAAGAAGAACATCGTGCTTGGGACTACTGTGACTTCCACTTTGTATGAAAGGTACATGAAGATTAGTCGTGATAACGTTTATGGCTTCGAGCCATTTGACTTCAACCTTTCTTACTACTGTACACAAGAGTTTGCCACCTGGTGGAGGCGATATTTCGACAGCAAACACCTAGGAGATGCAGTGCTTATCTCGAGGTTGGAGAGTGGGTTTACTCGACCTCAGATAAAGAGAATCGAACAGCAAGTCAAGACCACAGGTAACTTGTCTTTATATATGCACTTTCTTTTTACCAAATATTCTCATATTGTTTCGATTTAACCTTTTGCTTATGTTTCCTAGTTACCAAGAAACAAGCTGCAGAATCTGTTAAGACAGTTAAAGAGAAAACAACATCAAAGGCAGTTGAGTCTGAAGAGCCTTCTAAGGTACATACTGAATCGAACTTGACTTTCCTGGAAATTCTAGGTTAAATCTTTATTTTTTCAACCTACTTCTTTTAGGCACGTAAAAGACCAACCAACGTCCCTTCCACTGAGACTGGCCCATCGAAGAAGCCAAAACCTAACACGATAGTCGTCAGTGACGAAGAAGAGGTATAAGTTTTTCTAACTTATTTTCAAAGTTCCTTCCAAACCAATTCCATTAATTCAAATGTTTCTTGTCTCGACTTCTATTCGCAGGAAGAAGAACAAAGTTTCCAGAGAAAGAGGAGCCAGCCTCCTGTGAATATTGAAACAAACATTCCAGAAACTACTTCTGATGATCTTTCTACTGAAGAGAAGGAAAAGAAGATGAAAGAAAAGAAAGAGAAGAAGGAAAGGAAAGCGAAGAGGAAAGAGGAAAAGAAGAAAGAAGGAAAGAAAAGTTCAGAGGATCGAACCCGGGATAAAAAGAATAAAAAGTCAAAGTCCTCAAGTGATCCTTCTGCAACCAACCTTAAATCCCCTTCGATCTCGAATGAACAACAAGAGACTACCCCTGACGCTGAAGTTCAAGAAGATGCTGCTATGCCTGATGCTACACTCAAAGAATCGGACAACATGCCCTAGCAAGACAACAATCCAGAGGTACTTGTACTACTTTACTTGCATTTTCTTACTTATAATAAGTAAAGTTATATTCCCTCATATTCGATTCTGTTTTTCAGGACATCCTATCGAACAAGTCTAGTGGTGATACTCTCAAAGATAGTGAGACCACTATTTCTGAAAAAATCATACCAGAGCCTAGTCAAGATCAATCAGAGCATCCTATGTCTGCAGAGACTGATGACAAGGCTTCTCCTTTCAAGGAATGGAACGGAAATCCAACAGTCGAGGTCGATGCTGATGAAACTTCCTCAGAGGAAGAAGACTTTGATTCTGAAGCCATAAAGGAAGCAGAGGCTGGTGGATCAGAATTGCTACCTGAAACCTCGACATCGAAACTGTCAGCCAGCCTAGGGCTCGCTGAAGAAGAATTCATTTCCTTGCAAATTCATGATCCTGAAGCTGCTCTAAAACTTCTGATTTCTAAAACAACTACTGATCCCGTAAGTTCGAGTGGACCCAGTAATTCAACTGCTTCAGATTCAGAAATCAATTCTTCGGTTCGACAAGACTCTCTGATTTCGAAGCTATATACTGACTTCATCAATGGAGACATCTTGGCATCAGTTGAGGAACACCCTGCTAATGCTTTCAAGCATAAGTCTTTTTTGAACAAGTTGCATAATCCTCAAACTGATCTCGAAACCTTGGGAAAAGTCATCCAGCTCGAATCGATCCTGGACCAGTTTGCTACTACAGTGCAAAACCTGAAACGCAACTCTCAGAAACTTGTTGGTCAGCAGGCTGCTTATGATGCATTATTTGAGAAGGCCATGGCTGCTCAATCGAAAGTTGACCAAATGAAAGCACAAGTTCAGCAACCAGGCCTTGGGATTCAAGAATGTACCAACAATATTTCCAAGTGGGAGGCAGAAATAGATTCTCTTCGAGCTGAGATTGCTGATCGAGAGAAAAAGATTCTTGAAGAGAAAGCAAAGCGTGCAAAGATTGAAGAAGCTGTTGCTGCTACCACTCAAGAATCTATCCGCGAAGCTGCGAAAGAAGGTATTTCTCACTTCAGTGCTGCCACTGTGATCAAAGAAGAGATCAAATCTCTCGAAGATGCAATCAAGATTCAGACTGTCGAAGTTGGCCTTATTAAGGACCATTATGCTGATTTCAAATCTAAGTGTTTGTCTTAGATTTTCTTTTGATGTTTTTAAATTCTCGAACAATTATCTGGTTTTGTTTTTATTTGGTTTGTAACCTTGACAATTGCCTCTTATGGCACTTTTATTTCGTTTATGCCATTTCAATTTCGTTTCGAATATTTATTCTGTGCTAATATTAACTTCTAAAAGCGTTGGTTTATATTTTTTCAAATACTTACCATTTATATTCAATGTTCGCTTTTCTGGAGTTAATTCTTCTATTTCATACGCACCATTCGAAAATACTTGTATTATTTTAAAAGGTCCTTCCCAATTTGGAGACCATTTGCCTAAAACTCTATCTTTTTTGTCCATAGGCAAAATAACTTTCCAAACTAAATTCCCCACGTCAAAGGTTTTTAATTTAACCTTCTTATTATAGGCCTTTGCTACTCTTTCTTTTTGTCTACTTAAAGTATCAAGTGCTCTTAGCCTTTCTTCGTCTAAATCAACCAATTCATCAAACATCATACTCCAATAGTGATAAGTTGGTATCTCCATTTGCCTTTGAATTCTGATAGATTGCAAATAAATTTCCACTGGTAACACGGCATCATGACCATATGTTAATCGAAATGGAGTAGAATTTGTTGATTCTTTAGGGGAATTTCTACATGCCCATAAGACCTGATTTAAAGTCTTGTTCCAATTTCTTGGCTTTTGAGCAATATGTTTTCTGATTAATCCAATAATAATTTTATTGGCAGCTTCTACTTGACCATTTGCTTGTGCATAATAAGGTGTCGAAGTCAAAAGTTTAAACCCTGTTTGCCTGGCAAATTCTTGCATCTTTCGACCAGTAAACACTGAACCTTGATCAGTTGTGATGGTTTCAGGAATTCCAAACCTATAAATAATGTGGTTTTGGATAAAACTTATAACTTCTTCTTGATCAACGTTGGGCAAGGGTATAGCTTCGATCCATTTGGTAAAATAATCAACACCAACTATTATGTACTTTTGATTTTTTGATGATGCTGGTTTTATTTCACCAATTAAATCCAATGCCCAACCTCTAAATGGCCAAGGTTTTATTATCGAATGTAATTCACTTGCGGGTACATGTTGGATTCCTGCATGTTTTTGACAGTCTTGACAACCTTTAGCAAAATCTATGCAATCTTTTAACATAGATGGCCAGTACATGCCTTGTCGAACTAAAAGCCATTTCATCTTATGGCCTGATTGGTGAGAACCACAAGCCCCACTATGAACATCAGATATTGCTATGTAGGCTTCATTCTCACTAAGACATTTCAACAGTACTCCTTCGAGGGTCTTTTTAAACAATTCATTACCAATGATCACATAATTTGATGCCCTATATTTGATCTTTCGAAGAGCACTCCCGATTGGATTTTCCAAATATTCTACAATTGGTTTTCTCCAATCACCATCTATTAAATTGTCAATGACCAAAATTTGGAGTTCATCATAATTCATTTCTTTATCAGAATTATTTATGTCATTTGGTGACATCTCTGCCCCCTCAAGTTTTGGCATTGACAATTCCAATTGCATTGGCTCATTAGAAATCAACTTTTCTTTGATTTCTATTAATTGTTCTAGCCTTGCTTTGGACACTTTGTATCCTGAAGCAATCTGGGCTAAGTCATTAGCTTCTTGATTTTCTATTCGAGGAACATGTTCTATGTCAATCGAATCGAAACGTTTTAGTAACGCATTTGCTATGACAAAATAACGAATCAAATGCTCTTTGATACATTTGTACTCTTTTGTCAATTGCTTTAACACTAACTCTGAATCACCTTTTATTTTAATGTCTTTTGCCCCCAGGTTCAACAATATTTCTAATCCTGCTATCAAAGCCTCATATTCAGCTTCATTGTTCGAACAAATACCATTAATCCTGTATTTGAACTTAGTAGGAATTTTTTGTGGGGAGACTATCAAAATACCTATTCCAGTACCATGTTGATGTCTAGATCCATCGAAATACAAAGTCCATGGTTCTAGAGCAATGTAATTTTGAGGTGGTTCGATTGCTGAATGATCAACAATGAAGTCAGCCACTATTTGGCCTTTAATTGCTTTCAAAGGCTTGTATGAAAGTGAATATTCAGAAAGAGCTAAAGCCCATCTTCCAATTCGACTATGTAAAATTGGTTTTAGCAACATATGTTTAATAACATCATAATGAGAATAAACATAAACATCAATAGGCTTTATATAATGCTTCAATTTCATACAGGAAAAGTACAAACAAAGACAAAGCTTTTCAATACTACTATATCTAGTTTCAACATCATTAAGGACTCTACTTAAATAATAAATGGCCTTCTCTTCGCCATTTTCGTCCTCTTGGGCTAACATACTACCTAATGTGGTATCAGATGCTGAAATATACAACTTCATAAACTTATTTCTAATTGGTGGCATCAGAGTTGGAGGATTAGACAAGTATCTTTTGATTGCATCGAATGCTTCTTGCTGATCCTGCCCCCAAGTAAAAATATCCTCTTTCTTGAGTCGAAGCAATGGTGAAAAAGCTTGAGCTTTACCACTTAGATTCGAAATGAATCTTCTCAGAAAGTTGATCTTTCCTAACAAGGATTGAAGTTGCTTTTTGTTTGTTGGAGGGTTAGTCTCCAAAATCGCTTTTGTCTTGTTTTGGTTTATCTCAATGCCTTTTTTATGCACCACAAACCCAAGGAAATCTCCTGCATGTACACAAAAAGCACATTTCAATGGATTCATTTTCAATCCATATTTCCTCATTCTTTCGAATGACTTTTTTAAACAAACCAAATGATCATTTTGTGATGATGATTTAACAATAATATCATCAATATATACTTGCATAAAAGTATCTATAAAATCATGGAAAATTGAGTTCATTGCTCTTTGGTATGTGGCTCCAGCATTTTTCAATCCAAACGGCATTACGACCCATTCATAGGTACCCAAAGCCCCTGGGCATCGAAAAGCTGTTTTTGCCACATCTTCCTCAGCGATAAAAATTTGGTTATATCCAGAATACCCATCTAACATGCTAAGATATTCGAAGCCTGCTGCTGAATCTATTAACATTTCTGCTACAGGCATCGAATATTCATCTTTAGGGGTAGCATTATTTAAGTCCCTAAAATCTATACATATTCTAAGAGAACCATTTTTCTTAATGACAGGAACTATATTTGCTAACCATTCGACATACCTGGCAGTCCGGATGAACTTGCTTCTCAGCAGCCTTTCAATTTCCTCCTTGATCTTAGATAGGATTTCTGGTGCGAATCTTCTGGGTGATTGTTTAACTGGTTTCTTGTCTGGTCGAATGGGTAATCTATGTTCGACCAAATTTCTGTCTAAACCTGGCATTTCATTGTAATCCCAAGCAAAACAATCTTTGAACTCTTTAAGGAGTTCGACCAGTTTATCACGCAAGTCCTTTGGGATATTGGCACTTATGTACGTTGGCCTTTTGATAGAGCCATCTCCAATATCTATTTCCTCCAAAGGGTCTTGGGCCTGCATCTTTTGATTGGAACTGGAAGGATCCTTTTCAAATCCTAATGGTTCTTCATCATAGATGCAGTCCAATTTTTGAGTTATTGGCAATAATTTGCCATCTTCACAGTTGTTGGCTTCGACAGCCATATTTTCTTGCAGCATTGTGGCTTCTAAAGCCATCTTTATCTTGTTTTCGGCCATATAAGCCGAAATCTTGGCCCAAGCATTGGGCTTAGTCATCGTAGTACTCTTCAAGGTCCCACCCAGTTGGGCGGACTTTGCCTTCATCCACATGTGGACCTTCATCTATCTCCTCTCTCTCCCAAATGAATCCATGAGTTGGATCCAATTTGACAGAATGGTAGACATTATCAGCAGGGGCATAGGCATATCCCTGTTCAGTGCATGGCGATATATTCGCCAATTTCTTGTCAAATGAATGCTTGGTTATGTGGTGTGTTTCAGCCCTAAAATAACTTTGATCAGCTTCGATATTTTCTACCACACCATCATCCCTCCAAATACTTACTCTCTGATGGAGAGTCGAAGGCACTGCTCCAACACCATGTATCCACTCCCTTCCTAGAAGCAGATTATAATTGGCCTTCGATGCTACAACCAAAAACAAAGTTGGCCTAACAGTGCTGCCAACTGCCACATCGACTTGAATTGCCCCCAGCGAGAAACCAGTCTCACCTTCGTAATTCGAAAGAACGATGTTGTGGGGGTGCAAGTCAGTAGAGAATTTACCAATCTTGGTAATCATGAATTCTGGCATCAGGTTTACTGCTGCTCCTCCATCGATCAACACTTTGTTGACCCCCACATTGTTTACTTTGGCCTGAATAAAGAGGGGTTTCAAATGATTCTTCATTCCCTCAGTTGGCCTCTCAAAATTGGCCATTTGTTCCTCTAAGCAGCCATTATTCATTACATAATAACACATTGGCCTGTGTAAAGCCAATTCAGACTCATCGAATTCATCCTCCCCTTCAGTCACTTCTGACCACACGTCATATTCAGCAGGGAGAATTGAAACTACGTTCACCAGCACATCAAACTCGGGATCTGAATCGAGGAGATCCTCATCTTCCATGTTCTCTCCTTCAAACTCATTCTCTACCTTTCGATCATCCTCTGGTTGAGTCAATCTTTCTTTCAGAGGCCTTCTAGCCACTTCGACAACCTGTTTTCCTTTGTTGTCTTCAGTCTTTTGAGCCTCTTGAAGGGAGAGCCTTTGTTGGCGCTGATGCCTACGCCATTGTGTGCGGGTCATGGGATTCTTTCCCTTGTAATTGTTTATGTAAGCATACTTCTTCGAATCAACAGAATGACTCGAACTTCCCTTGTCAACAGAATTTCTGACAAAGTCGGATGCATGACCATGAACCCATTTGTTCATTGGTGATTTGTTGGATGGCACAAAAGTATTTGGGTTGCCCAACCTTTGATGTATTGGTTTAGCATGCGCCATGTTCTGTTTTTTCATTGGCCTTGAGTTTGGCCAATTCTCTTTGTTTCTTCTGAATGGTATAAACTTGTTAAGGCCCTCAGTAGCCTTCTTGTCGAATACAGCACTGCACCTTGGGCAAAGCATCACCTCAGACTTGTTAAGCTTACACCTTTGTAGAAAATCAATCAGTTCCTCTTCAGCCCCAGGATAGACTACTTTCATTTTCTCATAGTACTCATTCTCTGGAATAGAAACTAATTGAGCGCCTCCTGATAAGTCCATGGCATCGATCATCAAGCATTCGACCGGTTCCACATAGGAAGCATCAGATATTTGTAGTGGATCTTCGTCAATTTTCATCTTGTGTCCGGATTTCTCTCCAAACTTCAGCCTTCCATCTTTCAAAGCCTTTTGAACCAGATCCCTGAAAAGAACACATTGTGAGGTTTTATGACCCAAAAAATTATGAAATTTGCAGAAACCTCTTTTCTTTTGCTGTTCAAGGGGAGGCACTTTCAATCCCTTTGGAACAACAATTTGGCCATCAGTAACCAACAAATCAAATATTTCATCACATTTAGTTATATCAAACGAATAAGTTTTAGCAACAAATTTATCATTTTTGGGTTCGACAGGGTTTTTTCCATTCGAAGGTTTTAGTAATTTGCAGACATAAGGGGGACCAGGTTTTAATTCGGCCACATTAATTTCATTATCTTCTATGTCTCCGTAGTTTATTACATATTCCTCATCATCATCATCTATAGTTTCAACATAAGCAATCTTTTCCCTTTTTTGAAACTTCGATGATCTGGCCTTCTCAGCCTTAAGGCGTTCGACCTGTCTTACCCTATCTGCTAATTGTGCCATGTCTCTTAGATGTTGTGTATCTAATTTCTTTCGAATTGAATAATCTAGGCCTCCAGCAGCCATTTCGACTAACTCATGTTCAGGCACTTGGGTAAAGCATCTAGCCTTAAGTAGCCTAAATCGATTCAAATAGTCATCTATGGACTCTGGTGTCTTTCTCCTGACACTGGCCAATTCCTTCAAACTAATCTTAGATTGGCCCATATAAAACTGTTCATGGAAAGCCCTTTCCAATTGAGTCCAATGCTGAATCGAACGGGGGGGGAGAGTTGTGAACCAAGTGAAAGCATTTTTTGTTAGGGAATTTGGGAAATATTTCAACCTTAAATTTTCGTTATCTGCCAAATTTCCTGCTTCGGCAAAAAATCTTGCCACATGTTCCACTGTTGACTCAGTTGTGTCCCCAGCAAACTTTGTGAATTTGGGGATCTTCCATCCCCTTGGCAATTCAGTTTGTAACACGTATTCAGATAATGGGGAAATAAAGTTAGGCCTATGTAGGCCAACATTGAAACCGTTTTGAGTTAAAATAGTTTCGACTAAATTTGCCAAGTTATCTTGTTGCGCAAAATTATTTCTTTGCACATTTCGAATCACTTCGTCAGCATTCTGATTTCGATTAACCAAAATTACTTCAGGCTCTGGCACATGGTGCACCACTGGAGCCGGTGGTTCCTCTTGTACCACTTGTGGTACTTGATCGTTTGGAACTTCATTGTTCACACGAAACCCTTGGTTCTGAACCTGTGTTTGGTTTCGAATGGGCTGAAGGTTTTGGTTAGGCATTGTAGGAGTACCAAAGAAATCTGCAATCCGCCCCATCTGATGGGCTAGCAACTGATAATTATTATTTGTATTGTTGATTAAAGGGTTCAAAATAGTCCCCAATTGTGAAGTCAGAGTGTTAACCATTTCATGATTACTCTCGTCCATTTGTTGTTGAAAAGACATCATAGTTACATTGGTTAAATTTTGTAAGGCAATATCTCTGGTCCTATTTCCCACAACAGAGGCTGCTGGGGAAGGCATGGTACTCCTGTCAGGATTTGGGTTAGAATTATGTAAGCCTGCCATCAAAGAATCTGGCATTCCTAATCCCGATTGGTTCAACAAAAACGATCGAATGGGGCTCCTTACATCTTCAGCACCAGGCTGACTGCCCCCTATACCATGTGATACTAACGAAGATATCGACCCAGATACAGTCGAACTCGTTGAGGGCATTGTCACCCCTATATTCCCAAAACTGACTGCAGGAACGCTCGCAGCAGATGTTCCAGAGCCTTGGGCCATGACAGTAGCGTTACTAATTGACGCTTGTGTTGGCTGTCCTTCAGGATTTGGGACATTGTTGTTATTGTTTTGATTATTATTTGGTGGTCTAACCATTTTTGATCTAGATTTGACACTAGTTAAATTTGGTAAAGATTTACCACTTCTCAAATGCATACAAAATCAAAACACAAACTATAAACACTAACTGTCTTAATACTTGTAAAAGGATTTTTAGAAAATAAACTTCTTTTAAACAATGTAAATTGCACAAAACAACCCGTCCCACTGGGCGTGCCAATTTGTTTACACTGATTTTTGGTAAACAACCGCTAGTTTAAATTAATTACTTGAGAGATCAACTAGTAAATCTCGGGACAATTGTTCATGCATTTCGTTAAAGGAAATTTGGAAGTTTATCTTTAAAGACATCCTTACTTTATAAAAGAACACTATGTTTAATTTCTGAAACATATGTTAAATGCAATTAAAGCAAGTTCACTCGAACGAGGGAACTAATGAAAAGCAGAATTTGTAAATGCTTTAAGAAAATAAAGACTTATGAAAAGTAAACTTGCATTTAGAATGTAAAAGTTACAAAGAAATTGTAAAGGTTCACCGATTCATACATCTTTCTCGAGTAACTCGTTTCTCGCCTTAACATGGATACTTTGAGTGTTTGAGATTTTGTGTAAATGAATTGTGACCACTACTTCGACTACACATACTTCTATTTATAGAAAACTAAGCAACATCTATCCTAACGTTAAACTACTAAACTTCAGCCACGCGTCCTTTGCATTTGAAATGAACCAAGGCCTGTAAACCGTTGTAACCGTCGAAGTCGAATCACCCTTAAATGATAAAAATGCTCTAAGTCCATAATTCTTGACTACTTCGATTCATTGGCTTCCATCGAAAGATTCTTTCAGTCTCGAGCTATGAAGCTTTTCCATTAGGATTCTCTTGTTCTTGAAGACATTAAAGACTAAGGCTACCTAAAGCCATTTCAACAGGTTTTTTTATAGCAATAAATGTCTTTGGAACTGGAGATTATAACATATTTTACCTTGAGCTAAAATATGGGATAACACTACCTCAAAACAATGTTTGTGCATCATAGGAGCTTCGTCCCATATAATGATCCTTGCCTTGACAATCAAGTGGCTAAATGAATGTTAGGATGAATAGTTCAAGTAGAGTATTCATCCACATTTATGGGAATGCAAAACATGAAATGTGCAGTTCTTCTGCCAAGTAAAAGCAGTGCTGCTACCACTTGATGCAACATTTAAAACATATCGGCTCTTTATGTAATATCTATAATCTATAACAATATATAAAGAGGATAGGGGAGTTTGGGCTGACTTTTTCTTTGGTTCATTTTGCCCTTAACTTCCTTTATGGTTTTTTAATTATTCCATAATTGTCCTTAACTTCCTCTAACTACCTCTTTTTTATTTATGGTTTTTTCATCTATATCTATTCTATCTATAACAATATATAATAGGGGAGTTTGGGCTGGCTTTTTTTTTTGGTCCATTTTGCCCTTAACTTTCTTTATGGCTTTTTAATTATTTCATTAATTTTCTTTATGACTTTTTAATTATTCTATAATTACCCTTAACTTCCTTTAACTACCGCTCTTTTTTTTTAATGGTTTTTTCATCTATATCTATTATATACTATATATAAAGAGAATACATGAGTTTTTGTGTAGATTTTTCATAATATCAACATTACCCTTGCTTTTTTTTAGTAGCAACAAAAATCTTTTATTAACAAACTTACAATAACATAAAGCACATATTTTTTTAGCAGCTAAAATCTTTTATTAACTAAGCATAACATAAGACATCTTTTATTTTGTACATAAGTTAGGCACAGGCAGGCGCGGAACGCCTAGATAAACAAATAAAACATCATGTCGAATTTTTATTATAAAAATATATATATATATATATATATATATATATATATATATATATATATATATATATATAAATAAATAAATAAATCGAACCTTTAATAAATACGGGTCCGCATATATTTTCAAATCAATTAAGCACCATCCTACACGATTTTGTTTAATAATCTGACTCTTTCAATTCATTTTTTAATACTAATAATTTCATTTACCAAAAAAACAACTATAATAATTTTTTTGATGATAAAACTATAATAATTCTAATAGCTATGAATTCCCATTTTATTTTTTTATTATTGATGACAACAAATTATATGAAGTTTTTAGTAGTAGATTAATATAGTTTTTATAGTAATTGAAGACCAAAAGCAAACAAATATCGGGAAAAGTGAAGATACAAGGACCAGAAGCAAGAAAAGTGGAAAAAGCAGCAAAAAGGGCAAAAATGTAATAGAGCAGCGCACTATCGTACCCACGATGAGTCTCAGCGTGGCGCGATGAGAAGACGGATAAAATAGAAGAAAATCTGCTAAAAATCTTTACCATCGTGGCACGATGGCTTGTCATCGTGGCACGATGATAACTTGAAAAATAAGCAGAAAATCTTGAGCAAATCTTCCAACGCACCACGATAGGATCCATCGTGGCCACGATGAGACGAAATTACATGCCATCGTGGCCACGATGGGTGCGATGGATGCGCAGAAAAGCCCAAAACCCAGCTGTAAAACTATAAATAGAGCCTTCCTCCTTACAAATTATTCATTCCAAAATATTGCAACATATTCAAGAGTTAGGAGAACTCTAAGGAAGAGGCAAGGAGGCCAAGGAACTCCAAGGCCAACAAGGTTCTTTTCTTTCTGTCTTTGTAATTTATTTTTCCTAGGTTAGGTGGAGTCGAGAAACTCCCTTTTTTTTATAAAACATTAGCGTGCAAAGGCATCACATGATAACTATGACATCCCAACTATGTTGGCACCCCATAATCATCACCTATCATTTGCAGCACCCTAATAAATTTATTAGAAAGAAAGAAAAAAGAGACAAACTTGGGGGGACTAGACCAAAACCCAAGGAAACAAAAATACAAGGACCCTGCCACTACCTCATTAAAAACCTTTCCTGGAAAACCCCAAGGAATAAAACCAAGGATAAGGGAAAAAGAGTGCAATGGATTTAATGAAATCTAAAAGACTGAAGACCCATTAAATTACTAATATAATTTCCTTGAACACTAGGCGGAACATTATCCCACCAATAAAAACCATCAACATTGATGCCTAAAGCAGCTATTTTATCTGCACAACAGTTCCCTTCAAAAATAAAATTCGCTAGAAGGAGGGGTTGAACCTCCGATCTTGTGGTTAACAGCCACACGCTCTAACCAACTGAGCTATTCTAGCTTCTTATCAAATTTCTATAATATTTATAAATTCAGTTATTTCTATTTCAAACTTTTTTGTTGTCTGGTTTTAGTTATTTTAATATTGATCACATTAGAATAAAATCTAAGGACCCAGTGGATATCACATAGGAAACAAAGCTAGTAATCCCGACTGAATGACAGCATATTAGGGCCTACATGAAACCATTAAATTCAGTATCTGCCGTCTTAGTATAGGATTGGAAAGAACGTTAATTTCTACCTTGCAGAGTATTCCTGTGGGTCCCCACGGTGAAGAGATCAAAGTTTAAACGAAAAAGTGGAGCTCTGGATAATGGTGTCTAAATAATGTAAAGGTAACCTTTAACTAAGCTTTGTAAAAGCTTGTAATAGAAATAAGAACATATATTGCTTCAAACCTATTTTCAAGAGTCTAAATCCTTAAAGAGATAAATAATTGAGCCACCAAGTAGGAGTAAGGGAGGGATCCGATCACACTTAACCACCTCGTGTGGTCACACACACACCCTTTATTTTCAGTCATTTAATTTCAGCATTTTATTTCCTGTCATTTACTAAAGTACCCGCAAAGATACCTTCTTAAAACAAACAAAGCGAAAACAAATATCCATATTCTTAAGCGAAACTAGTAACCTTGACACAATCTCTGTGGAGAACGATAAACTTATCATTTTATTACTTGGTAGCGATTTTGTGCACTTGCAGAACCACCGTCAATTATCATAAGAAAATTGACCCACTTAATTGTCCTATGAAATGTTGCACAAAATGAAATTGATGGTGCTTAATTGTCATTTGAAAATTTTCCTATTTAATTGATGATAATTGATTCCACAATATGATGTTTATTACCTTGATCATAATTTTTATCATAATTGGTTTACATGCCATAATGGTTGAGACACTTTATTCACATTAAGTGTTGTGGGTTCGATTCCAATGGTAGACACATTTATTTTTTATTTTTTAATAATAAAGGTATTGAAAAAGTTGCCTCCAAAACTACATATGCAAATTAGGGTTTACCTAGTTGGATATTACAACCATTATATATAAGAAGATTTAATGCAAATGGTAACTAACGCACAAAAGATATTAGTTAAATGTATAAATTCAAAATTTTTGTCTTAAAAATTGTATATTCAAATATTTTAAAAATTTAAATTATGATTTTGCTAATGTATATCTTTTCTTTTATTTTTCTTTAGAATTTCTTAACTAATACACCCGATGCACTGGTTATCAAGATCATAATTTCTTTTGACAAAATGTTTTAGAGCATCTTCGAGTTTTACTTATTTATTACTGTATTATTTTTTTATCCGGCCGAGATAATCTTATTTTAAACTATCATATAGTAAATATGGATAACTCTTTCAATAAAAATTCAATAATTAAATTGTCACATTATATAGTAGTTCAGTATTTAATTTTTAATGTTGTTTTTGTCTAGTGGTGAGGAATTTGAGTAGTATGTTATAGGTTCTTGGTTCAATCTTCAACTCATTGCAAACCCAAAAAAACTAATAAATATATTACATGCAATAGAATTTTTTTTTTTAATAGTACTTGTAACTACTCTCTCTGTCCCAAAATATAAGAAAAAATTGGTTAAAAAAATAGTGTATTTTGTTAAATATTTGGACTAAATACATCAACTTTCTTTAACCAATTTTCTCTTATATTTTGGAATAGTGACAATAAATTATCAAGCAAGAGCATGCTAGGACCTGTTTAATTTGTGAAAATATTTGTAATTTTTATTTTCTAAAATTGTTATAGTTTTATTTATTAACAAGAAAAAATAAACTTTTAAAGTGAGTCATGTGATGAAGATGAGATAAAATGCTAACAGAGATTATGTTTTTAGAAAATAATGAAAATAAAATTTTTTTGAAACAAAATGAAAAAAAAAAATTTGATACCTTTTTTTGGGTACATTCATATTTTTTAGTACATTTTGATACTTTTATTGTTTTAAAAAATGTAAAACAATTGTTCAAGTTTATTTTTTATTTTTTGTTTGGACTAATATTTATTAACAAGTAAAACTAATATAATTTTTTAAAAATGAAAACAACAATATTTTCGTAAAGTAAAATGATCCCAATTTTCTCTGTTTTTTTGGTTTGAGGGGGTGTTAGCTTAGGTGAAGGATAATGGACACTAAAACTTTGACTTTGGGGTTTTGGATTTGGACCAATAATTAAAGAGTATAAACATTTGAAAAATTCTCTTCGCTCATGTTTCTCTTGTTGTCCAGAAATTCCATTTTTATCCTTTTCTTTTTTGTCAAACCATTTTTATCCATGTTAAAAAACTTTGAAATATGTTTTTCGATGTTTTTGTAGTTCAAATACTACTTTAAACTGTAAAAATAATTTGGAAAATGCGTTTCGAAGTTTTTTATCATGGGCAAAAATGAAATTTCCAAAGGGAGAAGAGAAACGTGGGGAGAAGAGAATTTTTCTAAACATTACCATGAGCATCCGAGCCTTGATTGTCTTGTTATTCAAGCTCAAATTTCTCCTTTATTTCTCTCTTTATTCTTATATTGTTGGAGTTTTATCGGTGCTTTGATTTTGGTTTCCCTCTTTTTATGATGAGATCTTTTTTTGCCATCCTACCTCCTTCTCGGTCGCCCTACACATTTTGATTTTTACCCTTCCGCTACTTAAGTAACAGACGTTAAAAAAATGTCGTCCGCTACTCCGCTACTTAAGTAGCGAACAATATAAAAAACAAATTTGATAGGGTGATTTTGGATGTATCTTCTACCTAATAGTGGACAGGTGTATTTTTATCAACTCATAAGATGCGCGAAGCAATGAATAAGGTGGCAAAAGAAAATTGCTTTCATAATTTGCATCTCAATCCACAATACACTTGCAAAAATAACATTAGCAACAAACCGAAATTCTTTTGTAGACTTATAACTGTACAAAATCTAAGCAACCACTTCAGTCCTCTCAATGAGTATTCTTCGCACCGCCAGCCAAGCACCTCCGACATCATCGTCGGTGATAGAGAGCTAAATCCTTTCGAGACTAAGAACTAGAGTTCTACACTAAAAACTAAGAAAAAACATTAAAAATTAACTAAAAATAAAATAGAAAATTCAATATTTCATTGATTCTAAAAATAAAATAGAAAATTCAGTATTTCATTGATTCTAAATGTGACGATGATTATATCCTTTATCTTTTATATATTAAAACAGAATACACTGCTAACAATAATTAAGCGTCCAAACTAATCCAAAATCCCGCGCATACTCCTTCCACTTCTTTCTTCCAATAAACAAACAAAACATATTACTACTATTAATTCTTTCTAATTAATTGTCGCTAACCCACCATCCACCAACCGTCCATTGTGTTACACAGCCTTCCAAGTTCCAACACCTCACAGTGTTCCTTCCGTTTCTTTTCTTTTTTTCCAATTCTATGCAAATAAAAAAATTGTTATTGTGTGACAAACGTGAGCAATAATAATCTCATAGAAAGTTGTTTCTTGGCTTTTTTTTTTCCATAAAAAAATTGTTTTAAATATGAAGTTGATTCATGTAAATATATCGTTTTTTAATTTTAAAAATAGCTATTTTTAAACCAAACTTATATTTAAACCAAAATCATTTTTTAAACAAAAATAATAATCTTATTAACAGTGTACTGACTTCATTCCCTTTCATAAGATACAATTGAAAAATTGATATATTTGGTTCAAAATAAGTTTGATTAATAATACTCTCTCCGTCCCAAATTATAAAGAAAAAATCACATATTTTTTCCCAAATTATAAGGGAAAAATCATTTTCAAAAATATTTTTTGTTTAATCTCATAATATATCAGCGGTGCTATATGTTACGAAACATTGACCTACGACGAAATACAAGAATACGCATGACTTGATTTGTTGGTTACAAACTCAGACAGTTTTTTCATTTATTTCTTTTATTTCTTTTATATATATATATATATATTTCACTTTGTCCCAGAGCTCCTTTCAAAGTCATCTCTCTTAGTAACCATCTCACCAATTTTGCAGTCAGAGAGAAAACTTGTAATTCTTCTTCACCACTTAAAAATATTTTAGAAAAAATGTTTAAAATATCTGATGTTTAACACTTCTCCTTTATCACAAAAACGTGTTGTGCTCTATGACTGGAAAAACATTATAGTATAATATAGAAGTGGATGAAAGTACTGTATTTCTTTTGGAATGAGGTTTGGGTCAGTATGAGCAATTTCATGGAGAGAATGAACTTGAATAAATTCTCATTAGAGGGGTGTATTAATGGAGTTGAGGTATGCTCCATTTAGCATAACTCCATTTAATCCAGTTCAATTACTAGATGTGTGACATGTGGATAATTTTGTTTTAAAGGCTGTGATTAAAAGTTTAACTCATAGAATTTATTATTTAATTAAAATAAAAAATTAAACAAAGCCTTTCTTCTTCTGCCTGCATCATGATTCACCAGTCACCGCTCTAGCTTCTGCCTCTTCTGTTGCTGCTGCCGTCCTCACTATTCCTTGCCGCTGGCATCATGAGCAAACCTCACTGTCCCGCTGTCGCCGCCATGAAGGCTTATCGCTCCGCCTACATCCGCCGCCGATATGGCTATGTTCTTGGTAATTTGTTTCCAGAAGCAGATAGAAAATCCCAATATTTGTGTTTGAGATTTGTGAAAGGTAGGGGTGAATTGCTTGAAAAATACAATTGTAAAAAGAAAATTTCCATTTCGATATGTTCCTTTTGAAAGTAAGAAGAGGTCCTGAACAAAGATACAATCATGGTGGTGCGGCAGTGGGTTGTCACGGCGGCTGGAACGGTTCAACAAGGTGTGGCGGTAGCATGGTGAGTGTGATACTGTTTCGGTGTGGAAGACTTAAACAATACTGATTCTCAGATTTCTAATCTAGACCGTTGAATGTTTAGTAGACACGTGTCAGTATCTATTAACCAAACTGGGAAAACTGGATAGATATAGCACTTGAGCATACCCGGACTCGTATTAATGACCATTGTTTATTGTTGGAGTTGAGATCAACTCCATTTGTATATCCTCCTTTTCCTCCATTAGTTGCCTAGATCTGTGACATGTGGCACAAAGAAAATCAAACGGTTCAGCAATTAATATGTTTTTTTAATTAGAAAACAGAAGAAAATATTTTTCTCTCTCAATGATTCCGTTCTCTCTCTTTTCGATCTGCAATCTTCCACTGTTCTCTCTTTTTTCCATCTGCAATTTTTCAATCCACACTTAAGAAAATCTAGACGACATAGCATGAAGAAATTTCAACAACATTAAAAATTTGCAGCAAGAGAGCAAGAAAAAGACACGGTTACTACGCCGCCAGCTTTTACTTCGATTTGTTCGCCGCCAAAGTTTTGATACCACATGGTTTGCTCGTTGTTCCTCTTCGTCGCACGATGCATCGCTCACTCTTTCTCTCCATCGCAGCTCGCCGTCATTTTCATCATTATTACCAACTTCAGTTTTAGGACAAACGAGTGTCATGAGCGATTAGGTTTCAACTTTAGGATTGTTTTGTTGTAATAATCAATTGTAGCTGTAATTTTAACTTTCAATTTTAGACTGTAATTTTAGGTTTCAATTTTAGCTTGTAATATTTCTCTTTTGGTTATGTTGAAGATTCTGCATTTTTTTATGCAGAAAAAAAAAAATTGTACTACTACATTGTTATAATAAAGAAAAATTAACAATTGTTATCACAAAGAAGTGAGAAATTGTAACTTGTTATGATAAAGAGAAGTGCCCTGCTGGTTGCCTTATTATTATTTGTCATTGCAATGTTTTTACAGTATTTTTGCTTTTGGTTTTGCTGTGCCAGGTTATTTTGGCTTGTACATATTCTAGTTTCCCTTTGTACTGTGTGTTGATGGCTTTGTGTTGATGGTGTTTTAGCATATCTTATTCTGGATCAGTGTCCTTCTTTCATTTATATATAATTTTAGCAAATTTAAAAAAAAAAATGGTACTGTCTTCCAACAAAAACTCAGTTGAGACAGCACTATGTACAATGCCCTTTAGTCTGCGATTTGTGTAGCAAAGAAAGTGAGGATACTTGGCACGTGCTTTTCGATTGTGAGATGAGTCGAAATTGCCGGGATGCTGCAGGATTACAGGTTGTTATCACACTTCGGCTGAATGTTTATAATAATGTAAAAGAGGTTATCTTTGACATGCAAGGAAGCTAATAAGGAAGTAGCAGGTAGAGTGGTAACAATGATATGGCTGTTATGGAACAATAGAAATCAATGGCTGTTATGCAACACAATTGGGTGTTCAAGCTTTTCATTTGTGGGAAGATTGGTATAAGGTACAAAAGTTTAATAATAATATACCAGATGAGGCTGCTGCTGCATATGAGGTTTTGGCCTGGGACAGAGCTTTGTGCGCAAACATTGTAGTGTTATGGTAGTTTGGCCTGTTTTTGCCTATGTATTAAGCTTCTTTTTTATCTCTTAGCCTAATTGTGTAATTGTGTTGATGGTGTTTTAACATATCTTATTCTTTGCATATGTTCAATCAAAAGGTATGCAAATATAGCATAAACAAAACTCGGCATTACTTAGTAACAACATTATAAAGTAACAAAAATCTGCTACAAAATCTGCATTATAAAGTAACACAAATCTGCTACAAAATCTGGATTATAAAGTAACAAAAATCTGCATTATAAAGTAACACAAATCTGCTACAAAATCTGGATTATAAAGTAACAAAAATCTGCATTATAAAGTAACACAAATCTGCTACAAAATCTGGATTATAAAGTAATAAAAATCAGCTGCATCAAAAGCCATACAAAATAAGTCTAAAAGAAATTGCGAAGTCCTAATGTGTCAACTGGACTTGATTGTGTCAACATGCCTTGAAATCCCAATGTGCCAAATTGACTTGTTGTTTGATGTTGAAGACCCAATGTGTCAACTTGGCTTGATGGTGTCAACAAGCCTTGAAATCCCAATGTGTCAAATTGACTTGTTGCTTGATGTTGAAGACCCAATGTGTCAAATTATTATAGTGAAACTAATGTATCAAATTATTAACATTTTAATCTATCAAATCACTAATGTATCAAATCACCATTTACCGTTAAACTGAAACTGTGAAAATGACGGCGACGACGGCGAAACGGATAGAGAGGGTGACAGCGAGCGGTGCTGGTACTGACAAAGAGAGGTGATGGCGGAGAATGGTGTTGAGACAGACGGAGAGTTGATTTCAGCGGCGAGTTGCAAGGAGATGACGGCGGTGAATGATTAGCAAGGAATCCTAATAGTGAAATTGTGTAAGGGAAGAAGAAGAAGAAAGAGGGACGTGATTAGCAAGGAATAAGGAGATGATAGTGGTGAATGATTAGCAAAGAGTTTACATGTTTCTTTCAATTTTTTTCTTTTTTAACCTGAACCGTTGATTTGTTTTATTGCCACATGTCACATATCTAGGCAACTAATGGAGGAAAAGGAGGATATACTAATGGAGCTGATCTCAACTCTTATAAGTGAATGGATTTTCATTCCTAATTTTAATGAATAATCAATGGTAGTTCTTAACAATTACTATGTTTTTTTAGTAGTCTAATGAGTATAAATTTTACCTTAAAGATGAATAAGTGAGATGTCAGGAATTCGAACCCTAACTCCTGCATATATAATGTAATATCCCTACTAACGGAGCTAAGCTTACGGGGACAACCATTATGATTATTTTACTTGTGTTCGAAAGAAAAGAAAAATTGCTCCGAGAAGTTTAATATATTTGTTACTAATAAATGCTAGTCATTCTTTATTTTCTTTAGGATTAAATTTGTATATAAGTCTCTGTTAGCATAACTCACTAAATAAGAGTATTATAATATGTAAAGGTCAAAATTCGAACTAGAAATTCTCCATTTATTTATTTAAAGAGTAAAATTTTGTCCACTTGACTCTTAGACAAAAAAATTGTATATACAAATCACACCAAATAAATATTCGTAAAGATATAATAAAACCTAACGTATAAAAGTGGCGTGATGATGTGATTTATTTTATTGAAATACGTAAATTAGAAAAAACTTACATCGTTAATACTCTCATTTTAACATCGTATACATTTTCGCCACCCTTAATATTTTTTCCTGTTTCCGTCCATGAACAAATCCAAAACTAATAACTATGGCGTAAATGCATTTAAATGTACTTAAATTCGCATACATTAAGTACATTTAATCATTAATGGAGAATGTTAACTTGTGCCCTTAAGGGCACATGTTAAGGAGATAAATGTGGAAAAAATTTATTGAACTTGTGGTGTATTCAATTCTCTAAACATTAAATGTTTTCTATCATTAAAAGCTATATTTCTATTTTTAGGTAGCTTAACATATGCCCTTAGGGCACAAGTTAACATAACCCATCATTAATATAGTTAGCTACAAGCTGCTTCCTAGTTTTTTTACTTGCAAAAGAATTTGCAGGACCTCCACTATCATGTGGAAAAGTACAACTTGCACTATAAAGAAATCCACCACCGAGATGTCACAACTTATAACAAAGCAACCAACATGCTCATATCCATGATAAAACATCTACCAGAAAAAAGTGCAATGGATCTTTCAAATAGCTTATAATAACAACTTTGTTTCAAGTTCTAGTTTTTTATTTTCGGTGAAGGGGATCGTGAAAGACAATCACTTCTCAAGACCCTCCATGTAAAGACTGAGAGGTCATGTGCTCAATTGTATATATCAACTATTCAACATAGTCAAAACTCAAAACTACTCGAGTCAATTACAACTTAAATCGATAAATCAAAACAATTCCATAATTACTGTGAATTCGGCAAACAAATTCTCCCTCTGAGCTCATACGCTTGGTTGAGAGGATGATCGTCAACAAATACATAGATAAAACCTTCATCCCGCAACAGATACGGTTTACGCCTCTGGTTTTTTTTTTTTTTGACGAACAGTTTACGCCACTTTGTCAAAGAGAACTTATTCCGACAAGTTTCACCACCGAACGTAACTAAAAATAAGTAAAACCTTCATTGCACAACGGATATGGTTTACGCTTCCTCAAAAATAGAGAATATCACCCGACTCTCTAAGGTAAACATAAAAATATGAAACTACACAAAAATTTAATTAAAAATAGACACAAATTTTTTTGATAAAAAATACTTGTAGGACCAAATTATTGAAATTTTCCACTTTTAAATTGAAAAGGCAACACCTATAGTTTTGATCTCACAGTCTCACACCATAACAACATCTCTCTAAGTCTCTATCTTTATCTCCACCGTCCTCTCGATGGAAAATATATAATACAAACAACACAAAAGAACAACACCTAAATTTTCCTTTGAATTGAACAACACCTACAGTTTATATTTGATTGAAAGCTCATTTTATTCCATGAAAAATTTGCGACATTCAATTTATTCTTTAGAAAAGAAAAATTAGTCTCTAAAAGAATAAACTAGATTTAGTCTCTTTTTTCTGTACATTTTATTTGGTTGATGAAGACAACAAGTTAGAGGAAAAAGTGGAGAAAAATAATAGTCTTTTATGTTATTTTGGATAGGTAATATCACCGGTGGCGGATCCACCGTCCGGTTAGTCTGGACATTTGCTCACGTTCTGATAAAAATAATTGGTATTTTAGGAGTCAGATTAGAGAAAAATCAAAAAATTTAGGAGTTAATTTTGGGTAAAATTGATTTTTTTTTTTTCAAAACTGAAATATGTCAGTACAAAGTTCAGGTTTTATAAATTTTTTGGCTCCGTCACTGAATATTAGTATGTTACTCGATAGTTGTTATTCATATCCTTTTTCTCCTTTGCAAGAGTTTGAACTTTTAATTAATCCATAGCTCAAACTAATATATTTATACAGAACCATGTATGTATACCTACAAATTTGTAAGCAATTTTTGGAAACAGGATTTACTGCAGTAATTTTTTCACGCAGTGTTAAATTAAGACCGTCCGATCTAATCTGAATGATTCAGATTGATTTGGACTGATTTTGTATAAATGCAATATGACCCGACCGATTTGAAATGGACGAACGAGATCTAAAACAACGTGTATCTTTATGATTTACAATTGCAGGGCATCTTGATCTCAATTTTTGTATACTTCCAAAGGACCGAAGAAGTTTTGTGTAATATAAGTTATCGCATGACATAAGATAATGTGGTTTGTTAACAAAAACCCGTGGCCCTAATTGCATAGACGGTTTCATGTGACTAGTTTATATATGACTATTATTTGTGTTGTGTCACTGGTTGTTGAACTTTGAGAATGATGATATTATAATAACGTTGGAGAAAAAAAAAACAATTCACTTTGGAAAATAGGTTTCCTTGTGACTGCATGATACAGTTATAACGATAAATTGTCTGATTTAAATTATCAAATGAGATTATTTAACTTTGTGTATAGTTTGAATCATTCGATTTAAAATTAATGGCCGAAAAAGATAGATAGTTATTCTTGTTATGATTGTGGGCTCTAACCGCTTTCATTGTACACGGGTTGGAGTACCCTTATACAGTTGTACTCCCATTAATAAATTGTTTTCGCTTGTAAAAAAAATAACGGTAAGAAACTATGTGATTTTGCTATAATAGAAAATTTTGATCCTCCATTGTTGCACTTAGCAAAGTTTTATTTATTTTTTATATGTTTCATTTACATAAAGTAATCTCAAATTTTTGAAACATTATTAAAGACTAAATACAAATATTTGTATCGTGTGAGCATAGTTCAGTTGACAGACTTATTACATAAAATATGTAAGGATCGAGGTTTAAGTCCTTATACTCTCACTTATTCACATTCAAATCTCTTTCTCAGATTATTGAAACTTTGATTAGTCGTGCTGTTAAAATTTAACTTCTTTTTTTGTACAAAAAATTTAACTCATTCTAGTAGATTTAAATCTCATTTATTCCCTTGCAAAGTTTATCCAAACAATTATTCAAATATGTGGACTGTGGTATGCTTCTCCAAAATGAAAGGGACACCTATAAGTGACCACATTTCATAAATAAACTATAAGTGACCACAGCCAATTTTTTAGAATATATATCATCGTTATTCATTAGTACTAGTATTAGTATACGTCCACATGAAGAAGAGCCACAATTTCTCATAAAAGAAAAGAAAGAAGTAGAGCCACAATTTCTTATATTTATTCAAATACAACAAATGAAATGAATATTGATTATTTAAAAAATATAAATTTTTCCGTACTTAAATATTGATATTTTCAAACATTTACAAATAATTTAAAATAATATACTCAAGATAATTATAAATGAACGAAAGGTAGACGAACAACGAGTTGTCCCGCTAAATTTTTATGTATAGCAAAATCAATCAAACGAAAAACTACATTCGTAGACCTAAATGATATAACATAATTATGTATGATTTTTTGAATTCTTTTCATAAGATTCACACTCACTGATGCAAGAAAGTCAAAAGTGTCAAATACAAATAATATAAAATACATAGATCGTCAGAACATATTTTCTTATATGTGATTATTTTACTTGAAGCAGCTCTAAGAACTGTCTTTTACATTGTTCTGCAAGACACTTTCACCTAAATTCGAATGCAGAAATTTTACAATTGTACAAATTTTAAATGGTATTTATCACTTTATATATGTGAATGAAAAAAACCACAAGCACAAAAGACATAAAGTATTCATGTGTGACCTGCCACCCAAAATCTGCCTGGATCTCTAACCAGTGGCCTTTCGCCAGAGTAGAATGACGATGAAATATTACGAAAGATACCAAAAAATTGGCTCACAAATATAATTAATTAAAAATGATATAGAACCATTTGATTTTATTAATTAATGTTATCTAGACAAGTCATTGAGACTAATCAAGTTACTAAACTAATGTGCATTAGGTATAATACGATTAATCTAATAATTTACCAAATATATTTAAATTGTTTCATTTGCTTTTGATCTAACAACTTATTAATCTATTGCACAAAGATAAAGCTTAAATTTTATAGTCCACCTGTGAAAATGAATGCGGCTATTATAATGATGGTATTTCAATTGTATTAATTTAGACTTAATCATTGTCTCATCGATGAAGATAAAAACAAAACATAGATACAAATGAGAAGAATATATGGCCATTAACTACTTAAATTTAATGTCTTAGTTATACATGAATCTATTTTAGTTTATAGTTTTTAATTTTCACCATCAGTATTCGGTTCACTGGACCACCTAATCTGAATGCGGGGAATCAAAAGTCAATCACTACTAAACCAATTAACGATGAATTTATTTTAGTTTAGATGTAAAGTATACTTAAAGCAAACAATCTGTTATAATCATCCTATCATCATAATCATCATAATAAATTGTGTGTGCTTTATTTCATCCCATATATGAAAAATGACAAAAACCAGATATTACTTTCGGCACCTCACATAGTGGCCGCCTACAATAAGAAATATTAGCTTTACCTGTGTGCTGATTTCTCAATTAAATTTTAATCGCTAAATTTACATCATCTTTTCTTTATACTCTCTTATATTTGATGATTAAAATGTAACAATGGAAAAAATAAGAGAATTCAAATGGAGAAAATTCATTCTCAAATCCCTATCAATACGTATGCAATGCAAGCACGACTGTATTTAATGACACGTGTCAATTTAGAGCCACAAGCTACTTTGACAATAAGCACCGCCCAACATAATAAACCTAGCTAATACACATGTGGAATATATGGACCAGCATTTCTATATTTCTGTATTATTATTACACCCTTCCACTTTTTCCAAACAAAAATTTCGGTCCATTTAAATATTAATATTATTGCATGTACCCAAAAAAAAATATTAATATTATTGCTTGTGGTTTACTTATTGCGATCGAACTTTGAATAATTAAAACTTCATTTCTCTGATAATTCGAGAAGTAATACAAAAAAATAGTGCAGTTTAAAATATTGATCGTTGATTTAAATAAAATTTAAGATGATGTTTAGCTTAATGCTGATATGATTAAAAAATATTCATTTAATATAAATTAATATGAAAATATGCTATAAATTTAAATTTAAATTTTATCTATGGATATTAGTTCACAATACTAAACTCCAAAATATCAAAACATTCACTTTTAATTAAATTCTCAAACTTTCACAATGTTAATTACTTTAGTTTTGTTTTTTTTTTACTAAATAATCACTTTAGTCTTAATAGTCACGTTAATGTTTCTTTTTACTAAATTAACGACAAATCGAGAGAGCATAATAATAGATGTAAATATATCTCAACTATATTGACATGTTTGTACTCATCATACAAATAAGCTAACTCTCAAATATATAAAAAAGAGAAAAAAGATACAAGAAAATTTGGAATGACTAAACTAATATCCAAGTGGGAGCTAACAACTATAAGTGTCTAATTAAATTTTTTTACATGTATAACCCGTAGGAAAAATTAGGTGAAGGAAAAAAGTGCATTGCTCCAAAAGAGATAAACAAAATATATATTCTGGCAAACCAAATCTATTTTTAGTGAAAGTATATATGACTTATATTATTATGAATTGTGTCCAATCATTGAGAGTCTTGAATTTGTAATCCACGAGTAGCAATACCATCAACACATTGATTGTTTTATCTATAAATATGTGAGATAATAAAAAATGTATGTTTTGTGAACTCAACACAATTTAACTAAGATTACGATGATTCTAAGGAATCATGGACGGATCCTTAAAAGCAAGCATGACTAGAGTATAATTAGTCTCTACTAATTAGCAGTTAATATTATTCACGTTACATTCTAAAGTGAATCGTCAATCGGTAGTTGGTCAAGTGGTGCATTGACGCTGAACTTGGTAGGGAGGATCACACTTCGATCTCCTGCAACTATGATGGGGGGTTGGAATCATTTGTGTCAGTACTGACCCCGAACCAGATTAAGCGGTCCAATGTGCCAAATCTTAGTGGTGAAAAAAAAAACGAATCACTCACTTTTGTTAAGTAGTCCAGTGACCGAAAGTTCCGCTCTTAAGATGAATAGATGAGGCGTCTGGAGTTCAAACTTCGGCCCTTACATATATAATGAGATTTTTTTACCAACTGAATTAAGCTCACATGACTAAATCACTCACTTTAAACGAGTTAGATTCAATTCTAACAACAAAATACTCCCTCCATTCCAAAATGTAAGTCAGTTTGATCAAATTACGCAAATTAAGAAATGTGATTAATGTTGTAGGGAAAAGAGAAATTATGAGTTAGTTTACAAAATTGTTCTTCATTAATGGTATAAGAAAGATAAATTGAATAATTGAAAGAAGACAGAGTAATAAATAATTAAGGGTATAATAGAAAAAATAACATTAAATGCTTTATTGGTAATGTAAAGTGACTTATAATTTGGTACAATTTTTTTTCTCAAAGTGACTTACATTTTAAAACGGATGGAGTAATAATTTACCAATTTAATTAAGTTTGCATGACTAAATCACTCCCTTCAGAGGAGATAAATTCAATTTTCACAAGGTAACTTGATTAAACTAGTTGAGTTAAGAATTAAGGAGCAGGAATTCAGGACTCAAATCCTGTAAAAAAAAACTAAATAAGATTGTAATACTAACAACTTACGTTCCTTATAAAAAAAATTCTGACAACACGCTCCAGTATTGCGCGGAACATGGGTAGGTCTTACCCAAAGTAGTTAGAATCACGCCAGCTAGGATAACCCCCTAAAATGGTCCCTATCCACAAAAACATTAAAAAACTCAACATAATACGCAAACTAGGACCCACACACACTTCCATTAACTCAAACCAATTCTCACGTTATAAATCCGCTTCTTATCTCTTCACTCACATCACTCACAAACCCAACACAACACAACACAACAACAATCTAGAACTAGCAAAAAGAACATGGAAGCTAAGGAACAGGATGTGTCTTTGGGAGCCAACAAATTCCCAGAAAGACAGCCACTTGGTATAGCAGCTCAAAGCCAAGACGAGCCAAAAGACTATCAGGAGCCACCTCCGGCGCCGTTTTTTGAGCCGTCGGAGCTGACTTCATGGTCTTTTTATAGAGCTGGAATAGCTGAGTTTATTGCTACTTTTCTTTTTCTTTATATAACGGTTTTAACTGTTATGGGTGTTGTTAGAGCTGATTCCAAATGTAAGACTGTTGGAATTCAAGGAATTGCTTGGGCTTTTGGTGGCATGATCTTTGCTCTTGTTTATTGTACTGCTGGAATCTCTGGTATATTTCTTAGCTAACTATTTTTTATTATGCTTTCACCTAAGTTTAATCTGATTAGAGGACTAGTTCTATCATAATTGTTTTCAAGTCTCTTTCGATCAAATAACAATAAAATTAATAATAAAGGTTAAATATGTTTTTTTTCTCTAATTTATAATTTTTATGGTTATTCATAATTTCTTATCAATTTTGATTTTAATTTTTTAATAGAGACTAAAATGGAATAAAATTTATGTAAAAAATTATCTTAAGAAATTTTAATTTTATAGGAATTAAATTAAATATATTTAATTAAGTTGATGATAGTAATAGTAATAAGAAATTCATAGTATATATAGTAGTAGTTTATTGTGGAATTGAGATAAGCTCACATAGAGCTAAACACAAAGAATAACATAAACTATGTGGTAGTGACAACACTAACACGCCTAACATGATAATGACATATTTCCTTCAAAAAAATGATAATGACATATTAATAATAAAAATAAATAAATTGAAGGATAAATATTCATAATAATTTGGTAAAATAAAAGGAATTAAATGTAATTATATGTGTACCAATATGTACTTAGGACCTGGGAATTTCAAGTTGGAACTCGGGTATTTGCACTTGATGGCTATCAAGTGTCTAGTAACTTTTTATCTTTAAATATAAGACACTTTTATAATCGACTAAGGAAAATGTTAACAAATGTCATAAGAAAGTAAGAAACAATTGTAAATATAGTAAAACTATCTTAAAATTTATGTTATCTTAAAATTTATGTAGTCAACTTCGAAATATTCAAAATATGAGATACTAATTAAGGATGCACTAATTAACTAGTATCTCGGGAAGACACTAGTTAGCATGACTCATAATTAAGTTAACGGTCCGAAATATGCACTTAAATGCATCTAATGTTAGTTTGGTCTTTGAATCTAGCTTTTATTAGTCAATTTTGGTCTAAAATGATTTAGTCTTCATATGTACAAGTTAGTCAATTTGTTCCATAAATTTTCTAACAAGACTAAAATTATGTGTGATGCAGGGGGTCACATAAATCCAGCGGTGACATTTGGACTATTTTTGGCAAGGAAGTTGTCCTTGACAAGGGCACTATTCTACATGGTGATGCAAGTGTTAGGTGCTATTTGTGGTGCTGGTGTAGTGAAAGGTTTTGAAGGTAAACAAAGATATGGAGATCTAAACGGTGGTGCTAACTTTGTTGCTCCTGGTTACACTAAAGGTGATGGTCTTGGTGCTGAAATTGTTGGCACTTTCATTCTTGTTTACACCGTTTTCTCAGCCACTGATGCTAAACGTAGCGCCAGAGACTCTCATGTCCCTGTAAGTCCCCTCCTAAAAATAAATAACATTCTATATACGAGAATCACAGTGATCTACGGTGATTTTTTAAAAAACTATGCTCAATGGTTTTTGCAAAATTACGTTGAGTCACCGTGATTCTGACATACCCACTATGAATAAAAATATTTAATCTATGAAAATATTAATTTTTACATCAATACTAACTAATTGCATATTGTAAAAAAAAAAAAAAAACTAATTAAATTTGTGGCTTATTTTATGAGTAGATTTTGGCACCTTTGCCTATTGGGTTTGCTGTGTTCTTGGTTCATTTGGCCACTATCCCAATTACTGGAACTGGTATTAACCCTGCTCGTAGTCTTGGTGCTGCAATTATCTTCAACAAGGACATTGGTTGGAATGATCACGTAAGTTGAAAATTTATAATGAATTAATTTCCTCTTTTTTTTTTTTATTTATTTATGTTGCAAATTTATTTATTTAATTTTTGAATCTTCTAACTAGTTTTTCTCGTGTGTTCATTGATTTATTTAATACAGTGGATTTTCTGGGTGGGACCATTTATTGGAGCAGCTCTAGCAGCACTCTACCACCAAGTTGTAATCAGAGCCATTCCTTTCAAGTCTAAGTAATCGAATCAAACGGTTTGTGATCAATCAAGACATGTTTGTGGGTTTCGTTTCATAATCATCATTATGATCCGTTTAATCTTATATATCATCCTTTTTATTTTTGAAATTTCAAGTGTTGTATTTGGTAACTTGTATGTAAATGTGTAATGTTATTATGAATTTATGATGATGATTATGATTATTAAGGTGTAGCATGTGTGTTGCATAATGGAACAAATCTCGTGATTGTGTATTTTGCCAAATCGCTAAATAAAAAATAAAGAGTGAATAGCCGAATATCTCATTGAAATTGTAAAATTCGTCAAATATCTTCATGAAAATTTCAAAATGTCAAATACCTCTATCTCTGTTTATTCCGTCTGTGGTGATGACATGGTCGTTAAATGTATATGTGACATTTGCCAATATAACGTTGCGTCACAGTGGCATAATTGACGCAAATTAAATTTCATTCAATTAACATCATAATTTTATAACTTGTAGTCAATTGTATCCTCGTAACTTGTATCATGATCAATTACCTCTATGATGTGACGTCACATTAGCATATGTCAAGTGTGTAGTTAACAGTCACGTCATTACCACATAGGGACAATTTGATAAGTGTCACTCAATTTCAAAAAATTATTTGACACTTCAAAAATTTTAGGGTAGTATTTTAACTATTCACTTCAAAAACAACACTCTGAGGTACCATATTTTTCATCATGTTCCATCGACGTTTTTTCCAATTCCAGTTTGAGTTTCTTGAAAATTGCTTTTTTGACCCCCCCTATTCTTCTCCCAAACCCCTCGTGTTGACCGTTTTGCCCTTGAAAAAAACCATTCGGTACATGAAACCCGAACCTATGTGATTTCGTCTCCTATAACCCGAAATATTGCTACGCGGGGAAAACGTATGGGCCAGAGGCTATAAAACATGTGTTCGGTAGTTACGAACCGAAAATTGTTTTTTTTTAATGTTTTGGTACTTACGAACCGAAAACGCTTCGGTTCGGTCTGCAGTTACCGAAGTGACCCTATATAGCCTAGGTGACAGAAAACACGAACATAATCAAATCAAAATCAACAACAGAATAAAAAGCAAGAAAATGAGAGAGATGAGTTTGAAATCTTACTTGTAAGATTGCTTTCGAGGATTAGCAGAGTGAAATGGAAGGATTAGCATAGTGAAATCGTTGTTCTACTGATGAAACCCTCAATTTGTGATAGAAACCCTCGAAATCGCCCTATGCTCTCCTTGCAAAATGTTTTGACGCAAATGATGAAGGTTTTGGGTTTCTGCTAGTATATTAGACAATTTCGGTTCGCACGAACCGAACGTTAGCTTGTTTGGTACAAACCTACCGAACGTTAGCGTGTTCGGTACAACCCTACCGAACGTTAGTGTTTTCGGTACCAACCTACCGAAATTGAGTTTTTCCTGATTTTGCGCCCTAAGATAGCAATAAAACACGCTTTCGATAGTTACAAACTGAAATTTTATCCTTCGGTTCGTATATACCGAACGATACTCAGACCAAAATCGAGGGTATTTTGGGATTTTTGGACGGTTTGGGAGACACATGGAAATTTAAAAAGCAATTTTTGAGTTTCTTTATCTACACTTGCGTTTGTTATCACTTGTTATGGTATTGAAATTTCAAATTAGGGGAGGGATCGTGAGGAAAGGGGAGTTGAGTTAGGTGGGGGCGTTGTTGTTACCTAACAGGCTAACACTAACATGAGACCATCCCATTCATCATTAATGGATTTCGTGTTGTACAATGTATAATGATTTTTCATCATACCGCAAGAAAAAAAAATTAGTACCTTAGTACAATTTGGTTTTGTTGCTTCATCAGGTAAATTTTTTAGTCAAATAGTTTATCGGTTAAAAATTTACCTTGGTAAATAATTGGGAGATTATGTGTTCGAATTTTGACTCTGCATATTAAATATAGTATTTCTATTAATTGAACAATGATCACAGGAAAGATCGAATTTATTTGCTTATCATAATAAAATAATACTAATTTTCATTTTTTAGTGGAGTTAAAGTGTGGTCATTAGTCCGTAAGGCTAATTTAATGATAATATCAATATTGTTAAATTCAATATTTTTATTGAGATCGAGTTTTTTTTTTTTTTTTTTTGTCAAAATTGAGATTGAGTTTAAAACTTTACAATTGTGTGTGTAAATTTGAGTGATGTTTGTCACTTTGTCTGCAAATAAAAATATGTGGTGATTAGTTTTTTTTTTCTTTTTGTAAATGTTGTATATTTTATGTGGTTATTTAGATTCAAATCCACTATTCTTAATGTGTGTTTAATTTGAGTTTTTACATGTGCATGTCACTTTGTTAAAAAATACTAATTGTTGAGATTAGGATAACATAAATAATTTGGTGATGCCTTTTTAATGATAATGATAATACTAGTAGAATACTTGTCAAACTTATCACCAGCTCACATTTGCTAATTAATTTTTATTGTTTTAGAATTATTGCCTCTAATCAAAGAGCTGTTTAATACTATTTGAAAGTAAATGAATGATGTTATTTATAGCTAACTTTTTTTTTTTAACACAAGATGTTATAGCTAACTTATCACATGGATATTGTCGCTATCACCACACTACCAGTCAATAGTTGTTTTATGTTTTTCGCCACATGGATATAGTTTGTAGGAAAAATTATTTATGCAATTTTTTTTTTTAATCAAACAAACGCATATCATTAATTATTAAAGGTTTAATATATAAGAGAATCATCTCAAATCTATGGAAGTTAGCTCAAGAATTGGTTGCCCTAGCAAGAGTATGAGCAACCAAATTCGCTTGCCTCCTAACAGACTTAACCTCAAAGTTTAGAAAAGACGACATAAAAATAACAATATCATGCACAATTGAAAGAAACTCAGAATGACCTCTATGCTTCATGTGAATAACATCGACCAACATCTTCGAATCACTTTCAAATTGAACTCGATCTAATCCTTTATGTCTAGCTTCATTCATAGCTAACAGTAAAGCCCATGCTTCACCCTTTAAAGTTGACATAATAGTAGGCTGCTAGTGTGTCATACCAGCCATGAACTGACCATTACTATCACGAAAACACAATCCCACCAAGGTTTTCCGTGAGCCAGTAACGAAAGCAACATCAACGTTGCATTTTACCCAGCCTTGATTTGGTTTTACCCACCTTAATAGACTTGGTTCTGTAGCCATACTCTCGGTGTTACACTGTAGTTTATGAACCGAATACCAATCACGCCAAGCATCAAAGGCCTGTTTATCGATTTGGCTCGGCATCTGAACATTGTCATTCCAATTTTTATCATTACGATTGTGCCAAATGCACCAGAGTAACATAGCCACTCTTCCAACAATATCACTATTCTCGTTGCTGCACAAAGCGAAAATGCGATCCATAGCATTAGTTTGCTGATACGCGATGTTATGTAAAACTGAAGAAAGACCAGCTGCACACGAATTGTCCCGAGCTACTGTGCAGTTGAAGAACACATGAAGCTCATCCTCAATCTCTTCATCACACATGGGACAGTTGAGACTACATTCCACTCGCCTTTGTAACAAACAATAACGTGTTGGAAGACATCCTCTACATAAACGCCAAAGTAAATGACAAGCTTTGTGCGGGGCTTGAGCTTTCCATATACCATATTCCAGTTACCCGCCACATGATACTTGTCACTACGTATAATATGACGCATAACTAGCTTATAGTCGGATTTCACAGAATAGCACCCATTCTTTTCCTCCTCCCCTCCTCCCATACCACTTTATCCTCCCTAACCGAGCCCACAAGAGGTGTCGCAAGAATGCTCTCCACTACATCCCTTGAAAATAAATTACGAACTTTAGCTATTTCTGCTGTCTTTTGAGTTTATTATGAGATTAATCTTCTAATCAAGAACAATGCACACAGTTTTTTCTTTTTTTTCTTGAGTGAGTTTTAATTGCGTGTGACATATATGTTCCCCCTGGATCTTTGGATAAGTGATTATTTTGCTCTATAGGTTATTTCTTTCTTCTTTTTTTTTTTGGTACATGCTCTATAGGTTATTTCTAATCTTTCACATCTCCTTTGTTTTATTTTTTGATAAACTACTAAAATATTTATACATGTGTTACACCATCTTAGTACATTATATACAGTCATATATAATAATGTAATTATATAAGTAATGTTAAATTAAATGTATATATTGTGGGTGGGGTCTTTAAAAACATCCCCACTTTTCACAAGCTCCTTTGCTGGGATGTTTTTACTCTTTGTGTTTTTGTACAACTAGCTGGCTTGATTTGTTTTGTAGTTCTTAGTAGTGATGTCTTATTTTGAGCTGTATTTTGGTTCTATTTTCTCTCTCTCAAATTTATCTGTTATGCTACTAAATTTGTAAAAAATTGCATTCTTCGCCTATTTTTTTTGGATCATTATTATGTTTCATCGTATGTTTTTAGAAAAATAATACAATATATTCATTTGAAGTAATAATTGTGAGTTTCTAAATCTAATTACATTCATAAGATGGAGAAAAGATTCTTTCAAGTAGAAAAAGAATTTGAGAAAATAATGTGGGCATTTTAGACCATTAAATTATAAATATAAAATAATATTTAAAAGAAATGGAGAAAATTTGATTAATGACTGAAATGTGAAAATTGAGAGAGAAAAAAATTTGAGAGAATACATTCTTTACTAAAAAAATTTGTCGAGCCCATGCAGATGGCAAGTTTTTCACCGCGATATTGAAAATAGAGATAAGGTATTGAGTAACCTTATTCCACAAAGGACCCGAAATGGGTGTAGTCAAAATGAGAATATGCTCACTTTTTTTTTTTTTTTTTACAATGATACAATGCTCACTTTAATCACTCTAACGATGTGCTACCTTTTATTAAGGATAAAATTGCGAAAGCTCACACACAATCGGAAGCGTACAATACCTTGTGTGTGGTGTGATGTAACTGATGATGAAATAAATAATTACTCTACTTCACAATTTTATTTAAATTTAATTATCTTTCACCAAAAGCGTATGTTTAGTAAAAAAAGATTTATTTTTGCCGCCCTACCTGTTTCTCGCGCGCCCTACGCGTTTTCATTTTTACCCTTCTGCTATTTAAGTAGAGGACGTTATAAAAATGAATTTTTTTTTAAAAATGCTATCCTCTAATTAAGTATCGGATATTATAAAGGTAGCGTGTTTTTGGTGGTATCCACTACCTAAGTGAGTAAATTCGTAGGAGGCGTGAGAAAATGAGCAGGGTGACAAGTAATAGTCTAGTAAAAAGGGGTGTAAGTCAAACTATACGATTTCGGCCCAGTGAAGCCTATGGGCCTACATAGGCCCATATAAAAAACCCTAACCCTCTCGGTACGGTGGTGACCCACACGAGATTGATTCTTACGGTTTCTTCCTCACACTCCTTGCTTGGTGCGTCGCGTGAACCAGCTAAACCGAGGCACCAAAAATGGCGGCAAGTAACCGCACAGTGTTGCAATTCTCGTCTTCAAAGACCTTATCCGGAAAAGTTCATCCTCTCGTTATCTTCAACATCTGTGATTCCTATGTCCGTCGTCCTGACCAAGCAGAGCGCGTCATCGGAACACTACTCGGTTCCGTTCTTCCTGACGGAACCGTTGATATCCGTAATTCATACGCCGATCTTCACAACGAGATCGGTGATCAGGTCTTCTACATATTCCTCAGCTTTATGTTCACGCTAATTATCAATGTTTCGTTGTAGAAGTGCATTCATTGTTCGAAACTAACCTAGATTTTAAGATAGAGAAATTAACATTTCAAATTGTAGTTATAACTTATAAGAAGCAACAAACGAGTGAAGCTGAACTGTGTAGATTATTACTGCGATTTTGGAAAAAACTTCACTTTGGAGCATGAACAAAAATAATGCCGTCACCAATGTTAGTTGGTTCAGTGGTGATTGAGGCTGAACTTGGTAGGGAGGACCACGGTTCGATTCCCGCAACAGAACTGACCCCAAACTAGATTAAACTGGTGGTGAAAGTAAAAAAAAAATCATGAACTCGCCCGCCAATTGAAATAAATGCAAAGTTCTAGTTTAGGAACTCTAATTTTAAATGAAATGTGGTGGATCAATATACATAAATTGTTGATAAGTTGATATCTAGAAAATAAAATAGTATATTTGATGGCAGATACTTGTTGCGTTGGATGTGTGGTAAGACTAGATGATAAGTGTCCATGTTACTAGATACACTCAAATAAGTCAATCCCTAATAGGTTCCTAATTCTTTGTGTATTCAAGAACTATTTTCCCTTTAGAAGGGAAAATAGACAACGTTTTTTATCTCTAACTACAGCAGTTCTGTCCTCAAGTAGGGTTAATTGTTTTTATGAAAAACAATTATGATGCTGAACTGTATGCATTTCTTAAGGAAAATGATAAAGTTAATTTAGAAACTAACTCTAATTGTAAAAATATCGGGTAGCATGTATATACATACACTGCATTGATAAGTTGTTTATTACTTGAGAAGAATAGTATGCTTCACAATTGATCCTCGTTGTCGATTAAATTAGTGAGATTTACAGTCTTACTTTTTCAATATTGGTCCATCTGTTGCTTATGAAAATGAACAAAATTGCATATTTCGGTTGTCTCAAAATAAAAAGGTTGAAAAAACTTGTCTAATTTTCATTTATATTTTCTTATAGGTTCTTTTGGATATTGAGTACCACCAGAATATGTTACTATCCCACCAAAAAGTGAATCCCAAGGAAGTTATAGTTGGATGGTAAGTCCAATTCTTTGAAACTTATTGTATAAATATAAAAATTCCTGTTGAACTTAAGTTAAAATTTTAAAGTTCTGTGAGGATAATTGATAAGTTTGGTTACTTCATGCAGGTATTCAACTGGTCTTGGAGTAACTGGTGGCAGTGCATTAATCCATGACTTTTATTCTCGAGAAGTATCCAACCCCATACATTTGACTGTCGATACAGGATTTGCAAATGGAGAGGGCACCATAAAAGCATATGTTTCAAACAATTTATCTCTTGGAGACCAGCAAATTGCTGCACAGTTTCAAGAAATTCCTTTGGATCTTCGTATGGTTGAAGCTGAACGCATTGGATGTATGTATTGTTTGGATTTCATCTTTATTATATGTTTGTTTCTGTTTTTTTACAAGCTCTATTTGTTTTCTTCTATAAAATAGTTGCAGAGAAGTTATTTGCTTGCTTTCATCAACTCATTCAGGGATGCATCCGAAGAGAGTAGTTCTTCAAATTTTCTTTTAATTGACCAATTGGTGATATTGCTCTAGGTTAGGTTTTTAAGAAAATCTTTCCTGATCAGAAGTATTTTGGCAGTGACTTGGTTTTAGCTCTTGCACACATAATCTAGATATCCTCGTACTTTGCCAAAAGAGCTAATCTAGACTCCCTTTTGCATCATCATATCCAAGAATGCCTGGCGTGTGAGGAAGAAATCGTAGGATCTTACTATCCGTATTACGATGTCCTGATTTATGATTCTATGATCCCTTTCTGAGCCTGGGCAGGATCTTGATTTTGACCACCTTGCCCGTGTGAAATGACGATTTCCTGAAAGCCTGGATGTTCATTTTCTTGTAAATAATGGGACTTAGATCATCTGCAGCCTTGGTTTTTGGATATGCACAAGGTGTACTGCAGTTGAAATCGGACATGTCATATTTTGTCGTTATATTTTAATCTTTTTCCACAAAAAAGTAAACTTTGATGGCTGAGAGAGATCATCATGATCCCGAGTAATATGTTTGTGTTGTTCCCATGTTCTTGGACCAGTTTTTGATGACTAGTATAATTACCTTTGGAATGAATCCCAAATTTATGACAATATACAGTGTTTTGTTAGAATGTGGTGCATTGCGGACATTATATTTTTTGGTATTTCAGATTGAAGTTCCTTTAGATTAAAATTAGATGTTTGGATTCCTGATGGTGTAAGAAGACATGTGGTCTCTTTTAAATCAGTTTTGAGTTGTTTTGCTGTATTCATGTTTTCTTCTTTGTTTTTTTCCCTTGGTTTTATTATAAGAATAATTTCATAGCCACCTTTCCTCTCTGTTCTCCTCTGTGTTAATAATTGTCATCGTGTATAGAAGATAGTGTCTTGTGTCTAGAGAGGAATGCCTCTTAGTTTAGATAGTGATCGAGTTCATGCAAAATAGGATGCATATAAATATCACATCTATAGTTAAGTTTTCTATTCATTGAGTCGTATTTATATACCATTTTATCATGGAAGAAAGCTATCAACAGTGTTTTATTTTTGACAATCAAAGCTATCATCAGTGTTGTATCAGTATAATTTGTGGCTTTGAGATGCCTATAATGGAACACAAATGTTCTTTGACTTGAATGATTAAAAGCCTGATTTGTGTTAACTTCTCGCATTTACAGTTGATAATCTGAAGTCAACTTATGTTGATAAAATCCCATCTGAATTAGAAGGGATGGAAGCATCAATGACACATCTATTGGCTTTGATTGATGACACCTACAAATACGTTGATGATGTGGTGGTATGCTGCTGGGATTGCTTTTTCTATTCATTTTGCTATTTGTTTTGTTGTATTCAACTTTTTTCTCTCATGACAGGAAGGGCGTGTTGATCCAGACAACAAAATTGGGAAATGTATATCAGATGCTGTAGGTTCCCTCCCCAAAATCCCCTCCTCGGCTTTTCATAAGCTTGTGGATGACAGCTTGGAGGTAAATTTGGTTTTGGGATATGTTGTAGTGGACTGATATGAGAATAATTCTTTTGGCCGTCAAAACAGTTTCTTATATTCTTGGTTTATGAACACGTCTTCTAAGGGTTTTGGGGCTGACGAGTGTTTAATGATTTTCAGGATCATTTGCTCATGCTATACTTATCTAGCATCACAAGGACACAGCTCAGCCTGGCTGAAAAATTGAACACGGCTGCTCAGATTCTATGATTGTATCGTGAACAAATACAATTTTGCTTAGGGAAGTCGTCATTATGTGATATTTCCCGAAACTTGGAATATCAGTATTTTGTAATTTTTTAATACCAACATAATGCACTTTTTGTTGAGTAGGTAATTTTGGTTTTTTGGTTCGAGGTTGCTTTGTAGTGGTTCACGGACTTAACTTATGTAATATCTAATGTCATCTTTGAAAAATTAGGTTCCTTTTGTCTGCAATCTTTGGCTATGCAATGCTAAATAGTTATTCTCATCCTACACACTTTTCTGAATTATGCAACACATGAATAAGGATATATGAGTTAATTTTGGTGGGATCTTAGAAGGGATGCCAGAGTCTGACCACTACTTAAGTACTTGTTGCTTTATTATAGGACAAAATCTTTGTATTGTTTGGGAAATATGATGACCTACTTCTTGGATCCTGTTTTTGTGAGTGCGGGAGTGCTTCGCAAGTATTTGTATGAATCAGAGAATGCAGGAAGCCGGGGACAGTAGTCTAAAGAAGTTATGGATGGACCAACCTTTTTTTCTTTAGAAACCTATTTGAAACTGGACACAAGAATGGCAGAAATGATCGACCTAGGGGCATGTCCAACCTAGCTATTTTCAATTGAGTGCTTAAATAGGTTATCTTAGTACTCATTACTTATCACTTGTTTTTATATTTTCATCCTAAATATCCCATTAGCATTTCATCTGTCCAATTCAACAACTTATAGGTCTCACTAATAACTTTATATCTAATTATAATCTATCAATACTAAATGTGCACTATGAGAGGATTTCTATAATATGCATCCTTAAGATTGAGCATCAAATCAAATAGTTACAATGATGAATGAGCCTCCATTGGAGGAGCCAAATAGTTATCTCCCTAATGAGTTTCAACCAAATATTCTCCTTAGGAGAGATACTACCAAAGACATGAGTGTCCACCATTGGAGTCGACAATGACAAAAGTTATAAGATAAACTTGTTTTAAAATTATTATTACATGCCAAAACTATCAACAAATAGGTCTCCATTTTCGACAGTGTGACAAGAGTTGAGTTCAGTAGAAGGAGTTAATCGCTAACCATGGTTCTAATCTTGACCGGGAATTATGTCCACTTTTAATGTTCGACGGTGTCGGTGTCTCAAACACATTTACCTTAGCTAGCTAGATCCCAACTAGCCCAAGAAACCAATGTAACAAAACAATAACAGCGTAAAAGTGGACGGAATGTTTGACTGTTGCTAATGGCCATGATCAACATATATAAATCGAACAATCACTGTTATTCTGTCTTTTTGTCATGACTCAAAAAAGCACATCCATAATATAAGGATCGTATATTATGTGTTTGTTGTATCTAACACTAGCTAACTAACATAAACCTATTCCAATTCTCTTTATTTAAGTGGTGCATGCAATAACCAATATGCAATATGATACCAAATACCATTAAGCCAAGTGCATGCTTAATCTAATTTTTAATAATTAATCTTCCGCATAGTAGGTAGTATTCTTAAAAAAGTAGCGACAAAAGTGGTGGAAACAAGAAAGTAGTAAAAGACACGGAAGATAAGGAAAAAGGTTGTTTCTTTCATTCCATTTCTAGCATTGGACTTCTTAATCACTATCCTATAACAATGCACACTAAAACACCTTTTGTTTTCTTAGATTTAATTTCTTCTTTTCATGAAGCAAACAGTACGCACTTCTTAGATACTTGGACAATTACAAAAAGACATAGGAAGCTAGCTAAAGGTAAGGTTCTTTTGTCAAAACCCTTAGTTTTGTTCTTCAAATCATTCATATACCTTAATTATGTTATTTTTAAGTTAGGCTGCGAGAGATGCTTTAATGACTAAACCAACCTAACCAAAATCCCAAAAATAAAGAATAATGGCAAGTGGCTCTCACAATTGTAGAAATAAATTTCACATAAATGGTGAAATACTAATCAATTTAATAAAGGTTATAATAACATTGTTTGTGAGAGCGATTACTTGAAAATTGTTGAATTGGCTAATGTTGGACGGGACAATTGCACATTTATGCTACGGACATCCTTCATATTATTGATGATTTGCATGAGATTGGTAGCACTACACTAGCGCATGTTCTTAGCGAACAAAATATATGCGCAGATTTTATGGCAAATGAGGGATTACATTCGAGGTGCTCTGCCCACTGAAATTGTCCACCGTCTGCTTTGGAACTTAGTTTCTATTTATTTCTTTTTTTTATCTTTTTTCTCTGTTACTTTATAACACCACAAAAAAAAATTCATCAATTTCATCCAATAAACAATTAGTGATACATTTTGTTCATATGTAATTATTATAATATATATTAGTGATAGTAACATTCAACAAACCAAATTTGATGCGCTTTCAGCATTTCAGTCTAGGCTCTGTTTAATATGCACAAACAAAATTGTCTTGCACCATATAAATTGTATTTTTTTACTCTTAGATCAGTAAGACACATCATATCTAGTGTGATTTATTGATTCAATGATAAAAATCAAATGTATACGTAACGAAGAGACATGTCATACTCGTGCAGAATAGAATTGGCCCTCAATCTAAATAAGTGTGCCTAAGCAAGTGTTTCTCCTCAATCTAATAACAAATTAATTCTTAGTTCTTTGTAGAATGTGGATAGCTGCCTAACATAACATACTCCCTCTAATTTTGAATAATATAAAGAACAAAACTTTAAGGTTGTGTGTAAATAATTTCATTAATCTTCTAGGTGTATTTATAAAAATAATATTATTCTCCAAATTAAATACCTTTTCTAGAAAGTTGTTTCATAAGAATAAAATAATTTACTATAGTTCATAAGACCTAACTCAATTAATAATGTTGATATTATTATAATGAATATTTTTATTTGGGTTTTTACTCGGTTGTGTGTAAATAATGTCAAAGTTTTAGGAATAAAAGTTAATTAAATGATATTTTAGGAATAAATAATGTTTATATTTTATATCATCAAACTGCTTTAAGATTTTACTTATAAAATATAATCAAATTTAAGATTTTAGGTTGCTTAATGCTTATTTTTAAAGTTTGAGTAACATGTAAACTCAACGGCTTCTGTCCAAAAGACGTAGAAGTTAGAGCAGGCAAGACAAACAAAACCTAGTATAATCCAATGCCATGTCAAGTTTCAAGAGACAAAATGACATTAGTGAATAGTTGAAGATCTTTGGGAATTGTAGAAAGTGCATGAAAGAATGTGGACTGTTTTTTTGTGATTACCTGTTGCTAATTTCTTTGTCCTAATTTAAGTACTGCCTCACTATTTAAAGGGATTATATGGGTCTTGTTAAGAATCCAAAAGCAGAAAGATTCTAACAAATTTTGTATAATTAATTTGTGACCAAGTTTAAAAAATGAATTAGATACATGAATTATGATAAAATATTTCATTTTTTGAATCACTAACATGTGCCCTAAAGAATTCATATAAGAGTTGAATGCATAAGTTTCAATAAAAAATATTTATTTTATTAATATGTGTTTTAAAGTCACATGTTAACATTCGAATTTGGACCCTCTCATGTTCTTTTGGTGCTGTCCTCTCTTTGTTTCTCATCTAAGGTGGTGATTCATAAAGAAGGAAAAGAAAATAGTTTTGAAAAGAGAAAAAAAATAATGAATAATTGAGATTGATGTTAAATGGAAACATGAGAGAAAGAGTATGAGATTATCGAAATCCGTTAACATTCTCCTTTAAATTTTACTAAAAGAGACTACAGGCTTATGAAACCAAAACAAAAATAATTGCACTTCATTAATATATATAAGTTCTGTCTATCACAAAATTATTTGAACATGCAAACCTTAACTACTCACTCATTATGGATAACTACTAAAAAAAACTGAGAGACATAATAAAAGTCCAATTTTTGCTTAGTAAATAATTATCATCACAATATACATTTAGTAAGTAATTATCATTTATTTAAAATAAATAAATATGAAAAATACAATATTCTTCAACTTGGTCGACATATTCTATCGGTCAATAATAAGAAAAAATGAACATGAACCAAAACAAACAAAATGGGAAAAAAAAAAAAGAAGAGACACAAGATTGTCCCCCAAGTTTCATAATTGAAAATTAAATCAATATCATGAGTCTATACTATGACTGATGATATTTTTATAACACATGATCGATCGACTCTAGTCTTCAAATCATATTTCAAATACTTTTGTAGGGTATGACAAATCTAAGAAAACCAATTGCAAGTAAGTAAAACATCTATTCAAGAAGTAATACATGTTCATATGTGGATGCTTTTTATGTTTCAATTTTTTTTTTTAAATTTAATTTCTTTTTATGACTTGTACTTTTAGGATACTCTTATAATTTTTCTAAACATTTTTCATTTTGTTTTATAAATCTAAATTTATTGAAAATGGTGTATTATCATGTTATATTTTCTCAATTAATTTGCCAAATGATGTTATCATATTATCTTTTTAGAGTATATATGAGATGAATTTTTTTTTCTCAACAGAATAGTTTTCATTCACAAGAGTTAAAAATTGAACTTATAACCATTTATTATATTTAAGAGGCATAAATCTCTTATCACATGAACCAATTTATCGTTATTCATACCCCTCAAACTTAAATATTTCTTTCTTCCTTAAAATGGGTGCATATTAAATATTAGAGAAATGATAATTCAACACAAAATACCGACAAAAATGTGACAAAAATACGGTTTCAAAATTTTTAAATATTTTTTTGGCATCAATTTGCGTGCAACATGTGTAAATAAGAACATGTCCATCTTTTGTCTATACTTTTTTGTGTCTAAATAACAGCTCTCTAAATATTAATTAAAAATATTTTGGCAGAGAATATATTTACCTCTGACCAAGTTCTTCATATTATTTTTTATTTTTAATGAATAATTACAACTACATGTTTCTTGTTTCACTGTTTTTGAATTCTTCCAATCAATTCTTTCTTTGATAAAATTCATTAACCATTTTTTTTACGAAAGATTGCTCATAATATTTCATTAACTAAAATATGTTCGATACAAGATCACCTTAACCACTTAATTCAATCTTAAGTTATAATACTCCTTCTCTTCAAAGAATAAAATACAAATTAATTATAACAACTTTAAACCATTTGTATATGAACTTTAGCGGACAACAACTTATTTTTAAAAACAAAATTTGTCTTAACTCACACGTCTTGATTGAATAATGGGATCAATCTTATATGTATGGTGTCAAAGCACTAAGCATAAAAGATAAGACATAAGACAATGAAAATTACACCAACATAGTAGAATAGTACAATCATGGGAGTAAGTGCACGCTTTACTGAAAAACACATTGTGTTGTGTCTTAGTATATGAACTCGAGGAAATTAAAAAACATTAAATCTAGGAGTTTAACTTCAATTAGTGAAACTAATATAGTCTTTGTTCCAAGACCAAAACGTTGAACAATGTCTCCTTTTGAGAATATGAAACCGATCAAATCCACATATAATAGTGCCTCACATTCCCTAAATTCAAAGCAGACAGAACGTAGAGTATATGAGATTTGTGTCAGTATTATAGATTATTCGATTGTTGAATAGTCTATGTAGTTGAGTTTACCTTTTATATACTTTAATTATGATATACACTTGAAAGTGGAAAATGTTATACATAGCGGATAAATCACAATCAATCGTATATAATTATATATTGGAAAATGCTAAACAGTGTCCCCGGGACACTAGTTAAGGATGTAAAAATAGTAATTTGGTATTGGAATTTGTGCAGCCAACTTCTCGAAAGTTTAAAAAGTATTATTTTTTTTTCAAAACTTTCTAATCTTGGTTTCCTTAACCAGTGCCCCGGGGGCACCGGTTAGCATGACCCTTATATATTTCACTTACAGATTTGTAAATTTTAGAGAGTATATAGATTATTCAATATATAAATTTAAAAAATAGATTTTGTTTATAAATGTGACCAGAATGAGTACCTCATTCTATGCAAAAGTTTAAAGAATTTAGACAAAAAAGTCCCTGATTTAAATTGCTTCAATGTAAAATGCTCTGTCACCAACGTAGATAGGCCACAATATCATTTAACACGATATTTCAACACATCTAAATATGTTATTTGACGGATGATTTATTTTGCCAGTTTCACATACGTCAAAATAGACCATCCGTCAAATAGTACAGTTAGAGATGTTGAAATATTGTGTTAAATAATATTGTGGTTTATCCACGTTAATGACAATATCATTTAACGCGATACTTCAACTCCTCTGTATGTGCTATTGAACATGGGACCACTAATAAGGAATATACCTGTCTACATTTTTTTTTTTATTTGCAAACCTAGCAAGCATGCTTCCATTGTGCCTTTATGTACTAGTATTATATAAATGCACACGGATTGAAATAAGTTTCATATAAGTGTTAAGTTCATCATAGTAAGAGAATCATTGTAACAAATACTAAAATTCTAAAAATACTGAAATATGGAAGAGAGCATGTCAGGCTTTTGCATGAGATCATCTGGAAGTAAAAGTGGGAGCAGCAGTGGCACAAAGTGTGGACGTTGGAATCCAACAACAGAACAAGTTAAACTTCTGACTGAACTTTTCAGAGCAGGGCTCAGAACTCCAAGCACTGATCAAATTCAAAAAATATCCAATCAACTTAGTTTTTATGGTAAGATTGAGAGCAAGAATGTGTTCTATTGGTTTCAAAATCATAAAGCTCGGGAAAGACAAAAACGTAGGAAGGTTTCTTTTGATGATGACAAGGATGTCTTCATTCATAGAGATCACAACTCTATCAATGCTTCAACACAAAGTAAGTTACAAATAATTTACTCATTTAGTTTTGTTTCATTTTTGGTTTAAAATCAATATTTCTATTAGTATGTAATATATTATGTACATGTTTGAAATCACAGTGAATTTAACGAAAGTAATATTATAAATTTATAATGCTATTAAAAAAAATAGTATGATTTTGTTAAAGCTTTTAAGGGTGCATTTGTTCTATTAAAAAAATAAGGAACTGAACATGATAATTTCAGTTGTACGGTGTTTGATTTTAAAGCTGTTTATGAGACTGGACAAATTGGGGCTAAGGGAAATTTTTGTTCCTCCACTTAACCACGATCGTGCACAAGTTGTTTAAAATATCAAAATAACTTTTTGTCCATCAAAGATCGTACATGTCAAAATGTATTCAATGCCTTAAACTTTATATATCCTGTGTTGTTCTGTTTAGTACTTACATTTTGAAGATCAAACCGGACCTTAAATGTAACTTTTGCCAAAATCAAAATTGCACGCTATGATTTTGTCAAACTAGATATCAATTTAAAATGCAGGAAAGATATAGTACTATTGCTACTAACTAAATAAGGGTGAAGTAAGTCCTTGAAAATTTTCTTATGCATGTTTATTCAATAACCATATGAAACTTCATTATAATAAGCTTGTGATGATGACTAATTATATGTCTATGATATTTCTTTTCTTTTCATATTGCAGGGTTTGTTGAGATGTACTCAGAGCCTGATAGGGTGATTGAGACTCTTGAGCTTTTTCCATTGAACTCATTTGGTGAATCAGAACCATCAGAGAAGCTGAATATGCATATAAATGAATGCATGGAAAATAATACAATGTTTGCATACACATGTACAATGGGAGAACAAATGGAGCATCCACCATTAGACTTGCGGTTGAGCTTTGTGTAAAAGAGACTCAAATCACTTTTTTGATTATATTACTGAAAAATGTTTAGGACTATCATGGATGTAGCTTTAAAATTAATATTTACCTAGTGATTAGCCTCTCATTAACGGAAATGTTATAATTAAATGCCTTGATATTTGACTACGAATCATAGCTGAACCGACAGAAATGTCGAATCTCAATCCCTTCAGTTTGTGTGCATGAATTTCTAATGGCCTGTCATTTCATCTATATACCAAACAAAAATACCTTGATATTCTACCAACAATAAATAAATGGTTCAGGTAGTAAACGTCTTGAGCCCCTTAAATAGGTGGTCAAATGTTCGATTATTGGCAGCTGCGTATGGAAAAAATTCAGTTGAGAGGGGAAGAACTTACCTAATAATTATATGCTTCACTGATTTTCCGACAGAAATTAGTTATCCCTAACGACGGTGAAAATTCATATGACAAAAAAAATATGCCTTCATATTATATTGCATGCCTTATGTAATTTAGTATATTATATGTTGGATAAGATTGTATTTGGATATTGAATATAAAGAAGAATTGGGATTCTAATTATTGTTAAGAGTCCCACAACGGTTGCGAGATGACCTGAATGAATGTTTATAAGCAAGAGACAATTTTTACTTTACAAATCGGTTTTGTAAGGATGAGTTGGACCCAATACTCATTACAAAGATGGTATCAGAGCCTCTCCACGATCCGTTGGGCCACCTGTGATCAGGTTTCCGCTATCGGGCAACCCACCGTTTATATCCACGCACCAAGCCCAATAGTGCAGGGCGTGAGGGGTTTGTTAAGAAGTCCCACATCAGTTGCGAGATGACCTGAATAAGTGTTTATATATCAGAGGCAATCCTCACCTTACAAGCCGGTTTTGTAAGGATGAGTTAGACCCAATACCCAATTCTAAGATGGTATCAGAGCCTCTCCACGATCTATTGGGCCACCTGTTATCAGGTTTCCGCTATCGGGCCACATACCGTTTATATCCACGCACCAAGCCTAATAATGCTGGGCGTGAGGGGGGTGTTAAGAGTCTCACATCGGTTGTGAGATGGCCTGAATGAATGTTTATAAGCAAGAGACAATCCTCACAGTCACATAACATGTCTCACCTTGGAAAGCATACTTGAAGATTACTTTAGTCTACATTACAAATTAGTCATACCTTGGGTACGTTTACAAATATTTGAATATCTTGAACCATATTCACACATAAAAACAATATAATGTGTATACTTCAAAAACATTACTAGGTATCTATCTAAGTTGGGGAATGTCACATCTTGTTATTCACGACTTGATCCTAATTTTGTTTCGTAGAAAGAGGTAATTTGGATTAATTATGGAGATAAGTTGGGTTAACCTACTGGTGTTGGCTCGGGACCTTGGAGTGTGCTCCGATTTAGGTCTCAAGTTTGATTTTATTTGGTGTCAATTTCGGTGGGTTAGTCCATATAGAAAAAAATACTCTGACTTTAAACGAGATCCCCGCAAGTGGACGGTCGGATTGGTCCCTTCGAATTAGTTGTCGGTCCTTGAACTAGATAACGACATTTTTTTTTAAAAAAAAGTACTTTCACTCACGTTCACGTGAAATGAAGTTAGCAAGTCATGTGCAGGAGAAAAGAAAATGTGCAATAATCTTTTGAACATTTGTTATATTAGGGGCTGTTTGGTTTGGAGGTTTTGGAGGAGAAGAGACCGGTTCCTGCATAATATATACGATATCTTTGTCAATTGTGCTAAGCTCGCAGACATTTATGTGTGAATATTCTACTACGATGATATGCAAATTATTTGTGCAAATACAAGATGATTTATGGATGACCTTGAAATCGTATGTACTCATTCAACACATAATGAACATAAAAAATGAAAAAGATACAATACATATAACTTGTTTTCATTGGTTGATGGATAAATACCCTCAAATTATAAAGAGAGTAGTTTAGAAGAAAAAAGCCTAAATTAACACCTTCAAATTCACTATTATCTGACTCACTACACCGTATAATATTTTTTTTAGGTCAGTTCCCCCCGATCGCATCGCAGTTGCGGGGGATCGAACAGTGATCCTTCCTACCAAGTCCAACATCAATCACCACTGGACCAAATAACGATCGATTATTATTTATTTTATTTTACATGTGTTTTGTTCCTACCTATTTTTTTTTACGGTACCTAATTTTTTTTTACAGTACCTCATTTAATCACATATCATGATGTTTCGTTTATAATATGAAGCAAAATATAAGAAAAAGATTTTGATAATTATTCTGATCTACTACTACTAATTCCATCTTTATTCTTTAACAACGGTATATTATATTAATTTAAATGCAGCACTACTCTTTTCTTTCACCTTAAAAAACCTCAGCTCTTGCTTAATATCACAAAATAGAAACGGTGAAAGACACAATTGGATAAAGAATTGATCCTTAAATTGGATAAACAATTGGAGAAATTTAGCTTAAATTAATCCTTAAATTGTTCATCCTCCTATTATCTAACTTTTTTTTTTTTCAAACTGTTGGATTAATTTAAGGATCCAGTGAAACATTATTAGCACTTGTATTATCAACAGTTACACAACAAACTTTTTTAATCCCCCATTCTTTCAAGCATGCCTCTAAACCCTTACCAATTGTTTCCCCCTTATGATATGAAATCAAATTAAAACTCAATATTTTTTTTATTCAACACCCACCCCTCATCAATGTAATGACAAGCTACAACCATGTAATTCAAATTTTGTACCGATGTCCAACAATCGGTGGTAAGAGAAACCATTTGTTTATTTGCAGACAATATGCTCTTTAGCTTCTCTTTCTCATCATTATATAAAAGCATGCAATCTTTAGCAACAATGAAGAAGTCAAGCTTGTTTATAAATGTTATATTATTATTAATTATTAATATCAATACTACATGACATCTTCCATAATCAGAAATCAAAAATCACATGAGCAACTCTTGAGATGAGAGTAAATCGAAACAAAGAAGCTTGAGAGTAAATCATAAATAAAAAATAATAATAAGCTTGAGACGAAATCGAAACAAAAAGGTGTTTGGAGGGACGAGAACGGAGAAGCTTGAGGTGAGATTGTTGAGAGAAGCTCGCGCAGCGATTTTGTGGCTGAGAACAAAAGTATTGATGAGTTAGGTGCTTGTTGTTCTTCTTGTGTTGGAGTGATAACATTCATAGGAGGAGACATCGATTCACTTGTTTGTAGAAGAGTCAGCTTGTGTGCTTATTGAAGTACAAAAGTATTTTTACATCGTATTCACGGGGACTGGTGCAATATCGGTGACATTCAACAATTAATATTGTTTTAAGTATAAAGCAAGTAATTTGTTTATAAACATCCAAACTCACAACACATATAAATTCAGCAAGAAATAACACAGAGACAAAGCTATTGGGATTAGATATTGTTAACTACTTTTCTAATGCAAACTCTTTATCGATTGTATACTTTTTAAATTTAAAATATGCTCTCACCTGTCGTTCACATACGTGTCCGTGTCCAGAGCACGACAAGAGATCTAATGTATTCATCAACCTCCGATTCCTCGAGTCGTTAATCAATACACTAGCATTGAGATTCGATAGTGTACGTGAATGTGAACCTAACACTATCCCTAGGAATTAACATTCCACGTGTGAATTTATTTCAGTTCCTTTAAGTAAAAAGTCTATGTTTAGAGTTTTCTAAATCAAAATATCAATTTCGGAGTTTAATGTCGAAAAACATTAAGTACAGAAATAAACCATCAAACTCAAACTCAAACTCAAAGGGTCTCCAATCCTTTCTTTTCTAGATAGTTTTTTTTTTTTTTTGTTTCTTCTACATGTACCAAAAAAAAAGATCTCCAATCCTCTTTTGTACTTAAAAAAAAAAAAAAAAACTCAACTCAAACAAGGTTTCATATTATATTTTTTAGACAAAAAAAAATAGTCTATAAATTTTAGTTCAACCGATAATGTCAATATTGTTATGCTGAATATAATCATCCGAGTTCAATCAACTGACAATACTGATGTTGCTAAATTGAACATATTCACTTGGATTCAAATCCCAGAACTCAGTCTGTGTGAGTTTCAATTGTATTTGACATTTCGTCTATAAACACAAAAAAAAAATCATATATTTTGGTCGAAAAAAGAGTCCTTAAACATGATTTTCCATTAATTGGGCCCAACAAGATTTGGGCTGATCGGCTGGGCTATATATACCTATAAAGCCCAAAACCAAAAGAAAATAAATTCTTATTTCAATTGAAAGGGTTTAGGTGAGATCGGAATCACAAAGAAGAAATAAACAAAGAGAAACTTCGATTATTCATTCATCGATTCACAGAGAACAAAAATTAGGGTTTGAAATCAAAATCACAAGAACAATGGATGTGATAAAGACCCAACAAATTTCATGGAGAGCGATAGAGAAAGTTGTAGTTCATCCTTTAGTTTTGCTTAGCATAGTCGATAACTACAACAGAGTCGCCAAAGACACTCGCAAACGTGTCGTCGGTGTTTTGCTCGGTTCATCTTTCAAAGGCACCGTTGATATCACCAACAGCTATGCCGGTTCGTTTTTTCAATTTCAATTTTGCAATTTCAAATTTTCAATTTTCATTACAATAACAAAAACTAACTCAATTGTTGATTGCTTTGAACAGTTCCATTTGAAGAAGATGATAAGGATCCTAGCATTTGGTTTCTTGATCATAATTATCATGAATCAATGTTCTCTATGTTTAAGAGAATCAATGGTATGGAATGTTATTGTTATTTTAACTATTTTTCTGTTTTTAGGATTTGAAATTAGATGTAATTAAAGATATGTTTTTTTTTTTTTTTTTGTTATTGATCAATTTTTTTGTTTGTTGCAGCTAAGGAGCATGTTGTGGGGTGGTATAGTACTGGACCAAAATTGAGAGAAAACGACCTTGATATTCATGGTTTATTCAATGAGTATGTTTCTTAACCTTAAATCCACAATATGGCTGTGTTTCAATCTTTTGTTTATTATTGCAATTAGGAGCTTATGCTTTGGTGTATTTTCTTTTTTATAGCTATGACTCTATAAGTAGTATAGTTTTGTTGAGTGAGGTGTTTCTATTGTAGCATAGTTATATTCAAATGGAAAATTAAGAATAAGAACATGCGCATGACATTTACTTGTAACCTAAGAGTTAACAATTGGTTGTAGACATGATATAACACAACATTATAGATCTATGATGTTAATAGCGGCGCTATAGCGGGATAGCATAGGCAGACCCCCCTCCCCGCTATGCTATAGGTCCGCTTTCCGCTATTTGCAGGTGAATAGCATTTTCGTAGCGGCAGACCCCCTCCCCGCTATGCTATAGGTCCGCTATGTTATAGGTCCGCTTTCCGCTATTTGCAGGTGAATAGCGTTTCCGCTACCCGCTATAGCATTTTTGGGGTCGGCGCTACGCGCCGCTATCCGAGATTAACAACATAGTTATAGATGTTGTTTGTATACCTCTTAAAAGGTTAGTGTAGCATAGATGAGGATGTAGTGTTGGATGTGTGGTAAGACTAGACGGGATAGGATTAGAATTTAAAAATAACAACACTAAGGAGAGAGTTGCGGTAGCACCACCTATCGTAAAAAAGATTGTGGAAACTCGGCTTAGGTGACTTGGGCATTTACAGAGAAGACATGTAGGTTTTGTAGTAAGGAGAGTAGATCAGATGGAGGGTAGTCAATTCACTAGAGATAGAGGAAGACATATAAGAGAAACTATTAAGAAAGATCTAGAGATTAATGAGTTTGATACATATATGTTATATGATAGAACAGTATAGCGTTGTTTGATCCATGTAGCCGACCCCATTTTGTCGGATAAGACTTGGTTGTTGTTGTTTGTATACCTCTTATTAACGTTCATATCAATTTTTGGGTTGTTGCAGCTATGTTCCAAATCCTGTTTTGGTTATAATTGACGTTGAACCTAAGGAGTTGGGAATTCCTACAAAAGCTTACTATGCTGTTGAAGAGGTTAAAGAGGTTGGACTGAAGTACCCTTTATCTTTCTTTGAAATTTTGTACTTGTGATTTTATTTATATTGCGTGTTGTCACAATCACTCTGCTTTATGTGATCAAAGCTGTTAGTGTTTGCTTGACACTTAATCGTTGAATGTAGGAGCTGACAGTTGGTTTGTTTTGATTGTAGAATGCAACTCAGAAAAGCCAAAAGGTCTTTGTGCATGTGCAATCGGAAATTGCTGCTCATGAAGTTGAGGAAATAGGTATGGGATGGAATGTGGAGCTGCTGGGTTTTCTTTTTGCTTTCTTTTTTTGGTTTAATTTTAATCTTTTTTAATTAATGCCGAATCTCTTTGAATCCTATCCACATGGTTCTTGATAGTCTAAAAACTCTAAACATGTTATCTTATAAGTTTATTTTCTTCTTTCCCTTGTGCAGGAGTGGAACACTTGCTCAGAGATGTGAAGGATACAACCATTAGCACCCTTGCAACAGAGGTGCCTTTTGTTTATACTTCTTTTTATACATTGATTCCATTCTAGTTGGTTTTGGTTTTGTTGTCCTTCCCCTAATGATGTATAAATTTCCGACAATGTCATGTAGGTAAGTGCAAAACTCACAGCCTTGAAGGGTTTGGATGCAAGACTCAAAGAGATAAGAAGTTATCTTGACCTTGTCATTGATGAAAAGCTTCCCTTGAACCATGAGATCCTGTACCATTTGCAGGTTGGTTTCCATAATCTATGTAATTGATGATTCTCTTGTTGTTAGACAAATGGTCCAGGAATTTACGTTGATATATTTTCTGCTTATCAACTTCACAGTGTTTAATTAAATTCAAAACTGGATTTTAAATCAGTCACTTGACTTTAGCGACTAAAATACTACTAATTACTTGAAAGGATCAGATTTGTGCTTCTTCAGTGTGTTTTTTTGGTGGGTTTACTCTATTATTGTGTTTCACCATGTCTTGTTTTATTTTGCTAGGACGTATTCAACCTGCTTCCAAATCTTAATGTCACTGATTTGATCAAGGCTTTTGCAGGTTAAGAATTTGACTTAATGTTAAATATGAATTTTATAGTGTTATGCAATTTCCTTTCTAGATTGTTGATCCTTGTCCTCATTGTGCAGTGAAAACGAATGATATGATGCTAGTAATATACCTGTCGTCTCTCATCAGAAGTGTAATTGCACTTCACAACTTGATTAACAACAAGGTGAGATTGCACTATTGAATCATGCATTGCTGCTAGTATTTGTTATTGGTGTCTCCCGATTTTGGATTTATATTTAGCAGTTGTTACTATATTGTTACAGTTACAATTTTAGAAATGTCAGCAAATTTTAACTTAGTACTCCTTCAGAGTTTTACCATGCTTTGTTTCTTGAGCTTCAGTTGAGTAATTTGGGTTGATTTGTTGAAATTGCTTTCAATTATGTTGAAGTTTAGTATATAGGCCATTGTTAAATGTGATATGCTTGTCAAGTGAAACATTTGAAACCATTAATGTGATTTATGTTTCTTAACATATGAATTATCATTTTAGATGCTCAACAAAGAACATGAAAGGGCTGAAGACTCAAAATCAGTGCCTGTACCTAGTACAGGAGGAAGTTGAGATTTGAGAGGCGTGTGATACTTGGAGTTCGAAGGGCACTGTTATTTAATATGATCAATACATGGGCCAAGCCAACTGACACCTTTCCGGCCACTCCTGAGTTTTTCTTCATGGTTTAATGAAATACATGTAATATGGCACAATGATCTTTTAACTCAAGGAATACATGTAACATTGCTTTCGCTCGTGATTCTATATTATGTATTTTAATTTTATTGCTGCTTTTTGTTTTTGATTATCTAGTAGCTTAACTCAACCGTTGAAGATAAATATCTATTTTTTACTATTGTTAGTAGGATTCATATCTGAACTGATCTTTATTCTCATTGGTTTTGTTGATGCCTTGCATCTGCTGAACTGATAGCTTTCAACATGAGTTCGTTGTCAACTCCACTGAAATTTAATATTTGAAATCTTAACTGGAAATTAACTATTAGAATTTATACGCCCACTTTTAGCAATATTCACTTGCCATACATGCATGTTCATGCAATGTACGTTGCAGATTTATTTTATATGCATCAGTGACATTTTAGAAACAGGGATCCCAATGATCATGATGATTCTTTGATTTGTTTGTTTTAAAAATCAAGTTTTGCACTTCATAGCTAGCTAGCTATGCATATCACATGTAAGTTGGTGATTCACATTAGTTTTGCCATTAGGTTACTTGATAAAAAAAAAAATTAAATCGTGTCATCCTTGCTTGACGACGACTATGAGCATGGTGTTACTTCACCAGCTCTTGATTGACAACTGTTGATTCATGAGAGCAGATCCTCTCCCGTGTACTTCTATTACAATTACAATTTTAACTGTGTTTTTTCTTAATAACATGGATGGCTGTGAGTACATTGGACCATGACACTAGTTTGAATTTGTTCTAGTATTTTCAAAATTTAAACCAAATATATAACTTTTCGATCAACTTTGGCATATAAATAGAAATAAAGGGAGTATATCTAAGAACTATGTTTGAATTGATCAGGTAACAATACCCATTTAGGAAACACTTATCTCAACATCTTCAATGAGAAAATGAAAACCTTTTTGGTTTTACTTCTAAAGAAAAATCTTACATAAACTCTTACATGCACAAGTACAAGTCAGAAGTGCTAAAACTAAACTCAATCGTATAACACAAGATATGATGGATCTAAAACTAAAGAACAAAACTTGAATACATTTAATCCTCATATGAAACCGATTGTTCAAAATCAGCATCCATTATAACCCCATCCAAAACATGAACAACAATCTCATTTTTTCTAACATCAATTATTTCAGACCTAATCCTATTAACAACAAACATTCCATCAACATCTTTTGAAACATACAAAGGAAAACCAGACAAAGAATCATAAGACAAAACCTCACCAAACCTTAAATCAACCGAACATAGTGTACGAGGAACAGCAGAGAAACCCAACACACGACTCACAATTGCATATGTATCATTAAACTTGTCTTGTTTCAAACTATCATTGACATTCAAATGCAGATCACGTTTAAAGGCTTCCTCGGATGGAACAAAAACTGTAAAAGCAAGATCTTGTGGTAACATTTCAATCATCATTTCACCAAACTTTCCCAAGTTAAAATCTTGATAGGAAATTTTTCTAGATCTGGTAATTGGGTCAAACCCCATTTTCTGATTAGTCTTGTTTTGAGCTTCTGGAAGCTTGAAAAATGTTACAGTTATGATGAAAATGCAGCAAACGGTTACTAGAATGGTTACAAGAGCGATTGAATGCTTCAAGATAAGATGCTTCTTCATTTTGATTAAACCCAATAATCCACTAGATGAATTGTTGCTAATCTTAAATATAAATTTGTGAAATTTTCAACTAGTTGTGATGGACAAGACCCAAAATTTGAGGTTGTAAAGGTGAAGACTTGAACTTGAAGAGTCAAACGAAAAGAAACATAAAGTGGTGCAATACCCACTAATGTCTAATAGGAAAATCTTAAAATACAAGAAACTGAGCTGAGATAACAATATTTTCATTCAAAATTGCTCCAATTTCATGAATGAACTTGATACTTTAAGCATTTTATTTGTTTAAAATTTTAGTTTATTTTTTCAAAACATTTTATATTTTTATTTCTTAAAATTGGTGTTAATTTTACTTATTAACAAAGAAAAAAATAGACTATTAAAGTGAACTTTACAAAAAAAAAAAAAAAACTCTCTCTGGTCCTATATATAAGTTTGGGGAAGCAAGAGTTATGATTACGCCCAGACTGCCAGATATCAGTAGCAAAGGTATTGGAATTAGCCGATGACAACCACGTCTTGAGCCAGTTGAATCGGAGGTTGAAAAGAAATTCCTAGAGGAGAGAACTTTTACAATTTTGAATACAATAAAAATGTCAAATAAGTATTTTATCTCATTTCCATCACAATGACTCACTTAAAAAATATATTTTCGCTTTATTAACAGTAAAATTATCAAAGATTTTATAAAAGTAGAAAATGTTTTTACAAACTAAAGTGACTCTTTGTTATTAAAAAGTATTACATTAAGAATAGCTAAGGTGTTATGAATTTTGTTAGTAAATTATAAAATTTAATAATTTTGAACTTTTTGACCTACATATTAATTTCATATTTTTCAATAAACTAATTTCTTTATAGGATTGTACATATTTCATTGCAATATAATATTAAAAATTTAAATGGTAAATAACTTTTCGAGCAACTAATTGGGGTGAAATTTTGTTATTTTGAATTAAATAGACAATGGTTGCTACACAATATGGGATGCACAAATCAAGACTAAAAGGGGGTGCAAGAAGCATTTAAATGGTGTAGGCTGGGGGGAGGATATAGCATTTTATGGGTGTTAGAAGGACTGAAGGAGAAATTTTATCTTGCTTGCTGAAAACTTACTTTTGGTAGTAAAACTTTTGTTAGTTTTGTAATTTCATAAAAATTAATTATATATATATATATATATATATATATATATATATATGTAAGATAATTACACTTGAATGAAAGATAAACATGCAACAAATTGTACCATTAACCATTTTTGGATGACAAAATCAAACATTTTAAACACTACATCTTAAAACATATGAGATACCATATTGCTATACAAAGTTAATGTTGTCTTTCATTTTCCATGTAAAAATCAGCAAAGAGGTTTGCATCCTATAGATATGTTGCAACACACTAATATAGATTAGTTTGAATTTTTGTAAAATATTTTTTTTTTAATCTAAAAATATATCTTTTTGAATTAGAAAGAATTTGTCTCTTTTTCATTCTAGATTGAACCAATCCTTTTGATCTTATTAAGAAATGAAGTATTTTGTGGTGATCATTCCATAAGACTTATAATTCATCTTCTCTATAGAAGTTTGAGTGTGCCACCATCCCTTTCATCTATATTCTTTCCATCTTTTATGTTTTCATCTTCATACAATTCCTTTATTGTTTTTTTTTGTTCTCACAATCCTGCCCTTTTATATTTCCTTGTCATTTTAATTCTATCTTCACTTTGTTATTTAAATCTAATTTCTCGAATCCATTTTTTTTAGAAAGCGTACCTAATTTTTCACATCAATGTCTATTTTTAAAATTTTAACCGTAATGATGACTCTTGTTTTGTAGCATATTATCTTTTTTTTTTTTTTTTTTGTGAAATCTATGTTTTTAATATATTAACTTAAATATTAGTCAAAAAAAACTTAAATAATATAGTTGGAGTCGGAAAATCGGTGGCGGAGGGTACTTCCTCAGTCCCGCCCTATAATGTCTTCCGGAAATTTTTTTCCTCCATCTTCGTCTCTACTGGAAAAAATTCTCGACTTCAAAGCTCCGAACAGATAATTCTTATAGGAAACTCGTTAACATATGTAAATTGACATCCCTATTGTAAAGTTTGATGAGTGAGCGCTTGGATATGTCATCCATCTCTAAAATTCTTCGTCCATGTAAAGGTGTTAACCTTTTCTGTAGCAAATCTTACCTCTCGTTTTAAATATAAAAAAAAAATTCATCAATAAAAACTAATGTTCTTAATTTAAATTTAAATTAAATATTATTAATTTTTTATTGACCATTTTTTTATATTAAGATCCGAGGAAGTACCTTCACTAATAATTAGTAATAGACCCGTGTTATCGCACTAATCACTAGTAACGTTCCGCCGATATTTTTAAAAGTTACACTTTACTAATTAAAATTGAAAAAAAAATATTCTTATGTTAGATATATTTGATCAGTTATATGAATCATATAGCATAATTGATCTCATGTAATAATAACGATAACAATTATCAGTATTCACTTAATTTTGTGCCATATCCAAACTTCATATACAACTAGACAATATTCTCACCGTCCATAACTTTTCAACAAAAAAATAAAGTTATTGAGCAACTAACTATTCTTTGGATTCGTCAAAAAAAAAAACTATTCTTTGGATTAATAGTTGGTGAATCTTGGCCTTGCAATTGACCAAAGTTATTGTGGTACGACCTTATCAATATAATGTGAAATAATTTATAGCCAATTGTTTTGCAGATACGTTTGGGGTTTAAATTTGTGATTCAGAATTGAAAGCTGCATTGGCTGAATATTGTAGATTCCAATCAAAGTGATGCACTTTCGTGGTCCATTATCAATTTCATTATTACCTCTCTCTATTCTATGAACCCACGCGGTTCATTGCATGAATACCTAGCACATTTGATGGGATACCTCTAAATTAATTAACCTAATGTTTTTTGCCCTTAATGTTACTGTTGGAACAAATAGCACATTATGTGTGAATTGAAAATAAAATATTTGAGTCCCACTCGGGTACTAGAACATATTAGTATGTATTATATACTAATGTGTATTTTGAGTATAAAAATAATAATAGAAAAAGTCAAACATGTGTTCCTATTAAGAAGCATCAGTTATTTTCCTGTGCTATATAAGTGATAAATCTTTTTAGAAATAACCCTAATAATTATTATAACAACACATTAGAGTGGCGGCTCACAACAGAAAAAAAAAGAAAGCACCGTAACATAATTTTTCTTAGCGATTTGGGAAAAATAGTGACGAGGAAGATGTGTGTTGACATTGTCTATGGCCTTGGAAATGTTTGAATTAAAAGAGACTTTGTTTCTCTTCTATCTGTTCGTTCCAATCCTCTAATACAGGAGCTAGTCTATGTCATGATGCACAACTATGATTATTGAACATGATGTAGTCTTATCATTAAACAACAAGGTTGGTATTCCCATTCTCTTTAACTGGTCATATTTGAATAATGGCAAATGATTTAGAAATCATTATCAGTTACTTTAACTATTTGAGATACATGGTTTACACAAGCCTTTGCTTGTTCACTGAGTTATTTTTAATGTTGATATCATGTTTTAGTACATTCGGTCCACATTGACCAATTGTCAGTTGATTATTCCTTAGCTTGTTGCTAATTGCTTTACATGATTAATTGTCTAAATATAGCTGACACTGATTATGGCTTATTCGAGTAATACTTGACAGAGTTTTTGATACTTTGAATTCTATAGTTATACATTATATATATGTTCCGTAAATGATTATGACTCAATTGACCTATATATAATAGTTTGAAATTGAGATTGAGATTTATTCCATAAGTTGAGTAATACTAGTATTAGTATTATTATTATTATTATTATTATTATTATGTTTTAAGAGTGATCCTAGTATCATAGTTCCTTCAAATTTAAGAATGGTCATAGAACCATATTCCCTATGATTTGAATGGTCTTAGTTACCATATAAGAATGGTCTCAGTATCATATTGGAATGGTCATAGCACCATATTAGAATGAACTTAAAACCATAGCGCACTGGTTTAAGTATCATAATTGAGGGTGTAATTCTTGCCCGATATCTACAGTGCAGTATTTATCGGTATCAGTAGAACTGGGCTGTTTTATCCTGGGGACTTCGTGGTTGATCGTCTGCCTTGCATAATTTTGGGCAGTGCCACGAAACGTCTTAAAGAAAGCGTATCGACCCGCGACTCAATCCAGTAATATCTTCGGTGGCTGAAAATTATTTTTAACGATTTTGAACCACGGAAACAACAATTTTAAGACGTTTCTTTTCTGCCATGTCTACCGAAGAAATTACTGGCTCAGATTATGATATTGCGAACTAGAACAAACCGTTTCGGTTTGATGTAAATCACTTCAAATATTGGCAACAAAAAATTATGGTTTTATAATAACAAAAGAGTTGCTACTTTTGAAGAAAGTGATTCCAATTTTACTTTAAAATTGAACAAGCTATAAGGATAAAATGGCTAAACGATATTCCCTCGAATTTCTGATAACATGTCTTCGTTTTGAAGAAGAAGCTAGAAAGCAAAATCAGAAAAATGAAGTGCTTGTTGTCTTGAACAACAACACTAGAAAGAAATTCACAGGTCTGAAGCCAACTGGCAAATTATTCAAGAATCAGATACACAATGTGAATTAAAACTCTATTAGAAACAGAAAATATCATCACTTTTATTGATGACTGTTCAAGTTATATTTTCATACATCTTATGAAAAATAAAAATGAGTGATGTTTTTGACATGTTCCAATTATATGGAACTGAAATTGAAAAGTAATTCAATGAGAAAATCAAATGATTTTGATAGAGGCACAAAAGTATGATTCCCACAATTTTCAATGAGTATGAAATTATCTTGAAACAACTGCACTTTACTCTTTTGAGATGAATGGTAAAGCAAAAGAAAAATTTTATTAATTGATTGTTTTGTGCTAAGTAAAGTGCCTAAGCACAGGAACAAAATTTCTACTTTTGAAATTTTGAAGAAAAGATAATTTAATTTGTCTTAGTTTTGAACTTGGAGTAGTTTGACGTATGTTCAAATTCCTAACTCCAAGAGAGTCAAACTCACTAGTAGAGCCTATGAATGTGTACTCGTTGAGTATATAATTAAAAGTAAAGCTTATAGGTTTTATGACCTATATGCTAAAGTGATCATAAAATCAAATGAAGTTGATTTCTATGAAAATGAATTTCTCTTTAAATTGAGAAATAGTGGGGGCACTAGTGGGGGTATTGCAACTTATCACACTCTAGTGATCAGAAGCAATGATGAGAACATCGAACAAGATGTTATGAACCTCGAAGAGGTAAGATAGCAATAGTTGCTAAAGAGTGTGAACCTTGTTACATGGTTTATACATTAGAAGAGAATCTATAACTAGTTTTCAAGAAGTGTTGTCTTCCTTGAAGGTTTATATATGGCAAGAGGCCATAAAAGAGAAGATAGATTCTTTAGGGTCTAACAAGACCTGACATTTGATAGACTTGCCTCCTGATTACAAACTAATGGGTTGTAAATGAATTTTGAAAAAAAAAATCTAAAACATTATGGAACTCTTAATAAATACAAGGCTCACCTTGTAGCCAAGGGTTTTAGATAAAAGAAAAAATATAGATTTCTTCAAAAAAAAAATTTCTCATGTCACAAGAATAACATCCATAATGGTACTAAAATCTCTTGATTCTATTTATAACTTAATAGTACACCAAATGGATGTCCAAAACTGTTTTTCCATTGTTTTTACGGTGAGTGGAAGAAGAAATTTATTTAGAACAACCTGAATATTTTGTAACTCATGGGTGGCAAGAAAAATTTAAGTCTATAGTCATATAGTACTTTATATGGTCTTAAATAAGCCATAAGAAATGTCATGAAGAGTTTGACAATTTGATGATATCAAATGAATTAAAAGTGAATGAAAGTGACAAATATATTTACTATAAACCGGTAAATAGCATTTGCATTATCATACGTCTCTATGTAAATAATTTACATGTTTAGAGCAAACATTCATATTGTGAATGGATTGGAATCATTGTTGTCTAACAACTTTGATAAGAAAGAGTTCGAAAAGGTAGATGTAATCTTAGTTATTAAGATTACTAATTCATAAATGAGAATTTCCTTAAATCAATCTCGCAATGATGAGAAAGTTTTAAAGAAATATATTTACTGACTGCAAACTTGTTTGCATACTATATGATCCAAGTGTAAAAACTATGGAAGAACACTGTTGAAAGTGTAAGACAATCAGAATATGAAAGCATTGCCGACTGCATTCGGTATGTCACTGATTGTACTAGACCCGACATTGCATACGTTGTGGTACAGTTGTGTAGGTTATGTAAACCTTATAATGAGCATTGGTGTGCTATTGAGAGGTTCATGAAATACCTTAAAAGGGTCATGAATCTCAGATTACATTTGCAGAGATTCTCTGTCGTGTTTGAAGAATACAGTGATGTAGATTGGAATATATTATCATATGATTCCAAAACAACTAGTAACTATATTTATTATAGTAGAGAAACTGTATCTTGGAAAATAAAAGAAATATACCATATTGGCTCAGTCCACTATGGAAGTCTGAAATGATAACATTAACGATTGTTAGTGAAGGAGCAAGGTAGTTAAAATACTTGCTAGCTGAAATTCCTTTAAGGAATAATTTATGCCAGATGTGTTGATCCATTGCGATAATACCGCGGCTATTGCATAAATTGAGAATCGTTATTATAACGATAAGAGACGTCAAATAAGAAGTAAACACAGCGTAGTGAGAGAGTTACTCTCAAAAGGAGCTGTAAGAATGGGTCATGTACACACTGATGAAAGTTTAGCAGATCCTTTGACGAAAGGAATAGCTAAAATGAAGTCCATAATACATTCAAGAAGATGGGACTAATGCCTACTGCGAATTACTTATGATGGTAACCCAACCTAAAAGACTGGAGATCCCAAGAATTAGGTTTCAATGGGTAAACAACAAGTCATGAGTAATAGGGAATGATCATGCAATTATAAGAGGCATGAATCCTGAAGCGAAAAGGATGAGGTAATAGAAACTCTTAATGAGATCTATACTCTGGATCAGAGGAGTACCTAGCTTCAGGGGTACTTTAGATAGACTCACCTATATGAATGTGGAATTGAGGCCGGTTCCTATGGAGTTTTGGGGCGAACTCCTAGAGCGTTCATGAAACTGGGATAGACGTGCAGGGCCATTAAAGCACGGGCTTTTAAGATACACCTTAGGAAAGGTTGTGTGCGGGTTTGAGAAAAATCTGAGATAGAGTTCAAGACAAGCGTCACTCTTGTTAAATCGGGCTCTTACTCGCTATGTGAAGGTTCAAGACAAGCGTCACCTTTGCTTATGCACAATCTTATAGAAGCATTATATGCTACTTTGGAATTTTCTTTTAAATTCAAGTGGGGGATTGTTGGAACAAATAGCACATTATGTGTGAATTGAAAATAAAATATTTGAGTCCCACTCGGGTACTAGAACATATTAGTATGTATTATATACTAATGTGTATTTTGAGTATAAAAATAATAATAGAAAAAGTCAAACATGTGTTCCTATTAAGAAGCATCAGTTATTTTCCTGTGCTATATAAGTGATAAATCTTTTTAGAAATAACCCTAATAATTATTATAACAACACATTAGAGTGGCGGCTCACAACAGAAAAAAAAAGAAAGCACCGTAACATAATTTTTCTTAGCGATTTGGGAAAAATAGTGACGAGGAAGATGTGTGTTGACATTGTCTATGGCCTTGGAAATGTTTGAATTAAAAGAGACTTTGTTTCTCTTCTATCTGTTCGTTCCAATCCTCTAATACAGGAGCTAGTCTATGTCATGATGCACAACTATGATTATTGAACATGATGTAGTCTTATCATTAAACAACAAGGTTGGTATTCCCATTCTCTTTAACTGGTCATATTTGAATAATGGCAAATGATTTAGAAATCATTATCAGTTACTTTAACTATTTGAGATACATGGTTTACACAAGCCTTTGCTTGTTCACTGAGTTATTTTTAATGTTGATATCATGTTTTAGTACATTCGGTCCACATTGACCAATTGTCAGTTGATTATTCCTTAGCTTGTTGCTAATTGCTTTACATGATTAATTGTCTAAATATAGCTGACACTGATTATGGCTTATTCGAGTAATACTTGACAGAGTTTTTGATACTTTGAATTCTATAGTTATACATTATATATATGTTCCGTAAATGATTATGACTCAATTGACCTATATATAATAGTTTGAAATTGAGATTGAGATTTATTCCATAAGTTGAGTAATACTAGTATTAGTATTATTATTATTATTATTATTATTATTATTATGTTTTAAGAGTGATCCTAGTATCATAGTTCCTTCAAATTTAAGAATGGTCATAGAACCATATTCCCTATGATTTGAATGGTCTTAGTTACCATATAAGAATGGTCTCAGTATCATATTGGAATGGTCATAGCACCATATTAGAATGAACTTAAAACCATAGCGCACTGGTTTAAGTATCATAATTGAGGGTGTAATTCTTGCCCGATATCTACAGTGCAGTATTTATCGGTATCAGTAGAACTGGGCTGTTTTATCCTGGGGACTTCGTGGTTGATCGTCTGCCTTGCATAATTTTGGGCAGTGCCACGAAACGTCTTAAAGAAAGCGTATCGACCCGCGACTCAATCCAGTAATATCTTCGGTGGCTGAAAATTATTTTTAACGATTTTGAACCACGGAAACAACAGTTACTCATAGTGAATGCGATTATATTTGTCGGTATGGCCAATTCTTGCCATTGGGCTAGGGATATATACATGTGGGGATATGTTTAATTAAGCTCTATTTTTTTAACCCTAAGCAAGTAATTAATTGGCATTTGGATCATGTTCTACTTAGTACTTACTTTTAGTGTGTCACTTGTGATTTTGAGTTTTATAAATGTAACCGATGTGAAATTTCTTAACGTATTTTTTCGCATTTAATATTATTAGGTTTGAGGCGCGAATATAAATCGTAGATTATCCGATTTAAAAACTTGATAGTAGACGACTTTTAAGTGGATCCAACTCATTTTTATAAAACCGATTTTTAAAGTAAGAATTATTTTTACTTTATAAATATATATTCAGGTCATCTTACCATCGATGTGAAACTTAACAAAAGTTGCATATTTAAAAATAATTAAGTGACAAATATTATATTTGAAAATTAAACAACTTAGTGATGTTGACAAGGTGGAATTCACTACAAGAAAAGTTGCACATACCCACGACTTTTTTACCCAGGGCTCTTTTCCGTGGGTATTATGGATGATTTATTCATGGGTAACGTAAAAATAAGGAAACTATTCCATCCCACCCAACTTTTTTTCGCGAAAACGCAATTCCCACGGTATATCTGTGGGTAAGCAAAAAATATAACTTTTAGTACCCACGGCATATCTGTAAGTAACGGTTCCCACGGCATGGCCGCATGTAAGGGGAAAAAGTAATTTTCTCTACCCACGGCATTTCTGTCTATACTGTAATTCTAATTATTTTTTATTTTTTGATCTAATACGTTTAACTTTACCTTTCCATTCCCTTTTCACTTTTCTCATTTGTTTCTCATCTCACTCTGATACACTTTTCTCGTCCCACTCATCTCCGACCATCTCACTCTCTACTCACAACAACAATCATCTCTCTTTTTCCATCTGGTCGCAGAAACGTAACAACATCATCGTTCGCTCATCTTCTCGCGTTCGCAGCTTCACCACAGCACAATTTAGCCGTTGTTCTCCTCTTGTCTGAGATTGTTCAGATTCACACTTTACCTCGCCTAACCATAGTGAGGAAGTGAATTTCTGGTGAGTGCTTAACCTATAATTGTTTCTAAATGTGAAATGACCCAAAAGTTTTAAAACCCTAATCCTCAATTTTACCCCCAATAAAGAGTTTTGATTGATTCATGTTTGTTTGTGTTGTGTGGTAATGGTTAATTATTGTTTGTTTTTCTTGTTTACATGGGTTGTGAGAACAAACGTGAGAAATCTGAATGTGTAGGGGATATATGCTTTCAACATTGTAAATTCTCATCATCATCATCCGGTTGGCTCCTCATCCATTGGTTTATTTTTCAATTCTGATTGAATAAACTATGGAATTGTAGTTTCTGCTTAGCACTTGATATGGAGTGAATGGGTTTACACTTGATCTTCCCTTGGTAAGTTCATACTTCATATTGACTCACCCAAACATTAGATACACGCATTATGTTGCAGCCAAATTGGTAAATGAGTTAAGTAGCATAGTTTATTAGATTGTTACTTGCACAATTTTGAATTTTATTTGTTACAGTTTATATGCGTGAAGTAGTATTTCAGCAGCTAGTGTTAGCTTGGAAGGGGGTGTTCTTATTGGGAGTTTATTTTTTAGTGCCATTAATTAATATTGTGTCTGGGATGGATGATTTTATGTTTTGCCTTGACCTGGGTAGTTTGTAGCAAGATAAGGTGGAGTAATAGTTGTTGTATCATTTGGAGAAGCCTTAAGTGAGTTCATTCATTCATTCATAGGAAACTAGCATTAGGAAACCCAAGGCTTTGCTTGTTTCATTCATAGTTAGTGATTTTCTAATTTGTTTTTATGACAAATTTCAGAGACTCTACTGAACGTGAGGTTGCTCTCATGATACTCAGAATGTGAAGGACGTTCTTTCGTTCATAAACTCGAATGCATTGTTTATAAATAACCAAGCTGAATGATTTTATGAAAGAGATCCATGCTGCTGGCCAGAATGGGGAAATTTCAGGTGAATTTTGCAGGTTTAATGTAGGGATTCAAGACTGGTACATCGATGCAATGTCAAATACTATGTTTACCGGGTTTGTGAAGTTGTTCTGAAGTCAGAGTCCCTATATGGGATGCACACCAGGTTTCTTGTAAGCATCGTGAGGTGATGATATTTACAATCTCGTTCATGTTATGGTTTGTTCATGTTTATATTGTCTTACTATAATTTTTTTTATGGGTATGATTTGTTTCCCTTTGCATCTGTTTTACAGTCACCCCAAACCAGCTTAGATTAACAGAATTATTATTTTGGTCAGGCAATAAGTATCGTTTTGGAGGGTATGATTTGTTTCCCTTTGCATTTGTTAATTATGCAATGGTAATTATGACAGTTCATTGGATGGAATATCAGGCTTTCCAATTTTTTAATCATATATATTTGGAAATCAATTTTCTTAATTCCAATTTTATAGAGTTGCTAACTCATACACCTTTTTTATTTTATTTATAGGAGATCTAGTCATTGACAATGATTTCTTTTGTATTATTTGATTGGTAAGTTCATTTTGACTAGTCTTAACATTTTGTTACCGTTACTTTCTACTATGATTACAAAACTTAATTTCTTAAATTTTGGGTTTATTATATCTTTGGGTATATTGTTGGATTTTTGTTAAACTTATTAGGTTTTTTTTGTATATTTTATAGATGTCCGCTAAAGAAAAGACTTGGACCAGATTCCTCAAACAAGATGGCTGCACAAATGACATCAATTCAGGAGCAAGCAAAGACATCAAAGGATGAGGCTCAAGGAGATGTGAGAAATTATAGGTTCATTTTGAGATTTGAAGTGTTACTTGCATTTTTTGCTATGCCTACACCTTATTTGATAGTGATCTTTTGTGTTTGTAAATTATTATTTCAGTGATAAGATTTTTATATTTTTCAGATTTTTGCTTAAAGTTATTGAGGGGTTTTTTCTGTGGTACTAGTGGCTACTGGCAAATATTAAACTTTTTTTTTTTTTTTATAAAATTGACTATACCCATGGCAATGCCGTGGGTAATGCTTACTGATGGCTTTTCTATGGATAGGTTCCCACTGTCAAGTCCTCGATAATACAGTGGGAAAGGTCGTCGGTATTACATGGGTAACGTTACCCACGGCATATCAGCAGGTAACAAGTTACCTACGAAGTTTTATTCCACGGCCACATGCCGTGGGTATTCCGTGGGTAAATTCGCTCTACCTAAGGTAAAGCCGTGGGTAATAGCAAAAATGGCCGTGGGTATAGCCTGATTTTCTTGTAGTGATTGTGGAAATCTTGATGATACAACGGATACCTTGTATACAATATCTCTAGCTATAGGAGAAATCCAATTTCTTGATGTCAAGTAGACAAGGTCATCAACAAAGAGAGAGTACATATCATTATAATATCAACATAAAACACATAATCAAACATAAGATATAACCAACATTAACGACCATTATGCTTGACAATGACTTATGCATATATATCCTAATCATTAATTATCAAGTAATTCCCATACATGAATCCTTTCTAACTTTTGGTTGATATGGGTAGAGTCACTTGCTACGAACACAGTGTAGATATTATTAAAGATTTTTATAAACTAAACAAAACAAGGTGACATTATATTTATAACAATAAAACTCTAAAAAGAAATTGATAAAATATGATACAATTTGATTTATATTTTTAATTCATTTTATATATTTTTATGTGTCAAGCTATGCAATAGCTCAAGGAATAGTAAACGGAATATTGAGATAATTTTGTGGGGAAGGAATAGATAATAGATTTTTTTTTTTTTTTACGAAAAGATAATAGATATGTTGGCTACCTTCTTGTTAAACTCTTCAACTAATTTTAATGTATAAATGTACATATTATTAGAACTTGCTTTTATTTGCTTATAAAAAAAAGGTTAAATATGATTTTTAAAAATAGACCTTACATTTTTTTATATTATATTTTGAGTTCTCGACGTTTTTATCATTTCACTTCCAACATTAATTGGTCTCTAATGTGAAATTTTTGGTTGACTAAACCGACGAAAAACACCACATAGGTTTCATAGAGTCATTTAATGGTTATTATTTGCGCATTCACGTCATTAAATAAGTTTGTGTGGTATCTATGTGACATTTTTCGTTCGTCCAATTAACTAAAATTTCACGGTATGAATCAATATTGAAAAGACAAAAATATAGAAATTAAAAATATAATAAAAAAATACATGTATTATTTTTAAAAATCCGCTAAAATATAGAGAATTAAAACGTATTTAATGAAAAAGAGTCATACATTTCAACCGGCCCACTTTCTACTAATAATAAAGATCCCAAAAATAAAAGTCAACGAAGTCCAATCTAAAATTGAAACGTGACATCTATATTTAAAAATAATATCATGTGAGGCAAGTGGAACAACTAGTTCTCTGCTCCAAAACTTTGTACATCTGAATTTGGTTGATATAAATCATCCACATAAAAGTATGAAATGACAACCAATATATATCAAGTGGTAAGGTGAGTAGTATCAAAATAAAAGTGTATGGAAAAGTATATAATTCAACACGAGTCTTTGAACGTATAATACATGTGTTAATGTCAAAAGTGTATAGAAGGGAACAAGTTTAATCTTCTTCATTTCTTATATGTGAACTTGTATTTACTTTGTCGAGACAAAACATAGTCCCCCGATTGACTCTCATTATGGATTAGGGAAACTGATCTTTCTGATATTTGCATGTGTTTTGATCTTTCTAGGATGTTTTTAATTTGTTAGAGTATAATAATTTATGTTTCTATAAGCATAACTTGATTAGTAGGAATATTATTAACAATAAGAAGTTGAATCAATGCAATAATCGTCTCGGAGACTCAAATGGAGTTGAAGGTCACCAATTCATCCACTGCTAATAAGAGAACTGAGAACATCCCTAGAACTAGCATAGACAATATCTTTCGGGACACACAAAGTTGTGCACTTCCTTTGATAGCACAAAGGGATATGCAAATTATAAGACAAACATGGGCATACAGACATTGCGGAGCAAGAACAAGAGTTTACAACAGTTATATCTAAACAACAAAAAAAGAATAATAATAGAATAGCCAAAAGTGCAGATCAGCCTTATCACACTCGCTTCAAATGTGCCCCTCCTCACATGTCCCTATGAAATTGGAGAGGGTTTGACAAACCAGAAACTAGAGCTCTTTGTGAATTCCCTTTGTAGGGATTTTTACTTTTTTGGACAACTTTGATTTTGGTTACTTTTGGGGTAAAGTTTAGCTCTCCGTGTACATTTTTTATTTATTTATTTATATTATTATGAGCTATAGGTATAAGATGAGAGTGTTTAGATATATCAACTTAGTTGGGATGTTACTCAATTTTTGATGTCTAGATGCTCTTAGCTTATCTAAAAAAAATTAGTAGGAATATTGCATTTTATATGTAAGGTCGGAGTTCGAACTCAAGATCTCCCACTTATTCATTTCAAGAGGTGGAGTCTTAACCACTAAATTCTCCCACTTACAAATTAATACTACATATATTCCAATTTATAAATTACTTTACAATATCAACAAAATTTAATTTTACTTTTAGTAAAGTTATATATTTTTTCTGTATCTCACATTGTAACATTTTTGGTAAAAAAAAAAAGGTAAAAATAAATAATTGACAAGAAAATTCACAAATAAAACACAGATGATCAAAGAGAAGAGAAAATAAATAGTCAATATGAAAACATTAACAACATAATATATTATTACAAAATTAAAACCAAAAGCAGATAAAAAAAAAACTAAAACAAACAACAATTATGTCACAATAAACCCCACATTCCCAAGAACACATCACACACTTGGAACCATACAATTATAACAACAAAATCAGTAGTAGTTAACTTGTCCCCACCACAAAACAACACGTGTCATAACTGCCTAGTAGCATAAACCATAAACTCAGCATCATTCTCAAGCCCCGCCATAGTTTCTGGCGCCAAAACAACCTCTAAATCAACGGTCCCACTTCCATCTCTCCCCGGAAACGCCGAAATCTTACCGTCAAATTTATTCGCTTTCCCACTCCTAACCGCTAACGGTTTTCCCCAACCAAAATCATTATCGTACATTGGAAACCTCGGAGAACTACCCATTGTTATAGAACCACCATCAGGATTCCCCAATGGAAAACACCTTGGATTGTTCTCCCAATCCTCTACAAACTTCCTCACCATACCATTATCATGCGCCTTCACGTTTTTATTCAGCTGCTCCGCACACCACCGTATGTCTTTCGACATTACGTCTCCAGCGGAAGCGTAAGTCGGAACACTCTGGATAGCGTTTCCGAAATAAAATGATTCTAGCTCCGGTTTAACACGGTGTCTACAATTAACCGCCATTCTAAAAGTAGTTGTTTTGGATGGATGAAATTTCCTCGCGCGCGTGACTGCACGCCATAGTAACGCGCATAGAGATTGAAAAGATGAAATCTCAACCGTTTCTGTTTCTGTTACGGTAACCGTTTGTTGTTTTGAATTAACATTGGTTTTAAACCAATTTTCAATTAACGTCGCTACCTTACCGTTACCGTTTTCTTTATTGTTGTTGTTATTGTTATAGTGATCGTTCATGTGTTTCTGCATCAATTCAACGGCGTTGTTATTTTCCGTCCAGCGACGGTTATTAGCTCTGCCTTTGAGTTTCTGAATTGCTTCTCTGCTGAAGCTAAAGATTCTTTCTCGAATTGGAGCGTCGGCGTTGAATGTCACTACCGGACCTCCCTCCGGTAACCGGAGAACAGCGTTTGAGATTAAAACAGAGTCGCGACGGAAGCTTGGAGAATTTCTGATACATTTGTTTGCTCCTCTGCATAATTGTGCAAATGTATTGAAGAAATTCCAGAAGGAAGTACCGTCGGTGACAGCATGATTAACGGCACAGCCGATAAAAATACCGTCGGAAAGTTCAGTTACCTGAACGGCCATTATTGGAGAATAATGGCCGCTGTAACTAACTTTCCGATCAAAAGTAAAAAATTCTTTGAAAGACTCATTTACATCCATGGTCGATAAAAGATCATGGATGTAGAGTTCAGTGGCAATGGCAGTGATAAAATCGACGCCAGCATCGTTGCAGGTTATGTAAACATAACCGTCCGAGTCAGTGGTTAAACGACCGGCGAGAGGTGGAAAGATTGAGAGAGTTCTAGATAGAGCAGTTTTGATGATAGCAATTAGATTATGAAAGGGAATTGATGGTTTTGTGAAGAGACAACCTTTTTGGATGTAGTGACAAGAAAGCATAGGAAGATCTGAAACAGAGAGTTTAAGGTTTCCAATAGTGGATTTTTGGTCAGGGATTATAGTACATTTTGAGAACAAGGTAGGAGAAGAAGAAGGCATTGTTTGGTTTCTTTTGGTGTTTAATTGAAAAAGGGGAAATGAATAAAAGTGATTTTTTGTTCTTGTTCCTTTCTCTCTCTCTCTCTCTATTCCTTTTTGTGGTCTTAAATTGGGAAGTGTAGAGTGAGGTGAGATGAGAAAAGAGGGTGGGAGTGTTCTAGTATTTATAAGAGTAGATGGTGTCTAGATTCATGCATCTTAATATGATGACAAAGCTGCTACTATTATTATTTTTTTTGTTTCATTTCTTTAATGCATTCATTTGGGAGATTTTAATTAATTAATATCTCATGCTTCAATCAAGTAGTAATAGTGAAGTGAATTATTTGGCGGTTGTTTTTTGATTGCTTGTTAAGTGGTATGTTAAATGTGAAATTTTGCAGAAAAGACAAAAAAAGGAGTTGATAAATTAACGTTTTAAGTTTTATTTGGATTAAAAGTATGTTTAGTGTTAGTTTATTGTCAAAAAAAAGTATGTTTAGTTTATAGAAGAAAGGGAGAGGAAAGAAAGGTAAGGAAAGGAGTTTGTTTGGTCAAAAATTAGCACATGTTGTGATAAAAAATTGGGCACATGTTAAATTAGATGAGTATAATCTATTTTAACCCTTCTCTTACTAACAATTAATTATTGGTAGCTATACATCAATTTTATTTGTGTTTAGAGGTATAAGTTCATGTCAATATATATATCTATATACTCCGTATTCAATTAGAGAGGTATTTATTAACTCTTATATTTGGGATTGAACTTTTGGGTCGGATTAAGTCCAATGACTCGTCCATCAATTCAATATCATATTTGTTGGTTTATATGAACACTCTATTATGATTTTATAAGTTATGTTTTATTTTTATCTTCTTTCACCCGCCTCAAGTTTATATTCATTGGGTGTCAAAGGTTTGTAGGTATATCTCCTTCATCCTCGTCATCTCTCAATTGGAATTCTGCCTCCACTTTCATTCACAAAGCATGACTTTTACTGATACCATTATGAATATGTTGTATTTATGAACATTTTGATTCGATGATCAAGTGAGATGATAAATTTTTATTTAGATACTTTACTCTTTAGCAAACGAATTTCAAGGCTATAAGGTGAAATCTTTTTAGTCAATTGAGTAAAACCTAATAAAATGAGAGGATCCACATATTTGCTTGGATACGCCATCAATGCGACTCCATAGCGTATGTGGACCTACCCCATTCCAAATCAGATAATATACAAAATACTTTAAATTTGGCATCCACTAAAAACAAATATTATGAAAAAATGATAACAAAAATTATATTGACATAATGGGACACTTGGAAGAGAAAGGATGGGTATTCTTGGTGGGCTAAAAGTAGATACGCATGAGATTGTGTTGCCATTGATATAATATAGGAAAGTAGAATGAACATTCAGCACAAAGATTATTGTTTGGACTCTCAATGGAAAGTTAGATATAAAACTCACAAAAAGAGTGAAACCAAGAAGTACTTGAATAGTTGACTTAGATATGTTATGTAAATAGCAAAACAAGTATCCTAAATTCAAATAATAATCAAAGATGTGATACATATTTGGAGATATTACTAAGGATCTTCAAGATTTTTCCTTAAAATCTTAGGAGTATCACAAGCCCTCTAGTGGGGTGTGGTCTTCCTTGAAGGACACAATCCAAATATCTGATCTGATTTGTCTTTTATTGAGCCTCTTTTTTAAATTTTCTCATTCCAAAATATCACTTCAATCCATGTCCTTTTCTTGGCCAAATTGCTTTTTTTTAAGCAAAAAAATATTAGTTCTTATTAATTTGGATTACGACAACTCATTCTAATTAAAGTATTGTTATTGAATACTATAAATATTGTTGTATTCACATACACGCACATGTTCTTTTTGTATTCACAATAGCCAGGCAATTGGTGTTTCTTTGAAGTTTCAACATTTGACAAAGCTCAAATTTAGAGAACAATTTTTACTATTTTAATAAAAAATAATTTCTTTAGTACAAATAAAAAATGAATTTTACATCAATAAAAACAGAGATAAATATATATAATGTTTTCTTAAAAGTAATAAGATCACCTTTGAACGAGTTTATATTAGATGTAAATTTATAATAAGTGTGATGAGTAATTCAACTGGTTGAACTAATTAAGTTAAGGGTTGTAAGTTGAGGGTTCAAGTTCTGATAAGATGTAAAAAAAACTAACACAACAATTAATGGATTAACAATTTGCCATTATAAAGAAATGCAAATTTATACACAAGATGTTAATTTTATAAAAAATTACAGTAATTTAAAATTTTGATAATGAACATTTGATTGGCGTTACGCACGTAAGAATTGAAATTAGTCTCGAGATTTTTTTTAATACCAATCATAAGATATTTTTTTTGTCAAGTAGCTTAATGGCTAGAAAATCAACCTTAATGATGAATAAGTGGAGTGTCCGAGATTCAAACCTCTACTCCTACATATATAGTGTGATGTTCCTACCAACTGAACTAAGCTCACGGTTTTATTAAGAGATAATATAGAGCTAGTGAGACAAGTGTACAAATTAACATTATTGTACAAGATGGCAATTTGATTGGATTCCGCATGGGTATAAGCAAGTTACAAACTTACAATATTGTACAATCATTCAATCACAAGATAAGTTGAATTTACATGATTTTTAATTCAAATTACTACTCATTCGGACTAAATATTTATGTTTGAGTTTGGCTTCTGAAAATAAAAAATAGTTTGGGTTTGATTCATTTATTTAAATGAGTTTGACCAAAAGTTTGTGTTTGGCTAATTGGCTTGTTTAAATTTTTTTTGTTTACAATGAGTTGGGGATCGAACCCAGGACCTATAACATACTACCCAAATTCATCACCATTAGACCAAACCTAGTGACTTGTTTAAATATTAAAATTTGAGTTTGGCATTTTTTTTAAATCCAATTATATCTTAATTTTTTTAATTGTGCACATTTTTCATATTTTGATTACAAGAAACAAATATAAATTAATTAACATTATCAAGTCCAAATTATTTTAACATAATTCTATAAACTATAATACAAATAATATAGACTAATGGAGACAGGAAAGGAGGAAAAACTCTCCTAGGCGTGAAATGGATGCGAGGTAAGAAGAATTTGAGTGGCAAAGTGTTGGAAAGTTCGAAAGAAATAACGAGTCAAATGTACCATAATTTAATTATATCTATGCCTCTTTTAAAAAATGACATTTACAAATGGAATTTATATCTATGCTTCTTTTAAAAATACTAACTAAACTAAAACTTCTAACTAACGAGTCCAATTTTTTTTTTTTTATCACTATTATTTTTTTTTATCATTATATCAAATTATTAAGATTTGTCGATTGTTAATTAATTCAATGATAATTAACGTTGGACTTGATAGAAAAAAACTATTGTTTGATTTTCTACAACTACGATTGAAAGAGTACTGAAACCACTTGATTTCATAGTTGACCTTCAAATTAGATTAGACAGAACAATTGATTGGATATTGATCGTAAAAAAACAAATCATTGAAGACTTATATATATTGCATGTCCAAATAGTTCAACTCATTGATACCTACTCATCATTTATATTGCATTTCATTCTTTCAAAAAATGAAAGATATCAAAAAAAAAAAAATGAAAGATATAAAATATCTATCTTTCCTTAAAAAAATAATTTAATTTAATTTTGGCTTAATTACATTTTTAGTTTCTTATCTTTATTTTAGGTTTTAAGTTAGTCCCTTATCTTTTAAAATTTTCAAGTAGGTCATTTACCTTTTCTGTAGGTTTCAAGTTGGTCCTTCCCGTCAATTTTTTCACTATTACCGTTAAATTTCGACACGTGTCATCTTTCCAAGTGTAGTTTCTGTTTGTCACGTGTCCAAATTTAACCGTAATAGTGAAAATTCGACGGGAGGGACCAACATGAAACCTGCAGAAAAGATAAGGGACCAACTTAAACTTTTAAAAGATAAGGGACTAACTTGAAACCTAAAATAAACATAAGGACCAAAAGTGCAATTAAGCCTTTAATTTTTTATATAATTAAAATATTTGCTTAAGAAAATTAAAATATTTATATGATTTTTTTTTTGTTACAATATTTATATGATTTTTCATAGGAAATAAAATTAATAAGAAGCATAAATGTATTTACATTCTGTATGTGTGGGCTGTGATTCCTCAAACCAAAATTGGTCGGCTCCTTAGAATCTCAACTGTTTAGCTAATTCTGAACTGTCTCATATCCTTAAAATAAATACTAATAATGTAGTAGTACCTTAGGTTTGGGATAATCTGATTATTAGTAGTTTCTTCAAACCAACTTATTGGAATCTCCCATAACCGCCATTCTGATTTGTCGGTTTGTGTCAGCATATAATATGCTACCCATATACTAAGTTGTTATGTGAGGAAGATTATCATTATTATCTCTATTTTTTTTAATGAAGAATGTTAACTTGTGCACATGTTAATGAAGTAAATATAGAAATTATTTCTGTGAACTTGTGTATTTTTATTTTTACACATTAAATTTCTTACATTATTAAATGCAGTATTTCTATATTAGGATATCATATCATGTGTTCTTAAGGCACACATTAACATAACTTTTTTTAATTTATAGTACTGATTAGCAAGATTCTTATTATAATATCATGTTTAACAATGTCAGGTATCATAAAAGAAAGTCTAAAATTAATATTGGTAAGATAAATTTTTTTTTTCACTTTTAGGATATTAAATAACAAGTTTAAATTATAATTTTCTTATTAATATATTTAACTTGTGTTTGAAGTCACTGTTTAACATTTTTATTATTATTATTATTATTATTATTATTATTATTATTATTTATAATATATAGTTCTCAACTCTCAATACTTTAATGTGTTGATTTATATAAAGAAACAATAGCACATTTTGGTCTGTGGTATAGTTAATTAATTGACTAAGAAAAATGTATTAATAATTGTTGCTTGATAATGAATTAAAAAAATAAAGGTGATAAGTAGAGTGATGCAATGTCTTGTGACACTATGGGACAGTAAGTTGGTGTGTGTGAGGGAGCTGTTTCTCATCCGAATTATGAACATCATCATGTATTAATTTTGGAATTTTCATTACAATGTATCTTGGAATGTGCCACGTGGCTAACAGTTCAGGGCCAACCGTCAAGGTTCTATGGGTTCTATTGTGTGACACTGAACTTAACTGTTGCCAGGTATTTGACAGTCGTAAACAACCTTCAAGAGAGGTTTACTTTGAGAAAAAAATGCATAGTTGAGCAAGATCCAAATAAAAGGTTAAATAAGTTTTTAGCAAATTATTAAATAAAAAAATCGTATTAAAAAACTATTTATGTTATTTTGCACTCATGTTTAAGATGAACAAAATTCTTACCCTACGAAATTTTGGGACAAGCAGATAAAACAGTGCGTAGGTTCAGGGGCGATTATGCCGCCGGTCATGCCTGGCACGTGCCTGGGCTGACCCAATTTAATTTATTTTTTTTGTAATAAAAAAAACATAAAAAAAGTAAAAGAAAGAAGAGTATCGTTCTTTCACTTTCTCAATCTCTTTCAGTCTTGTAACAGTCCGGGCCCCTTTTTTACGTATTTAGTAGGCAATCTCGGCTGCCATCTCACGATCTTCTCTACCCCCCTCACTAGTAGAGTTTTTGCCTTTCGTGGGAATCGAACCACGTACTCTGGGATTCAAATATGTGTTCAATCCATTCCCACTACCAATTGAGCTACGTAGCCTCCTACGGGTTCAAATACGTATTTTCCTGGTACAAGGTTTGTGTGCTATAATTACATTGAACACAATTACATTGCCTCCTAGTTTTATGTAGTGGCTATTGGTATGTTATATTTCATCCCTCTTATTTGACTATGTTTTACTGGTTTTTGCTAGTTATGCTTTGCTGGTTTTTTCTAGTTTGTGTAGCATCTTATTTAGTTGAGCTTTAATTATATTAGAAACATGGCTATACTCTTGCTTGTTGTTTCTTGTTTAAAAATTCCTTCCAAAATTAAATATTGAAAAACAGGGTTTAAATATTTCTATTTTTGAAATTTGGGTTGATAAAATTCCCTCCAAAAATTTGTCCAGGCTCTCTAACATTCCTGGAGTCGCAACCACTTAATTTTGACCTAATTCTGACCGTCTATATCTTCGATTTATTCGAGTGTCGGTTATACAGGTAACGGGTAGAACAATTAGGTTTTATAAGTTAGATTGAAATTTTGTTGTCACATACCTCATACACAAGACAACAAAGGATAGAAAAACTAAATGAACAATAAAGAGGGTGAAATGCAGTTACTTTGTTTCAAATTTATAGATCCAAAGACAATAATAAATCAAATATATGAGAAGTAGAAACAAATAAATTTTTCGCACCTCCTTCGTCAACATATTACAAGCTTGTAAAATATAACATTTTCCTCCTCTATCAAAAGTAAATAAAAGTAAATAAAGTATAAGAGATTAAGAGATAGAGGAAGGGTTGAGAGGGAGAGAGTGAGAGAGGTGCTAGACATCGGAAAAAAATTCCTTCATAGTAATAATTTGGTCGGTTTCGGTTAACTAGAGATAGATTTTTAAACCCGTACCCACCCGTATACAACCCCGTTCATGATCGATTTTTCACAAATATTAACCATTGGCTCGACTTGCACCCGACCAGATGCTTCTATGTGTTAGCAGTTATTTCTGTTTCTAGTGTTGCGGATTTGTTAGCATTTTTTGGTTAAAAAGAAAAACATTTGTGAGAATTTTCTTTATTTTTTTTTATTTTTACCACTAGTTTAATCTGCTTCGGGGGGTCCGTTGTTCCAAGCATTTTTTTTACTTGTGAATTTTGTGAGGAATTATTTTTCGCCACAAATATTTTTAAATTTATTTACTCCCTCGGTTTTTTATAAGTGTCCGGTTTTATCAGATTTAACGTTTCTAATTAACTGTCTAATTTGTGTTTTAAGGATACGATTTGTCAATTATTCTTATCTTTTTCAATAATTTTTTTATATATATATTTGAAAAACTAAATTTTTTTAGACAAAGTTTATTTTTTTAAAAAAAAGAAGGTTTGTTCCTTTTTTTTACGATAGGAAAGTTTGTTCCTTCCTTGGTATATTCAGATTTAAACAGAATTTGTTACCAATATTTTTTTTTTGTATAACAATAAATTTATTTGAAAGAGTGCAAAAAAATAGCAGTTTATTGGTGAATTAAGATGAGGGTATAATAGGAAGATAATGTGCAAAAATTAACTTTCTTAATTTGGTGTTATTATTCTAACTGACACTTATAAAAAAATGGAGGGAGTAGTAACTAGTGTCATTCTTGTAGTGAAAAATACAATATAAAACATTGGGTTGGTCTAATCGTGTTGACTTGGATCCTTGAAGTATGCTTCTCTCAAGGTCTCAGATTCAATTTCCTCTGGTGCCAATTTTAGTAGATTAGTCCATACGGAGTAAAAAAGTTGTTCCTAAGGCCGGATACTGAGTTTTAAAAATAATAATAATAATTAAAGGTTTTGTGACACTCTTTATTCCAAAAATATTTAAAATTATAATAATAATTATAAATAAAATTTAAATAGGAGAATATATTAATTTTAGTGATTTTTATAATTATGTCGTTTTTATTAATATATTTTCAAAGGTTTTGGGGGGGGGGGGGGGAGAAAGAGATAGAGAGAGAGGTTGAGAACAGAGGCAATGCCATGGAATTATCTGCTTCTCTCATTTGTTGTAGGGTTCTCTCAATTGAACATAACATACATGATACACATACTAGATAATTATCTCTCTCTCAAATTTATAGATCCAAAAGACAATAATAATAAATCAGAAGTAGAAATAAATAAATCTTTCACACCATGTACCAAAAAAAAAAATCTTTCACACCTCCTTCATCAACATATAATATATTTCTCACCTCTATCAAAGGTAGATAAAGTATAAGAGATTGAGAGAGAGAGAGAGGATGCGCTCGACATCGAAGAAAAAAGAAAAAAAATTCATCTTAGTAATAATTAGGTCGGTTTCAGTTAGCTATAGATAGATTTTTAAACCCGCGTCTGTCTATATGCAACCGTTCATGATCGATTTTTCATAAATATTGACCATTGACTCGATCCACACTCGACCGAATGCTTCTATGTGTTAGCGGTTATATATGTTTCAAGTGTTGAGGATTTGTAGCCCTAATTTTCAATCACAAATAACAACTAATTTAAAATCAAACATTTGTGAGCATTTTTCTGTAACAAAAAACATTTTTGAGCTTTTTTTTATTTTTTACTTGTGAATTGTGAGGAATTATTTTTCGCCACAACTCTTTTTACATTAGTAACTAGTGTCATTCTTGTAGTGAAAAATACAATATAAAACACCAAATTTCTCATTCTAGTTATGATAAAATAGCTTCAATCGAGTTTCTACTTTTTCCATACAACACTTTACCTAAATGTTTATGCAAGTAAACCCCTATTTCAATATTTTTGATTCACGAAGAAAATATTAATGGATCACAATTACATCACGAGACTTCTATTAATTAGAGGTTTTATGACACTCTTTATTCCAAACATATTTAAAATTTATATATATAAATCCTAGATAGTTGTAGAATTGTTTATCTAAATCCTAATCTATAAACCAATGAAAACCTTTCATTTGGCCACATCATCCACTTACATCCATTTAATCTGGGGTACTAATTGTAAATATTATTATTATTATTATTGTTTTGGGTTATTATTCATTTTAAATTTTTTTGTTCATTTTATTATTTTGTGTATTTTATTGTCTTTTTTTCAAAAAAGTTAATGTTTTTGCTAATAATCTTTTGTTCAATCTTTGTAAATATAAGGAGTTGGTCGATTGTCAGGACTACTTTCTAATGTTTACTAATGGTTGTTATGCCCTATATGATTTTTATCATATTCAATATTTGAGTATGAGTTAAGTTGGTTTATCTTTGCTCCAATAAGTTTCAAATTAATATAAATGTCAAATTCGATAATACAGTAGTTTTTTGGTAAGAGATAATGAAGTAGTTTATCCAACTCAAAATCCTCCAATGAGATTTATAATATAAATAAAAACTTATGTTTCAATATCGATTGTTTTCCATGATCAATTATATATTATCATTTCCATAGTTATTTTGAAGAATGAGTTAAAGATATTGCTAATCAATGTTAATGAAGAAGATATCAAAGTAACTTCAAATGTGATGTATAAATAAGTTTTTTAAATGTATAAACATCTATATATATAATTCCTAGATAGTTGTGCAACCACTAATCTAACCCTAATCCACGTTAGTCACTTATATCCAATTAAGCCACTCAATAATGTCACATCACTTCTACTTACATCATTGTCAACTCTATACACTTTTTTATATGCCTACATTTATATACCTATGAATTTTCATTATACACCCACTCAACTAATAATAATAGGTTTTACTAAATTATACGCACTAATTAATCTTTTATACTATATATTGAATTATAGTATCCAATTAATAATCAAATGCACAGTGTATGAGTCTGACCACAAACCGTTTTCATAGCGACATGACAAATTATGGATTACCAACTTATTTTGGTAGATGCAATATGATCCATTGTAATATTTTCGAAATGTATAAACACATCTTTAATATCTATCATATATTTACATCACTTTTTTATTATTATTATTTTGTTGTTGTTGATGTTATTATTATAATTTTCATAATACTTATTATTTCAATTTATACGAATGATTTTTCAACATTACAATATAAAATACCGCATCATACTCGTGCATCGCACGGGTGTGGGACTAGTTATAATAATAATTATAATTAAAATTTAAATAGGAGAATATATTAATTTAAAAAATAAGAGAATTCATGAGACATTTTTATAATTATGTCGTGGACAGGGGCAGTGGACTTATCTGCTTCTCTCATTTGTTAGGGTTCTCTCAATTGAACATTATTGGTCTCTTTTTCATCCTCTATTTGAAAAAGAGTCTGAATTTCGTTTCCAAAAACCTATATGGACATTTGGTTTAAAAAGAGTCCTCATTAAATTTGGTCTAATTGTGAGAGATTTAGGTAGTACATATGTTAGAGGTTCTGAATTCAATTCTAAATTTCATTTTATATAAATAAATAAAAAATTCTATCTGAGCAAATGTAAAAAATTAGTGTCCCCGTGAGCTTAGCTCAGTTGGTAAAAATATCGCACTATACGTGTAGGAGCCCGAGTTCGAATCCGATATACTCCACTTATTCACATTTAAAGTGAATTTTCTAGCCATTAGAATACTTGACAAAAAAAATAGTGTTGTAGATTTAATTTGTTAGAAGAAACCGCCGCAACAACTTCTCAATAGTTGTGACGTTCACCTAATTAAACCTGTAGAAATTATTGCAATAAACAAGCAGCGGCGGTTTATGTTCAAACCGTTGTAATATGTGTTTTGCCAATCTAAATAATGTTCTTATGGGTTCTATGTTTGTTTGGATTTTTTTTGGTTTATAATGAGTTGAGATTGAACCCAGAACCTTTAACGTACTACCTAAACCCCTTACTACTAGTGTTTGTTTGATCAATCCTTAATCAAACACAATATTGACTCTATTCACTTAGTTTCAAATATCCAAATATTACCAATATAATATCATTTTAATCCATCCATACATATATCAATAGAAGGACGAAGTTGAATAAAATTTTAGAACTTTGTCATTTTAAAATAATAGGAAAATGCTAGTTGTTAGTACACAGTATATGTTAGAGGGAAGGAGAAAATACTAGTAGTCAAAAAATTAAGCTCCGAACCTCCTTTTTAACTTCTTCAACGTGTCAAATCCTAACATTTACCACGGGCCAGAATTTGCCACATGTTAAAACAACATGTAATTTAACGCTATTTCAAATCTCAATCATTAATTTTAGATCAAACGGTTACACAATATTAAAATCAACTATAAATGATCTCAAACATCCATTACATATCAGACGGTTCATAGCAGTAACCGTGTCATGCAATTACCATTGAGTTACACCTTCGGAACTAACATGCTACCTTATCATCTTATTATGATGGAAGTGCATATACTCCTTACCACACAGACTCCTTTTTCTAAAGTGGGCCTTACCACATACTACATAATTATCTCATTCTCTCTCTGATCTCTCTCTCATCAGTATGATCTCCCATTTTTATTTCTCTTTACTCTCACTCTTATTTATTTTTTTCTTAATTAAGAGGCTACATGGCAATATGATCCAAATTACTTCCAAGAAAACTTAGTTTATTCCTTTGTCTTTCTCTATGGTAGTTGTAACCAATGGTAAGTGTTGTTGGCATGTTAGCTAGGTTTTATTTTTTCCTCTTATATAGGTAGCTAGGTTGGAGTGCATAGTCAACTGCAATATACATCAATGTTTTTGTTTGGCATAGATTCCCAACAATGATGTGCGCATCATGCATGCCATAGCTATTTTCTACTATATGATTCATATGACAATGAATGAATGTGTGACCTGAACTTGGTCATTTATAGTCACAACTATACCCACCGGCTGGTGCAGTTAGAGCTAGAAATTCAAAGTCTAAAATCAAAAAAATTGCTAGGGTATACGTATGCATCATAATCTATAGCATTTATAAAATTATTACTAGTAGTATTATTTTTTTCTTGTGTCATTTCATGTGTTTGTCATTTATATGATTAAAAGATAAGATCAATTAATCATGCACGCATGCACCCTCCAAATGCATGCACACAATTTGTCTTTGTCTTGGTTTCAAATTTTTGTCTTGTAATTTAACGGTGTACATGCATTGCTATCCAAAAAAGCAGTGTACATGCATTAATTAATTACTCAATTGAAAGCTTGGTGAACGGGCAACACAATAATATTTTTTGGGTGGGTTGGGGGCTTGGGGGGAGATGAACTTTGCCAAAAAAATAAAATTAATTAGAACTTTAATTTGCCATGTTAAACCAATATGATTGAGATTAAGTAAAGGAATCTTGTCCCCTTGAAATAAAATATATAATGAAATTGATGGTGCTACTACTTAATGATTTTTTTGTAACACTAACTACTTAATGATTGTGATATTAATCCAAGTTTATTTTTTAGTTTGACACGTGACCAAATGTTTGTGAGCAGCTAAAACAAACAACTACTCCCTCGTTTTCAGTAGGGCCAACACAGAAGGTCTAAGGAACCTTGTTAAGGTACATACTCCCTCCGTCCCAAAATACTGCAGGTATGCCAACGTACAATTTTGATCATTAATATTACTTTTGTCCCTAATTATAAGATCTTGTTTGATAAAAATATATTAGTCCCGTAACTAATGTAGCTCAAATGGTAGTTATCAGGGACATTATTGGAGTGGTCGGGGTTTGAACCCCAGATTCTGCACTTCTCCACATTTAAATGTGTGAGAGTCTAGCCACTAGGCTGTGGCTACTTGACAAAAAAAAATGTACTATTTATTTACCTTGTTTTAACTGTATTTTTCTAATAATATATAAATGTAAATATTAGCATATAAGATCTTATTCAATTTATTTTGATGAGTATTTTCAAAATATTAAATTTTTATAATGTTTACTAATAGACAATTAAAGATATTAGTGATCATACTACCAAAAAAAAAGATATTAGTGATCAAAATTGTACATTGGCGTACGTACAGTGGTCAAATAGGGTCTTATAATTAGGGACGAAGATAATATCTTTAATTATCTATTAGTAAAAATTATAAAAACTTGATATTTTAAAAGGCAACGTTACTAAATTAAAAGGCATTAACCGAAAATCCACCCTTTTAATTAGGAATGATAACTTGGTCAAAAGGAATTTAATTAGTATAATATTATAACTTTAAAATAAATTAATAAAATCCAACAATAAATTCAATCAACTAGCTTATTTGTTATAAGTTAAAAACTAATTTATAAGTTATTCGCTATAAAGTAACTTATCAGTTATCCATTATTTTTTACTAAAGCATAATTCATCCACTCACTCAATAGACAACATATAATTCCCAATACTTATTGTATACAAAAAGTAGTAGTGATGAAATTTTTTATCTCTCGTTGTTAAATAAGTTTATTTTTTATTTTTTAATAGATGAAAAGTTATTGAAAACTCACAAATATAAAGTAAACAAATAGAGGTTTGATTCCCATTCATAACGTCTGACTTAATAATTTTAACATTTCTACCAATTGAGCCGTGAACAAATAAATTTATTTATCTTAGTTTGTTAATTACTTTTTTGATTTTTTTTTATCATATGTATATTTGTGTGTATATAGTTGAATATCACTCATTTAATTAGTTAATACACTGCCCTACATTATTGAGTGCAGATTATTGTAACTTTTAGAGCGGGCCCAACTCAGTCCAGAGTATGAAATTTTGACTTTACACCCTACATTTATATTTTATACCCTCCAAAATAAAGGAACTACCCAAAACATAATTAATTTATTTTTGGTACATAGACGAAATCGCAAATTCATCATTAATTCACATACAAATGAAGGATTCGAATTTGAATCCCAATTATTACATCCGGTCTATAATTTATTTCTACCTTACTGTAAAAAAAACTAATTTAATTCTACATCGCAAATATCAAAGATCCGAATTAAATTTTTTAAATGGTCCGATCCTTGCATGAACAAAGATACCGGTAAGGATATTTGTACACAATTTTTATTTTTAAAAAGATCTAATGAAATTTAAAAAAATTTTAAAGTTTTATTTCTTCTTGTGAATCTCTATGGTACAAAATTTTTAATTGGTTAGGTATTCATAGTCTGTTATTAAATTTATTTGCTGATCACATTTTATAATTTTGTAATGCTTATGTTTTTAGTAAAGAAGTTAGGACATGTTTACAAGTTATTTGGTTGACTTGTTTTTAGAGTATTCAGAAGAAAAAGAATATGATTTTTGCGCTAAAAAAACACATCAATGGAGATGTTGTTTGACAAGGTGAAGTTATAATTGTGGTGGTCGTTGAAGAGTAGAAAGAAAGGTTTCATTTATGATTTGAAATTGTGGTGATATAATCTCTTGTCTTGTTTGGGGTGTTTGAAAGTAAAAATGGAATGCATTCGAGAAGAGAGTCCAAAATCAAGAGGGGTACAAGATTAGGGTGAGCTTCTTCAATCCAAACCCAGTTGGGGTCGGTGTGGACCAAGGAAGCCAACATATGGGCTACCTTATTTGCATCTCTGCGTATATGCCTAAAGAACTTTTCTCTTCCGACCCGCCTCATTTCTTTTCTACCCCCAAAAATTTCATTTTGCCCCTTGTGGTATGAAAATATTTTGCCAAAAAACTTCGGTTTATATAAACCGAAGTTTTTAAACATGGAAAAAAAATTCGGTTTATATAAACCGAAATAACATATACCCCCCAAAAAGAAGGAAAATTTATGTGAAAATTCGTGTAGAGCTACCTATGGTAAATTTAGCATATCTCTCTGAATATAGGTCGTATGCTAATGATTTTTAATCCAGTGTAAAGAAGACAAAATTTACTACAAGATTGACACCGGAATTATTAAATTGCATTAAGTATAGTATGAGAAAATCTACCTACAAGGTTGAGAAAAGTTTCTATAAAATGTTGTAGAGATACCTGTGGTAAATTTATCATAAATCTCTGAATATTAGTCGTATGCTAATGATTTTTAATCTAGTGTAAAGAAGACAAAATTTACTACAAGATTGACACCGGAATTGTTAAATTTCATTAAGTATAGTATGAGAAAAGCTACCTACAAGTTTGAGAAACGTTTCTGCAAAATGTTGTAGAGATACCTGTGGTAAATTTATCATAACTCTCTGAATATAAGTCGTATGCTAATGATTTTTAATCCAGTGTAAAGAAGACAAAATTTAATACAATATTGACACCGGAATTGTTAAATTTCATTAAGTATAGTATGAGAAAATCTACCTACAAGTTTGAGAAAAGTTTATGCTCTGTTTCTGTACCAGTACCCATTATTTGGTCAAACTGAACCAATTGGATAGTTAACTGATAAGTGCCCAATTTTAGTTATATTGTATCATGAATTATGAGCACTTACCAATACTTTTATGAAGAAATCTTGATTAAAACCCCTTTTGGTGTAAATATAACATTAAATCAAAGAGGAATTAATCCCAAGGCATTTTTGTTAGGAATGGCTAGAAAAGCAGGTTTTGAAGCCTTCGCTCAGCGAAGCCATAGCGAGCTACAGCGAACTAAACCAGTGGGTTAAGGGTCCATGGCGAGCTTCAGCGAGATTCAGCGAACAGGATAGCAAACTCAACGTTCGCTCAGCGAAAGATAGCGAGAGATGGCGAGCACAACCCGGGAGGAAGGGTCGGTTAGCGAGACATAGCGAGCATCGGCGAACAAAGTGATGAGTCAAGTCTTTTGCTACGTGTCAAGAAACCCCTTGCTTAAGTAACTAGTTCGCTCAGCGAACGTCATTTCGCTTAGCGAACTCCTCTGTCCTGAAAATCTATAAATAGAACTCAGAAGCCATTTTTTTAGATATATAGTTTTTGTAATAGTTCAGAGATACGAGTAACATTAGTTTTAAGAGTTCTTGAAGGTGGATTCATCATTGTACTTGAGAAATCAAGAGATGTTCTTCATCCCTTTTTCTTGTAAGTTTACTTTTATCATGTCTAGCTAAATTCCTTTGTTGTTGGGATTAGATGTAGTTATTTTGTGAACATGTAGTCACTTTAATCTTAATATATGTGTTTTCTTTATCAATCATTATAAAGTGTTATCTTGTTTTAATTGTCTATTTCTAAAAGATTTGAACAACATAGACATATATTGTTTGAATCAAGAGTAAAAGATAATCACTTATTAAACTTCAATGTTTAGACATAGATGTCGAGTTTAGTAATCACGTCAAATATCAGATCTTAATGCTATTATGTCGATTAATGATTCGAGACATCGAACGTTGATAGATATAATAGATTTCACGGCGTAATCCGGACACGGATACGTTCGATGTGTGATATGTGATAATAATGATTGGTAAATGAAATATATATAGTGAGGTTGATTGATAAATGCTAACAAGATAATGAATCTAGTTCCGACAACTTTTTATTATCCGAAAGTTTAAATCCTTTTATCCAATCGCACTTTTATGTTTTCAAAACAAATCTTACAAAAACCCATACTTAAAATCATGGAAATTGCAAATCAACGTTTGATATCACACTAGTCTCTGTGGATACGATATAACGAAAATACTTGCTTTTGTACTTTCATCAAATGGCGCTGTTGCCGGGGACTGGCGTTTGATATTGATAAGTTTGATTATGATTTCTGTCGTTTTAAGCATTTTTGTACTTTTTTATTATTATTTATTATCCTTTGTGCACGCTAACTTGTCTGGTTAGATTGTTGTCCTGTTTATGCGAGGAAAGATTTCTGCAGAGAATTTACTTTTTGATCCAGAAATCGAAAGAACAGCAAAGAGAAACAATAGTCAAAGAAAGAAAAGAAAACAACTAGCCAAACAAAAGAAGCTGCAAGAAGGAACTTCAACTTCTATTTCTTCAACATCCTCAATCTCCGAAGAGATGGTTGAAGATCCGCCACGTAACGAAGGTGCCGGTATAAGGCCATGTCACAACAGTCCACGGAGACTTGCTCATCTTGCAAGGCCTCCCAGAGGTGCAAGACAAACGGAGATGAAAACCGGACTCTTGCAATTGTTATATGCTAACCCTTTTACAGGTTTGTCACATGAAGATCCGTACAACCATTTGGTCAAATTCTATGAAATTGCCGGTTCACTTGGTGCTCCTGAAGCGGAGGAGGAAGCGGTGTTCATGAGAATGTTTCCACATTCATTGATAGGAAAGGCCAAAGATTGGTACCTTGATTTACCAGCTCAAGTTATGACAAATTGGAATACCTTGGAAGAGAAGTTTCTTGATCGGTTCTTTCCACATCATAAATTCATGGAGTCAAAGACATCAATCGCGGTGTTTTCTCAAGGCTCCAATGAGACTCTATGTGAAGCATGGGATCGATACAAAGCAATGCTGCGTAAATGCCCTAATCATGGATTTGATGAACTAACCCAAATTCATATTTTTAGAAATGGTCTTTTGCAGGATTCAAAGCTCCTTTTAGATGCAACAGCAGGTGGTTCTCTTTTATCATTAAGTGCTGCAGATGCTACGACTATCATTGAGAAAATGTCACTTAGTGATCGACAAAGTGAACGCAGCAAAACTCAAAGGAAGCCTGGGATTCTTGAACTTGATCCGTCAGATGCTGTATTGGCTCAAAATAAGCTTCTTACCAACACAGTGGAGGAGTTATCTAAACAAATGTCAAAGTTGATGACTCTTCAAGAAGTGTCAACTAAAGCTAAACAGGTTGCAGCGTGTGAATTGTGTACCGGAGATCATCCTACAGGTCATTGTCCTCCGTCTAATGAGGAAGTGAATTTCATGGGAGCTCAACAAAGGCAAGGTCAGTACCAAAATACTGGCTATCAAAGAGGTAACAATTCAAACTATGGCCAAGGTTGGAGACAAGATGTTGGTTCATCAAATAGGCAAAGACAATATGAAAATTACAGTCAACCACCTCCACAACAGTCTCAACAAGCAAATTTAGAAGAGACTTTGAAATCGTTCATGGAGATGCAGACAAAGCATAACCAACAACAACACCAACAAATGCAGACATACCAACGAGGGAATGACGCGGTGTTAAGAAATCTTGAAACTCAGATTGGTCAAATAGCAAGAGAAATGGCCAATAACAAGAATCAAGGAGGATCATTTGCAGCAAATATCGAACCAAATCCAAAAGAGCAATGTAAGTCTGTCACAACTCGAAGTGGTAAGGAGGTAGGCAAGGGAATCGGTGACAATCTGAACACTGAAGAGGAGGTGTTGACAAGGAAAGAAAAGGAGGGAGATTTAGTAGAAGAAAGTGAGAAGGGAGTTGAAGAAAATAATGAGGGAGATTTAGTTGAAAATCAAAAAAATGAAAAAAATGAAAAAGAAGAAGAGCTTGAGGGAGAAGTAAGTGAGGAGAAGAGGAAAAAGAAACAAAAGGCAAGAGAAGAGAAAAGTATTCAGAAAAATCCACCTGTTCAACACTTACCATATCCACATGCTCCATCAAAGAAAGACAAGGAAAGGCAATATGCAAGGTTTCTCGACATATTCAAAAGATTGCAAATAAACATTCCATTTGCCGAGGCCTTAGAACAGATGCCGACGTATGCAAAGTTTATGAAAGAGATTCTTACAAAAAAGAGAAAGTTTGATGATGATGAAGTTATCCAGTTAGATGCAAGCTGCAGTGCTATCATTCAACGCACTCTTCCGACAAAAGAAAAAGATCCGGGAAGAGTCACGTTGCCGGTTACCATCGGTAATGTGAATGTTGGAAAAGCTCTCATTGATCTAGGGTCAAGCATTAACCTCATTCCGTTATCAGTAATTAAACGGATTGGTGGTCTTGATGTTACCCGAACAAGAATGACACTACAGCTAGCTGACAAGTCAATCACACGTCCTTCAGGAATGGCGGAAGATGTTCTTGTAAAGGTTGATAAGTTCATGTTTCCGATTGACTTTGTGGTGATGGATATTGAAGAGGATGACGATGTTCCGTTGATTCTTGGAAGGCCTTTCATGAAGACAGCTCGTATGATGATAGATATTGATGACGGGGCAATGAAAGTTCGAGTACAAGATGAGGAAGTTAGCTTCAATTTGTGGGAAGCTATTAAGCATCCAAATGAGAAGGATATATGTTTTAAGTTAGATGCTACTGATGAAGCCATCTTAGATGTGAGGAAACAAGCACATCAACCTTCATCACTCGAACAAGCCCTAACTGAAAGTTTTGAAGCACTTGATCCTGAGAAAGAAGAAGAAGTTGAGAGTTTTCTGAAGCAGCTGGATGCTTTGAAGGAAGTAACTCCTTTAGAAGCAAAGATTGAGGAGCTTAAGAATGATGAAAGACCGGGTGAAGTAAAGCTTGAGTTGAAAACATTACCATCTCATCTCAAGTATGCATTCCTTGAAGAAAAAGAAAAGAAGCCGGTGATCATTAGCAACTCATTGTCAGCTGATGAAGAAAAAAGCTTGATTCAAATTCTGAAAGAAAACAAAGAAGCAATCGGGTGGTCTTTATCTGATCTCAAAGGTATTAGTCCATCTTATTGTATGCATAATATTATGATGGAAGATGATTACAAACCTGTTGCTCAACCTCAACGTCGATTAAATCCAACAATGAAAGAGGTGGTGCGAAAGGAGGTAGTGAAGTTGCTTGAAGCTGGCATGATTTACCCTATTTCTGACAGTGCTTGGGTGAGTCCGGTCCAGGTGGTCCCGAAGAAAGGTGGGATGACGGTAATCACAAATGACAAGAATGAGTTGATACCGTCAAGAACAGTCACAGGTTGGCGGATGTGTATAGACTACCGGAGACTCAACAAAGCAACCAGAAAAGATCATTTTCCATTGCCATTCATGGATCAAATGTTAGAAAGGTTGTCAGGTCAAGAATTCTATTGCTTTTTGGATGGTTATTCGGGGTACAATCAGATTTCAGTCAACCCCGAGGATCATGAAAAAACAGCTTTCACATGTCCTTTCGGTGTTTTTGCTTATAGAAGAATGCCTTTCGGATTGTGCAATGCACCGGCAACATTTCAACGGTGTATGCAAGCAATTTTTTCTGACTTGATAGAGAAATGCATTGAGGTATTCATGGATGATTTCTCCGTGTTCGGTCCGTCATTTCAACATTGTTTGAAGAATTTGGACACCGTACTGAAGCGGTGTGTTGAAACAAATCTGGTTCTTAATTGGGAGAAGTGTCATTTCATGGTGACCGAAGGTATTGTTCTTGGTCACAAGATCTCTTCCAAGGGTATTGAAGTGGATAAAGCAAATGTGGAGGTCATTGAAAAGCTCCCTCCTCCGGTAAATGTCAAAGGGATCAGAAGTTTTCTAGGTCATGCCGGTTTCTACCGAAGATTCATCAAAGATTTTTCCAAAATTGCCAAACCATTAAGCAATCTGCTTAACAAAGGTACGTCTTTTAAAATTGATGATGAATGTTTACTTGCTTTTAACGAATTGAAAGAAAGATTGGTGACTGCACCCATAATCATAGCACCCGATTGGAAACTTGAATTTGAATTGATGTGTGATGCTAGTGATTATGCAGTTGGTGCAGTCCTTGGACAAAGAAAGAACAAAATTTTTCATGCTATACACTATGCAAGCAAAGTATTAAATGATGCACAAGTTAACTATGCAACAACCGAAAAAGAATTGCTTGCTATAGTGTATGCACTTGAGAAATTTCGTTCTTATTTGATTAGTTCAAAGATTGTTGTGTATACTGACCATGCAGCTATCAAGTATTTGATTACAAAAGCTGATTCTAAGCCGAGACTCATTCGGTGGATGCTCTTACTACAAGAGTTTGATCTTGAGATAAAAGATAAAAAGGGAACAGAAAACTTGGTAGCTGATCACTTATCAAGACTTGTAAACACTGAGGTAACCAAACATGAACGTGAGGTTCTTGAAGAATTCCCCGATGAAAAACTGCTTATGGTGCAAGAAAGGCCATGGTTTGCTGATATGGCTAATTTCAAAGTATCCGGATTAATACCGGATGATCTCAATTGGCACCAAAAGAAAAAGTTCCTCCGAGAAGCAAATCAATATGTTTGGGATGATCCTTATTTGTTTAAAATTGGAGCAGACAACTTGTTGAGGAGATGTGTTACCAAAGAGGAAGCCATAAGCATCATGTGGCATTGCCATAATTCACCATATGGAGGTCACTATAATGGAGAAAGAACTGCTGCAAAAGTTTTGCAGTCAGGGTTCTTTTGGCCTACATTGTTCAAAGATACTTATGAATATGTTCAAAAGTGTGACAGTTGTCAAAGAACCGGCGGAATTTCAAAGCGTAATGAGATGCCGCTGCAGAATATCTTTGTTGTTGAAGTTTTTGATTGTTGGGGCATTGACTTTGTCGGGCCATTTCCTTCATCGTTTTCAAATGAATATATCTTGGTAGCAGTTGATTATGTGTCAAAGTGGGTAGAAGCAGTTGCATCACCAAAAGCCGATGGTAAAACGGTGATCAAATTTTTAAAGAAAAACATTTTCACTCGCTTTGGAACTCCCCGTGTGCTCATTAGTGATGGAGGCTCGCATTTTTGCAATTCACAATTAGCAAAAGCACTTGAGCATTATGGAGTCAGGCACAAAGTTGCATCACCATACCATCCACAGACCAATGGACAAGCTGAAGTCTCAAACCGAGAAATAAAAAAGATTCTTGAGAAAACAGTGTCCGCTTCAAGAAAAGATTGGTCACTGAAGCTAGATGAAGCACTATGGGCATATCGGACAGCTTTCAAATCACCGATAGGCCTAACACCTTTTCAGATGGTTTATGGTAAGTCATGTCATCTTCCGGTGGAACTAGAGCATAAAGCCTATTGGGCTTTAAAATTTCTGAACTTTGATGAGAACCAATCCGGAGAGAAAAGAAAAATTCAGATGCAACAGTTGGAAGAAATGCGGCACCAAGCATATGAATCATCAAAGCTGTATAAAGAAAAGATGAAGAGCTACCATGATAAGCGGCTCTTGAACAAAAATTTCAGGCCAGGTCAAATGGTTTTACTTTTCAATTCAAGGTTGAAACTATTTCCGGGGAAGTTGAAATCAAAATGGTCCGGTCCGTTCAAAATACATGAGGTGAAGCCTTATGGTGCAGTCGTTTTAGAAGATCCAGCAACAAATGAAACCTGGACTGTGAATGGTCAAAGGTTGAAACTCTATTTTGGCGGTGAATTTGATCGTGTCACTACCAAAATCCCACTTTCCGATCCTTGAAGCTCCAAAAAGAACGTCAAGCTAATGACGTTAAACAAGCGCTTGTTGGGAGGCAACCCAATTTTGTAAGTAATTTAATGTTTTAGCATGCATAATATAATTTTGATGGTAGGAACATGTTTGGTGTAAGCTGTGCCAAAGGATTCAGCAGAATTTTTTTTCTGGTATGATTCGCTCAGCGAACATTGTATTCGCTCAGCGAAGGCTGCGATTCCTGCACTTCAATTTTAAAATGGACAGCTGGCCCAAAATGTTTCCACCTCACCACCCACTACCACAAACACGGTTTTCAAAACATTCCAAACCCTAAAACAACATTCTCCTTCATCTTATCCTCTCATTTCACTCCAAACCTCTCCTTTACAACTTCTTCTTTCACAAAAATTTCTCTCTACTCTCAAACAAACTCCCACTCATTCATTCATCACTTAGTGCATCCCATCTCTACATCACTACTTAGGTATGAAATCCTTTTCAACTCTTACTTTCATAAGTTTAAAATTCAAATTGAAAAGTGATTATTTATGGTAGTTTTGCACAAGTTTCTTAGGAATAGGTTTGAATACACTTTAAATGTTAAGATTTGCATGAGTTTGGTTCCTTTTATAAGGTTTATGATGAGTACAATGATTAGAATGCTTAAAAATCCAGATCTAGTCGATTTACCATGTTTTCTGCAAAATTTGTGTTCGCAACCCTTCGCTATGCCTTCGCTTAGCGAGCGCCTGCGACCCTGAAGAAAAATTTCATGTTTGATTTCGCAACGCCCTCGCTAAGCCAAGGTTTGCGAACCTAAAAAAATTTTTTTAGGCCAGCCTTCGCTGAGCGAACACCTGCAGAACCTGCAACAATTTTTCTTTGATTGTGCCCTGTTATTATGTTATCTAATTATATTTTATTTCAGGAAATGGCACCAAAGAAACCTTCAGCTGGTAAGAAACAGAAAACCATCGCAAGTTCTTCCCACCAAACCGAAGATTTGGACATGAATCGTTTCAAAGGGCAAGAACAATTTGATCGGTTTAGGGATCTGGAAAAGAGAAAAATTTTGAGTGAAAGGATCTTTGACATCTATGAGCATGGAGATTATGAGAGGTTTGCAAGAATTGTGCAACTCCGGGGTTGGGAAAAAATTGTCCACCCACCAACCACCTACAACCCGGTCATAGTGAGAGAATTTTATGCTAATGCTCTCCCAGAAGGTGATGAACCTTTCTCCTACACCACCATGGTTCGTGGTCGCACCATCCAATTCGACCGCGATGCCATCAATGCATACCTTGGAAACCCTTTCACATTGCCACGCAATGAAACACTGTGTGCATTCCAAAAACAACGGAATAGGGGAACTTGGGATGCTCCGTCCATGAGGAGTCGGCTGCTTCGACCAAACACCGATTTTGTCTTCAATGCGACCCAAACACCTTTGAGGGCAATGAGAGAGGACATGAAAACCTTCACTGTGCTGCTATTTAATCTGGTCTTGTACAACATTCAACCTAATTCCCATCCTTCAGATGCCACCATGAACATCCTGGGCCTCATCCATTACATAAATGAGGATTTGGAAATAGATGTGGCGGGAATAATCTCTAGGTGGATGAAAGAAATTGTTCTAAGTGGTCACCCGGATAAGGCACTTAGGTCATCCAAGGTAAAGAGCACGAGTCCTTTAGGTTTCCCATGTCTCATTATGGGATTATGCTCGGCCAACAGACTGCATCTTCCTCAGATTGGGAATGAGGAAATTCCCACCATCAATGATGACTATGTTGACCGCTACTGCAAGCCAATGAGAAGAAGGGCACGACAACAACCACCACCACCACCACCACAGCCACCTACTCAACCAGCCACCTCCGGATTCTCTGATCAAAATTTTTACAATTTCTTTACTCATTTATATGATCAAAATGATGCAGGGTATAGAGCCATGAGTGCAATGCAGCAGTCCTTCTATAATCAGCACACCGGGCAGTCGGTGATGACACCGCAAGATTTCCAAACCTATGTTGCATGGCCTGAGGTCAGGCCTACTTTCATTGGGGGAGGGATGGCACCAAATGCTGATGCTGGTGAAGAAGCTGGTATGGATGATGATGATGAAGAAGATGATGGTGGTGAGGGTGATGCAAGCATGGAGGAGGAGGATGAAGAAGAAGCAGATTCAGATGATGACTGAAAGCTCACAAAAATTAGTGAAAATTTACAAGCTTTCAGTCATTTATTACTTTTACTTTATTTAGTTGTTTGTCAGGAACAAGTTAAATTCATGTTTTATGTGGTTGTGTTAAGCTTTTGTATTTTGAACATGTGTTGTGGTACTTAACAATGTTTGATGACAATGTTTTTTTAATGTTTTAAATGTTAATGTTTGATATTTGGTGATAAGTTTTTAAGTAGTGTGAATATTGTGAATAGCTTTTTGCAAACAAGCTCACATGATTAGGAAAAATCTGAAGTTAGGTTTGTGGTAAATCAATGATCAAGCATGTTGAATATGTTTTGTGAAACTTCATGTCAAAACTTCTTGATTAGTCCTTGAAATAGGCTTAGGAACCTAACATGGTTTTGAATTGTGTTGATTGTTCTAAGATGATTTTCAATGTTTTTGTTGAACATGATTGAAGCTTGTGTTATCAACCTAGCCGGGTGAGAATGTGTGAACTTTCCATTGTTTACATAAATTTTTGAGAGCCAGCAATGATGTGTGCTCATTTGATTTTAACTTAATCTTGCTGTCACTAATGTGTTTGATATTGTGGATATGATCAAGGCCCTGTTTCTTTTTTTTGAGTGATAACTACTTGGCCAAACTTAACCTACCTTGTGAGATAGTGATCTTTTGTGTCCCCTGTTGAGCCTTAAAATTTTGAAAATTGTTTGTTTTATAAACCCTGAAACCAAAAGAATGGAAAAACAACTACTCTACCCTTGTCTTAGGATAGGAGAGCAATTGTATTTCAATTAGGGTCATACTAAAGATTCAAGTTGGGGAGAAGTATGTTACAAATGTCATAAAATGATTTGGAAAAGTAGTGGATTGGGTGATTGAAAAGAAAGAAAAAAAATGTTGAAAATAAAAGATTGACACAAAAAGAAAGAAAAAGAAAAATTTTGTGAAGAAAGTGTCATTGTAAAGAAAGAAAAGAATCACCAATGAAATAGGGGAGAAAGAAAAGAAAGGGAGTAAATGAATGTGAAATTTTAGATGAATTTGAAATTCTGTAAGTTTTGTATTGCTCTCTTATCCTTTAGGCCTTTTGAAATCCAAAGAAAAACAATGATTTTTGTAGCCCAGCCCCGTTACAAGCTTAATAAAGTCCTTAGTGATCCACGATTGACGACATGTTTTGTGACATTGCTCTGATGAATGTTTGAATTGAATTGTTGCATACACTTTGTTTGGATTGAGTGAAACACTTACCTTTGAGTGATATATTGGTGAGAAATTTTTGATAACACTTGAGTCTTGATTGTTTGATAAAAATGTGGAGAATTTTGCTTAGACATAGCAATCAATTCATGATCATGCTTTGTTCTTTTGAATGTTTTAAGGAATAGTCTTGAGTAGGCATTGTTTTACTCATGCTTAGGAAAAGAAATTTCAAAAACTTTGATTGATTACAAACCTTTCCTGAGATTTAAAATTTTGAGCTTGTTGAAATATTACCTTTTGTTTGAGGACAAACAAAGTCCTAAGTTGGGGAGATTTGATAAGTGCCCAATTTTAGTTATATTGTATCATGAATTATGAGCACTTACCAATACTTTTATGAAGAAATCTTGATTAAAACCCCTTTTGGTGTAAATATAACATTAAATCAAAGAGGAATTAATCCCAAGGCATTTTTGTTAGGAATGGCTAGAAAAGCAGGTTTTGAAGCCTTCGCTCAGCGAAGCCATAGCGAGCTACAGCGAACTAAACCAGTGGGTTAAGGGTCCATGGCGAGCTTCAGCGAGATTCAGCGAACAGGATAGCAAACTCAACGTTCGCTCAGCGAAAGATAGCGAGAGATGGCGAGCACAACCCGGGAGGAAGGGTCGGTTAGCGAGACATAGCGAGCATCGGCGAACAAAGTGATGAGTCAAGTCTTTTGCTACGTGTCAAGAAACCCCTTGCTTAAGTAACTAGTTCGCTCAGCGAACGTCATTTCGCTTAGCGAACTCCTCTGTCCTGAAAATCTATAAATAGAACTCAGAAGCCATTTTTTTAGATATATAGTTTTTGTAATAGTTCAGAGATACGAGTAACATTAGTTTTAAGAGTTCTTGAAGGTGGATTCATCATTGTACTTGAGAAATCAAGAGATGTTCTTCATCCCTTTTTCTTGTAAGTTTACTTTTATCATGTCTAGCTAAATTCCTTTGTTGTTGGGATTAGATGTAGTTATTTTGTGAACATGTAGTCACTTTAATCTTAATATATGTGTTTTCTTTATCAATCATTATAAAGTGTTATCTTGTTTTAATTGTCTATTTCTAAAAGATTTGAACAACATAGACATATATTGTTTGAATCAAGAGTAAAAGATAATCACTTATTAAACTTCAATGTTTAGACATAGATGTCGAGTTTAGTAATCACGTCAAATATCAGATCTTAATGCTATTATGTCGATTAATGATTCGAGACATCGAACGTTGATAGATATAATAGATTTCACGGCGTAATCCGGACACGGATACGTTCGATGTATGATATGTGATAATAATGATTGGTAAATGAAATATATATAGTGAGGTTGATTGATACATGCTAACAAGATAATGAATCTAGTTCCGACAACTTTTTATTATCCGAAAGTTTAAATCCTTTTATCCAATCGCACTTTTATGTTTTCAAAACAAATCTTACAAAAACCCATACTTAAAATCATGGAAATTGCAAATCAACGTTTGATATCACACTAGTCTCTGTGGATACGATATAACGAAAATACTTGCTTTTGTACTTTCATCATTAACCCTCAAAACAAAAATTATATTTGTATTCTTGACACCCTAAGCTTTCCAACGAGTGGTCGTTTACTCAAATCGGACATTGTTTAGTATTTCAAATAAATTGTGGAAGTTGAGGGTCTCATGCAGAATTTATGCAGGAAAGCTAAAAAAAATTTGGAACACAATATTTCGGTGTATATAAACCAAATTTTTTTATCATGACAAAAAAATTCGGTTCGTATAAACCGAAATACCCCCCAAGGGCAAAAACGGAAATTCAGGGGGTAGAAAAGAAATGAGGGGGGTCGGGAGAGAAACCATCATGCCTAAATGCATAAGTCCTAAACACAACTTTATTTTAATTCGCTTGGGGTAAAAATTTGGGTAAAGGAGGTTTGGAGTTATTTTATTTATTATTGTAATATTGTTGTACTTTTTTTTTTGTCAGGTAGCCTAGCGGGTTCGAATTCCGGCTCTTGCATATAAAATGATGATATTCCTACCATACCAACTGAGCTAAGCTCACGAGGATTGTTGTACATTTATTTTAATTAGGCACACATTTTACTTAACTTTATTTAATAATATCTTTTGTTGGTTTCTTAAAAAAAAAATTAACTCATCTCCCCCCAAAATCTCAAGAGAATTGGTATATGAATATAAGTCATTTTTTATAAATCCAATATTCAGTTTATTTGTAGTTGCCAAAGACCAACTATTCGCCCCCTAACCCAACAATCTCTCCCTCACTCTTGAATCCAATTCAATCTCTACGTCAAGTGTTTCCTTCATATCATATTCATATACTCACTCCGTCCCAAAATATAAGCAAAAAGGAATCAAATAATCTTGATCTATTTGATTAAAGATTTGGACCAAATACATTCACTTTTGTTGATAACTTTTTGCTTATATTTTGAGACAGAGGAAATACTTGCATAGTCGTTACAACCAATAAAACACGCCTCTTAACTATTACAGTAATGTGAGCAACAATGGTTTAATGATTCAAGATCAACAAAATATCTTGACGCACTTTTTACTTAAAATATCGTAATATTCCTTAGCAAATATATTCGACATTTTTTTTTAGTCAGGTATCCTAGTGGTTATAAATTTCATTTTAAGATGGATACATAAGGTAACCGAAATTCGAACCACGATCCCTATATATAAAATAAGATGTCATTTACCAACTGAACTAAATTTATTGTGACATATATTCGACATTTAATTCTCATTCATAATCAATATAAAATAAAATTAATAGTAGTTGAGATTGTGATTAAAGTAAGGTGAGTAATAACATGAGAGTGGCCAAAACATGATCCAAACCTGAAACCCCATAAATTTCTCTTTTATTATGATGATTATGATATGATGATTATGATTATGATTATCTTGAAAAGCACACATCTCAAGAAGAAACTGTTAAGTAAGAGAGTCTCCCGGCGACCTCATGCTCTTTCCCGATCATAACAATGCAATTTATGCAAATTGAAGTACGTACGGCAGCATATTCTTTTCAACTAGGGGCAAAATAGTCAATTCACACCCTCGTAACAACGTTAAGTCGTTAACGTTATTTCCTTTCCCAAACGCAACGTTGACACGGAAACAAAACAATGCATCATGTGCTACAACTACAAACTGTGAAATTCAAAACTACCCAATTCCTCAACCGACAAATTCACTCTCATTTTCTCTCTTAAATCTTATAGTACCATGATTTCATAAGAAAAAAAAAACATCATCATCAAATTGTTTTTTTTTAAAAAAAAATTTAATTTTATTTTAGTTTCTCGAGAAAAAATATAACATGTCTGACGCTTTGATCAATGGATTGGCTGGAGCTGGTGGAGGGATCATTGCTCAACTTATCACATACCCTCTTCAAACTGTATGATTTTGGTTTCAAAGTTTGATTCTTTTCTCAATTGGGTTTCTTAATATGTGAAAAAATTTGAATTTTTTTGGTGTGATCTATAGGTAAACACTCGTCAACAAACCAATCGTGATCCGAAGGGCAAGAAGAATTTAGGGACTTTCCAGCAAATGTGTCAGGTTTCTGATTTTTCAGCAAAGATCATGTGATTGTTTTGTTGGTTTTTCATTTTGTGTTTTGTTTTGTTAGTTTGATTTAATTTGGTTTGTAAACAAAGAAAAAAAATGGAAACTTGATATTGGGTTTTTTGGAGTGAAGGAAAAATTGGTATTTTTTTATATTTTGTTGTTACTTTTGTTATATTGGAATGGGCATTGCTATTTAGTAAGAAAGATCTACACAAGAAACAGAAGAATCCATAAAAATAGAGAATTTGACCAATCAGAAATTGGCTATAACCATAGAGTGGTTATAATTTGTACTAAGTGTTAAATGTTGCTACAAAGGATTCTTCATTCTTCTCTTTCTTGCAAAGAAATTTCTTACTAAATAGCATTTTCCTATTGGAATTAGTTGATTAGTGATTGTGGTTATGGGAATGCATTGTGTAGGTTGTGAAACATGAGGGGTGGGAGCGATTGTATGGAGGCTTGACACCATCACTTGTCGGTACAGCTACATCTCAGGTGAGCTAATTTCAACTGATTTTTTTGGTGATATGTTGGTTTTTGAGTAAATCAACATTTTATTAGTCCTTGAAATTGTAAGTCTCAGCCAATTCAGTTCTTCAAAGTTGCGAAAAGACAGTTTTTTAGTCTCTTAAATTGAACAATGTTGGTCAATTCAATCATTTTTTCAAATTTAGCATCACAAATTTAAAGGTTCTATGTTTGTATGGATGCAGCAAGTCAATACGGAGTATATAGTTTTTTCGTTGGTTTAGATGAATGTTTATTAAAGAGATATTTTGATGGAGAGACTAAATTGATTGACGTTCTCTAATTTAAAGAACTAATTTGTTTATTTTCGTAAACTTGAGGGCAAAATGCTGATTTACTCATTGGCTTTTATGTCTCAGATTGCCCCTTCTTAACTTTGTAATCATACGATGTGTTTTGTGTGTTTGATTTCTTGATATTTCGCATTTGGTTGTTGAAGGAGTGAGGAAACTATAATTATGCAGTACTTGTATCTGATTTCTTATGTTTTGAGCATATTCACACTTTTTGTTTGTTTGCTAAGAACAAGATTGATACGGTGTAGGTTCTTGTAAAGCTTAAAGCTTTACTCATGCCGAATATCCATAGTGCCTTTGACTCCACCAAGTTAATGAGACAAATTTGAAAATAACAAAAAACAAGTTTCCTATTGAATTATACAGATAATTCTAGATATTGAATTTGTTTTTGATGTTGGACAGTCTGTGATATTACTCTTTTTTCTTTCTTAGATCAAAATGAATTGAAGTTATATAAGTAATGGATCCTGATTGATGGATTTTCTAACAACCTGTTCAATTTTTTGTATAAGTTTCCACTTATATAATTTCTGCAATTTTATGGTACAGGGTGTTTACTATTATTTCTATCAAATATTCAGGAACCGAGCTGAAGCAGCAGCACTAGAGAAGAAAATGCTAGGCACCGGTGATGGTTCAGTTGGAATGCTTTCCTCGCTTGTTGTTGCTGCGTTATCTGGGTAAATTTTTTTACTTTGAAAGTAAAGATAAATTAATCAAATTACTCACATGGTATGACTCAAATTACTCGATAAATCTTTCATGCAGCTGCGTTAACGTGCTCTTGACAAATCCCATATGGCTAGTTGTTACTCGCATGCAGGTGATTACCATTAGTTGATTTTCACCTCCATTAAAATAGGATATAAACAAGTCTTACATTCATTTTTTGTATTTATTTTTCCCCTAAAAGGTGTGTTTTTTTTACTGTGCAGACACATAGAAAAGAGTCGAAGAGAGCCCTCACTGATCCACGGTTGTCAGATGCCATTAAACAATCAACACTTTCTACTATTGAGCCTCGTGCTTATGGAACTAGTCATGTGGTAGGTAAAGTCTATCTTTATTGATAGCCTCCATATCCATAACCTTATTATAAAATAATTACTAGTATGGCATAATCGATGGCAGTCTTGTTAAGTTTTGCTAGTTGGCTTGTTACCAATGACGATTTTTGGTGACTTAACCTTATAGCCATAGATTCAAGACTCTTGCTTAGTGTGCTAAATTCTGTATCATTATCGATCAGAATATGTGTTTTTAAAGTATTTCAATGAATTGATCGATAATTCATAATTATAATGTTTTCCTTATCATACACCGAATTTTTATATAAGCTCCCTTTATAAGTATAATAAGATTCTCATACATATTTGCAGATTCAAGAAGTTTATGATGAAGCTGGTGTTTTAGGTTTCTGGAAGGGCGTGTTACCAACATTAGTCATGGTACGTTGGTAAATGGTAGTGAATTTTTTTCACGCTAAGGGATTTTTAATGATTGGTTGTTACCTATCTCAGGTTAGCAATCCTTCCATACAGTTCATGCTGTATGAAACCTTGTTGGCGAAGTTGAAAAGAGGACGTGCTAGTAATAGCGTAACTGCAATAGAGGTATTTTCTCATTTCACTCACATATTTTCTATTATGTTAGTTTTAAAATTTTCACAACATTGCCAGACTAAATATTGTTTTGTGTAACTAGATATTTCTTCTCGGAGCTATCGCTAAGCTTGGAGCTACGGTGGTGACCTATCCTCTTCTTGTTGTCAAGGTATATCATACCAGTTTTTTGCATTGTGGTGGCTCTATCTGGCTATATGAAATCATAATCTTAGCAGCATAAAAAAAGATGAGCAATTAAATATAATAACTCTTAATCCAGAGGTCAAGGATAATGGTAGAAAGTAGAAACTACAATTGGCCATGGTCATTTTTTTGCTAGTCGGCAGGTGACTATGGATTAGTATTCAAAGAAGGGAGTATGGATCGTTTTGAACATCCGATAAATGAAACCAAGAAATTATCTGAATACAATTTTGGGATTAAAATTGCTAGAATATGCCATGAATTTGCCTCTTGGTATTATCTAGGACTTATAACATCAATATGGTAATGATGCTAGATGGAACTTTGAAATGTTGGAATGATGATTATTTATGCATTACTTGAAAATAATGAATTATTTGTTTTTATGATACATGTGTCCAATACTGTTAGTAATTTGTTAAATGTTTTTGACAAAATATAAACGGCGGTCATGATAGGGATTTGGGTATTACTGGGTTCCAAGTCCCATATCCATTAGTATGGCTCGGTGGAGTATTTAAGTAGCTTGGTTCTTCCCCCTGATACTAGCTTTTAAGGAAGGGTTCCCCAAGTGCTTGAATACATATACACTGGTATCAAAGCCTGGTTGTCGATGGCTCAAAACGGGCTACAGAGATGACCATAGAGGTCGAGTAAAGCATCGTAGAATGCAGCTTCCGAAACATCAACTCTCACATACATTGCTATAATAAGGACTTGGGTTTAATGTCGTGTCCAAGTCCCACATCGAGTAGTATAGGATGCTTGGTGGAGTATTTAAGTGGTTTGGTTCTCCCCCCTTGATATCTAGTTTTTAAGGGAGGGTTTCCCAAGTACTTGAATACTTGTCAGTTTATTTAGTATAGGATACTTGAATACTTCTTGTTATTTGTTCATATACTCAATAGTCAATAATCAATATGTCTCGTTTCTTAAATCCATCGTGTGTCAGCATATCCTTCTTGTTTGTGATGTAGTTGTTCATTATTCTTAGGACTGAACGGACGAGAGGAATTGACAAAAGTAGATAAGGAATGTACAGTCCAACATATTGTTCTGAATCTGTTACTTTTGTTGCTATTGCAGGCAAGGCTTCAAGCTAGGCAGGTTAACAATGGAGACAAGAGACACCATTATAAAGGTTTAACTTGTGACAATCTTTTCTTACATACCATGCAATTGCTGCGTGTTTTATCTGTACTTCTGGTTTTCCAAAAGTGATGTTATGAGCCTGCATTGCTTGAGTTAGATGTCATGTGTCCATCTAGGACTAAATTGAAATAATAAATAAACTTTTTTAAACTATGATTTTCAATCGAAATGCTCAAGCACAATTCTGTAGTGCTATTGATAATAAAATGCAGTGTTTTAAATCACGAGTCTTAAAACCTCAATTAATACAAGGCTCATCAATATTGGTCCATGGAACTCAAAGGTTCGAGAGCTTTAAGGTGAGCTAAGTTTGATTGTATAAAACAAATGCTCATTTGAAGCTCTTCAATCAGTATAGTCGTGAGACGACTTAATTAGTATGTGGTTGCTTACAAAACTTAAACGCGGTGGCTACGGTTTTTCGGTTTTGTCTTCCTTATATGATTGCTCTTTGGACCTTAAAATTGTCAGGGTGGGTAGTCTAGTGCACATGAAGTATTCAACTATGCATGTTAACTACAAAAGAAGTATTGCAACAGAAAATTACATTTCTTAAATTTGTTTTAACGTTTTCATTTCTTTATCAGTTTAGTTCCAAATGAACATGTAGTTTTTGCATCAATATGCTGATGTCATTGATATGGCTATGTCAACATAAGGAAATATGTTGAATCCATGTTTTTCTTGCCCTTAATAATTTGGGCAGTGTTAAGTAATATACATGAAGCATTAACACGAACACTGATATCGACACATAGACAACAATGATAATTTAAAAATATACAAGTGATTGTATATTTGTTGTATATAACTCTGTAAGTGTCATTGTGTGTATCGGTGTTGGGTCAGTGTCGTAGACACTCGTAACTACATATAGGTTCAATGAAGGCATTCTTTTTTTTTTTTTTTTGGTCAGGTAGCCCAGTGGCTAGTGGCTACAATTTCAACATTAAGGTGAATAGGTGGAGTGTCCGGGGTTCAAACTCTAGCTCCTGCATATAAAATGTGATGTCCCTACCAACTGAGCTAAGCTCATGGGATTTAGCTCATGGGACAGATTCAATGAAGACATCCTAGTGAAAAATAACATCATAAAATTCATGTGGGGACTAGTTCAAAACTCTAGTGATTTAGGATTTAGGGATAAACAATTTTTGTATTCCATATTATTTCTCGATTCCACTCTGAAGTGACATGTTCTTCAAATTCAGGTACATGGGATGCTATTATTAAGATGATCCAGTATGAAGGTTTTAATGGATTTTACAAAGGCATGGGAACCAAAATTGTACAAAGTGTTCTAGCTGCAGCTGTTTTGTTTATGGTGAAAGAAGAACTAGTTAATCAGACTCGTTTCTTGCTTTCCAAGCCAAAGCTTGTGTGATTGGAAAATCACTTATTTTTAGTTTTCCACAGATTGATAATTCAAGAACCATCTGCATTTGGCATATTCAATTTAATCATGGGAAATTGATTGTGGTATTGGAAAGCTTGTATAACTCATTTAATAGGAGATTATAATATGGCTTTAAACTTTATTATGATTTAAGACACGTTTTCAAATGGAAAGATGTGTTTAAACTTTATATTTGTAGTCCTATTGAAAGTTGTAGTACTATTTTTTATCGGAAAAAGGCTAAACAGGGCCCTGAGACAATGGTTAAGGATACAAAAATAGTAATATAATATTGAAAGTAGTACTTTTAATCGAAATTTTAAAAAAGAATCTTTTCTACTAAATTTTTTGCTTTTGTTTCCGTAACTTTTTTTTTCCGGTTTTTCACCACCAGTTTAATGTGGTTCCGGGGTCAGTTCTGGCATCAAGTGTTTTCGTAACTTTTGTTTCCTTAGCCATTTCTCGTATAAAATATAAATCTATGTTCACTATATGAAAATTGGGCAAAGTCTAATGTGCACAAATGTGTTAGGTCTTGCACCATACACAATAGTGAGAGAGTGGTTAGAAGATAAAAGTAAAAGAGGTTGTCCACCATACACAACTTATATGACTGTGTTCATGTTAGAAAAAGCCTGAAAATGTGGTATTTTTTGTTGAATCAAATTGTATATTCATAATCCTATTGATCATAGCCAAATTATCTTGCTAATTGATGAGAAAGAAGGGACCATGCAACTGCACAACACACATAGAATATTTTGTACTCTTGCTGATTTTAAATATAAGCAAAAAAAAAAAATTTTAAATTCAGTGAATCAATGAATCTGAAATGAATTTGAAAGGTTGTTTTTCGGCTTATATTTGAAATTTAGAGAGTATTTTCAATGATATCTTTCTACCTTCTTTTTTTCCTATCATATCGATATCGTTGTTCATTTCCTTTCCAAAATAATGAATTTGTATTTTTCAATTTCATGTTCTTCTCTTCCCTTGAAGCTTACAACTATTATTTTCCTTTACTACTTGCTTTTGAAGTTTAATTCTTAGTATATCATTCTAAAGAGAATGAATGCTCTTCTTTGATAACATATTATTTTCCTATCATATTGTTTTTCAGATTTCCATCTCCGGTCAATTTTTTCTCTAGAGGAATCTCAACCATCAACTTCTTTTTTGTAGCACATTGTTCAATTAAAACTAGTACCAGGTCCAAAGTTGCTTTGGAGGATGTTTCATCTTTGGAGTTTTTACTCTGCTGAACCAACTTTGTCATCTAAAAAATCATAATATAAGTCAATGATAACAATAATAAAGAATGACAATTACAAAAGGAAAAAAGAGAAACTATAGAGGACAGCGTGCCTTGAAGGACACTCAAGAAAATCAAAAGGATGAAGAATGTCACTAACAATACTACCAATCCTACTATGAATAATTTTGAAGTTATTCTGTAGCAACAAAACATGACACAATGTTACCCTTTGTAACCACACTACAAACTTAACTATTTGGCAAAATAGAAGTGGATATATATCTAATTTATAAAGTCACTTACACAATTTGACTATTTAAGCAGTATGAGGAGAACTTTGTTGTAGATTTAGCTTTAATAAAATCAACATTATTTCTCTGAACTAAGCAAATCTGTAGAAATACAAGTACACCAAAGTTTGATGTTAGAATTCCCATAAAATTATAATCCAACATCACACACATAAAAGTCATTATCATTGTTACTTCTTTTAACATTTTCCTCTTTCTAACTATGAAATAAAACCATCGAATACCACAAGTATAGCAACCACATTAGTCCAAACATTACAAATAAAGTTCACTCACATACAGACACAGTCACCTATCATTAACTACAATAGGATAATTAAAGAAATAACATGAGTTAACTCTAAATGTTTGGTCTAGTGGTAAAAAGACATGTCTTGAATTCGAGAGGTCCTGGGTTCGAGCCCTGCTAGTATCTTTGTAAGCGTTCTTTGAGCCTAAAATCCTCTCTGTCTTGGACTGGGACATCATCCCCTCACCCTAAATTTCCCTTATCATCTAAAAAAGAAACTTTCATTGATTTAAATTATCCTTCTATGACACTGTCAACACCTTTCTTCAAGTACTTTTAATTTGTTTTTATGAAAGAGTGATAAAATCAATTGCATATTTATATACCACACACGAAACATTGGGAGAAAAAAATGCTAAACGAATCATCACGAGAGCCAATGTAAAAGCAATGTAGAACCATCACGAGAATATAATATTATAATAATATTATTTTATTAAAATTTGGTGAAAAAGACAAAAATAACCCTAATTTAAATAGTATGTGTCAAAAAAAGGGTAGAAAGGGAATTTTACATTATCTTTTTTTTTTTTTGTGAATTTACATTATCTATTTTTATTAGATTTATTATGGGTCTGTTTGTTATAGATTAAAAAAATTGTAATTTTTTTTATGTAAAATAATTTAGGATTAGTTTTTAAAAATTTTATAAAAAAGTAATTTTATTTTGTGTTTGTTTTTTATAGTAAGAATGACTAAATTAATCTTTAATTTGTTTAGATATAATGTAAAAGAGATTTTTTTATTATAAAATATGTTTCACCCTTTATTTTATTTTCTTGGTTTATGATGTTGACAATGAGGATCTAACCTAGAATTTTATGCATACAATTCAAACCCTTCACCACTATACCAAACTTAGTGGCTTTAAGTTTCACCCTTTAACATTTATTTTTCCTCATCTAAAAAAAATCTATTATTTGAAAAGCTACTCTTAACAGCTTATCGTTTTTATCTGTTTTTTGATTATTTTTAAAATTCTATTTTTTTTAAAAAAAATTTAAAAAATCTATAACAAACAATGCAAAATATTCAAAAGTGATTATTTTTATTAAAAAAATTAATTTTTTTTTTAAAATAAGCTATAACAAAATACGATTTTTTTTAAGATTTTATTTAATCTATAACAATATATAAAAAGGATAGGTGAGTTTGGGATGAACTTTTCAATATACCTATTTTACCCTTGACTTAGTTTCACAACTTCCATTAACTAATCAATTTAAAAAATAAATTCAAATCATAAAAATGTGAATAAGTGGCAAATGGATTGTCTATATATGAATGATTACCAACTTAATACTACATCTATACTATATAAAAAATAATAGAAATATTTTTAGTGTCGATTTTTCATAATATCAACAATATCCTTATTTTTTTAGCAATAAAAATATTTTATTAACAAATTCATCATATCATAAAACATTTTTTTGGACATAAGTTAGACACAGGCAGGCGCGTGAACGCGCCTGTCTGGCCCGCTAATAAATTTAATAAATCCAATCATATTCTGACACATAACTCATCCAATCACATAAATGTATTTATAAAGCCGAAAAATAATAAAATGTGATTGGACCAAAACCTTAAAATGACGTGCATAATTTTTTTCTGATGTAATAATAATAAAAAAAGTTTGCAAGAGAAAGAAGTGTACGCAATACACACATAATAATAACAAAGGTTTATTCACTGAACTGAAAAAACCCAATTCTCATTTCTTTCAATTGGGTCAAGTGAAGTCTTAGCGAACAATTCCAAAAAATGGCATCCAAAGGACAGAAAAAAGCCAATCTTTTAGATCACCATTCTATCAAGCACATTCTTGATGAATCTGTTTCTGAGGTTTGTTAAACCCTAACCATTTCGATCTTGTTGATTTTTGATGATTTTTTTTATTGTTTTGTGTTTGATTGAGTTTTATGATTACTAATTGGGATTGAATTGGTTTGAATTTTGGATTTTAGGTTGTAACGGGTCGTGGGTATGTTGAAGATGTGAGATTGAGCAATGTGAGGTTGTTGATTGGGTCTGTTATCATTGTTATTGCTCTCTTCGCTCAGTTTTATAAGAAGAAGTTTCCTGAGAATAGGGATTTTCTTCTTGCTTGCATCGCCTTATATCCTTTTTATTGTGTTTTTATTTATTTATTGTGCTTTTTTAATTTTTTAAAAAGTTTGCTTGATGTTATTGTATTATTGTTTATTTTAGAGAGGGGAAAATTGGGTTGTTTTTGTTATGATTTTTTTTGGATTGGGATATTTGGATGAATAAACATCTAAAGTTAAGGTTATTTCAAAATTGGAACTTTTTTGTTTTGTGCGTAGCTATGAAGCGCAAACACTATTCGGATTAGACGTGTCATAGTGTCGGACACGCGTTGACGACAGACATGACACATGATTATACTGAATTATGTCAATTTTTCTAATTATTATCGGTGTCGACGTGTCAGTGTCGTGGCCGTGCTTCATAGGTTTGTAGAGGTGTGTGTGTGTGTGCGCGCGTGTTTAAAAGTAGCGTAAAGGGTTTTAAATAAAGGTTTGTGATCACGAATTGGCCTCCGGCTTAATAATTTTTTATGTTGCCGAAACCGTAACTCTAATGGGACTGTTGTTGAGGACTGTTGGCCACATTTCACCGCAAAGATTGTGATCCGACTGCAACTGTTACCCACGTGACCGTTATTTAGAACCCTGGTCGTAGTGTGTGTGTGTGTGTGTGTGTGCGCGCGCGCGAATTCGAAATGAGCAATCCACAATTAACTCTTTAAAATAGGGTGGGATTTGGGAATTGTTTTAGTTGAAAGTTGTTGAGGTTCTTGGCTAAATGAATTTGATGCTTAATGTGAAGACGGAAATGGGATTGCCTGTGTTTATAAGTTTTACTCATTGTTGTTTGGTCGATCCTTGACTCTCTCGTACATATGTAATCTTCAATGGATTGTTGCAGCTGATCATATACACTAAGGAGAAGAACGCCATTCTGTTTACTTATCCTCCAGCTGTAAGTTTCTGTTTACTTGGCTAAGGCACCTCCCTTTAATTATAAATTTTATTTAAATATGGAGAGTAAGGGTGTGTTTGGTAACACAAATAAGCTAGCTTATAGCTTATTATATGAGCTTATAAGCTTGTTTCAAAAAATTAGAGGTGTTTGGTAACAAGCTTTTTGTACTAGCTTATAGCTTTTTTTCAGATGCTATTTCAAGTAGCATTTGAGCTTATAGCTTATAACTTTTTACACTTTATTCCATTTTTACCCTTTAATTTAATAACTACCCACTCTAAAAAATAAACTACCCACTATCAATTATGTAATTTTATATTTAATAACCACTTTAAAAGCTAATTTTACCAAACACTTTAATTTCAATAAGCTAGCTTTTCAGCTATCAGCTATAAGCTAGCTTTTTAGCTATCAGCTAGCTTACCAGCTATCAGCTAACTTATAGCTTATTTTTACCAAACAGACCCTAAATGCTTTGTTTGACTTGCATTGCTTTGGTGACCTGTCTTTCTAAGTCTCTTAAATTTGAGGCTCCGTGTACCTCCCTCAAGGGGTGGGTAACTAATAGATATCATTCCATTCTGCTGATGTTGAATGCGAAAATCGTAGAGTACCTTTGAAACACGTAATCTATACCACTCCGCATAATGTTTAATGTGTGGTGTTTTATGAGCCATTGACTTCAATTAGTTAAAGGTTATAGAGTATATATATTTTAGATGTATATTCAAATTTGATAATAAAACAATGTCTAGATGTTTTCTAGCCCCTGTTTTGTGCACTGATTATATTATTGTTTCACCTGGCAATTTTAATCCACTTCCAGTTGTGTCTGTTAAAGAGAGGGTATACATTTGTCTTATTGTTTCTTTTGGTCTTTTGTGCCATAGTAAGGCGCCTAAAGATAGTAAGATACATACAAATACAATAATTTGAACATATCTGTTTCAGCTCAATAGCCATGATAGCTGAAACTATTCTTTGTTTATTAAGCGAGTATTCGAGTAATGTGTATTTGATATTTAGTGTTATGAAATAGTTGTGTTTTAACATTTTATGATGTATGGGTAAAATGTAATTTGGTATCAGTGTATCATTTCTCTCTATCCTTTTGTTGAATTTCAATTTATGTTGATAAAAGTTGCAACAGGATTATTCTTTACATCCTTGGGTTAAACAAGGCAAACAAACTAATTATGCAAACCATGGCATGTCTTTAGGTTGGAAATTTGACCATGATAGATGCTTTATCTTTGTTATTCTGACTTTCATTAATTTTCTTATGGAATTTGAGTTAACCCAAATTGCTAAAATTCTTTATGGTTTTAGTTGCTTTGAATCTTAATTTGGATGTTGCTTCCTTTTCCAATAGTGAATTAAAGAGGGTAATTCATGACATCTGTTTGATTAGTTTCACATGTAATGATGCAAACTGTTTACTTTAGACTGTAGATATTTCATGTGTGTATCTTTGTAGTGGCTTCCTGTGACAGAATATGCTATTTTCATTTATCTAAATATATTTAGGTTTGTCGTTGAACTGCGTCTTCATCAAGTAATGTGTTATTCTCTCAGCAGAAGTTTAAGACATACATAAATTATGAGTATCATGTATTCCAACTTAGTTTTTATTTCTTTATTTCAGGGTTCCTTTACCAGTACCGGTTTGGTAGTTTCCTCCAAATTACCCAGATTTTCTGACTTGTACACGCTTACCGTAGAAAGCGCAGATCCAAAATCAATTTCTGCAAATGAACCAGTACATCTTACCAAAAGCGTTACCGAGTGGTATTTCTCTCTTTCCTTGCATCCCTTAAATGAATGTTCATACATTGACACGGGACATATATGAATCAGTATTCATGTGTGCACTGTTTTATGGTAATCAAAATTCATCAACCTGTTTTTGTTTGGATTGCAGGTTCACTAAGGATGGAGTCTTAGTTGAGGGCCTCTTCTGGAAGGATGTTGAAGCTCTGATTGCTCAATACACGAAAGAACCAAAGAAGAGCAAGTGATATGGAGACATGAACTTGGTTCTGCAAAGAGCTTTTTTGAGGACAAACATGTATTTGGATGTGGTTTACATTTTTCTATACATTTTCAACATTTAGAACGAAAGTGAGTAAATCAAGCTTTCAGTAACTTTAGAACACAGTTAATTCCTATTTTTCATCCGTTTACATTACAGAAAAAGGTTCCTAAAACCATTTGATGGTTATCTTTATCTATATTATATTAGTTCTAGACTTTGCTTGGTAGAAAAAGAAATTTAATTAGAGAAAGGAATAGTTTGGTCTCTCCCTTCCTCGGACGATATCTTAGGGGGAACAAACCCTAATCCTGAAGGTTTTGATGGGTGTTTAGTTTAACACCTCTCATGTTGGGTAATATAGGATCTCCACTTGAGGTGTCTAATCTTGTGCTGGGAATCCACTTTCAATATAAGGTTCCATTAGAGTACGTCACTTTTGCATTGGAGGGATATCCATCCATGGATTTTACCCTGGCTAGTTCTTGCCATGGTTTTGAACATCACCCTCTAGATTACATCTCCAATCTCTCTCACCCTCCTCTTCCTCCCACAGCATTCTCAAACAAACTTGAATCCCAAATTAGGGTATGGGCCATAAATGTACTATGATCTAAATTGATGACTTTAATTTGGAGGTTCCAACCTCAGATACAAAATTTTGAAAATATTGCCTCCAACAAATAGAATCACCTTGAGGCATATTAGGAAGATGAGTGCTAGGAACTTGCAATAGGAAAGTTGTTGGCAATAATAGTAGGAACTTGCAATTGACCGACCATTGGAGAGAAAATCAGCAATAGTAGACAAGTAAATTAGTAGCACTCGCAACAAGTTCATTATGCCATCTGTTTGTTCAAAAGTTTGATCTCCTTGCCATTACCAATCTGCCAAATAAACGTCATCTTTAATAATCCCAAAGAAATTTTTAATGTTAGGCCATATCTAGTATCTACTACTTGCAAGAAAGACACTAAACTACTCATGCTATCATTGTGACAATAGAAAAACACAAGACAATTGCAACACACCATCAAGCATATGAATAAAACGCAAATCAGCCAACTAGCACCAGTACTTCTTCCCAAAGCCATCACACCAGTTCCAAAGCTAAACATGCAAATTTCAACCACCAAGATTTAAACTAAAACCATAACTCTCTCCATGTTTTCATAGATTAAGGGCTCCCACTTTGACAACACTGCGATAAAACACTCCAACACCAACATGTCCACCACTTGAGAACTTAGCACTACTGTCAAAACTAAAGAATAATCCAACAATGAGAGATAACATGACTTTTACGTAGTTACTATTCAAGACTTATTTGAAAATCTTAAAAGTACTAAGAACATCTCCAATAAAGGTATCTAAGAGAGTTTCATAGACTAATGATACGATACCTTAATTTTTTTATCATTGGAGTTCCATGATATGGCACAGAGGGTATCAAAATTGATGATACTGATACCTTAAATAAGGTACTGTATCATCAATTTAATGTTATTAATATTTTTATTTTTGGTATATAAATCCAATTTAATAGCTTTCATATATGTCAAAACATTACAGTTTGTCATTAATGTATGATACTCAAAAAGTGGTATCACCGTTGAAGTAAAATATGTATGAGTTGCATAAATATTACATGACATTGTAGGGACCACTTGTTATTAATGTATGATACACAAAGTGATATCACCATTGGAGATGCTTTGATGATTATATACTACAGTTGTAAATTTTGCATAAAAGTTGAATATGTCAAGTATTTTGGGCCAAAATTTTATGTTATTTAGGTCATTTATTTTGAGATGGAGAAAGTATTTAAAAAGAATTTTGCATTAAATATGTTTTTAGTCCTTATAGTTTTTCAGAATTTTCATTTTAGTCTCTGAAGATTTTTTTCACACTTTTTAGTCCCTGAAGTTCTTTCCGTCATTGTTTTTAGTCATTACTTTTCATTCAACTCGTGTATACTTTCACATTTTTGAATGAGTTTTTGTATTCATGTTTACAATATTACAAGAACATCTCCGATAAAAATTTAGAATTTTTTAACAAAAAATGAATTATTTATGAATTTTTATGTGCAAAAAACTAAAAAAAAAATCATATTTAATTAAACTTTTGTTAAAAAAATTTAAAATTTTGTAACAGAGATTCATATAATATACTAAACATGCCCGTAGAAAAAAAATGAAATTTTAAAATGGTATGAACGAGTTGAATGAAAAGTAATTGACGGAAAAAACCTCAGGGACTACAAAGTGTGGAAAAAAAAATTCATGGACTAAAATGAAAATTCTGGGAAACTATAGGGATCAAAAATATATTTACCCCAAATTTTTTTATATCACCAGCCTAAGAGTGTGTGAATCTTCTCTTGGCAAAATGTTGCTAATATTTTCTTTTATCTTCGTAGTCAAGTTCGTTTATAATCTGGCGTAACGGCCTCCCCCCTTTAGCAAAAAAATGTTCTTTTCTAAAATGAATAGTTAACTCATTATTATTTATACAAATTACATGCGTTATACCATTTTAACTTCGTAAAAAGTTTAAAAGTAAATTTAAAAATGTTTATATATTATTTCCAATTAAAAGATCAATTGCATAAAAATTAACTTATATTCATAACGTCAAATTAAATTATATTCATAATGGTGACTTTATTAGTTAGTTGACCCCAAATATTATTCGTAATTGTTGAGTTCAATTGATATATTTGTTCAATGTGGCAAAAAAAAAGATATATTTGTTCATTATTTAATTGGTTTTTTTTTTTAAGAAATTATTTAATTGGTTTTGTTAAATTCATTGTTTGTTAATTGTTATAAAACCTTTCACCGTTTGTTATATTTTCTTATTTAATTTAATTATTGTTCGGTTATTATTGATATTTATGTTCTCTTAATTAAAAGAATATAAGAAAAATATCATAAGTTTTGTAACTAAATTAAGTCTATTATTATATATATATATTTGAAGTGTTCGAACCGGTCCTTGCATATTTCATGTAATGTCTCTGTCAACTGAAATAAATTAACCAGATCATATATTTAAATTTATTTACATAGAATAAGAGACTATAACATGTTTGTTACAATGGGAAAAATCAACTCCAGGCTGAGTACATACCAATGTAGATGCCACTTTCATTATTGGTTCAGGACGACCTCGGTGGGCATGTGTTTTAGTGATAGTAGTCGTCAATTCATGTCTGGTATAAAACAATGGCAACAATATGTGATTTCAACTTTAAAGAGAGAGATTAGCATGAAAAAAACTATATATAAAAGATTGGATCGAGTTCATTTTGAAAGTGATTCGAAGTTGTCGGTTGATACTATTCACATAAAGTGTAAAGGTGATTTGGGGTTTATTTCAATATTCATTATATTGTTATTTTAATGTCATCTTTTCTAAACTTGAATGTTAAGTTTGTTAGGAGACAAGTGAATTCAGTTGCTCCAACTTTTACTAAGGCGAACAATTCTTATGCTAATTTTCATATATTTGATATTATTACTTTATGTATTGAACATTTAATAGTTAATGAGATGTGTTAAATTTGTTCGATTAAAAAAAAGAAAGTAAGTGAAGTATTTTTAGAGGTGTCACATCGACACAATTATCGTTTACGAAAAATTCAAATTTGAAATAGATGCATAAACAAGTTGATCTGAAATGAAGTATATTTAATTGAGTTTTAAAATGAATTTACTGAGTTGTTTAATAAGTTTAATGGGCGTACAGTGTCATCCTGATCAATTAATAATTACTCTCTCCTCGTCATTTTTAAAATTTATTGAATAATTAATATATTTGATCTATAATATTTATCACCTAACTCATATGTCACATCGTTAAAAATATGTCAAATTATAGTTTTGAATACAAAAATCGGATGATGAAAAAGATAAAATTGAATTATTTTAAAATGAAAATTAAATTTTTAGTTAAAAGAAAAAATAAAAATTAATTTCATGAATAATTTTGACGTACTAAATTCATGAATAATTGAAAACAGAAAAATCAAAACAATAATAATTAATGGAAAATGCTAAACAGTGCCCCCGGGCACTAGTTAAGGATATAAATATGGAAATTTCATCTCGTAAATTGTGCATTCAATGCTTTAATATGTAAAAAGTTATTCTCTCTCATCATTAACTTTTTCATTTGTTTCTTTTTTTAGTATGCTTAACTAGTGCCCCGGGGGCACTGTTTAGCATGACCCATAATTAATTAATCGGAGAACCTAGTTCACCTAATTCTCATTTTCCTTCTTTTCTAATATCAACCAAAAAAATGCAGCCTGAAAATTTTCTCAGGGTGGGTCCCATTAATCAGTACCACTGTCGTTAGTCGTTACACAACGCTGTCGTTTTCAATTCTACTCAACTAGACAAAGGTCGGCCATAGCATTGCTTCCGATGTGGCACATCCTAATCTTCACATCAAGGACCCACTTAAATCTGACGTGGCATAAAGACCCCACCAACCACTGCCTCTGGAACTCAAATTACCCCAAAACTTATCCTATAATTTTTTCACATCCGCCACGTCATCCTGATTCTCCTACTATTTATAGAACAACTCCATCATTTTATCTGTGTTGTTTCTGGCATTTCTTACTACCACACCTGTTTCAGATATTTTTTCTCTCTCTAAAACCGTTTTCTCTCTCTAAAACCCTTCACAACGCAATCTTCATCTCGTTTCAATTCTCGTTTCAATTTGTGATTCCTCGATAACGATTCAACGCATTTGATTCCGATTTTGAAACCAAAGCTAAGGTTACGGATTTGACTGATTATCTTCCGATTAGATTTTTGGATAATTGTTTTGATTTGATTTGATTTGACATGGCGAATCGTAGAGAACGAGATTTGATTCATAGAGACGGTGTAGATCCATTGGACGGTGAGGATTTCAATTTTGACGATTCTTCGTCTGTTGAATCGTACGCTGGTAGTGGTAGTGGTGGTGGTTCCGTTGCGAGTAGTTCTTCGCCGGGAGATGATGACGGCGGTGGTTTGAGGAGTGAGGTTGGACTGACGGAGCGGTTGACAGATATTATCGTCGATGAAAGCGATGGCGATCTGTTGATTCAGCAAACTAATTGCGAAGAGAGGTTGTTGCAGTGGCTGCAAGCTCTTGATATGCAAGTTATTGGAGCGTGTCGTGCTGATGAGAGGTTGAAACCGTTGTTGAAGATGAATACTGTTTCTGGCGTTTCTGAAGATCCTTTGTTGACTCAATTAATTCAGGTTAGCTTCATCTTGAGGCTTTGGTTTGATGAATTCTTCGGTGTGATGGTTGTGATAAAGTGTGTTCGTGTTCTGTGCAGCATTTTGAGCCATCGGAGGTTGGTATGTTAGCTAGATGCTTCTGCTTGCCTCTTGTTACCATCCGCGTTGGGAAGATCAGCAAGGAAGGAACTCGCTTATGTCCTACTGCTAATAGGTAATAATGTCATTTGAAAACTGTGTCGATATTCACAAAATGCTTTTCCCTTTGAAGGGGACAAATCTTTTGATTCAACTATAAAATTTTACTAATATTATGGCCATTGTTTAGAAAATTATTTATATCATGCATTCTATAGGATTGAACATCGGTTACTAGTTACTATTAGCATAATGAAATATTGACATTAGTATATTCATTGTATGCTTGATTAATTCTTATATCATTAAAGGCAATTTAAAAAATTTACCATCTCACATGCCTTAATATAAATGTAAATAAATATAGTTAGTAACTGATATGCGAGATGGTAATGAGCGGAAATTGTGAGGGGTGTCTACTGGTTGGTCAAACCTTCAGCCAAATAGGTAGTGGTGACCCTTTTATGGCATGCCACACGACAGATGCTAGCTCTATTCTTGGTAGGAAACCAAGTATAGGACTAAAGCATCCTATCTATGGTAGTAGCTGTTGCCGCAAGTTATAACAGGATATCAATCCTTTTTGGTATCTTTTGTTGTGGAAAAGCAAAGAGGGGTGACTTTTGGAAGAAGACGTTGTCTGATGATGATCTTGAGGTTGGGAGGGAAGTCAGGGAGAGAACCAAGGCTTATGGATAGCCCGGGAATACTCCTTCCCCAGACTTCCCCTCTGCTACTTAGTAAAAACCTCTGCTAGTGAGGAGAGAACTATACACTTAATTTTTCTCAAATACAGTCAGTTTTTTTTTACTATGTATTTCCTGCTAGATTAAGACAACACATGGGATGGGGTGAGCTTAGAGTAGAATAAGGCTCCATCTTTTACTCTCAACTCATACATGTAGTTTATTGACTACACCCCTTGAGAGTGTGAGTGTATGTATACTATAATTCGAATACATTCTCCTTCATAAGTTTCCTATATGTGCTTCTGCATTTCTTTTGTGGATTGTTGAAACATCAGAATTTTGCGGCAATTTTTTCCGTTTTCCCACTATTATTCCTTGGCAACCCTTTTTCTGAGCTAAGGTATGATCTGTTCATATGAAAGAACAAAGTTCACTGAAATAAGTCCATCGATGTTCAGATTATATATAATTCCTCAGCCACCTGCACTCAGGGCCAAGCAATGGGCCAGTGCTGGGGTTCAGTTGTGGACCGTCTGGTTCTGTGAGAGAAAAATAGTCAGAAGTAGGCCTAGATTTGGGCAAACTGCAATCCTTATTTTGTAGATCTAGAGTTTTATAACAACTAGGTTTAATGAGCTTATTTACACTAAATCCATCGGCTGCAGCCATTAATTAATATACTTCTACATTTTTATCTGCAATTTTTTTTTTATGGATTCCTTTTAAGTTTTAGAAGTTAAGATTCAATGATGTTTTCCTTGTAGACTATTCCTTAACACTGAATTTAATCGACATGCGCATACTTTTATTTATGGCTATCTGGCTAATTCATAACTCTACTTGATTTATCTACTTGTTATTGCCAATGTCTTGTGCATTTTGTTTTGCTACGTTTCTGTTTTGAAGATTGAAGTAGCATTTATCTGTCTGCTATATGCCAACTAAGATATCTATTATGTTGCAACTTAGCTTTCCATTTCTTCCTACTGACTGTCTGCAGCACAATGTGAAAATCCTTTTGTGGTTGGATGCTTTTTTATTTTTCTTTACTCATTGTGATATAATCTTATTGAAATATGTAGTTTTTTTTTTCCTTAAAATAATCCTTAGCTGGAGTCTGTAGTTTAGTTCATTGATGGTAATATGTTCTTTCTTCCAAGTAAAAATGTCTTTTGACTTGTAGGTAACGGGACGTATTCTATTATGATCTCTGAAATAAGAGGAAGTAAAGGTAGTTTCATGAACCTATATTATATACATTGCTACTGTTCGGAATTTTAGATCACTTCACTATAGGTTTGACACTTTGTATGGGGTGAAATAACTAATTGACTAGGTTAGTAGTTTATATGCAAATTAGTGTTATGTCATGTATTTGAATATTTGTATATACTGTGATTTTTTGTGTACTCAATATTCCATGTATTCTGTGCCCTTCCTGTGTATATGATATTCCATGTTATACGTTTAAATTGAGATGCTGAACATGTTATTTTGGTGAACTCCTTTCCTCCCTAAATTTTGCATCAATATGATTGCTTAAACAAAGATTGTCTGTATTATCCAGATTTGATATGGATTTTGTTTGGTGTTTGATTCTATTTTTTTAATGTTCTAAACTAAATTTGAAAAAATATTTAGTAGAAAGTGGTTAGGATTATGTCTTCTATGAGGGTGATTTTCTGTATTTACTATGGTGAAAAGGGTTCAATTTGTCGGTCAGAAAGGTTGACCAGTTTCTTTTAATGTGACTGTATTTCTATCTTAAACTAAAATTTACCTTCTGGTCACTGACTATGATTTTTCAGTCGGAAGCAAATGGCTTTGTGCCCTAAACTTTTGTGTTTAGTATTTTATTACAAATTAGAAATGCCTGCGCCTTAAAGATACAATGATTTTCAACTTATAGGAACTTCATACCTTGTTTTGAGCATTCTTATTGGAAGGAAAATAGTGTTGGCAAATTAATTTTAACAAATTCATTTGGTTAATATACCTGATTTAGCTTACATATCAGAAAACACTTTTGTTGAGAGGAAATATTATTGCTACATTTTTATTTTAGTTTTTATTTGTGACTTAAAACTTACATGGTTAATTAGAAGATGTTTTTTAATAAAAAAATTTGCGGGCTAAGGTTTTGGACTTTGAAGGCTCTGCATCACAATTTTGTTGCCTAATTTTACTTTTTTTTTTCCTTGTTAGTTATCTTCTTAATTATTGTATATATATAACATCTCGACTTTTCTTGTTCACAGGGGTAACTTGACACTTGTTCTACTTCCAAGTTCTGATCTTCGTCTCTCATTCATTGGGGATGATGGTAAGACAGAGAGATTATTCACTCTTTCTAGCACATTCCAATGCTCTTCTGTCGTGGTTCAGGGAATCCCAACTGACAGCTCTGGCCGATCCTTCCATGTTACTACTCCTGATGACAGAACTTTTTTCTTCTGGTGCTCTGAAAAGTCTAAGCTGCTAGGAGTTGAATTACTTGCAAAGGTAATCTTTGGTATTCTCAGCTTTTAATTAGTGCATGCTATTAGATACAAAATTAGTTTGCATTCTTCCCATTTTCTCATTATTTTTTATAATGTTTCGATTCCAATAACTCAGATGGAGGATTTACTAAAGAGGAAACCATCAATTGCTGAACTGAGTGGCATTAGCAAGTCGCGGCTTGATTGTTTTGCTACTCAACTTCGTGCTTTTCTTGTGGGGTCCACGGGGGGAGGTAGTCATGACAGTTCAGCTTGTGCTTCAATGTCTGCAAATTCCACGGCATTCGGTGATGTTCCAATTGAAAACTCACACTCCTCATCATCAAAATTTCCTCGATCTCGACATATTGTACAGACAACAAAGGGAGATTCAATGCTTTACCAGAGCATTCTTAGTCCAAGGTCAAGTTCTTTTAAAGAGGTTCCCCCAAGAAACCTGTCTTCCCATAGGATTGCTGCTAGGGAGAAGATTAAGCGCCGTGGTGACAACCAGCAGCAAGCAGCTGACAACTTGGATTTATCATCAACTTCTGATCATGGCAAAGCTTCAGACGTAACAAAAACTCTTCCTTTCTCTCCAAATTTTATGGGATCAGCAGGGATGTTTAATGTTCCGTCAAGCCTTGGACCAGGCGGGGAAGTCACCCCTGTGGTGTCTCCTCTTTTTTCTCCCTACTATTGTTGGTGTCCACCTGGGATTTCTTCTACCTTTCCATCCATTGCAGCACTACCACAATCTCCTGTGTCATTTGCTGGATCACAGCCACTTGCCTCGGGTGCCTCTCTACTACCCAACACTCTTGCAGCTAGCCTATTCCAACCAATACAGCCTCTCAATCTTGGTTCCTCAATGGACTTTCCTCCATTTTTCCCTGAACCATTAGTCAGAATGTCGTTACCAACTTCTCAACAGATTCCCACTTTCACACCCCTAATGTGTGATCCAATTGTTCATGTCCCAATAATTGATGTCTGTTCTTCGGGGCAGGGCTATCTTGTGAGTGCTGGACCTGCAATGTCAACTAGTATTCCACCGCTGCATCCAAATCTTGTGAACCCACTGATCTCTGAATCCGATGCAGTGGTGAAAGGTGCAAGGGAAACTCTAAGGTTGCTGATTGGTGGCTCAAGCCAGGGTAACCAACAGGTTATGATCGACCCTTTCCCAGCAATTTTAACCAATCTGAATGAAAACCAAAACAATGTCCTTGTTGCTGGCAGCCGCGGTCTTTACACTGGAACCAGAGATATAAATGTTATTGCAAACAGCATTGCTGCAATGGGATTAGTATCATTATCTGGAGCATCCAATGGAGACAATGAAAGTGATTCAGAGGTATGTGGCGGCAACTACGGTATTTTGGAAGCAATAAAGAAATCCAATGACGCAGGTGGTGCCTTTTCGGATGAGGGCGGACCCTTTTCTAAGTAGTTATAGCCCGGAATGCAATTGTGTTTTTCCATTTGTTGATCTTTCTCTCGTGTCCAGAAAATGTAGATATGTGCTGTAGCCCTTTTAAATGGAATTAGTGTAAGTATCACGATTCCTGATGCAAAATTTGCCTTTATTCATCCTAAATTCATTAGAAATCCTTTTTAGTCAAGTTTAATTGAGGACTTGCTTAAAATTGCAAAGAGTAGTTGCTTTGATCAGCTAATGGAATTTTAGTGTGACTTTCATGATTCTTGAGCTGTGATGCCTTTATTTATCTTTAGTTGCGGCTTTACCACTTGATATTTGAGAATTAATAACTTGCTCAAGTTCAAAATTAGACTAAAATCATGAAGTTGCTTTCTAACTAACTGTCTGTCTATCCCTTGCACCATAGTCAATAATCACGAGTCTTCATTTTTCCATCAAAGTTGCTGTCATTAACTAAATACAAATAAAATTGAAAATCAGACCTAAAGATTGTGATGTTTGGTGTTGGAAGACTGCAACAAAACTTGAAGATGTGGAACATGGTGATGGTGTTGTATAAATAGGCTTTGAGTTTGCTCCATTTACTATTCATCTATTTGTTCTCTGTTTAGGAGAGAGATATGTATAAGTGAAGATTAATGAGATCTATTTTTAATGAGTTCTACTAATCTTCACTTATATTTATTTCTTTCCTGAGCAGTGATCCCATGCAAAATGTGCCTTTATTAGAAGTCATGCGCCTTCACTATTTTACCAAACAGATGAAAATGGACAAATTGCTGAATTGCTGAATTTTCTTCGGGGTGTTTTGAAAACATGAACTATACACTCACATCAAAGATGAAAATGGACAATTTGCTGAAAATTTTCACAATGTTTTGAAAACTTTAACATGAATTATACATTTGCATAAAAAATATAAATCATTCAACGATATTTTGTAAAATAAAATGTTTCCAATTAATCTTATGCACTATAAAAAAGAATTTTTTTTTAAAAATAATTTGGCAGCTTTTTAGCTCATAAACATAATTTTCGCACATTTTTCTGCTTTCATTTGCTAATGGAGGTTCATGAAGTTCGTATGGTCTTTTATGTTTGTAAATTGTCTATATTCATAGAAAAAATTATGTTTCATGATAGTAAACAACGCTGGAAAAGTTTATGCAAGGTTATTATTTTTTTTTAAGCAAAAGGAACTCATTGCATTTCATTATTTATAATAGAAAATATACAATTAGGGGGATAATAATAATGAACAATGAGGCTAGATTGAGATTAAGACACTCTAGCAAGGTTATGAGCGGTTCTATTTGCTTGCCTCCGAGTAAAAACTATGTTGTAACTAGCATTTGTGTTAAGTAGGGACCTACAAGATGATAACAAAGTTCCTAACTCATTCTCTTACATATAATTATTAAGCAAAGCGTGCACCACTTGTTGACAATTGCTTTCGAATATTACCCTATCATAACCATTTGATATGGCTAGAGTGAGAGCTTACTTCAAGGTTGTAGCTTCGCATTCAACTGCGGTAACTTCAAAAAGGAAATGTCATAGTATATTTGACAAAATGGTTGCCTTACTAGTTACTAGCACTCTCATATTCTTTTTTTTTTCCCCAAAGATAAAGAGGGCTTGCACCAAAAAAATAAGATTAAAGCGCAATAAACACATCCCATGTCCATTAAACTCCTATGATTAACCAAAGCATCTACACAAAAATTTGCTTCGCAATAAAAATGATGCATTACTATTCATTAAAAAAAACTTAGGTTGAGAAATTAAATTGTCTGAATCTTTTTCCGCTTTCAGTGTTAGGTCTACACAAATCATGCTCAAATTTTGACCCGGCAGAAATCATTTCGACTCGGTTTGCTTTGGTTAAAGGATCCATAACCATATACTGAGGGTAATTTCTCATCCCCCTCCCACCGTCCCTCCTTTTTTCACGCGAAAAATTTCTTGAAACGTTTATCAAATTTTTTTAGTGTAATTTCAACTAAAATTTACACGAAAAAAATTTTGGGAAACGTTTTCAGAAGTTTTTTGAGTAAGAAAAGAAATGAGAATATTCCTATATTGAGATTGATAAGCCCAAAATCAGTGTAGGCCTAAGAGTGACAAGATCCCACATCCGACATTAATGAGCCACGGCTCGGGAAACCACCCATTAACTCGGGAGTGGTAAATCCAACATTAATGAGCCACGGCTCGGGAAACCACCCATTAACTCGGGAGTGGTAAGTAAAACAAAAAATTGCCCTTACCCGAGATCGTGAGAGGGAAGAGGAAAACGGTTAAATGTCTTCTTTTAGTTTCTTTAACTTATTTATATTTTAAAAATAATTGTTAAAATTATTAGGGTGGGAATTTAATTCCACAACTTCTTATTTTTTCAATTCGAATATCTAAGCTTGTCACCCCTAAATGATGGTTGATGAACCTAATCATATTTCTACTGCAATACTACATTTTTCTCTCATATGCATTCATCTCACAAAAACTATTGTCCATTTGATCAATCGAATTATCATCTAAAAAAGAAGTATTATAAGAGATATTTTACAATAAACGAATCTTAAAAGCTAACTATAATTTGTGTGATTGTGTTTGTTCTTTATATTCAAAAAAGACAAACAATAATAGAGAATAAGAAAACAAAACTCTTAGCCAAATTTATTAATGTAATTATTATATATGAGATGGACTTTTCTCAAATACAAAATAACTTTTAAACATTAGAATAAGGAGGAGGACGACAACATGGACCCCTTTTACAAACAAGTTTTAAACAACCTGGCACTTGTTTAATTTCGCAACAAGGGGGTACTGTAGCTTTGACATTGCCAACTATAGTACATGCTGAAATAAGAACAAGTAACATTACAAACTTAAATAACATCTTCAATTGAGTTTTCATTGAAAAGCAAAGTTGATATTTTGCGATGAGTAATGTGTTAGAACAAGGAGTATATATTTATAGGGAATGAAAGAATCCTCTAAAATATTATCCTCTTTCCGATCTTTTTGTTAAAATAATAATTTATATTTTAGATTCATGAAATAATTGATGATCAAAAGCATTAGGATATTTTTTTACCAAAAACATTAGGACATTAATGATGGTCAAACTTCGACTTTTTTTTATCATATAGAATATTTTTTTTATATGTTGACTGAATTTTAATACATCATTTATTTTATAACTATTTTAATACATCTTTACTCATTTTGATAACTATTTTAGTACTTCATTCGTCCTAAAATATAAATATAAATAAATCAAACAAACTTGATGTATTTGGTTCAAAATTTAAACCGAATATATTCACTTTTATTGTCCAATCATTGCTTATATTTTGGGACAGTGGATTATATCATTACTTCTTACTTTACTTTGTTATATGCTTGAATTTATTATGATGTAGAAAAAAATTGGTGGTGGTGGTGTTGAATTTTCGGTTAAACTGAGTAGAAAAAAATATTATAGATAAGAATTTCAATTTAATAATAGTGCAAAAAAAATATCAATTTAAAAAAGTTAAGAAATTGATAATGAAATCATGTTGGGCTAATGGTGGATTTTGTAAAATTGCTGTTGTATGATTATGCCCAATTGACAATCAATAGTCGTGTTAAATATGTTTGGATCTCATCATCAAAAGCTAGCTCAAAGGGTGAGGTTGCCCTCACATATTTATACAATTCACATCTCGAGAACCTAAGCAATGTGAGACTTCAAACAATCTCAAACAACACAACAACACATTCAACACCCACCCTCACGCCTAGCGTGATCCTGGGTCAAATGCCCACATTGCAGTCCTTAACCTGGCTCTAATACCAAATAGAGGATGACAATCAAAGAAGAGAAACCAACATGCCAACAAAGAAAGATCAACCAAAGAAGAGACATGGAGAGAGAAGAACCAAATCAATCCGGAAGAGTAACCAAATAGAACAATCAAACATACTACTGCATCAGAAAAATATCAAAACCAACAAAATATGCCTTTATTCATCCTAAATTCATTAGAAATCCTTTTTAGTCAAGTTTAATTGAGGACTTGCTTAAAATTGCAAAGAGTAGTTGCTTTGATCAGCTAATCGAATTTTAGTGCGACTTTCATGATTCTTGAGCTGTGATTCCTTTATTTATCTTTAGTTGCGGCTTTACCACTTGATATTTGAGAATTAATAACTTGCTCAAGTTCAAAATTAGACTAAAATCATGAAGTTGCTTTCTAACTAACTGTCTACCCCTTCCACCATAGTCAATAATCATGAGTCTTCATTTTTCCATCAAAGTTGCTGTCATTAACTAAATACAAATAAAATTGAAAATTAGACCTAAAAATTGTGTTGCATTACTCATTATAAATCATGTAAGACTAACCACTCACATTTGAATTTCTCCCTCAAGTGTGTCTCTCTCATCATATACTTGCAATGTCATTACAACAAATATAATATGCACCACTTGATTACACTAATGTGTGCAACAATTTTTTTTTGACAATAACAAAATGATATTCATTCATTCAAATTGATAGATTACATCAAATACAATCACATAATCAACATCGCTAAAAACATAAATGATGAATCTGCAAACAAAACTCACAACATCCGAGTTAATAGCATACAACGGCAAAATGCCTACAACAAATAATATGATAAAGTTAAAGTCACTGAAGTATCCGTGCCTCCGGATCTGCAACGTTGAAGCCCAAATCATTGGTTGAATCTGTAATTGACTGAAGCCGATCTTTTCAATAGAAATCAAATGAACACCGCAACAATACGGGACAACAAAAACGTCGCACAAGACGACGAACAACACAACGTCGCACTCAGACGGCGAAATCGCAAAAAAGAAAACACAAAAGAAAAACTTGATCAATGTGAAGATCACTTATTTAAATAAAAAAGAAAAGGAAAAACAATTATGAGGGGTGATTTTGGGTCAAAAATTGACCCTAAAACCACCCCTCCTTAGTAGATCAAGAGAAAAAAAAAACTAGGTTAAGGTGGGGGCGGCGGCTATGAAGAAAAAAAGAGAATCAACAAGATATCTTGACACCATATTTTCTTGCAAAACCTTAACACGTTTAAAGTATATTTCATCCTATTATATTATATATTTAACATTTAATTAGTTCATAATAATCGATGTAGAACTAACTTTTTTTTTTGAAAATGATGTAGAACTAACTACTTATACTTAATTGCGTCAAAAAACTACTTATACTTAAACCAAACACGACTTACATGTTATTCGTGGGCATAATTTCCACTTTAGTCCATTTTTTTTTTATATTTCAAAAAAGGTATAACACATTTTTATATTCTTTGAAATTCAACACTGATATAATGTTACTTCATGAAATTCCTTACCCTAGTTACACAATGGATCTCTCATCCCCATCCAATATACATATAGAAAAACAAAAGAAAAATTTCCACTCAAAGTGCAAACAAAATATATATTACACGATAAACATGAAATTTTATTTTGATTGATGTAGCTCAATGCATTACTATCTACATTGAGAATCATGACATCCACATTCCCTTATTGCAACACAATGTTTTCTCTTTAGGCCCCCATGGTTCTTTTTCCCCCTGAATTTTACTTTTTTGCCCTTCAATAAAAATTTCGGTTGCTACGAACTGAATTTTTTTTGCCTTGAAAAAAAATTCGGTTTCTGTTAACCAAATTTTCCCTGAATTTGAACTAGTAAAAACTTCGGTTTCTGCGAACGCAAGGACAAAATTGGAATATTTTGGGGTATAAAAGATACATGAGAGACCTAGAAAGAAAACATCTTGCAACACACCTCACAAGTTAACCTAGGTGTGTAAAAAAATTTCTCGTCCGGCCCAATCCGGAATACCCGGCCCAGTGATAACCAAAGCGGGCGGTTCTTTCTTTGCGGGTTGGCGGGTCTAAGTATTATTCACAGCCGCTCGCTCTCCTATTCTTGTGTTTGGTTTCAATTCTAGCAAGCACCACTAGACTAGACGCGCGTTTTCCTTGTTTCTACCTTGAAAAGTGAAAAACATTCATGTTTGGCTTTCTCATCCAAAATCAATTCTGATTGAAGCCACTATTATTCCTAGCTTCTGTGGTAAACTGAATCCACGGGGGAAAGGCGCACTTGCATAACTGCATCCAGATTACAAACCACGGGGGAAGACAAAAAGATGAAAGGTCAGATATACTAAATACTTGTTTTTTTTTTCTTGCTTTCTTTTAGGTAAAATATTAGGTGATCTTGAATTAGATCATGCTTTCAGAAAATATATTTTCTCCTCTTGTGGGAGTTGTTTTTCGTAGATTGTTGATAAAGCTCATTGTTAGGATACATGGGAGAGGGACAGTTAAAGAAGCCATTAATCAGCTAGACAGGATATCATATGTATAAATAGGAGAAATAAGGGTAGAAGAAAATCGTGTTATGAGAATTTATAAAGTTAACATTAACTCAAATTGTCCATTTCTTTTCATATGTTATAATCAATTTTCTGTTGTCGTATGCTTAACACATGGTGTTTAGAGGGCCAACTATAGGTGGTGAGTCCAAAGGATGTGTGTTAAACACATTTAGCTATTTATTCGAACAAGGGACACTAAGCCTTGAAGAAGGGCCGGGGAATGCTCCGGGTCGAACCCTGAGTAGGAGGGTGAGAGTTCAGTAGGACTCTTAGAATGGGTTGGGATAAACCTCTTTGATGAGGAGTAGCCGAGTTAGTACACGTATAGGTCCGAGAACTACATCTGGTTTGATGTCAAGTCCATGTCCAGGTGCAGGGCTTGTCTATGTAGGCCGTAACTCTTTCTGTGGATAAAACATAAACAGCATTGCTATATCTCGCGACACACTTTGTCCCGAAAAGTTCACGAACCGCACACTTAATGTATATTAGGCAATGAAATTGACTTATTAGCAGAAATCACGGCAGGATGTGAATCAACAGTATAAAAAACATTGTTTTTATATTTTTATTCCTTGTTAAATTAAATAAAAATTTGGGCAAATACTAGTAAGTAGTAAGTAACCGCTTCACTTTGCCGTCACACCGCATGGCCCCAAAACCTCTTTCTAAGTGCTCTTCTCTTGCAAAAATTTCTTCTCATGCGTACCAGTAAGTGAGCCACCAAGTCAAAATCCAAAATAGGAGCTCAAAAGAAAAACCAATATGATATCCAATTGGTAAATATTCAAGCAAAATTGTGACCTATTGTGAGCTTCATAATTCAACGGAAGCTTCTGCAACCAAACACAATTCCATCACAGCTTGTACTGGGTCTGGCTGCCTTACTGAGTCAAACTCGGCGGTGCCAACACAAATCATTGGAAAATTTATGCTAGCAAACCCTCTCACTGATACTACCATCATGAACCAAAAGTGATTTCAAAGAGTTCTAATGCTTTTAAGTTTTCACATAATAGAATTTCCAAACCCAATCTATTATAAAAATCTTCATTTTCAAAACCCCACTTTATATATTCACCTCTGAGAAAAATTATGGAAGAAAAAGGGACAAGATATGGCAATTATTTGAGAGAGATTAATTTTGGAAGGAGAACAAGGCAAAGTTGCAAAGAGAAGAAGATTAAGTGTTGTCACTCGAGCGGAAGATGAAAAGAGACCAGAAAGAGAGATAATTAAATTATTAATTAAACTTAATTAAATAAAAAGGTGCCACATCATTCTTGATTGCTTCGTGAGATACTGTTCGCTATATTAATCATTTCCCAACATGAAATTCCATATGGAATAAAATGTCACAATTTTTTTAGTTGGGATCTCTTATTTCATTCTTAGCTTTAAGTTTGTTTGTCTTTTACAAGTTCTCTAAATGTTTAAACTCTTATTTCTGCCAATCTGGCTTGGAACTGGAAGCAGCCGTAGAAAAGGAAAGCAAAAAGTCTAAGAAAAGACAAGCAACCTCTGATCCTGATCTTCCAACCACAACTGAGAAGGTGGATTTCGGTAAGGATTATAATAATATTTTAAATTGTTTGTTAGCATGAGCTATCCATCTTCTTTGGTTAGGTTATCTGTGTTTTGGATTCCATGTTCTTGGTCTTTTGCTCCCATTGAAATTAAGATTACTGTTTTACTGCCAACTGTTTGTTATCTAGAATTTTGAAAAGTGCCTATACTATTGGTTTATGTATGTTTTGCATGTCAAAACTTTTTGTTGGGAACCCGAAATTCCGCAACTTACAGAATATAGAAGAAATGGATTAAAATGCACAAATACTGGAAAATAGTGTATTATTTCTGAAAATGAAAGGTAAAATGCAAAAGGATGAATATCCTAATGCCCACAGAGTACAGAGGCAAGATGCCAACTGTCCATAACAAACTACAATCTTCCATAATCCCACACTTACACCACCTCACTAAATTTACTATTAACTATTAAGGCATAACAAACTTGCCAACCGAGCATCTCAACCCACTCTTTATATACCATATAACCTCACCATACTCTTTATTACATAATTGTCCCGTTTCCTAATCCCCTCACACACGGCTCTCTATCACTTTTCAACTCACAATAGTTATTTTAGGCTATAGAATTTTGAGTGCTATTAAGATTAAAAGAAAAAATTTATATGCTAAGGTCTAAGAAAATTTATTTTCCATAAACTCATGATTAGCTTTAATAAGATAATTTGTTTATGAAAATTGTTTGCAATTTGCATGTTGATTTATGTTAAACTATATGCTTTGCTTTGGTATTATGAGTAGTCTTACCATCTGTTATTTTTTTTGAATAGTAATCAAACCCTTGACATCCTCACTCCACTTTATTTATCTTTTGAATGTTAATTATTGGTGATTGGTGAAGTACTATTGATGAGTAACTTTGGCGCTGGCATTGAATGTAGATCAATGTGAGGCTGCAGAAGGAGTCCTTGATGATGATCCAAGTGAGCCAACAATGGGAGAGAAACTTGCCGGTCTCAATTTACTGGATGAAAACAAATCCAAGAGTGAAAAAGAGCAAGAATCTTTGGTTTCATTGAAGCCTCCAAGTGCAGACAGTGTACATATTTTGCTTAAGCAAGCATTAAATGCTGATGACCGCGCCCTTCTGTTGGATTGCTTGTATACTCAAGATGAGAAGGTTATCTTTTTTTCTCTCCTGCGTACCGAACTGTTTTTATATTTGAATGCTAAATGACCACTTTCTCAGTCTCTTATATGTGATGTAACTCCTTTTGCAGGTTATTATAAAGTCAGTTGCGCAGTTGAACCCATCCAATGTCCTCAAACTTCTTAATTCTCTTATTTCCATTATTGAATCTAGGTAATACATTATAACAATAATTGGATAGATTTAACTTATTTGGTATGCCTGTTTGTGTTCTTATTGAAGCATTTAACTTATTTGATAGATTTATTCCATGAGTGGCCACATCTGGATCTTCAATTTTTTTTTTTTCTCTTTCTTGTATGGGTGGGGAAAGGGGGATAAAAAAAATGGCAGTCCAGTGACTTTGGTAGAGAAAGCATGAGCAAAGAGATGATGCTCTTTGTTAACAACCGGGAAATTGGGTGGTCAATTTTTTTTTGTTCTTGAAGTATTATTATCAACACTTAAAATGATATCATATTAACATAGACAATATCCATATGCAGTAACTTTAGCAGCAATCAAATAGATAATCGTAAATTCGTAATTATGCCTTCTATGTACTGTATCAAAACCACACTACCATTAAAATAACTTTTAAACTTGTGTATTTTGCATCGACTGCAAATGACTTATATATACAAGTTATTCTTTCTTTCTTTCTTTTATAGGTGTGCAATTTTGGTTATGGATGAATTGTATATATATAATGTTTTACTCATTGTAGGGGTGCAATTTTGTCATGTGCTCTTCCATGGCTGAAGTGTCTGCTTCTACAGCATGCAAGTGGAATAATGTCCCAGGAATCTTCTTTAAAAGTTTTGAACTCTTTGTATCAAGTGAGTGCTGCATGATAACTCTACTCGATTAACATTTAATTTGTCAATTGCTCTACCTATGTCTTTTAAACTACTAATCATACGCATTTAATTTGATTCAATTGTTCGATAAATTGGAGCTACAAAATCCCCTCAAAAGTTTGTAGTAGACTCGACATGCTTATGAAACGACAGTTTAACTATTGATCATGTATTCACCAACCAACTAATAATTCTTTCCTTTTTGATAAATTTTTTTGTGCAGTTGATCGAGTCTAGAGTCTCCACCTTTAAGTCTGTCTTCCAAATCTCAAGTTTCTTAGACATCCTATACACTGGGGTAAGCTTCTTTCTGCTGTCTACAAATAGTTAACTTGAAGTTCATGATCAACTCATGTTTATGGTGCATGGTTTCTTTCTTTTGAACAGGTTCTTGATGAGGAGGTAGACGAAGTTGAAACAGTACCAATTATCTATGTGGACACAGATGACAGTGAGGCAGAATCGGAGGATGTCATGGAAACTTACAAAGATAGCAAAGATGGTGAACTATCGGATGAAGGATTTGATAATCTTAGTGACATTGACGGTAGTGATGGTATGATGGAAGATTAATGATGTCATGTAAACATTTTTTTGGTTCTTTTCAAAACTTGTCATAACAAGATTAAGTCCCAGCAATAGCAGTTGATAACACTTGAGTTGAGTTGCTAGAGAATGTTAGTAATGTATTCTCTGTAATATCTTGGAAACACCATATACATTTGCTTTCCCACAAAGCATAACAATTTTGAGAATTTGATATTAGTGATTGATATGAGAAAATAGGGTTAATTGCATGTTGGAGGATTGGTTGAGTGAAAACATGATCATGGAATTCATTTTGCTTTTTATTATTTATTTATTTATTATGATATTATCTGTTGAGTTGACGAGAACATTTGACTTTTTCTTGTAAGTATTTTCCTGAACCATTAGTCAGAATGTCGTTACCAACATCTCAACAGATCCCCACTTTCACACCCCTAATGTGTGATCCAATTGTTCATGTCCCAATAATTGATGTCTGTTCTTCGGGGCAGGGCTATCTCGTGAGTGCTGGACCTGCAATGTCAACTAGTATTCCACCGCTGCATCCAAATCTTGTGAACCCACTGATCTCTGAATCGGATGCAGTGGTGAAAGGTGCAAGGGAAACTCTAAGGTTGCTGATTGGTGGCTCAAGCCAGGGTAACCAACAGGTTATGTTAGACCCTTTCCCAGCAATTTTAACCAATCTGAATGAAAACCAAAACAATGTCCTTGTTGCTGGCAGCCGCGGTCTTTACACTGGAACCAGAGATATAAATGTTATTGCAAACAGCATTGCTGCAATGGGATTAGTATCATTATCTGGAGCATCCAATGGAGACAATGAAAGTGATTCAGAGGTATGTGGCGGCAACTACGGTATTTTGGAAGCAATAAAGAAATCCAATGATGCAGGTGGTGCCTTTTCGGATGAGGGCGGACCCTCTTTAGATTCTAAGTAGTTACAGCCTGGAATGCAATTGTGTTTTTCCATTTGTTGATCTTTCTCTCGTGTCCAGAAAATGTAGATATGTGCTGTAGCCCTTTTAAATGGAATTAGTGTAAGTAGCACGATTCCTGAGTAGTGATCCCATGCAAAATATGCCTTTATTCATCCTAAATTCATTAGAAATCCTTTTTAGTCAAGTTTAATTGAGGACTTGCTTAAAATTGCAAAGAGTAGTTGCTTTGATCAGCTAATCGAATTTTAGTGCGACTTTCATGATTCTTGAGCTGTGATGCCTTTATTTATCTTTAGTTGCGGCTTTACCACTTGATATTTGAGAATTAATAACTTTTCAAGTTCAAAATTAGACTAAAATCATGAAGTTGCTTTCTTGCTAACTGTCTACCCCTTCAACCATAGTCAATAATCACGAGTCTTCATTTTTCCATCAAAGTTGCTGTCATTAACTAAATACAAATAAAATTGAAAATCAGACCTAACGATTGTGATGTTTGGTGTTGGAAGACTGCAACAAAACTTGAAGATGTGGAACATGGTGATGGTGTTGTATAAATAGGGTTTGAGTTTGCTCCATTTACTATTCATCTATTTGTTCTCTGTTTAGGAGAGAGATAGATAAAAGTGAAGATTAATGAGATCTATTTTTAATGAGTTCCACTAATTTTCACTTATGTTTATTTCTTTCCTGAGCAGTGATCCCATGCAAAATGTGCCTTTATTAGAAATCATGCGCCTTCACTATTTTATGCCAAACAGATGAAAATGGACAAATTGCCGAATTTTCTTCAGGATGTTTTGAAAACATGAACTATACACTCACATCAAAGATGAAAATGGACAAATTGCTGAAATTTTTCACAATGTTTTGAAAACTTTAACATGAATTATACATTTTGCATAAAAAATATAAATCATTCAATGATATTTTGTAAAATAAAATGTTTCCAATTAATCTTGTGCACTATAAAAAAGTTTTTTTTTTTAAAAATAATTTGGCAGCTTTTTAACTCATAAACATAATTTTCGCACATTTTTCTGCTTTCATTTGCTAATGGAGGTTCATGAAGTTCGTACGGTCTTTTATGTTTGTAAATTGTCTATATTCATAGAAAAAATTATGTTTCATGATAGGAAAAGTTTATGCAAGGTTTTTTTTTTTTAAGCAAAAAAAAACAAATTGCATTTATAATAGAAAAGATACAACTAGGGGGATAATAATAATGAACAATGAGGCTAGATTGAGATAAAGACACTCACAACAAAAAAACATGCAGGCGGCGACCAAAAAAAAAAGCGTTAGCGTCGGTTTTATCCGTCGCTAAATGTCTGTTGCAGCGGTTGGTCAACTGACGCAAAAAGCAGCGTCGCTATGGCATACAGCAGCAGTTCAAGTCAACCGTCGGAATAACCGCCGCAATACTGTTTGCGTCGGTTGTCTTCATTGTGCGGCGGTTCCTAACGTCCCTATATATTTATTTTTTTTATTTTTTTTTGAGCACTTAGCGTCCGTTATAACCGCCGCTATTTTTCCCACGAATTTTTTTTTTGTCTCCCACAAATCATTTCCTGCTATTTTTTTTTGTACTTTCCCACTATTTTTTTAAGCGCTTTATTTTTTGGTTCCCGCAATTATTTTTAAACGTTATTTTTTTCTAGCAAGGTTATGAGTGATTCTATTTGCTTGCCTCCGAGTAAAAGCTATGTTGTAACTAACATTTGTGTTAAGTAGGGACCTACAAGATGATAACAAAGTTCCTAACTCATTCTCATACATATAATTATTAAGCGAAGCGTGCACCACTTATTGACAATTGCTTTCGAATATTACCCTATCATAACCATTTGATATGGCTAGAGAGAGAGCTTGCTTCAAGGCTGTAGCTTCGCATTCAGCTGCGGTAACTTCAAAAAGGAAATGTCATAGTATGAGCTTGAATGAAGGAGCCCATCCTATGAACGTTGGTTATTTGACAAAATGGTTGCCTTACTAGTTACTAGCACTCTCATATTCTTTTTTTTTCCCAAAGATAAGAGGGCTTGCACCCAAAAAATAAGATTAAAGCGCAATAAACACACTCCTATGTCCATTAAACTCCTATGATTAACCAAAGCATCTAAACAAAAATTTGCTTCGCAATAAAAATGATGCATTACTATTCATTAAAAAAAACATAGGTTGAGAAATTAAATTGTCTGAATCTTTTTCCCCTTTCAATGTTAGGTCTACACAAATCATGCTCAAATTTTGACCCGGCATAAATCATTTCGACTCGGTTTGCTTTAGTTAAAGGATCCATAACCATATACTGAGGATAATTTCTCATCCCCCTCCCACCCTCCCTCCTTTTTTCACGCGAAAAATTTCTGGAAACGTTTATTGAATTTTTTTTAGTGTAATTTCAACTAAAATTTACACGGAAAAAACTTTGGGAAACATTTTCAGAAGTTTTCTGAGAAAGAAAAGAAATGAGAATTTTTCTATACTAAGATTGATAAGCCCAAAACCAGTGTAGGCTTAAGAGTGACAAGATCCCACATCCGACATTAATGAGCCTCGACTCGGGAAACCACCCATTAACTCGGCAGTGGTAAGGAAAACAAAAAATGGCCCTTACCCGAGATCGTGAGAGGGAAGAGGAAAACAGTTAAAGGTCTTCTTTTAGTTTCTTTGACTTATTTATATTTTAAAAATAATTGTTAAAAATATTAGGGTGGAAATTTAAAACAACGACTTCTTATTTATTTCAATTCGAATATCTAAGCTTGTCACCCCTAAATGATGGTTGATGAACCTAATCATATTTCTACTGCAATACTACATTTTTGTCTCATATGCATTCATCTCACAAAAACTATTGTCCATTTGATCAATCGAATTATCATCTAAAAAAGAAGTATTATAAGAGATATTTTACAATAAACGAATCTCAAAAGCTAACTATAATTTGTGTGATTGTGTTTGTTCTTTATATGCGCACACAAATTCAAAAAAGACAAACAATAATAGAGAATAAGAAAAAAAAATCTTAGCCAAATTTATTAATGTAATTATTATATATGAGAGGGACTTTTCTCAAATACAAAATAACTTTTAAACATTAGAATAAGGAGGAGGACGACAACATGGACCCCTTTTACAAACAAGTTTTAAACAACCTGGCACTTGTTTAACTTCGCAACAAGGGGGTACTGTAGCTTTGACATTGCCAACTATAGTACCTGCTGAAATAAGAATAAGTAACATTACAAACTTAAATAACATCTTCAATTGAGTTTTCATTGAAAAGCAAAGTTGATATTTTGCGATGAGTAATGTGTTAGAACAAGGAGTATATATTTATAGGCAATGAAAGAATCATCTAAAATATTATCCTCTTTCCGATCTTTTTGTTAAAATAATAATTTATTTTTTAGATTCATGAAATAATTGATGATCAAAAACATTAGGATATTTTTTTACCAAAAACATTAGGACATTAATGATGGTCAAACTTCGACTTTTTCTATCATATAGAATATTTTTTTTATATGTTGACTGAATTTTAATACATCATTCATTTTATAACTATTTTAATACATCATTACTCATTTTGATAACTATTTTAATACTTCATTCGTCCTAAAATATAAATATAAATAAATCAAAAAAACTTGATGTATTTGGTTCAAAATTTAAACCGAATATATTCACTTTTATGATTGCAAAGAGTAGTTGCTTTGATCAGCTAATGGAATTTTAGTGCGACTTTCATGATTCTTGAGCTGTGATGCCTTTATTTATCTTTAGTTGCGGCTTTACCACTTGATATTTGAGAATTAATAACTTGCTCAAGTTCAAAATTAGACTAAAATCATGAAGTAGCTTTCTAACTAACTGTCTGTCTATCCCTTCCACCATAGTCAATAATCACGAGTCTTCATTTTTCCATCAAAGTTGCTGTCATTAACTAAATACAAATAAAATTGAAAATCAGACCTAAAGATTGTGATGTTTGGTGTTGGAAGACTGCAACAAAACTTGAAGATGTGGAACATGGTGATGGTGTTGTATAAATAGGGTTTGAGTTTGCTCCATTTACTATTCATCTATTTGTTCTCTGTTTAGGAGAGAGATAGATATAAGTGAAGATTAATGAGATATATTTTTAATGAGTTCTACTAATCTTCACTTATGTTTATTTCTTTCCTGAGCAGTGATCCCATGCAAAATGTGCCTTTATTAGAAATCATGCGCCTTCACTATTTTATGCCAAACAGATGAAAATGGACAAATTGCCGAATTTTCTTCAGGATGTTTTGAAAACATGAACTATACACTCACATCAAAGATGAAAATGGACAAATTGCTGAAATTTTTCACAATGTTTTGAAAACTTTAACATGAATTATACATTTTGCATAAAAAATATAAATCATTCAATGATATTTTGTAAAATAAAATGTTTCCAATTAATCTTGTGCACTATAAAAAAGTTTTTTTTTAAAAAATAATTTGGCAGCTTTTTAACTCATAAACATAATTTTCGCACATTTTTCTGCTTTCATTTGCTAATGGAGGTTCATGAAGTTCGTAATGTCTTTTATGTTTGTAAATTGTCTATATTCATAGAAAAAATTATGTTTCATGATAGGAAAAGTTTATGCAAGGTTTTTTTTTTAAGCAAAAAAAAACAAATTGCATTTATAATAGAAAAGATACAACTAGGGGGATAATAATAATGAACAATGAGGCTAGATTGAGATAAAGACACTCACTACAAAAAAACATGCAGGCGGCGACCACAAAAAAAAGCATTAGCGTCGGTTTTATCCGTCGCTAAATGACTGTTGCAGCGGTTGGTCAACTGACGCAAAAAGCAGCGTCGCTACGGCATACAGTAGCAGTTCAAGTCAACCGTCGGAATAACCGCCGCAATGCTGTTTGCGTCGGTTGTCTTCATTGTGCGGCGGTTCCTAACGTCCCTATATATTTATTTTTTTTATTTTTTTTTGAGCACTTAGCGCCCGTTATAACCGCCGCTATTTTTCCCACGAATTTTTTTTTTGTCTCCCACAAATCATTTCCTGCTATTTTTTTTTGTACTTTCCCACTATTTTTTTAAGCGCTTTATTTTTTGGTTCCCGCAATTATTTTTAAACGTTATTTTTTTCTAGCAAGGTTATGAGTGATTCTATTTGCTTGCCTCCGAGTAAAAGCTATGTTGTAACTAACATTTGTGTTAAGTAGGGACCTACAAGATGATAACAAAGTTCCTAACTCATTCTCATACATATAATTATTAAGCAAAGCGTGCACCACTTATTGACAATTGCTTTCGAATATTACCCTATCATAACCATTTGATATGGCTAGAGAGAGAGCTTGCTTCAAGGCTGTAGCTTCGCATTCAGCTGCGGTAACTTCAAAAAGGAAATGTCATAGTATGAGCTTGAATGAAGGAGCCCATCCTATGAACGTTGGTTATTTGACAAAATGGTTGCCTTACTAGTTACTAGCACTCTCATATTCTTTTTTTTTCCCAATGATAAGAGGGCTTGCACCCAAAAAATAAGATTAAAGCGCAATAAACACACTCCCATGTCCATTAAACTCCTATGATTAACCAAAACATCTTCACAAAAATTTGCTTCACAATAAAAATGATGCATTACTATTCATTAAAAAAAACTTAGGTTGAGAAATTAAATTGTCTGAATCTTTTTCCCCTTTCAATGTTAGGTCTACACAAATCATGCTCAAATTTTGACCCGGCATAAATCATTTCGACTCGGTTTGCTTTAGTTAAAGGATCCATAACCATATACCTGAGGATAATTTCTCATCCCCCTCCCACCCTCCCTCCTTTTTTCACGCGAAAAATTTCTGGAAACGTTTATTGAATTTTTTTTAGTGTAATTTCAACTAAAATTTACACGGAAAAAACTTTGGGAAACATTTTCAGAAGTTTTCTGAGAAAGAAAAGAAATGAGAATTTTTCTATACTAAGATTGATAAGCCCAAGACCAGTGTAGGCTTAAGAGTGACAAGATCCCACATCCGACATTAATGAGCCACGACTCGGGAAACCACCCATTAACTCGGCAGTGGTAAGGAAAACAAAAAATGGCCCTTACCCGAGATCGTGAGAGGGAAGAGGAAAACAGTTAAAGGTCTTCTTTTAGTTTCTTTGACTTATTTATATTTTAAAAATAATTGTTAAAAATATTAGGGTGGAAATTTAAAACAACGACTTCTTATTTATTTCAATTCGAATATCTAAGCTTGTCACCCCTAAATGATGGTTGATGAACCTAATCATATTTCTACTGCAATACTACATTTTTGTCTCATATGCATTCATCTCACAAAAACTATTGTCCATTTGATCAATCAAATTATCATCTAAAAAAGAAGTATTATAAGAGATATTTTACAATAAACGAATCTCAAAAGCTAACTATAATTTGTGTGATTGTGTTTGTTCTTTATATGCGCACACAAATTCAAAAAAGACAAACAATAATAGAGAATAAGAAAAAAAAATCTTAGCCAAATTTATTAATGTAATTATTATATATGAGATGGACTTTTCTCAAATACAAAATAACTTTTAAACATTAGAATAAGGAGGAGGACGACAACATGGACCCCTTTTACAAACAAGTTTTAAACAACCTGGCACTTGTTTAACTTCGCAACAAGGGGGTACTGTAGCTTTGACATTGCCAACTATAGTACCTGCTGAAATAAGAATAAGTAACATTACAAACTTAAATAACATCTTCAATTGAGTTTTCATTGAAAAGCAAAGTTGATATTTTGCGATGAGTAATGTGTTAGAACAAGGAGTATATATTTATAGGCAATGAAAGAATCATCTAAAATATTATCCTCTTTCCGATCTTTTTGTTAAAATAATAATTTATTTTTTAGATTCATGAAATAATTGATGATCAAAAACATTAGGATATTTTTTTACCAAAAACATTAGGACATTAATGATGGTCAAACTTCGACTTTTTCTATCATATAGAATATTTTTTTTATATGTTGACTGAATTTTAATACATCATTCATTTTATAACTATTTTAATACATCATTACTCATTTTGATAACTATTTTAATACTTCATTCGTCCTAAAATATAAATATAAATAAATCAAAAAAACTTGATGTATTTGGTTCAAAATTTAAACCGAATATATTCACTTTTATGATTGCAAAGAGTAGTTGCTTTGATCAGCTAATGGAATTTTAGTGCGACTTTCATGATTCTTGAGCTGTGATGCCTTTATTTATCTTTAGTTGCGGCTTTACCACTTGATATTTGAGAATTAATAACTTGCTCAAGTTCAAAATTAGACTAAAATCATGAAGTAGCTTTCTAACTAACTGTCTGTCTATCCCTTCCACCATAGTCAATAATCACGAGTCTTCATTTTTCCATCAAAGTTGCTGTCATTAACTAAATACAAATAAAATTGAAAATCAGACCTAAAGATTGTGATGTTTGGTGTTGGAAGACTGCAACAAAACTTGAAGATGTGGAACATGGTGATGGTGTTGTATAAATAGGGTTTGAGTTTGCTCCATTTACTATTCATCTATTTGTTCTCTGTTTAGGAGAGAGATAGATATAAGTGAAGATTAATGAGATATATTTTTAATGAGTTCCACTAATCTTCACTTATGTTTATTTCTTTCCTGAGCAGTGATCCCATGCAAAATGTGCCTTTATTAGAAATCATGCGCCTTCACTATTTTATGCCAAACAGATGAAAATGGACAAATTGCCGAATTTTCTTCAGGATGTTTTGAAAACATGAACTATACACTCACATCAAAGATGAAAATGGACAAATTGCTGAAATTTTTCACAATGTTTTGAAAACTTTAACATGAATTATACATTTTGCATAAAAAATATAAATCATTCAATGATATTTTGTAAAATAAAATGGTTCCAATTAATCTTGTGCACTATAAAAAAGTTTTTTTTTTTAAAAATAATTTGGCAGCTTTTTAACTCATAAACATAATTTTCGCACATTTTTCTGCTTTCATTTGCTAATGGAGGTTCATGAAGTTCGTACGGTCTTTTATGTTTGTAAATTGTCTATATTCATAGAAAAAATTATGTTTCATGATAGGAAAAGTTTATGCAAGGTTTTTTTTTTTTAAGCAAAAAAAACAAATTGCATTTATAATAGAAAAGATACAACTAGGGGGATAATAATAATGAACAATGAGGCTAGATTGAGATAAAGACACTCACTACAAAAAACCATGCAGGCGGCGACCACAAAAAAAAGCATTAGCGTCGGTTTTATCCGTCGCTAAATGACTGTTGCAGCGGTTGGTCAACTGACGCAAAAAGCAGCGTCGCTACGGCATACAGCAGCAGTTCAAGTCAACCGTCGGAATAACCGCCGCAATGCTGTTTGCGTCGGTTGTCTTCATTGTGCGGCGGTTCCTAACGTCCCTATATATTTATTTTTTTTATTTTTTTTTGAGCACTTAGCGCCCGTTATAACCGCCGCTATTTTTCCCACGAATTTTTTTTTTGTCTCCCACAAATCATTTCCTGCTATTTTTTTTTGTACTTTCCCACTATTTTTTTAAGCGCTTTATTTTTTGGTTCCCGCAATTATTTTTAAACGTTATTTTTTTCTAGCAAGGTTATGAGTGATTCTATTTGCTTGCCTCCGAGTAAAAGCTATGTTGTAACTAACATTTGTGTTAAGTAGGGACCTACAAGATGATAACAAAGTTCCTAACTCATTCTCATACATATAATTATTAAGCAAAGCGTGCACCACTTATTGACAATTGCTTTCGAATATTACCCTATCATAACCATTTGATATGGCTAGAGAGAGAGCTTGCTTCAAGGCTGTAGCTTCGCATTCAGCTGCGGTAACTTCAAAAAGGAAATGTCATAGTATGAGCTTGAATGAAGGAGCCCATCCTATGAACGTTGGTTATTTGACAAAATGGTTGCCTTACTAGTTACTAGCACTCTCATATTCTTTTTTTTTCCCAATGATAAGAGGGCTTGCACCCAAAAAATAAGATTAAAGCGCAATAAACACACTCCCATGTCCATTAAACTCCTATGATTAACCAAAACATCTTCACAAAAATTTGCTTCACAATAAAAATGATGCATTACTATTCATTAAAAAAAACTTAGGTTGAGAAATTAAATTGTCTCAATCTTTTTCCCCTTTCAATGTTAGGTCTACACAAATCATGCTCAAATTTTGACCCGGCATAAATCATTTCGACTCGGTTTTCTTTAGTTAAAGGATCCATAACCATATACCTGAGGATAATTTCTCATCCCCCTCCCACCCTCCCTCCTTTTTTCACGCGAAAAATTTCTGGAAACGTTTATTGAATTTTTTTTAGTGTAATTTCAACTAAAATTTACACGGAAAAAACTTTGGGAAACATTTTCAGAAGTTTTCTGAGAAAGAAAAGAAATGAGAATTTTTCTATACTAAGATTGATAAGCCCAAGACCAGTGTAGGCTTAAGAGTGACAAGATCCCACATCCGACATTAATGAGCCACGACTCGGGAAACCACCCATTAACTCGGCAGTGGTAAGGAAAACAAAAAATGGCCCTTACCCGAGATCGTGAGAGGGAAGAGGAAAACAGTTAAAGGTCTTCTTTTAGTTTCTTTGACTTATTTATATTTTAAAAATAATTGTTAAAAATATTAGGGTGGAAATTTAAAACAACGACTTCTTATTTATTTCAATTCGAATATCTAAGCTTGTCACCCCTAAATGATGGTTGATGAACCTAATCATATTTCTACTGCAATACTACATTTTTGTCTCATATGCATTCATCTCACAAAAACTATTGTCCATTTGATCAATCAAATTATCATCTAAAAAAGAAGTATTATAAGAGATATTTTACAATAAACGAATCTCAAAAGCTAACTATAATTTGTGTGATTGTGTTTGTTCTTTATATGCGCACACAAATTCAAAAAAGACAAACAATAATAGAGAATAAGAAAAAAAAATCTTAGCCAAATTTATTAATGTAATTATTATATATGAGATGGACTTTTCTCAAATACAAAATAACTTTTAAACATTAGAATAAGGAGGAGGACGACAACATGGACCCCTTTTACAAACAAGTTTTAAACAACCTGGCACTTGTTTAACTTCGCAACAAGGGGGTACTGTAGCTTTGACATTGCCAACTATAGTACCTGCTGAAATAAGAATAAGTAACATTACAAACTTAAATAACATCTTCAATTGAGTTTTCATTGAAAAGCAAAGTTGATATTTTGCGATGAGTAATGTGTTAGAACAAGGAGTATATATTTATAGGCAATGAAAGAATCATCTAAAATATTATCCTCTTTCCTATCTTTTTGTTAAAATAATAATTTATTTTTTAGATTCATGAAATAATTGATGATCAAAAACATTAGGATATTTTTTTACCAAAAACATTAGGACATTAATGATGGTCAAACTTCGACTTTTTCTATCATATAGAATATTTTTTTTATATGTTGACTGAATTTTAATACATCATTCATTTTATAACTATTTTAATACATCATTACTCATTTTGATAACTATTTTAATACTTCATTCGTCCTAAAATATAAATATAAATAAATCAAAAAAACTTGATGTATTTGGTTCAAAATTTAAACCGAATATATTCACTTTTATGATTGCAAAGAGTAGTTGCTTTGATCAGCTAATGGAATTTTAGTGCGACTTTCATGATTCTTGAGCTGTGATGCCTTTATTTATCTTTAGTTGCGGCTTTACCACTTGATATTTGAGAATTAATAACTTGCTCAAGTTCAAAATTAGACTAAAATCATGAAGTAGCTTTCTAACTAACTGTCTGTCTATCCCTTCCACCATAGTCAATAATCACGAGTCTTCATTTTTCCATCAAAGTTGCTGTCATTAACTAAATACAAATAAAATTGAAAATCAGACCTAAAGATTGTGATGTTTGGTGTTGGAAGACTGCAACAAAACTTGAAGATGTGGAACATGGTGATGGTGTTGTATAAATAGGGTTTGAGTTTGCTCCATTTACTATTCATCTATTTGTTCTCTGTTTAGGAGAGAGATAGATATAAGTGAAGATTAATGAGATATATTTTTAATGAGTTCCACTAATCTTCACTTATGTTTATTTCTTTCCTGAGCAGTGATCCCATGCAAAATGTGCCTTTATTAGAAATCATGCGCCTTCACTATTTTATGCCAAACAGATGAAAATGGACAAATTGCCGAATTTTCTTCAGGATGTTTTGAAAACATGAACTATACACTCACATCAAAGATGAAAATGGACAAATTGCTGAAATTTTTCACAATGTTTTGAAAACTTTAACATGAATTATACATTTTGCATAAAAAATATAAATCATTCAATGATATTTTGTAAAATAAAATGGTTCCAATTAATCTTGTGCACTATAAAAAAGTTTTTTTTTAAAAAATAATTTGGCAGCTTTTTAACTCATAAACATAATTTTCGCACATTTTTCTGCTTTCATTTGCTAATGGAGGTTCATGAAATTCGTACGGTCTTTTATGTTTGTAAATTGTCTATATTCATAGAAAAAATTATGTTTCATGATAGGAAAAGTTTATGCAAGGTTTTTTTTTTTTAAGCAAAAAAAACAAATTGCATTTATAATAGAAAAGATACAACTAGGGGGATAATAATAATGAACAATGAGGCTAGATTGAGATAAAGACACTCACTACAAAAAAACATGCAGGCGGCGACCACAAAAAAAAGCATTAGCGTCGGTTTTATCCGTCGCTAAATGACTGCTGCAGCGGTTGGTCAACTGACGCAAAAAGCAGCGTCGCTACGGCATACAGCAGCAGTTCAAGTCAACCGTCGGAATAACCGCCGCAATGCTGTTTGCGTCGGTTGTCTTCATTGTGCGGCGGTTCCTAACGTCCCTATATATTTATTTTTTTTATTTTTTTTTGAGCACTTAGCGCCCGTTATAACCGCCGCTATTTTTCCCACGAATTTTTTTTTTGTCTCCCACAAATCATTTCCTGCTATTTTTTTTTGTACTTTCCCACTATTTTTTTAAGCGCTTTATATTTTGGTTCCCGCAATTATTTTTAAACGTTATTTTTTTCTAGCAAGGTTATGAGTGATTCTATTTGCTTGCCTCCGAGTAAAAGCTATGTTGTAACTAACATTTGTGTTAAGTAGGGACCTACAAGATGATAACAAAGTTCCTAACTCATTCTCATACATATAATTATTAAGCAAAGCGTGCACCACTTATTGACAATTGCTTTCGAATATTACCCTATCATAACCATTTGATATGGCTAGAGAGAGAGCTTGCTTCAAGGCTGTAGCTTCGCATTCAGCTGCGGTAACTTCAAAAAGGAAATGTCATAGTATGAGCTTGAATGAAGGAGCCCATCCTATGAACGTTGGTTATTTGACAAAATGGTTGCCTTACTAGTTACTAGCACTCTCATATTCTTTTTTTTTCCCAATGATAAGAGGGCTTGCACCCAAAAAATAAGATTAAAGCGCAATAAACACACTCCTATGTCCATTAAACTCCTATGATTAACCAAAACATCTTCACAAAAATTTGCTTCACAATAAAAATGATGCATTACTATTCATTAAAAAAAACTTAGGTTGAGAAATTAAATTGTCTGAATCTTTTTCCCCTTTCAATGTTAGGTCTACACAAATCATGCTCAAATTTTGACCCGGCATAAATCATTTCGACTCGGTTTGCTTTAGTTAAAGGATCCATAACCATATACCTGAGGATAATTTCTCATCCCCCTCCCACCCTCCCTCCTTTTTTCACGCGAAAAATTTCTGGAAACGTTTATTGAATTTTTTTTAGTGTAATTTCAACTAAAATTTACACGGAAAAAACTTTGGGAAACATTTTCAGAAGTTTTCTGAGAAAGAAAAGAAATGAGAATTTTTCTATACTAAGATTGATAAGCCCAAGACCAGTGTAGGCTTAAGAGTGACAAGATCCCACATCCGACATTAATGAGCCACGACTCGGGAAACCACCCATTAACTCGGCAGTGGTAAGGAAAACAAAAAATGGCCCTTACCCGAGATCGTGAGAGGGAAGAGGAAAACAGTTAAAGGTCTTCTTTTAGTTTCTTTGACTTATTTATATTTTAAAAATAATTGTTAAAAATATTAGGGTGGAAATTTAAAACAACGACTTCTTATTTATTTCAATTCGAATATCTAAGCTTGTCACCCCTAAATGATGGTTGATGAACCTAATCATATTTCTACTGCAATACTACATTTTTGTCTCATATGCATTCATCTCACAAAAACTATTGTCCATTTGATCAATCGAATTATCATCTAAAAAAGAAGTATTATAAGAGATATTTTACAATAAACGAATCTCAAAAGCTAACTATAATTTGTGTGATTGTGTTTGTTCTTTATATGCGCACACAAATTCAAAAAAGACAAACAATAATAGAGAATAAGAAAAAAAAATCTTAGCCAAATTTATTAATGTAATTATTATATATGAGATGGACTTTTCTCAAATACAAAATAACTTTTAAACATTAGAATAAGGAGGAGGACGACAACATGGACCCCTTTTACAAACAAGTTTTAAACAACCTGGCACTTGTTTAACTTCGCAACAAGGGGGTACTGTAGCTTTGACATTGCCAACTATAGTACCTGCTGAAATAAGAATAAGTAACATTACAAACTTAAATAACATCTTCAATTGAGTTTTCATTGAAAAGCAAAGTTGATATTTTGCGATGAGTAATGTGTTAGAACAAGGAGTATATATTTATAGGCAATGAAAGAATCATCTAAAATATTATCCTCTTTCCTATCTTTTTGTTAAAATAATAATTTATTTTTTAGATTCATGAAATAATTGATGATAAAAAACATTAGGATATTTTTTTACCAAAAACATTAGGACATTAATGATGGTCAAACTTCGACTTTTTCTATCATATAGAATATTTTTTTTATATGTTGACTGAATTTTAATACATCATTCATTTTATAACTATTTTAATACATCATTACTCATTTTGATAACTATTTTAATACTTCATTCGTCCTAAAATATAAATATAAATAAATCAAAAAAACTTGATGTATTTGGTTCAAAATTTAAACCGAATATATTCACTTTTATGATTGCAAAGAGTAGTTGCTTTGATCAGCTAATGGAATTTTAGTGCGACTTTCATGATTCTTGAGCTGTGATGCCTTTATTTATCTTTAGTTGCGGCTTTACCACTTGATATTTGAGAATTAATAACTTGCTCAAGTTCAAAATTAGACTAAAATCATGAAGTAGCTTTCTAACTAACTGTCTGTCTATCCCTTCCACCATAGTCAATAATCACGAGTCTTCATTTTTCCATCAAAGTTGCTGTCATTAACTAAATACAAATAAAATTGAAAATCAGACCTAAAGATTGTGATGTTTGGTGTTGGAAGACTGCAACAAAACTTGAAGATGTGGAACATGGTGATGGTGTTGTATAAATAGGGTTTGAGTTTGCTCCATTTACTATTCATCTATTTGTTCTCTGTTTAGGAGAGAGATAGATATAAGTGAAGATTAATGAGATATATTTTTAATGAGTTCCACTAATCTTCACTTATGTTTATTTCTTTCCTGAGCAGTGATCCCATGCAAAATGTGCCTTTATTAGAAATCATGCGCCTTCACTATTTTATGCCAAACAGATGAAAATGGACAAATTGCCGAATTTTCTTCAGGATGTTTTGAAAACATGAACTATACACTCACATCAAAGATGAAAATGGACAAATTGCTGAAATTTTTCACAATGTTTTGAAAACTTTAACATGAATTATACATTTTGCATAAAAAATATAAATCATTCAATGATATTTTGTAAAATAAAATGGTTCCAATTAATCTTGTGCACTATAAAAAAGTTTTTTTTTAAAAAATAATTTGGCAGCTTTTTAACTCATAAACATAATTTTCGCACATTTTTCTGCTTTCATTTGCTAATGGAGGTTCATGAAGTTCGTACGGTCTTTTATGTTTGTAAATTGTCTATATTCATAGAAAAAATTATGTTTCATGATAGGAAAAGTTTATGCAAGGTTTTTTTTTTTTAAGCAAAAAAAACAAATTGCATTTATAATAGAAAAGATACAACTAGGGGGATAATAATAATGAACAATGAGGCTAGATTGAGATAAAGACACTCACTACAAAAAAACATGCAGGCGGCGACCACAAAAAAAAGCATTAGCGTCGGTTTTATCCGTCGCTAAATGACTGCTGCAGCGGTTGGTCAACTGACGCAAAAAGCAGCGTCGCTACGATATACAGCAGCAGTTCAAGTCAACCGTCGGAATAACCGCCGCAATGCTATTTGCGTCGGTTGTCTTCATTGTGCGGCGGTTCCTAACGTCCCTATATATTTATTTTTTTTATTTTTTTTTGAGCACTTAGCGCCCGTTATAACCGCCGCTATTTTTCCCACGAATTTTTTTTTTGTCTCCCACAAATCATTTCCTGCTATTTTTTTTTGTACTTTCCCACTATTTTTTTAAGCGCTTTATGTAACGACCCAAAATTTAGTATTCGTTATTTAATTATTTTATTACGCGAGGGCGTGATTTATAATTAAATTATTAAGCGGCGAATAATCATTTAGCGAGAACGTAAGTTAATGAGCGAGAAGTTATGTTGTTTGGGCCTTTGGGCGTAGAATAGGCATTGGGCCTAAGCCAAGTGGGCTTTGATCCATGAGAATAGAGAGAGAGCTATAAGTAGCCAAGTCAACCATGAATAGTCTCATAAGTTGCAATTCTTGAGAAGTTGAAGAGCTTAGCTAGGGCAAGGAGCTCATGGGGGAGAAAGAGAAGAGCAAGCTTGTGGATTCGTCGAGCTAAGGTACGAGAGTTAGATTACATATTCGTGAGTGATTCGGAAGAGGGGAGGATGTCGATTCCTCCATTCCCAAACTCTTTCCACTCTATTTTCTTGTGGGTTTTGTGGGTGATTTTCTTAATGGAAAATGGATTCTTTTGATCCTAACATGTGTAGTGAACTCATGGTAGATGAGGTAAACAACTTTGGGGAGTTGAAAATGGGAATATGTAGATGTTTGATCAATGATTTGCATGTTTATGCAACTTTGCTTATTTTGCAAGAAATTGGCATGATTTTGATTATTTGAGGTATTTGGATGTTTGGAAGGGATGATTAATGTTCCTTGATACCATATATGTTTGGAATGGCTGTTTATATGAATTTATAACATGTTTGGATGAATTTTTGAGTTGATTCAATGTTAAACCGCCTTAGAAAACTCAAGAACAGATATTTCTGGTGTAGTTCGCTACGGATTCGCTACGGATTCGCTCAGCGAATAAGTTCGCTACGGATTCGCTACGGATTCGCTTAGCGAATAAGTTCGCTACGGGTTCGCTATCTGTTCGCCATGTACCTGCAACCCTCTGATGTAGTTCGCTACCTGTTCGCTACAGCGAACGTGTTCGCTACGGGTTCGCTACGTGTTCGCTACGTGTTCGCTACGGGTTCGCTACGGATTCGCTCAGCGAACAGCACTGTGACAGCAACTTTTTGATAATTGTTTTAAGTGCAATTAGGCACTTGTAACATGGTTTAAGGGTATCCTTACATGTTTGTTGATACATGTTGATGTTGTTAATGCTTATTGTTAATCGTTATATGATTCGCACGCGTATGCAATGACTTGTAGTTCAAGTGACTATGTTTATGTTTTAGCATTAATTTACAATGTTAAGGAAATGATGTGTGTTTTATGACATAAGTGTAAATGAAACCTTATGTGTATAAAAATGGTTATGCAGATAATTATCATGTGAATAATTATGATTGGAGTGATAGGATATTGTGTTATCCTAATGTGTTAGATGTTGGAATTGTGTTTCCGCATCAGTGAATGAATAGCTTCGAGCTAGATAGCGTCATGTATTTGATGTGTTTAAAAGTAATCATGCATTCATGAATAATTGTGTTATGGGAATCATGTGAATTCCAATAATTGATGAAAATGGACTATGTTTATGAAAAGTGGCCGAAGATGGGATTATGTTATCCGAGATCTGGAGCCCATATCCAAACATGATATAAAACTGTGTGACTCCTCTTTATGGGAGAGATGGTTGATGATAACCACATCCTACATGATATAAAACTGTTATTGAGCTTATCCAAGGGAGATAAAGTGGTTCGGTAAGTTCCGACGCATCCAACAAGATGTAAAACTGGGTTCATCTTAAATGGGGTGAATAGCAGCATCCAACATGATGTAAAACTGGTTTGGTCCACCATTGGTGAGACGCTTATCCTGCATGATGTAAAACTGCAGATGTAGAGTCCGTGCATGACTATAATCTGAACAGTCCGTACATGACTATAATCTGAACAGTCCGTACATGACTGAAAACTGAACAGTCCGTCATGACTGAAATCTGAACAATGTAAATTGGTACCACATGCATTAGTCGTGTCTAGGGATGACATGACATTGGATAATTGGCATTAGATGCATTAGGGTAAATGCACATGTATTTGATAATTGTTATGTGACAATATCTGATTGGATTGTAATGTGTTTTCCGTATGTGTTAAGCTTTGGAATTTACTAATTGTTTAATACTGTGATTGTTGCCATGACTTGGTATGTGAGTAGAGTCCGTCATGACTATAAAATGAACAAGTGTAGAGTCCGTCATGACTATAAAATGAACAAGTGTAGAGTCCGTCATGACTATAAAATGAACACTTTAGTAGTGTCCGAGAAGACGTGAAACTATATGATTGGTGTGTTTGTAAATGAATGATTAATTGGTAGTCGTATTCGACGATGTATGTGCGTGAGTTAGAAATGTATGATAGCGTGTGAAGTGTGTAGTATACTACTCACACTTATATTTATGTTTATGTTTTCTAACTCTCTGCTTTGTGTTAATTGCTGGACCTTTGGGGGTCCAGGTTGACAGGTTATGTGTTAGCCTCGTCCGAGTGCAATGGTGAAGCTCTGCTCTGATTGAGACACGGGAAAAAGGGGTTTTTATATGTATATGCATGTAGTCCTCTTAGTATACTCTGTTGGTCTTAAGCTTTCATTTGAAAAGTATCCGTTTTGTATAACTAATAACGTATCGTTCGATGCGAGGTTTTGTTTTTAGTTCATTCGAATATTCTACTAGATAAATGTATTAGTATTATCTTTGAATGAAGTTTGTGATATTCAAACCAGCGCTTTATAAATCAGATTTTCAATTTTCCGCTGCGTATTTTCGAAAAAGATTTTATAAAGGCAGAGTTAATTAAATAACGGGTTTGGGTGTTACACTTTATATTTTGGTTCCCGCAATTATTTTTAAACGTTATTTTTTTCTAGCAAGGTTATGAGTGATTCTATTTGCTTGCCTCCGAGTAAAAGCTATGTTGTAACTAACATTTGTGTTAAGTAGGGACCTACAAGATGATAACAAAGTTCCTAACTCATTCTCATACATATAATTATTAAGCAAAGCGTGCACCACTTATTGACAATTGCTTTCGAATATTACCCTATCATAACCATTTGATATGGCTAGAGAGAGAGCTTGCTTCAAGGCTGTAGCTTCGCATTCAGCTGCGGTAACTTCAAAAAGGAAATGTCATAGTATGAGCTTGAATGAAGGAGCCCATCCTATGAACGTTGGTTATTTGACAAAATGGTTGCCTTACTAGTTACTAGCACTCTCATATTCTTTTTTTTTCCCAATGATAAGAGGGCTTGCACCCAAAAAATAAGATTAAAGCGCAATAAACACACTCCTATGTCCATTAAACTCCTATGATTAACCAAAACATCTTCACAAAAATTTGCTTCACAATAAAAATGATGCATTACTATTCATTAAAAAAAACTTAGGTTGAGAAATTAAATTGTCTGAATCTTTTTCCCCTTTCAATGTTAGGTCTACACAAATCATGCTCAAATTTTGACCCGGCATAAATCATTTCGACTCGGTTTGCTTTAGTTAAAGGATCCATAACCATATACCTGAGGATAATTTCTCATCCCCCTCCCACCCTCCCTCCTTTTTTCACGCGAAAAATTTCTGGAAACGTTTATTGAATTTTTTTTAGTGTAATTTCAACTAAAATTTACACGGAAAAAACTTTGGGAAACATTTTCAGAAGTTTTCTGAGAAAGAAAAGAAATGAGAATTTTTCTATACTAAGATTGATAAGCCCAAGACCAGTGTAGGCTTAAGAGTGACAAGATCCCACATCCGACATTAATGAGCCACGACTCGGGAAACCACCCATTAACTCGGCAGTGGTAAGGAAAACAAAAAATGGCCCTTACCCGAGATCGTGAGAGGGAAGAGGAAAACAGTTAAAGGTCTTCTTTTAGTTTCTTTGACTTATTTATATTTTAAAAATAATTGTTAAAAATATTAGGGTGGAAATTTAAAACAACGACTTCTTATTTATTTCAATTCGAATATCTAAGCTTGTCACCCCTAAATGATGGTTGATGAACCTAATCATATTTCTACTGCAATACTACATTTTTGTCTCATATGCATTCATCTCACAAAAACTATTGTCCATTTGATCAATCGAATTATCATCTAAAAAAGAAGTATTATAAGAGATATTTTACAATAAACGAATCTCAAAAGCTAACTATAATTTGTGTGATTGTGTTTGTTCTTTATATGCGCACACAAATTCAAAAAAGACAAACAATAATAGAGAATAAGAAAAAAAAATCTTAGCCAAATTTATTAATGTAATTATTATATATGAGATGGACTTTTCTCAAATACAAAATAACTTTTAAACATTAGAATAAGGAGGAGGACGACAACATGGACCCCTTTTACAAACAAGTTTTAAACAACCTGGCACTTGTTTAACTTCGCAACAAGGGGGTACTGTAGCTTTGACATTGCCAACTATAGTACCTGCTGAAATAAGAATAAGTAACATTACAAACTTAAATAACATCTTCAATTGAGTTTTCATTGAAAAGCAAAGTTGATATTTTGCGATGAGTAATGTGTTAGAACAAGGAGTATATATTTATAGGCAATGAAAGAATCATCTAAAATATTATCCTCTTTCCTATCTTTTTGTTAAAATAATAATTTATTTTTTAGATTCATGAAATAATTGATGATAAAAAACATTAGGATATTTTTTTACCAAAAACATTAGGACATTAATGATGGTCAAACTTCGACTTTTTCTATCATATAGAATATTTTTTTTATATGTTGACTGAATTTTAATACATCATTCATTTTATAACTATTTTAATACATCATTACTCATTTTGATAACTATTTTAATACTTCATTCGTCCTAAAATATAAATATAAATAAATCAAAAAAACTTGATGTATTTGGTTCAAAATTTAAACCGAATATATTCACTTTTATGATTGCAAAGAGTAGTTGCTTTGATCAGCTAATGGAATTTTAGTGCGACTTTCATGATTCTTGAGCTGTGATGCCTTTATTTATCTTTAGTTGCGGCTTTACCACTTGATATTTGAGAATTAATAACTTGCTCAAGTTCAAAATTAGACTAAAATCATGAAGTAGCTTTCTAACTAACTGTCTGTCTATCCCTTCCACCATAGTCAATAATCACGAGTCTTCATTTTTCCATCAAAGTTGCTGTCATTAACTAAATACAAATAAAATTGAAAATCAGACCTAAAGATTGTGATGTTTGGTGTTGGAAGACTGCAACAAAACTTGAAGATGTGGAACATGGTGATGGTGTTGTATAAATAGGGTTTGAGTTTGCTCCATTTACTATTCATCTATTTGTTCTCTGTTTAGGAGAGAGATAGATATAAGTGAAGATTAATGAGATATATTTTTAATGAGTTCCACTAATCTTCACTTATGTTTATTTCTTTCCTGAGCAGTGATCCCATGCAAAATGTGCCTTTATTAGAAATCATGCGCCTTCACTATTTTATGCCAAACAGATGAAAATGGACAAATTGCCGAATTTTCTTCAGGATGTTTTGAAAACATGAACTATACACTCACATCAAAGATGAAAATGGACAAATTGCTGAAATTTTTCACAATGTTTTGAAAACTTTAACATGAATTATACATTTTGCATAAAAAATATAAATCATTCAATGATATTTTGTAAAATAAAATGGTTCCAATTAATCTTGTGCACTATAAAAAAGTTTTTTTTTAAAAAATAATTTGGCAGCTTTTTAACTCATAAACATAATTTTCGCACATTTTTCTGCTTTCATTTGCTAATGGAGGTTCATGAAGTTCGTACGGTCTTTTATGTTTGTAAATTGTCTATATTCATAGAAAAAATTATGTTTCATGATAGGAAAAGTTTATGCAAGGTTTTTTTTTTTTAAGCAAAAAAAACAAATTGCATTTATAATAGAAAAGATACAACTAGGGGGATAATAATAATGAACAATGAGGCTAGATTGAGATAAAGACACTCACTACAAAAAAACATGCAGGCGGCGACCACAAAAAAAAGCATTAGCGTCGGTTTTATCCGTCGCTAAATGACTGTTGCAGCGGTTGGTCAACTGACGCAAAAAGCAGCGTCGCTACGGCATACAGTAGCAGTTCAAGTCAACCGTCGGAATAACCGCCGCAATGCTGTTTGCGTCGGTTGTCTTCATTGTGCGGCGGTTCCTAACGTCCCTATATATTTATTTTTTTTATTTTTTTTTGAGCACTTAGTGCCCGTTATAACCGCCGCTATTTTTCCCACGAATTTTTTTTTTGTCTCCCACAAATCATTTCCTGCTATTTTTTTTTGTACTTTCCCACTATTTTTTTAAGCGCTTTATTTTTTGGTTCCCGCAATTATTTTTAAACGTTATTTTTTTCTAGCAAGGTTATGAGTGATTCTATTTGCTTGCCTCCGAGTAAAAGCTATGTTGTAACTAACATTTGTGTTAAGTAGGGACCTACAAGATGATAACAAACTAACTCATTCTCATACATATAATTATTAAGCAAAGCGTGCACCACTTATTGACAATTGCTTTCGAATATTACCCTATCATAACCATTTGATATGGCTAGAGAGAGAGCTTGCTTCAAGGCTGTAGCTTCGCATTCAGCTGCGGTAACTTCAAAAAGGAAATGTCATAGTATGAGCTTGAATGAAGGAGCCCATCCTATGAACGTTGGTTATTTGACAAAATGGTTGCCTTACTAGTTACTAGCACTCTCATATTCTTTTTTTTTCCCAATGATAAGAGGGCTTGCACCCAAAAAATAAGATTAAAGCGCAATAAACACACTCCCATGTCCATTAAACTCCTATGATTAACCAAAACATCTTCACAAAAATTTGCTTCACAATAAAAATGATGCATTACTATTCATTAAAAAAAACTTAGGTTGAGAAATTAAATTGTCTGAATCTTTTTCCCCTTTCAATGTTAGGTCTACACAAATCATGCTCAAATTTTGACCCGGCATAAATCATTTCGACTCGGTTTGCTTTAGTTAAAGGATCCATAACCATATACCTGAGGATAATTTCTCATCCCCCTCCCACCCTCCCTCCTTTTTTCACGCGAAAAATTTCTGGAAACGTTTATTGAATTTTTTTTAGTGTAATTTCAACTAAAATTTACACGGAAAAAACTTTGGGAAACATTTTCAGAAGTTTTCTGAGAAAGAAAAGAAATGAGAATTTTTCTATACTAAGATTGATAAGCCCAAGACCAGTGTAGGCTTAAGAGTGACAAGATCCCACATCCGACATTAATGAGCCACGACTCGGGAAACCACCCATTAACTCGGCAGTGGTAAGGAAAACAAAAAATGGCCCTTACCCGAGATCGTGAGAGGGAAGAGGAAAACAGTTAAAGGTCTTCTTTTAGTTTCTTTGACTTATTTATATTTTAAAAATAATTGTTAAAAATATTAGGGTGGAAATTTAAAACAACGACTTCTTATTTATTTCAATTCGAATATCTAAGCTTGTCACCCCTAAATGATGGTTGATGAACCTAATCATATTTCTACTGCAATACTACATTTTTGTCTCATATGCATTCATCTCACAAAAACTATTGTCCATTTGATCAATCGAATTATCATCTAAAAAAGAAGTATTATAAGAGATATTTTACAATAAACGAATCTCAAAAGCTAACTATAATTTGTGTGATTGTGTTTGTTCTTTATATGCGCACACAAATTCAAAAAAGACAAACAATAATAGAGAATAAGAAAAAAAAATCTTAGCCAAATTTATTAATGTAATTATTATATATGAGATGGACTTTTCTCAAATACAAAATAACTTTTAAACATTAGAATAAGGAGGAGGACGACAACATGGACCCCTTTTACAAACAAGTTTTAAACAACCTGGCACTTGTTTAACTTCGCAACAAGGGGGTACTGTAGCTTTGACATTGCCAACTATAGTACCTGCTGAAATAAGAATAAGTAACATTACAAACTTAAATAACATCTTCAATTGAGTTTTCATTGAAAAGCAAAGTTGATATTTTGCGATGAGTAATGTGTTAGAACAAGGAGTATATATTTATAGGCAATGAAAGAATCATCTAAAATATTATCCTCTTTCCGATCTTTTTGTTAAAATAATAATTTATTTTTTAGATTCATGAAATAATTGATGATCAAAAACATTAGGATATTTTTTTACCAAAAACATTAGGACATTAATGATGGTCAAACTTCGACTTTTTCTATCATATAGAATATTTTTTTTATATGTTGACTGAATTTTAATACATCATTCATTTTATAACTATTTTAATACATCATTACTCATTTTGATAACTATTTTAATACTTCATTCGTCCTAAAATATAAATATAAATAAATCAAAAAAACTTGATGTATTTGGTTCAAAATTTAAACCGAATATATTCACTTTTATGATTGCAAAGAGTAGTTGCTTTGATCAGCTAATGGAATTTTAGTGCGACTTTCATGATTCTTGAGCTGTGATGCCTTTATTTATCTTTAGTTGCGGCTTTACCACTTGATATTTGAGAATTAATAACTTGCTCAAGTTCAAAATTAGACTAAAATCATGAAGTAGCTTTCTAACTAACTGTCTGTCTATCCCTTCCACCATAGTCAATAATCACGAGTCTTCATTTTTCCATCAAAGTTGCTGTCATTAACTAAATACAAATAAAATTGAAAATCAGACCTAAAGATTGTGATGTTTGGTGTTGGAAGACTGCAACAAAACTTGAAGATGTGGAACATGGTGATGGTGTTGTATAAATAGGGTTTGAGTTTGCTCCATTTACTATTCATCTATTTGTTCTCTGTTTAGGAGAGAGATAGATATAAGTGAAGATTAATGAGATATATTTTTAATGAGTTCCACTAATCTTCACTTATGTTTATTTCTTTCCTGAGCAGTGATCCCATGCAAAATGTGCCTTTATTAGAAATCATGCGCCTTCACTATTTTATGCCAAACAGATGAAAATGGACAAATTGCCGAATTTTCTTCAGGATGTTTTGAAAACATGAACTATACACTCACATCAAAGATGAAAATGGACAAATTGCTGAAATTTTTCACAATGTTTTGAAAACTTTAACATGAATTATACATTTTGCATAAAAAATATAAATCATTCAATGATATTTTGTAAAATAAAATGGTTCCAATTAATCTTGTGCACTATAAAAAAGTTTTTTTTTTAAAAATAATTTGGCAGCTTTTTAACTCATAAACATAATTTTCGCACATTTTTCTGCTTTCATTTGCTAATGGAGGTTCATGAAGTTCGTACGGTCTTTTATGTTTGTAAATTGTCTATATTCATAGAAAAAATTATGTTTCATGATAGGAAAAGTTTATGCAAGGTTTTTTTTTTTTTAAGCAAAAAAAACAAATTGCATTTATAATAGAAAAGATACAACTAGGGGGATAATAATAATGAACAATGAGGCTAGATTGAGATAAAGACACTCACTACAAAAAAACATGCAGGCGGCGACCACAAAAAAAAGCATTAGCGTCGGTTTTATCCGTCGCTAAATGACTGTTGCAGCGGTTGGTCAACTGACGCAAAAAGCAGCGTCGCTACGGCATACAGCAGCAGTTCAAGTCAACCGTCGGAATAACCGCCGCAATGCTGTTTGCGTCGGTTGTCTTCATTGTGCGGCGGTTCCTAACGTCCCTATATATTTATTTTTTTTATTTTTTTTTGAGCACTTAGCGCCCGTTATAACCGCCGCTATTTTTCCCACGAATTTTTTTTTTGTCTCCCACAAATCATTTCCTGCTATTTTTTTTTGTACTTTCCCACTATTTTTTTAAGCGCTTTATTTTTTGGTTCCCGCAATTATTTTTAAACGTTATTTTTTTCTAGCAAGGTTATGAGTGATTCTATTTGCTTGCCTCCGAGTAAAAGCTATGTTGTAACTAACATTTGTGTTAAGTAGGGACCTACAAGATGATAACAAAGTTCCTAACTCATTCTCATACATATAATTATTAAGCAAAGCGTGCACCACTTATTGACAATTGCTTTCGAATATTACCCTATCATAACCATTTGATATGGCTAGAGAGAGAGCTTGCTTCAAGGCTGTAGCTTCGCATTCAGCTGCGGTAACTTCAAAAAGGAAATGTCATAGTATGAGCTTGAATGAAGGAGCCCATCCTATGAACGTTGGTTATTTGACAAAATGGTTGCCTTACTAGTTACTAGCACTCTCATATTCTTTTTTTTTCCCAATGATAAGAGGGCTTGCACCCAAAAAATAAGATTAAAGCGCAATAAACACACTCCCATGTCCATTAAACTCCTATGATTAACCAAAACATCTTCACAAAAATTTGCTTCACAATAAAAATGATGCATTACTATTCATTAAAAAAAACTTAGGTTGAGAAATTAAATTGTCTGAATCTTTTTCCCCTTTCAATGTTAGGTCTACACAAATCATGCTCAAATTTTGACCTGGCATAAATCATTTCGACTCGGTTTGCTTTAGTTAAAGGATCCATAACCATATACCTGAGGATAATTTCTCATCCCCCTCCCACCCTCCCTCCTTTTTTCACGCGAAAAATTTCTGGAAACGTTTATTGAATTTTTTTTAGTGTAATTTCAACTAAAATTTACACGGAAAAAACTTTGGGAAACATTTTCAGAAGTTTTCTGAGAAAGAAAAGAAATGAGAATTTTTCTATACTAAGATTGATAAGCCCAAGACCAGTGTAGGCTTAAGAGTGACAAGATCCCACATCCGACATTAATGAGCCACGACTCGGGAAACCACCCATTAACTCGGCAGTGGTAAGGAAAACAAAAAATGGCCCTTACCCGAGATCGTGAGAGGGAAGAGGAAAACAGTTAAAGGTCTTCTTTTAGTTTCTTTGACTTATTTATATTTTAAAAATAATTGTTAAAAATATTAGGGTGGAAATTTAAAACAACGACTTCTTATTTATTTCAATTCGAATATCTAAGCTTGTCACCCCTAAATGATGGTTGATGAACCTAATCATATTTCTACTGCAATACTACATTTTTGTCTCATATGCATTCATCTCACAAAAACTATTGTCCATTTGATCAATCGAATTATCATCTAAAAAAGAAGTATTATAAGAGATATTTTACAATAAACGAATCTCAAAAGCTAACTATAATTTGTGTGATTGTGTTTGTTCTTTATATGCGCACACAAATTCAAAAAAGACAAACAATAATAGAGAATAAGAAAAAAAAATCTTAGCCAAATTTATTAATGTAATTATTATATATGAGATGGACTTTTCTCAAATACAAAATAACTTTTAAACATTAGAATAAGGAGGAGGACGACAACATGGACCCCTTTTACAAACAAGTTTTAAACAACCTGGCACTTGTTTAACTTCGCAACAAGGGGGTACTGTAGCTTTGACATTGCCAACTATAGTACCTGCTGAAATAAGAATAAGTAACATTACAAACTTAAATAACATCTTCAATTGAGTTTTCATTGAAAAGCAAAGTTGATATTTTGCGATGAGTAATGTGTTAGAACAAGGAGTATATATTTATAGGCAATGAAAGAATCATCTAAAATATTATCCTCTTTCCGATCTTTTTGTTAAAATAATAATTTATTTTTTAGATTCATGAAATAATTGATGATCAAAAACATTAGGATATTTTTTTACCAAAAACATTAGGACATTAATGATGGTCAAACTTCGACTTTTTCTATCATATAGAATATTTTTTGTATATGTTGACTGAATTTTAATACATCATTCATTTTATAACTATTTTAATACATCATTACTCATTTTGATAACTATTTTAATACTTCATTCGTCCTAAAATATAAATATAAATAAATCAAAAAAACTTGATGTATTTGGTTCAAAATTTAAACCGAATATATTCACTTTTATGATTGCAAAGAGTAGTTGCTTTGATCAGCTAATGGAATTTTAGTGCGACTTTCATGATTCTTGAGCTGTGATGCCTTTATTTATCTTTAGTTGCGGCTTTACCACTTGATATTTGAGAATTAATAACTTGCTCAAGTTCAAAATTAGACTAAAATCATGAAGTAGCTTTCTAACTAACTGTCTGTCTATCCCTTCCACCATAGTCAATAATCACGAGTCTTCATTTTTCCATCAAAGTTGCTGTCATTAACTAAATACAAATAAAATTGAAAATCAGACCTAAAGATTGTGATGTTTGGTGTTGGAAGACTGCAACAAAACTTGAAGATGTGGAACATGGTGATGGTGTTGTATAAATAGGGTTTGAGTTTGCTCCATTTACTATTCATCTATTTGTTCTCTGTTTAGGAGAGAGATAGATATAAGTGAAGATTAATGAGATATATTTTTAATGAGTTCCACTAATCTTCACTTATGTTTATTTCTTTCCTGAGCAGTGATCCCATGCAAAATGTGCCTTTATTAGAAATCATGCGCCTTCACTATTTTATGCCAAACAGATGAAAATGGACAAATTGCCGAATTTTCTTCAGGATGTTTTGAAAACATGAACTATACACTCACATCAAAGATGAAAATGGACAAATTGCTGAAATTTTTCACAATGTTTTGAAAACTTTAACATGAATTATACATTTTGCATAAAAAATATAAATCATTCAATGATATTTTGTAAAATAAAATGGTTCCAATTAATCTTGTGCACTATAAAAAAGTTTTTTTTTTAAAAATAATTTGGCAGCTTTTTAACTCATAAACATAATTTTCGCACATTTTTCTGCTTTCATTTGCTAATGGAGGTTCATGAAGTTCGTACGGTCTTTTATGTTTGTAAATTGTCTATGTTCATAGAAAAAATTATGTTTCATGATAGGAAAAGTTTATGCAAGGTTTTTTTTTTTTTAAGCAAAAAAAAACAAATTGCATTTATAATAGAAAAGATACAACTAGGGGGATAATAATAATGAACAATGAGGCTAGATTGAGATAAAGACACTCACTACAAAAAAACATGCAGGCGGCGACCACAAAAAAAAGCATTAGCGTCGGTTTTATCCGTCGCTAAATGACTGTTGCAGCGGTTGGTCAACTGACGCAAAAAGCAGCGTCGCTACGGCATACAGCAGCAGTTCAAGTCAACCGTCGGAATAACCGCCGCAATGCTGTTTGCGTCGGTTGTCTTCATTGTGCGGCGGTTCCTAACGTCCCTATATATTTATTTTTTTTATTTTTTTTTGAGCACTTAGCGCCCGTTATAACCGCCGCTATTTTTCCCACGAATTTTTTTTTGTCTCCCACAAATCATTTCCTGCTATTTTTTTTTGTACTTTCCCACTATTTTTTTAAGCGCTTTATTTTTTGGTTCCCGCAATTATTTTTAAACGTTATTTTTTTCTAGCAAGGTTATGAGTGATTCTATTTGCTTGCCTCCGAGTAAAAGCTATGTTGTAACTAACATTTGTGTTAAGTAGGGACCTACAAGATGATAACAAAGTTCCTAACTCATTCTCATACATATAATTATTAAGCAAAGCGTGCACCACTTATTGACAATTGCTTTCGAATATTACCCTATCATAACCATTTGATATGGCTAGAGAGAGAGCTTGCTTCAAGGCTGTAGCTTCGCATTCAGCTGCGGTAACTTCAAAAAGGAAATGTCATAGTATGAGCTTGAATGAAGGAGCCCATCCTATGAACATTGGTTATTTGACAAAATGGTTGCCTTACTAGTTACTAGCACTCTCATATTCTTTTTTTTTCCCAAAGATAAGAGGGCTTGCACCCAAAAAATAAGATTAAAGCGCAATAAACACACTCCCATGTCCATTAAACTCCTATGATTAACCAAAACATCTACACAAAAATTTGCTTCACAATAAAAATGATGCATTACTATTCATTAAAAAAAACTTAGGTTGAGAAATTAAATTGTCTGAATCTTTTTCCCCTTTCAATGTTAGGTCTACACAAATCATGCTCAAATTTTGACCCGGCATAAATCATTTCGACTCGGTTTGCTTTAGTTAAAGGATCCATAACCATATACCTGAGGATAATTTCTCATCCTCCTCCCACCCTCCCTCCTTTTTTCACGCGAAAAATTTCTGGAAACGTTTATTGAATTTTTTTTAGTGTAATTTCAACTAAAATTTACACGGAAAAAACTTTGGGAAACATTTTCAGAAGTTTTCTGAGAAAGAAAAGAAATGAGAATTTTTCTATACTAAGATTGATAAGCCCAAAACCAGTGTAGGCTTAAGAGTGACAAGATCCCACATCCGACATTAATGAGCCACGACTCGGGAAACCACCCATTAACTCGGCAGTGGTAAGGAAAACAAAAAATGGCCCTTACCCGAGATCGTGAGAGGGAAGAGGAAAACAGTTAAAGGTCTTCTTTTAGTTTCTTTGACTTATTTATATTTTAAAAATAATTGTTAAAAATATTAGGGTGGAAATTTAAAACAACGACTTCTTATTTATTTCAATTCGAATATCTAAGCTTGTCACCCCTAAATGATGGTTGATGAACCTAATCATATTTCTACTGCAATACTACATTTTTGTCTCATATGCATTCATCTCACAAAAACTATTGTCCATTTGATCAATCGAATTATCATCTAAAAAAGAAGTATTATAAGAGATATTTTACAATAAACGAATCTCAAAAGCTAACTATAATTTGTGTGATTGTGTTTGTTCTTTATATGCGCACACAAATTCAAAAAAGACAAACAATAATAGAGAATAAGAAAAAAAAATCTTAGCCAAATTTATTAATGTAATTATTATATATGAGATGGACTTTTCTCAAATACAAAATAACTTTTAAACATTAGAATAAGGAGGAGGACGACAACATGGACCCCTTTTACAAACAAGTTTTAAACAACCTGGCACTTGTTTAACTTCGCAACAAGGGGGTACTGTAGCTTTGACATTGCCAACTATAGTACCTGCTGAAATAAGAATAAGTAACATTACAAACTTAAATAACATCTTCAATTGAGTTTTCATTGAAAAGCAAAGTTGATATTTTGCGATGAGTAATGTGTTAGAACAAGGAGTATATATTTATAGGCAATGAAAGAATCATCTAAAATATTATCCTCTTTCCGATCTTTTTGTTAAAATAATAATTTATTTTTTAGATTCATGAAATAATTGATGATCAAAAACATTAGGATATTTTTTTACCAAAAACATTAGGACATTAATGATGGTCAAACTTCGACTTTTTATATCATATAGAATATTTTTTTTATATGTTGACTGAATTTTAATACATCATTCATTTTATAACTATTTTAATACATCATTACTCATTTTGATAACTATTTTAGTACTTCATTCGTCCTAAAATATAAATATAAATAAATCAAAAAAACTTGATGTATTTGGTTCAAAATTTAAACCGAATATATTCACTTTTATGATTGCAAAGAGTAGTTGCTTTGATCAGCTAATGGAATTTTAGTGCGACTTTCATGATTCTTGAGCTGTGATGCCTTTATTTATCTTTAATTAGTTGCGGCTTTACCACTTGATATTTGAGAATTAATAACTTGCTCAAGTTCAAAATTAGACTAAAATCATGAAGTAGCTTTCTAACTAACTGTCTGTCTATCCCTTCCACCATAGTCAATAATCACGAGTCTTCATTTTTCCATCAAAGTTGCTGTCATTAACTAAATACAAATAAAATTGAAAATCAGACCTAAAGATTGTGATGTTTGGTGTTGGAAGACCGCAACAAAACTTGAAGATGTGGAACATGGTGATGGTGTTGTATAAATAGGGTTTGAGTTTGCTCCATTTACTATTCATCTATTTGTTCTCTGTTTAGGAGAGAGATAGATATAAGTGAAGATTAATGAGATATATTTTTAATGAGTTCCACTAATCTTCACTTATGTTTATTTCTTTCCTGAGCAGTGATCCCATGCAAAATGTGCCTTTATTAGAAATCATGCGCCTTCACTATTTTATGCCAAACAGATGAAAATGGACAAATTGCCGAATTTTCTTCAGGATGTTTTGAAAACGTGAACTATACACTCACATCAAAGATGAAAATGGACAAATTGCTGAAATTTTTCACAATGTTTTGAAAACTTTAACATGAATTATACATTTTGCATAAAAAATATAAATCATTCAATGATATTTTGTAAAATAAAATGTTTCCAATTAATCTTGTGCACTATAAAAAAGTTTTTTTTTTAAAAATAATTTGGCAGCTTTTTAACTCATAAACATAATTTTCGCAGATTTTTCTGCTTTCATTTGCTAATGAAGGTTCATGAAGTTCGTACGGTCTTTTATGTTTGTAAATTGTCTATATTCATAGAAAAAATTATGTTTCATGATAGGAAAAGTTTATGCAAGGTTTTTTTTTTTTTAAAGCAAAAAAAACAAATTGCATTTATAATAGAAAAGATACAACTAGGGGGATAATAATAATGAACAATGAGGCTAGATTGAGATAAAGACACTCACTACAAAAAAACATGCAGGCGGCGACGACAAAAAAAAGCATTAGCGTCGGTTTTATCCGTTGCTAAATGACTGTTGCAGCGGTTGGTCAACTGACGCAAAAAGCAGCGTCGCTACGGCATACAGCAGCAGTTCAAGTCAACCGTCGGAATAACCGCCGCAATGCTGTTTGCGTCGGTTGTCTTCATTGTGCGGCGGTTCCTAACGTCCCTATATATTTATTTTTTTTTATTTTTTTTTGAGCACTTAGCGCCCGTTATAACCGCCGCTATTTTTCCCACGAATTTTTTTTTTGTCTCCCACAAATCATTTCCTGCTATTTTTTTTTGTACTTTCCCACTATTTTTTTAAGCGCTTTATTTTTTGGTTCCCGCAATTATTTTTAAACGTTATTTTTTTCTAGCAAGGTTATGAGTGATTCTATTTGCTTGCCTCCGAGTAAAAGCTATGTTGTAACTAACATTTGTGTTAAGTAGGGACCTACAAGATGATAACAAAGTTCCTAACTCATTCTCATACATATAATTATTAAGCAAAGCGTGCACCACTTATTGACAATTGCTTTCGAATATTACCCTATCATAACCATTTGATATGGCTAGAGAGAGAGCTTGCTTCAAGGCTGTAGCTTCGCATTCAGCTGCGGTAACTTCAAAAAGGAAATGTCATAGTATGAGCTTGAATGAAGGAGCCCATCCTATGAACGTTGGTTATTTGACAAAATGGTTGCCTTACTAGTTACTAGCACTCTCATATTCTTTTTTTTTCCCAAAGATAAGAGGGCTTGCACCCAAAAAATAAGATTAAAGCGCAATAAACACACTCCCATGTCCATTAAACTCCTATGATTAACCAAAGCATCTACACAAAAATTTGCTTCGCAATAAAAATGATGCATTACTATTCATTAAAAAAAACTTAGGTTGAGAAATTAAATTGTCTGAATCTTTTTCCCCTTTCAATGTTAGGTCTACACAAATCATGCTCAAATTTTGACCCGACATAAATCATTTCGACTCGGTTTGCTTTAGTTAAAGGATCCATAACCATATACTGAGGATAATTTCTCATCCCCCTCCCACCCTCCCTCCTTTTTTCACGCGAAAAATTTCTGGAAACGTTTATTGAATTTTTTTTAGTGTAATTTCAACTAAAATTTACACGGAAAAAACTTTGGGAAACATTTTCAGAAGTTTTCTGAGAAAAAAAGAAATGAGAATTTTTCTATACTAAGATTGATAAGCCCAAAACCAGTGTAGGCTTAAGAGTGACAAGATCCCACATCCGACATTAATGAGCCACGACTCGGGAAACCACCCATTAACTCGGCAGTGGTAAGGAAAACAAAAAATGGCCCTTACCCGAGATCGTGAGAGGGAAGAGGAAAACAGTTAAAGGTCTTCTTTTAGTTTCTTTGACTTATTTATATTTTAAAAATAATTGTTAAAAATATTAGGGTGGAAATTTAAAACAACGACTTCTTATTTATTTCAATTCGAATATCTAAGCTTGTCACCCCTAAATGATGGTTGATGAACCTAATCATATTTCTACTGCAATACTACATTTTTGTCTCATATGCATTCATCTCACAAAAACTATTGTCCATTTGATCAATCGAATTATCATCTAAAAAAGAAGTATTATAAGAGATATTTTACAATAAACGAATCTCAAAAGCTAACTATAATTTGTGTGATTGTGTTTGTTCTTTATATGCGCACACAAATTCAAAAAAGACAAACAATAATAGAGAATAAGAAAAAAAAATCTTAGCCAAATTTATTAATGTAATTATTATATATGAGATGGACTTTTCTCAAATACAAAATAACTTTTAAACATTAGAATAAGGAGGAGGACGACAACATGGACCCCTTTTACAAACAAGTTTTAAACAACCTGGCACTTGTTTAACTTCGCAACAAGGGGGTACTGTAGCTTTGACATTGCCAACTATAGTACCTGCTGAAATAAGAATAAGTAACATTACAAACTTAAATAACATCTTCAATTGAGTTTTCATTGAAAAGCAAAGTTGATATTTTGCGATGAGTAATGTGTTAGAACAAGGAGTATATATTTATAGGCAATGAAAGAATCATCTAAAATATTATCCTCTTTCCGATCTTTTTGTTAAAATAATAATTTATTTTTTAGATTCATGAAATAATTGATGATCAAAAGCATTAGGATATTTTTTACCAAAAACATTAGGACATTAATGATGGTCAAACTTCGACTTTTTCTATCATATAGAATATTTTTTTTATATGTTGACTGAATTTTAATACATCATTCATTTTATAACTATTTTAATACATCATTACTCATTTTGATAACTATTTTAATACTTCATTCGTCCTAAAATATAAATATAAATAAATCAAAAAAAACTTGATGTATTTGGTTCAAAATTTAAACCGAATATATTCACTTTTATGATTGCAAAGAGTAGTTGCTTTGATCAGCTAATGGAATTTTAGTGCGACTTTCATGATTCTTGAGCTGTGATGCCTTTATTTATCTTTAGTTGCGGCTTTACCACTTGATATTTGAGAATTAATAACTTGCTCAAGTTCAAAATTAGACTAAAATCATGAAGTTGCTTTCTAACTAACTGTCTGTCTATCCCTTCCACCATAGTCAATAATCACGAGTCTTCATTTTTCCATCAAAGTTGCTGTCATTAACTAAATACAAATAAAATTGAAAATCAGACCTAAAGATTGTGATGTTTGGTGTTGGAAGACTGCAACAAAACTTGAAGATGTGGAACATGGTGATGGTGTTGTATAAATAGGGTTTGAGTTTGCTCCATTTACTATTCATCTATTTGTTCTCTGTTTAGGAGAGAGATAGATATAAGTGAAGATTAATGAGATATATTTTTAATGAGTTCCACTAATCTTCACTTATGTTTATTTCTTTCCTGAGCAGTGATCCCATGCAAAATGTGCCTTTATTAGAAATCATGCGCCTTCACTATTTTATGCCAAACAGATGAAAATGGACAAATTGCCGAATTTTCTTCAGGATGTTTTGAAAACATGAACTATACACTCACATCAAAGATGAAAATGGACAAATTGCTGAAATTTTTCACAATGTTTTGAAAACTTTAACATGAATTATACATTTTGCATAAAAAATATAAATCATTCAATGGTATTTTGTAAAATAAAATGTTTCCAATTAATCTTGTGCACTATAAAAAAGTTTTTTTTTTAAAAAATAATTTGGCAGCTTTTTAACTCATAAACATAATTTTCGCACATTTTTCTGCTTTCATTTGCTAATGGAGGTTCATGAAGTTCGTACGGTCTTTTATGTTTGTAAATTGTCTATATTCATAGAAAAAATTATGTTTCATGATAGGAAAAGTTTATGCAAGGTTTTTTTTTTTTAAGCAAAAAAAACTCATTGCATTTATAATAGAAAAGATACAACTAGGGGGATAATAATAATGAACAATGAGGCTAGATTGAGATAAAGACACTCACTACAAAAAAACATGCAGGCGGCGACCACAAAAAAAAGCATTAGCGTCGGTTTTATCCGTCGCTAAATGACTGTTGCAGCGGTTGGTCAATTGACGCAAAAAGCAGCGTCGCTACGGCATACAGCAGCAGTTCAAGTCAACCGTCGGAATAACCGCCGCAATGCTCTTTGCGTCGGTTGTCTTCATTGTGCGGCGGTTCCTAACGTCCCTATATATATATATATATATATTTTTTATTTTTATTTTTTTTTTACCACTTAGCGTCCGTTATAACCGCCGCTATTTTTCCCACGAATTTTTTTTTTTGTCTCCCACAAATCATTTCCTGCTATTTTTTTTGTACGTTCCCACTATTTTTTTTTTGTACTTTCCCACTATTTTTTTAAGCGCTTTATTTTTTGGTCCCCGCAATTATTTTTAAACGTTATTTTTTTCTAGCAAGGTTATGAGTGATTCTATTTGCTTGCCTCCGAGTAAAAGCTATGTTGTAACTAACATTTGTGTTAAGTAGGGACCTACAAGATGATAACAAAGTTCCTAACTCATTCTCATACATATAATTATTAAGCAAAGCGTGCACCACTTATTGACAATTGCTTTCGAATATTACCCTATCATAACCATTTGATATGGCTAGAGAGAGAGCTTGCTTCAAGGATGTAGCTTCGCATTCAGCTGCGGTAACTTCAAAAAGGAAATGTCATAGTATGAGCTTGAATGAAGGAGCCCATCCTATGAACGTTGGTTATTTGACAAAATGGTTGCCTTACTAGTTACTATCACTCTCATATTCTTTTTTTTTCCCAAAGATAAGAGGGCTTGCACCCAAAAAATAAGATTAAAGCGCAATAAACACACTCCCATGTCCATTAAACTCCTATGATTAACCAAAGCATCTACACAAAAATTTGCTTCGCAATAAAAATGATGCATTACTATTCATTAAAAAAAACTTAGGTTGAGAAATTAAATTGTCTGAATCTTTTTCCCCTTTCAATGTTAGGTCTACACAAATCATGCTCAAATTTTGACCCGGCATAAATCATTTCGACTCGGGTTGCTTTAGTTAAAGGATCCATAACCATATACTGAGGATAATTTCTCATCCCCCTCCCACCCTCCCTCCTTTTTTCACGCGAAAAATTTCTGGAAACGTTTATTGAATTTTTTTTAGTGTAATTTCAACTAAAATTTACACGGAAAAAACTTTGGGAAACATTTTTAGAAGTTTTCTGAGAAAGAAAAGAAATGAGAATTTTTCTATACTAAGATTGATAAGCCCAAAACCAGTGTAGGCTTAAGAGTGACAAGATCCCACATCCGACATTAATGAGCCACGACTCGGGAAACCACCCATTAACTCGGCAGTGGTAAGGAAAACAAAAAATGGCCCTTACCCGAGATCGTGAGAGGGAAGATGAAAACAGTTAAAGGTCTTCTTTTAGTTTCTTTGACTTATTTATATTTTAAAAATAATTGTTAAAAATATTAGGGTGGAAATTTAAAACAACGACTTCTTATTTTTTTCAATTCGAATATCTAAGCTTGTCACCCCTAAATGATGGTTGATGAACCTAATCATATTTCTACTGCAATACTACATTTTTGTCTCATATGCATTCATCTCACAAAAACTATTGTCCATTTGATCAATCGAATTATCATCTAAAAAAGAAGTATTATAAGAGATATTTTACAATAAACGAATCTCAAAAGCTAACTATAATTTGTGTGATTGTGTTTGTTCTTTATATGCGCACACAAATTCAAAAAAGACAAACAATAATAGAGAATAAGAAAAAAAAATCTTAGCCAAATTTATTAATGTAATTATTATATATGAGATGGACTTTTCTCAAATACAAAATAACTTTAAAAACATTAGAATAAGGAGGAGGACGACAACATGGACCCCTTTTACAAACAAGTTTTAAACAACCTGGCACTTGTTTAACTTCGCAACAAGGGGGTACTGTAGCTTTGACATTGCCAACTATAGTACCTGCTGAAATAAGAATAAGTAACATTACAAACTTAAATAACATCTTCAATTGAGTTTTCATTGAAAAGCAAAGTTGATATTTTGCGATGAGTAATGTGTTAGAACAAGGAGTATATATTTATAGGCAATGAAAGAATCATCTAAAATATTATCCTCTTTCCGATCTTTTTGTTAAAATAATAATTTATTTTTTAGATTCATGAAATAATTGATGATCAAAAGCATTAGGATATTTTTTACCAAAAACATTAGGACATTAATGATGGTCAAACTTCGACTTTTTCTATCATATAGAATATTTTTTTTATATGTTGACTGAATTTTAATACATCATTCATTTTATAACTATTTTAATACATCATTACTCATTTTGATAACTATTTTAATACTTCATTCGTCCTAAAATATAAATATAAATAAATCAAAAAAAACTTGATGTATTTGGTTCAAAATTTAAACCGAATATATTCACTTTTATGATTGCAAAGAGTAGTTGCTTTGATCAGCTAATGGAATTTTAGTGCGACTTTCATGATTCTTGAGCTGTGATGCCTTTATTTATCTTTAGTTGCGGCTTTACCACTTGATATTTGAGAATTAATAACTTGCTCAAGTTCAAAATTAGACTAAAATCATGAAGTTGCTTTCTAACTAACTGTCTGTCTATCCCTTCCACCATAGTCAATAATCACGAGTCTTCATTTTTCCATCAAAGTTGCTGTCATTAACTAAATACAAATAAAATTGAAAATCAGACCTAAAGATTGTGATGTTTGGTGTTGGAAGACTGCAACAAAACTTGAAGATGTGGAACATGGTGATGGTGTTGTATAAATAGGGTTTGAGTTTGCTCCATTTACTATTCATCTATTTGTTCTCTGTTTAGGAGAGAGATAGATATAAGTGAAGATTAATGAGATATATTTTTAACGAGTTCCACTAACTTTCATTTATGTTTATTTCTTTCCTGAGCAGTGATCCCATGCAAAATGTGCCTTTATTAGAAATCATGCGCCTTAACTATTTTATGCCAAACAGATGAAAATGGACAAATTGCTGAATTGCTGAATTTTCTTCAGGATGTTTTGAAAACATGAACTATACACTCACATCAAAGATGAAAATGGACAAATTGCTGAAAATTTTCACAATGTTTTGAAAACTTTAACATGAATTATACATTTGCATAAAAAATGTAAATCATTCAATGATATTTTGTAAAATAAAATGTTTCCAATTAATCTTGTGCACTATAAAAAAGAATTTTTTTAAAAAATAATTTCGCAGCTTTTTAGCTCATAAACATAATTTTCGCACATTTTTCTGCTTTCATTTGCTAATGGAGGTTCATGAAGTTTGTATGGTCTTTTATGTTTGTAAATTGTCTATATTCATAGAAAAAATTATGTTTCATGATAGTAAATAACGCTGGAAAAGTTTATGCAAGGTTATTTTTTTTTTAAGCAAAAGGAACTCATTGAATTTCATTATTTATAATAAAAAAGATACAATTAGGGGGATAACAATAATGAACAATAAGGCTAGATTGAGATAAAGACACTCTAGCAAGCATTTGTGTTAAGTAGAGACCTACAAGATGATAACAAAGTTCCTAACTCATTCTCATACATATAATTATTAAGCAAAGCGTGCACCACTTGTTAACAATTGCTTTCGAATATTACCCTATCATAACCATTTGATATGGCTAGAGAGAGAGCTTGCTTCAAGGTTGTAGCTTCGCATTCAGCTGCGGTAACTTCAAAAAGGATATGTCATGGTATATTTGACAAAATGGTTGCCTTACTAGTTACTAGCACTCTCATTATTTTTTTTCCCCAAAGATAGAAGGGCTTGCACCCAAAAAATAAGATTAAAGCGCAATAAACACATCCCATGTCCATTAAACTCCTATGATTAACCAAAGCATCAACACAAAAATTTGCTTCGCAATAAAAATGATGCATTACTATTCATTAAAAAAAACTAAGTTTGAGAGATTAAATTGTCTGATTCTTTTTCCCCTTTCAGTGTTAGGTCTACACAAATCATGCTCAAATTTTGACCCGGCATAAATCATTTCGACTCGGTTTGCTTTGGTTAAAGGATCCATAACCATATACCACTACAAGAAAAAAGGAATATAGTGGCGGCCAACTAGTTTTGGAAATATAAGTTCTGCAAAATTGAAATCTAGTAGAAGGTGTTGACATGCATGTTCAACTCCTGGGTTTTATATCCTAAGTCGTGACTCTATTTTATCTATGAGATAACATAGCATCAACTAAATCTTGCAGCATTCTTGTATCCTTGAATTCGATGGAGCATATAGTGGAAACCCTGGAAGGTCTGGAGCAGGAGCTGTGCTGCGTGATGGGAACCAGGTGTCTACTCTATGCATCAATATTCATATTTGTACTATAAAGCTATATGCTATATATCAAATGTAGTAACCCTTGGGTCTCTTTACAGGTTCAGCGCTTCAGTCAAGGACTGGGCACTCAGACAAATAATTCTGCTGAATATCAAGGTTTAATTTTGGGATTGAAAGAAGTAGCCAACCAAGGATATGATCGTGTTTATGTTCAAGGTGACTCTCAGCTTGTTTGCAACCAGGTTAGTTCCCTTAGAGAGAGTATGCATTGACCAATCTTGGTCTATATTTCACTACTTAACTTGCATCTGAATGAAATGAATGATGATAAAAAGAAAAACATAATCCAATTGTTTCAAAAATATTGCATGTTGATTTGAAATTACAAGCAATTATATGGTTTCTACATTGGACAAGAGAAAATTATGGATTAGAGGATTGAGGAAATCATAGGTGGTTAAGTTAAAAATCATGTACAAAAATTTCATTAGTTTTGTTCTTCTACATTAAACACAATGTAAGGATTAATTTAATTCATATCATTCCCAATGGTTAGTTGAAGAAGATTATTAATACTGATCATTCTGCTTATTACTTATTAATAACCGTATTTTTCTAACGAATTTACCACATTTTTTATTGGTTTTGCAACAGTTTGAGGGTTCCTGGAAAGTGAACAACCAGAATTTAAGTGGCCTGTGTAATGAGGCTCAGCAGCTGAGGGATAACTTTAAGTCAGTCACTGTCGAACATGTTCCTAGGGTATTCACTTTTTCATCTAGCATTTGAAAATCATTTATGATCATACTTATTCAAATTGTGTTTTAATTGGCACATCTGTCTACTACTAAAGATCACTAGCATATATCTTTATTGAAAATCATATATGATTCAAATGTTTGAATGGTCAAAACCTGTATGATTTGAAATTAAAAATACTAGTTCCACTACTTTGAATAGAAAATCACTAGCATCAATGGCATTAGTCCATATAATTTTACCTCCTTGTTTCATGATTTTAACAAATGTCTGTTTTTTAATGTTTTAAGGGCCATAACACTGAAGCTGATGCTCAAGCAAGTCGGGGTAAATATCTCAGAGGTACGACTTCAAGATTTTTCTGACTTTTAATAACATTGTAGTTGATTTCTTGAGTAAGGTATGTCTTAGGAACAATATATAAGATCAGAAGTAGAGAATCAAAGGTCTTTATAAGTATAGTGTTTTCATATGTCTTGAGGGTACTTGGTTTTTTTTTCAGGTGGTACGAGAGTTTACTTGGTGTTTTCCTTTTCCTATGTCTCGATGTTACTTATTTGATTAAGAGCATTATAGAGACTTTGGTGAAGATGTAAGGTTCATGGATTTATGTGTCAAAAGGTAATCAATCATCCCTCTTTATAGATTTACTAGTACTAATCTCATAAGTGAATAATCCATTGTTATTGTATTTTAATTGTTTCTTGGTTGATACTAATTCGCAAGTTGTATGCTTGTGCTTAACACATTTTATATTCATTGTTGTTTTGATATGTCTATCTGCTTTGTGCATTAATTTTTGAAATTGTTGTGACAGTAGTGTGTGCTCTATTTATTGTATTTTCTATTCAGGGTGCAGGTAGTGTTTTTGTTCGTGGCAGGTCTGCAGTGGGGGTGGTGGTTTGTTGTTCTGTTTTGGCGCTCAAGCTGTTCTTTATTTGCCTTTCCTTTTGGTCCTACCTGATGGTGTTCTGTTTTTTTTCTTTCTTCTTTCTATTTGTTGTTTGTAGTCTGTGTTGTTAAAAGGGCCTATTGTTCTAGGAGGACATTTTCTTAATTTTGTTTTTTTGTTTCGGATGATAGTTCTGGTTCCTGCATTTTTATGTAGGTTGTATCTTTACTCTCCAATGTGTAATCCTTGTACATATAGATGAGTTACTTTAATAATGGGAAGGTAAGACTCATTTAGTTAGTGAGATTTGAGTAAATACCAATATAAGAAATAAAATAAAAAAGGAAAAAGAATTGAGGAAATACCCAATTTATTGTTGGGATTTTTTTTTTAAAACATATTTAAGTTTTGCAGCGGTTTAAAACCGCCGCTATATTCTCAATATTTTTTAAAATTTCAGTAAAAATAAAACGCCACAAAGCATACAAAACCGCCGGAATATACCCGTACTGGTGGTTATTCCAGCAATTGCCAAAACTGCCGCTGAATGACCTAGCGACGCCGAAATCTGCGACGCTTGGAAAACTGCCGCAATCTCTAATAGCGGCAGTTCAAAACCGCCGCCGCTTGCCAAAGTCAGCTGCCGCTGCTTTTTCTTTTCCTTGTAGTGTACTGAGGATAATTTCTCATCCCCCTCCCACCCCCCCTCCTTTTTTCACGAGAAAAATTTCTGGAAACGTTTATCAAATTTTTTTTTAGTGTAATTTCAACTAAAATTTACTCGAAAAAAATTTTGGGAAACGTTTTCAAAAGTTTTTTGAGTAAGAAAAGAAATGAGAATATTCCTATACTGAGATTGATAAGCCCAAAATCAGTGTAGGTCTAAGAGTGACAAGATCCCACATCCGACATTAATGAGCCACGATTCGGGAAACCACCCATTAACTCTGGAGTGGTAAGGAAAACAAAAAATGGCCCTTACCCGAGATCGTGAGAGGGAAGAGGAAAACGGTTAAAGGTCTTCTTTTAGTTTCTTTGACTTATTTATATTTTAAAAATAATTGTTAAAAATATTAGGGTGAGAATTTAATTCCACGACTTCTTATTTTTTCAATTCGAATATCTAAGCTTGTCACCCCTAAATGATGGTTGATGAACCTAATCATATTTCTACTGCAATACTACATTTTTCTCTCATATGCATTCATCTCACAAAAACTATTGTCCATTTGATCAATCGAATTATCATCTAAAAAAGAAGTATTATAAGAGATATTTTACAATAAACGAATCTCAAAAGCTAACTATAATTTATGTGATTGTGTTTGTTCTTTATATTCAAAAAAGACAAACAATAATAGAGAATAAGAAAAAAAAGTCTTAGCCAATTTATTAATGTAATTATTATATATGAGATGGACATTTCTCAAATACAAAATAACTTTTAAGCATTAGAATAAGGAGGAGGACGACAACATGGACCCCTTTTACAAACAAGTTTTAAACAACCTGGCACGTGTTTAATTTCGCAACAAGGGGGTACTGTAGCTTTGACATTGCCAACTATAGTACCTGCTGAAATAAGAACAAGTAACATTACAAACTTAAATAACATCTTCAATTGAGTTTTCATTAAAAAGCAAAGTTGATATTTTGCAATGAGTAATGTGTTAGAACAAGGAATACATATTTATAGGCAATGAAAGAATCCTCTAAAATATTATCCTCTTTCCGATCTTTTTGTTAAAATAATAATTTATTTTTTAGATTCATGAAATAATTGATGATCAAAAGCATTAGAATATTTTTTACCAAGAACATTAGGACATTAATGATGGTCAAACTTTGACTTTTTTTATCATATGGAATATTTTTTTATATGTTGACTGAATTTTAATACATCATTTATTTTATAACTATTTTAATACATCATTACTCATTTTGATAACTATTTTAATACTTCATTCGTCCTAAAATATAAATATAAATAAATCAAACAAAACTTGATGTATTTGGTTCAAAATTTGAACCGAATATATTCACTTTTATTGTCCAATCATTACTTATATTTCGAGACAGGGGATTACATCATTACTTCTTACTTTGTTATATGCTTGAATTTATTATGATGTAGAAAAAAAGTGGTGGTGGTGTTGGTGAATTTTCGGTTAAACTCAGTAGAAAAAAATATTATATATATATAAGACTTTCAATTTAATAATAGTGCAAAAAAATTTATCAATCTAAAAAAATAAACTTCAAAAATGCTAAGAAATGTTGGGCTAATGATGGATTTTGTAAAATTGCTGTTGTATGATTATACCCAATTGAGTGAATTGACAATCAATAGTCGAAATCATGTTGTGTAAAAGGAATTGAAATGCAAAATTACATAGATGTAGTTAATTTCCTTCTAAAAGTTGATGATTAATCTAAAAATGTAAATATATTCCTAACTACATACTTCTTCCGGCTTTTTTTGTAACCAAATATGCTTATTTGTATGCTTATTAAAAAGTTACTTTTTTGTCTTGATTTTATGTAAAATTTATATTACATTTCCTAAAATGACCTTAAATTTGCATTAGAACTCTACAATTATTTTAAAAAGTAGAACAATCAATGAGAGTAATTTTGGAAGAATAACATTAAATAAACTTGATTTTGATAACTTTTGATTATATTTAAGGCCAAATTTTTTTATTGTCTTTTACATATAAATAAGACCGGCGAGAGTAGTTGTACTCTTTACTTTTTTGTCGTCGTCAAGTAGTTTGGTGGGTAGAAATTCTACTTTTAAGGTAGATAAGTGAGATGACTGGGTTCGAACCCCAACCCCTGCATATATAATTCAATGTCCCTAGTTAAGCTCACAAGAACAAATTAATCATTACTCTATTATCATATAATAAAATGATGTAATGAAAATCATAAATGTAAGGTATGCTTAAATACATCCATGATCCACCTACTCCCGAAAGAAACTAAACTCCCGCAATAAATATGTCGTTTTAAGGTTTACTAGTAAATCTTTCTTGAGAGAATATCAGAGAGCAATGGAGGAAAATGGAGGATAACTGGATAAGGAAATGGAGTGGATTTGAACTTACCGTTTTCAACACACTTTAATATGATTATGTGAGAAAAGCACAATCTATGTATTAAGATGTTAGACATTAAGCTAGAATCGTTCATTAGTTAGTTAGTCTTTCTATTTAGTTAGTTAGAGTTGGTTAGTTGGTTAATGCCCAATTATGCTCTATATAAGAGAGCCACTATTGTACCAAACTCATTATCTTTTATCAATCAATATGATTACATATAAGTTTTTACCTCATGAGTATTCATATGTTCTCTACCTCTCTGATGAGTATGATCTTTATCCCTCTCATCCCATGATCTTTATCCCTCGTTATAGTATTTGTGACCTTCTTGTATGTCCCTACATTGACAATAACAATACATTATAAGTTTTCACTCCCCTCTCACCCGATGAGTCTTTTATCCTTCTGAAATAATGACATTTTTGTCTATACAAATATTGTTTAGAACATAATTTTTAAAATTTTCTTAGTTTTAAATATTATATCTAACTATAAAAAAAATTCAAAATCTTTGTTCCGAACTTTATTCGTATAGGCAAAAATGTTATTCGAAAGGAAAGATAAGAGAATGATAAGAGAAGAAAAAACTTTATAGTCAAGCTTGTGACTAGCAATAGTATTTGGCCATATAAAATAGAATGATCGTCTTATTATTTTTTTTGTCCGTTGTTTTTAAAAACCACATAAATTACACTTTCAGATAAAGAAAAAACACAGTTTTGTTTGGATATATTACTTGGAAGAAGAAAATAAACAAAAATCGTCCACACGAATGCATATTTTGAAAAATAAATAAAAGCAGCTCCCTTATTCTTTACACACTTTTTAACGTCGTAGGCCTTTGCCGTGTAAAAAGTTTTTTAATTCGTCAACAATAAATTGATCTAAATGATAAATGTAATTCAAGTTCAAAATAAGACTGATAATCATGAAGTTGCTGTGAACTAAGTGTCTACCTTTCAGCAGGCATAACTAAATAATCATGAGTGTTCATTTTAGGTTGTTTTGGAAACCTTAACATGAATTTGACACTCACAACAAAGATGAAAATGGACAAATTGCTGAAATATTTCGTGATGTTTTGAAAACTTTAACATATGAATTATACATTTGCATCAAACATATAAATCAATGATATTTTATAAAATAAAATTTCTCCAATTAATCTTGTGCACTATAAAAAAAGAAAAATGTTTTAAAAATAATATGGAAGATTTTTAGCCCATAAACATAATTTTGGCACATTTTTCTACTTTTATTTGTTAATACAAGTATGAAGTTCATATGATGTTTTATGCCTGTAAATTATCTATATTTTATGTTATTCGATAATGGAGTCATGTGTTCTTGGATCAAACAACATTCAAGACAAAAAATTTGGTTTAAAGTCAAAAGTGACACAAGGAATATTCTTCATCTATCATAAAAGAAAATTGAGAATGAGAAAATATATTCCTGAAGCAAAATAAAAAACTCGTGAGAATGAGAAAATATGTTACGGAATTCGTTTGGTTTAAATTAACATATCAATGATTAAATCGTTAACAATGTAAATTCAGATACATGAGTATTTCAATTACTTTAATTTTGTCATATTATTTGTAGGCTTGAGTGTTCATTTTATGCTATTAATTTGGATGTAGTGAGGTTGTCCATGAATTCATCATTTTTCGTTTTTAGCGATGTAGGCTTGAGTGTTCATTTCTTGTTTTGATAAAAAAAAATTGTTAAAAATATTAGGGTGGAAAATTAAGTCTACGACTTCTTATTTTTTCAATTCGAATATCTAAGTTTGTCACCCCTAAATTGTAACATCCCGACTTTAATTAATAGAAGAATATTAATTAGAGTAGCCATGAATATATTATTGGAGATTTTATTATTGGTAATATGAGACAACTGTAAACAATATGAGCGACATGCGCGAACATGTAAAAATTATGGTGAAACGTTGAGTATGCGGTGGTGCATCTGATGTCACGAAGTGATGCAGGTATTACCTTGTGATGTCTATGATACAAGAACACAGTCAGAAGATGACAGTAAGTAGTTGATATCAGAGTTCGCAGCAAGTATGGAGTTAAGAAATGGTATCAGCGGGTATAATATTATTAGATGCCGATGGGATTAACAAAATCGTAAGCTTTGTGATAAGGAAATTTTGGATTAGTCTGTATGATATTCAAAGCTTGTACCTTTAAGATAATCTCGTAATATCAGTCAATATTCCATTTTGCAGTGTATACCCCAATCAGGCCAAATACCGACCTAATGAAATTTGTTAAGTAATTGAGTGCCAGAAGCAATAAAGAAAGTAAATACAAAATGATGATTGGTTGTAGCTGAGGTCGTTGAAGTGATAAGTTAAAAAGTAACCATGCGAAGAATATCACTGTTCGATGTAAGAGTCATTGTTGAAAAAACTCAGTGATCGTAACCAAACGTAATGGTGAGAAGAGATGAATGCTAGGAAAATTGGGGATGTTGATGAATATAATCATATTTCTACTGCATTACTACATTTTTCTCTCATATGCATTCATCTCACAAAAACTATTGTCCATTTGATCAATCGAATTATCATCTAAAAGAGAAGTATTATAAGAGATATTTTACAATAAACGAATCTCAAAAGCTAATTATATTTTGTGTGATTGTGTTTGTTCTTTATACGCGCACACAAATTCAAAAAAGACAAGCAATAATAGAGAATAAGAAGAAAAAAAATCTTAGCCAAATTTATTAATGTAATTATTATATATGAGATGGACTTTTCTCAAATACAAAATAACTTTTAAACATTAGAATAAGGAGGAGGACGACAACATGGACCCCTTTTACAAACAAGTTTTAAACAACCCGGCACTTGTTTAATTTCGCAGCAAGGGGGTACTGTAGCTTTGACATTGCCAACTATAGCACCTGCTGAAATAAGAATAAGTAACATTACAAACTTAAATAACATCTTCAATTGAGTTTTCATTAAAAAGCAAAGTTGATATTTTGCAATGAGTAATGTGTTAGAACAAGGAGTACATATTTGTAGGCAATGAAAGAATCCTCTAAAATATTATCCGCTTTCCGATCTTTTTGTTAAAATAATAATTTATTTTTTAGATTCGTAAAATAATTGATGGTCAAGATTGATGGTCAAGAGTATTAGGATATTTTTTTACCAAAAATATTAGGACATTAATGATGGTCAAACTTCGACTTTTTTTTATCATATGGAATATTTTTTTATATGTTGACGGAATTTTAATACATCATTACTCATTTTGATAACTATTTTAATACTTCATTCTTCCTAAAATATAAATATAAATAAATCAAACAAACTTGATGTATTTGGTTCAAAATTTGAACGAATATATTCACTTTTATTGTCCAATCATTACTTATATTTTGAGAGAGGGGATTACATCATTACTTCTTACTTTGTTATATGCTTGAATTTATTATGATGTAGAAAAAAGGTGGTGGTGGTGGTGTTGAATTTTCGGTTAAACTCAGTAGAAAAAAATATTATAGATAAGACTTTCAATTTAATAATAGTAAAAAAAAAATTATCAATCTAAAAAAGATAAACTTCAAAAATGCTAAGAAATGTTGGGTTACTGGTGGATTTTGTAAAATTGCTGTTGTATGATTATGCCCAATTGATAATCAATAGTCGAAATCATGTTGTGTAAAAGGAATTGAAATGCAAAATTACATAGATGTAGTTAATTTCCTTCTAAAAGTTGATGATTAATCTAAGAAATGTAAATATATTCCTAGCCACATACTTCTTCCGGCTTCTTTTGTAAGCAAATATGTTTTTGTCTTGATTTTATGTAAAATTTATATTACATTTTCTAAAATGACCTTAAATTTGCATTGGAACTCTACAATTATTTTAAAAAGTAGAACAATCAATGAGAGTAATTTTGGAAGAATAACATTAAATAAACTTGATTTTGATAACTTTTAATTATATTTAAGGCCAAATTTTTTTATTGACTTTTACTTATAAATAAGACCGGCGAGAGTAGTTGTACTCTTTTTACTTTTTTGTCGTCAAGTAGTTTGGTGGGTAGAAATTCTACTTTTAAGATAGATAAGTGAGATGACTGGGTTCGAACCACAACCCCTGCATATATAATTCAATGTCCCTAGTTAAACTCACAAGAACAAATTAATCATTACTCTATTATCATATAATAAAATGATGTAATGAAAATCATAAATGTAAGTTATGCTTAAATACATCCATGATCCACCTACTCCCGAAAGAAACTAAACTCCCACAATAAATATGTCGTTTTAAGGTTTACTAGTAAATCTTTGTTGAGAGAATATCAGAGAGCAATGGAGGAAAATGGAGGATAACTGGATAAGGAAATGGAGTGGATTTGGACTCACCATTTTCGACACACTTTAATATGATTATGTGAGAAAATAGGCACAATCTATGAAGCGTTCACAATTGATCATCCACCTCTTAGACGCAACTTTTGCATAAGATCATGCAATAGAGAACCATATGACTTAAGATGTACGTACGCATAAGAAAAACACATTTTAAAAATCTAAAAATCACACATGTCATTTGCGCACTAAAAACATGTATAATATGTTTAGAAGTGTAAAGTTAAAAATACAGAACTTCATCATCTAACAATGCATAACACTCTCACTCCCACCATAAACGATATGCTAGATCTAGATTTGGCATGACTGCAGTACATGCAGCAACCAAAACAGAGGGTGAGACTCTTGTCATGGAAGACAAGACAACTTTTGGAGGTGAGACAACTTTTTCTAAGCTTTGATCAAATTTATCAGGATTTTATTTGGCATTTTGATTTTTGAATACTTCTCTTGATGTGAACTGTTAACATATTTAACTTGAGTATCCAAAAACTGTGAAATGTCTGAAAGCAAAGGAGGTGCCTTTGTTCTTATTTGATGTTTTTCTAACTCATTTGTGCAGTAAAGATGAATATGTGTAGCTGTTTACTGTGTTTAATGATTAATATCTAAGTTTTACTTTTCTTTCGTTACTGGTATATATGTTAAAAATAATTGTTGTATTACTTATATAAAGTAAAGCACTTGTTTAGTTCTAAAGTTTTAATTTTAATGAGTGAAACATGGTTATGTAAATCAAAATCTGAACTATGTTATTGACTTTGGAATAGCCCCCACCCCCTCATTCAAAATCTGATTTAGTTCATTCAAAATCCGATTCGACATTTCTTCCTTTCCTTGCTGTTTTCATAATATTTTTCATTTGTAAAGGTGAGAATATTATGTCTTCATTTTCATTAGGTTTTTTAGTTTTGACAAAGTTAGAAGATATACTTGATTACTTATATAATGCTAACATGTGTTTAGTTACTTTGTTATGCGTAAAATTTAGTCTTGTAGTTGTATGTAGTTGTAAATCATGTTGATTTAATTAGGCTTATTTCTATTTTTTAAAAGATGATAAATAATTTATAATTAGCTTGAATTTTGAGCATGAATTCATAATCAGCATTTTATAATTATATATTTTTTTTAAAAGCTTGGATTTGGCTGTGAAATCGCTAGGAATGTGTAGCTAGAGATTTATTGCAAAATCGTTGTGAAATATCCTAGCAATTTAGGTAGGAAATATAAACGTTTGAACATTATTTAACTAGGCATTAATTGGGAACTAGCTAGGATATTCTATATATTAGTTGCAAATTAGGTAGGAAATGTTTTGATAGGTGATTTGCCACCCAATCCATGCTACGCCCTATACGGTTGCTAATTCACAACAAATCTGTAGCTAACTCTATTTTACTAGAGATTAGCTACGAATTGACTACAAAGACCATCGTAGCAAATCCCGTATTTTCTTGTAGTGAGATTTGCTTACGCTATAGCCTGTGTCTAAAAATGCCCTATTAAAGGACTCAGTTGTAAACATGGTATAAATGTCTACTCATCCTTATTGATCCTATGAGAAAGCCACCCACATGTAGGGGTGTTTAAATTCAAATTGATTTCATTTAAATTAAAATACCTCCGCCCGCTACTTAAATAACGGACACCCCAAAAAATATCATACCTTTATAATGTTCGTTACTTAACTAGCAGCCGACATTTTTCCTAAAAATTCTCATCTTTATAGCGTCTGTTACTTAAGTAACAAAGGAATAAAATATAAAACACGTATGACGCACGAATAACCAATAAGGTGGTAAAATGAAGTCTCAATCGAAGTGTCTCGTTATAGTATTTGTGACCTTCTTGTAAGTCCCTACATTGACAATAACAATACATTATAAGTTTTCACCTCCCTACTGTAAAAAAAAAAAAAGGTTTCCATTCCCGTCTCATCCATGAGTCTCTTATCCTTCTGAAATGACATTTTTGTCTATACAAATATAGTTTAGAATATAGTTTTTAAACTTTTTTTAGTTTTAAATATTATTTCTAACAGTAAAAAAAGTTCGAAATCTTTGTTCCGAACTTTATTCGTATAGGCAAAAGTGTTATTTCGAAAGATAAGAGAATGGTAGGAGAAGAAAAAACTTTATAGTCAAGCTTGTGGCTAGCAATAGTATTTGGCCCATATAAAATAGAATGATCGTCTTATTATTTCTTTTGTCCGTTGTTTTTAAAAACCACATAAATTACACTTTCAGATAAAGATAAAACACAGTTTTGTTTGGATATATCACTTGGAAGAAGAAAATAAACAAAAATCATCCACACGAATGCATATTTTAAAAAATAAATAAAAGCAGCTCCCTTATTCGTTACACACTTTTTACGCCGTAAGCTTTTGCCGTGATTTTTTTTTTTAATTCGTCAACAATAAATTGATCTAAATAATAAAGTGTGTTATAAAGATCAATGAGAGTTAAATGTATTACAAGGAATTAAACTCCCACAATGTAAATAAGTCTAAGATTCGAGCCTCAGAAAGAGGCACCACACATATATTATTCAACGTGCATTGAATGAGATTATCTTACATTGAAAGAACTTATGAGAAATAAATGCTTACATAATTTTTTTTAAAAAATAAAAACTATTCTTATAAACTACAGTACATTATTATGGAGGATTAAAATTTAATATAGATTAAACTAAAAAATTAAAGAACATAATGTTATAAAGATTATGAAAACATATTTAACCCTTAAAAATACTATATAAAATTAGGGTCCTTCCAAGTTAGAGACTAAGTTGCAAACATGGTATAAATGTCTACTCTTTACCAAGTTGCAATATTGCACTTGCAAATACATGTTCACTCTCACTCCTCATTCTCAACCATATAATTTGCTGTCTTAAGATAGCAGTTTGGATTTCCATATAGTACTCAGATTTTGTGTTTTAACTTCACGTCACATGTGACCTTTATTTTCCACTTTTCTTCAAACAACAATTGACTACCTTTCCATAAAAGGTAGAATTTTTTTTGTTAAGTTTTATTTTTATATATCAAGTTTTGTCCCACAATCTCTAAAGAGGAGGAGTGGACATAAACGACAATGGAATTACTGTCGCAAAACATCAAGCATGATGCCCTTCACAAGATTTTTGTAGGCAAAGGTTATGATTTTCTGCCCGCTGAGACATCCAAATATTTTTCTTGTAGAAATTAATTGGTAGAGTTTCCGTGAATATAACTTAATTGGCACCAACATTTTATTTTATAAGTAGAAGTCAGAACATTGATGAAACTTTATTGGGAGGACCACAGTTTGATCCGCACAACTGCGATTGATAGAAAGCTGAAACTACTTTATGTCAGAACTGAACCCCGAATCAGATTAAACCGGTGATGAAATAAAAAAAAAAAAATTGGTAGTAGTTTCAACAACACAAAAATTGTGTCCAACTTAGACATTATCATTATTTTACTCTAATGTCTCATCTGCTAAAGTACGTATTTTCACCATGGAAATGATGTTCCTAAGAAATTGTGTAATATATGTGGACAAAGTAGTAGTAGACCCCTCCACCACAAGAAAATGTTAAAACACTAATGGAAGAGGACCACTTCCTCACTCAAGTCATTAGCAAGCTATTTGTACCATCCATTCCAAGCTATGTCCCATCAATTTCAGTTGGTTAAAGATGTTGAAGAAGGGATGAATATTAATTATTGACGTTGTTTTTGGATAATATAGTATGATGAAAGTTTTTAACCGCAATCAATTTCACTATATATCAAATTGTTTATGCATACGTGGGATAGTTGGATGTGACATGGATAGATACATCAATGTTTATTATTTTCTATTAGCGTGTTTAACATCTAAATTTGACTTATGAACTCATTTGATTTGATAAATGTATGTGAGATAAAAGGGGGATTTTAGGGTGGGAGAACATGATAGATCTTTCACCAATGCACCACAAGTTTTATGGATGAGATTGAATGTGTACATCATAATATGGTGTATTGTCAGTAATATATTATTATTTTATTTTTTTTGGAAATAAAGTTTTTGATTTTTCTGAAATTTTTTTTCGATATTTTCTCGGAAAAAATTTTCTATTTTCTTTTCGGAATAAAAGTTCTCGATTTTTGGGGGAAAAAGTTTTGATTTCTGATAAAAACAATTCCGGAGTTTTTCTGGAAAAACAATTTTCGTTCTTTTTTTGGGAAAAAAGTTTTAGATATTTTCCGGAAAAAAGTTTTCGATTTTTTTATGGAAAAAGTTCCGGAAAAAAGTTCCCAATTTTTTGGGGAAAATAGTTTTGAAATGTTCACCCGAAAAAATATTGCTTCTACAAAAAAGAGTGAAAAAATATAAAATATTTAAAACTTTTTTTCCGAATAAAATATTGGAACTTTTCTAGAAAAATATCGGAAACTTTTATTTTCCGGAAAATATCCGAAACGTTTTTCCGAATAAAATATCGGATTTTTTTCCCGAAAAAAGAACGAAAACTTTTTTGTTCGAGCAAACAGTCACTTTGGTCTCTGAAAGTGGCACTCGCTGTCATAGTAGTCCCTGAATCATCAAAAAACATTTTAAGATCCCAGAATGTAATTTTCGTTAGTCAGAATAGTCCCTGGCGTAAATTTTTAGCAAAGAACCGTTTGATGTGCTGACGTGGACGATTTGTTGACTTCATTGACCAATACATGTCACTTTCTTTAAAATTTGATGTCATGTAGGCAAGGACCATATTGAGGGCAAAATAGGACAAAAAGAAAGATGAACATTGAGGGACTAAAGTGACTAAAAGAGAAAATCACCCCCAAAAATAAAAACCTAAATCAATCTTCATCTTCTTCCTCTTCTCATCTCCATCTTCTTCCTATTCTCATTGAAATTTTATCAATCATAATCTCTCCATAATCATAAAGCAGCCTCTAACATTAATTGAAATTAACTTATTCATCTCAACTTTTTCAAAAACTATCTAACTTCTTCATAAACAACTATAAAGAAGCCTCTAACATAAATTGAAATTGCACTTGTCTTCTCTAGATATGTTCAAACAAATTTGAGTGGATTTTTCGATATTCTTAATTACTAAGGATTTCAAAACCAAATCAAATAGTCAAATAATGTATGTAGATGATTTTGGATTCCCACTTTACCTCCCCCTTTCATCTTTCAAGGTTTTCAAAAATGGTTATAAAGATTATGATTGATAAAACATCAATGAGAATAAGAAGAACATAGCCATGAGAAGAGGAAGAAGATTTTTTTTTTTGGTGAAACAGAAGAGGAAGAAGATTTTGGATTCCCACTTTATATTTGGGGGTGATTTTTTCTTTGTCAATTTAGTCCCTTAAAGTTCATCTTCCTTTTTGTTCTATTTTTCCTTCAATATGGTCCCTGCCTATGTGGCATCAAATTTTAAAGAAAAGTGACGTGTATTGGTCAACGAAGTCAAAAAATTGTCCACGTCAGCACTATCAAACAATTTTTTGCTAAAACTTGATGTCAGAGACTATTTTGACTAACGGAAGTTACATTCATGGAGTTTAAAATGTTTTTTGATGATTTAGGGACTGCTATGACAGCGAGTGCCACTTTCGGGGACCAAAGTGACTGTTTACTCTTTTTGTTCAGACAAAATCTCTGAAATTGTTTTTATCTAAAATCGAAACGTTTTCCCCCCAAAAGTCGGGAACCTGTTTTCGAAAAAAAAATCAAAAAATTTTCCCGAAAATATATCGAAATTTTTTTCCCGAAAAAATTGGGATTTTTTTTTCAAAAAAAATAAATAAAAAATAATATAACCATAATATCATGTACACATTCAATCTGATCAACAAAACACGTGATGCATCGGTGAGAGACCTATCATGGTCTCCCACCCTAGAATCCCCCGAGATAAAATGGATTATAATCACAAATTCAAAGACGAAATAGTTCATTCACTTGTATTATACTGGTTTCACAGTTTGAAATAGTTTCCTAGCATTGCTGCCGTTTAAAAGATCATGCATAGCAATATTGTCTCTCCTAAGTCTATGGATGTAGTTTTCAAAAGGATTGATTTTGTCATCCAAAAAGAAATTAGCGACGCAACTTGTTGTCCGTTTGCCTTTCACTCATGTGTAATTATTTTGGAATATACATATATTTAAATGAATAATATATTATTTAATCTCAATTTTTTATAGCTTCGGTAATTTAGTGGTTAAACTGGAACACTATAAATGTGAATAAGTGAAGAGTCTAGGATTGAGACTCTAATTCTTTTAATACTAATATTTTTGGTAACTATCAATTTATCTGATCTGTCTGGATTCAATAATATCTCTAATTTCTAAACCAATTTTTTTTTAGAGCCCGTTTGTTATAGCTTATTTTAGAAAAAACTCACTTTTTTTATAAAAATAATCACTTTTAATTGTTTTGTATCTGTTTGTTATAGATTTTTAAAATAATCAGAAGCTAAAAATAATCAGAAAAGAACTAAAAATGAGAAGCTACTAAGAGTAGCTTATAAAATAATAGATTTTTTTTAGAGGAGATAGAAAAGAAATGTTAAGGGTCCGTTTGTTACAGATTATAAAAATAGTGATTTGAATGTAAAATAATTTAGAGATTTTTAGAAAAGTTGAATTTACTTTGTGTTTGTTTATTATAATAAAAATCACTTTTTTAAAATAAAATAATATTTAGTTTGTTTGGATACAATACAACTTATAAAAGTGATTTTTTTAATTACAAACAACTTTCTTCTTTTAACATTTTTTTTCTCTCTCCTCTAAAAAAAATCTATTATTTTATAAACTACTCTAAGTAGTTTCTCATTTTTACCTGTTTTCTGATTATTTTTAGCTTCTGATTATTTTAGAAATCTGTAATAAACGGACACAAAACAATTAAAAGTAATTATTTTTATAAAAAAGTGATTTTTTTTTTAAAAAATAAGCTATAACAACCAAACCAGTAAAATAACAAATCGATATTCATGTTTCTTATAGTCAACGGAATGCTTAATTTCTCATGGTTTTAAAATAGTAGATAAATTTGACAAAATCTATTATAGACAGATCAAAGAAAGGATTTTCCAACATTAATTAATACATCATGTAGTCAGCATGTAATTTGTTAAGCCAATAAGATTACAAGTTAATCAAGGATTGGGCCCTATAATGGGCCCACTAGGAGAAAGGATCTCTCAATATTTTTCCGCTCAATTTTTTTCGATTGTTGCATCTTAACCATTGACCAACTTTTCTTTATTTTTTTTAAATTAAAATATTATCACATATTTTTTATCCAATAATCTAGATGCACACATTATTTCAAACCATTTTTCTATAAATATAACTCATGCTGTCGATATCATATTTGCGTTTGATCTACTAATTAAAAAATAAAAATTTAACAGGACAGTTTTAGTTATATTGTGTTTGATTTTAAAATTGTTCTTGAGATTGGACAAATCAGTGGCCAAAAAACAATACAAAAACTAAAATTTTTGTCCCCATTGAACCACGTGACAATTTTTTATCATCTGCATAAGTTGTCTAATATTCCAAAATAATCTTGTGTCCACCAAACTGTTAGATATATGTGTTAAGCCTTGATCAATGTTAAGCCTTGTTAGTAGTAATGCTCATAAGCAAGCTTGGCAAGCCTATGAGCAGGCCTGCTGTTAGAACACGCGCGCGCACCAACTGTAGCTTAAGGTCCAAGTTAACCGTTTGGTATTGAAAAGTTTGTTGTAACTAACTTGTAACTTGTGCATTGGCTATATAAGGGCCTTGCTATGATCAATGAAAGATTAAAGGTTCCATTTGCCTTAACAATTGGTATCAGTTTACCTTCTAAATCGATCCAGCTCTTTGTTCATTAACCGTAGTTAGTTACAAAGATTCATCGTGTTCTTGCTTGAAGCTTCCATGGCGGAATCAAGCAACTATCTGCAACCATCAATTCCCAAATTTGATGGTCACTATGATCATTGGTCAATGCTAATGGAGAATCTATTGAGATCCAAAGAGTATTGGAGTCTCATCGAGGATGGAGTAATTGTGGCTCCTACAGGAGCATCACAAGATCAAATTCAAGCTGCGAATGAGAGCAAACTGAAAGATCTGAAAGCAAAGAACTACTTGTTTCAAGCAATTGAAAGATCAATTCTTGAAACAATCCTCACTCGAGGCACTACGAAGGATATATGGGATTCTATGCGCCAGAAGTATCAAGGATCCACCAAGGTCAAGAGAGCACAGTTGCAGGCTCTGAGGAAGGAATTTGAGATTCTGAACATGAGAATTGGTGAATCCATTGATGAATATCTTTCAAGAACACTGAGTATTGTAAACAAGATGGCGAGTCATGGTGACACCATCACTCAGAGCACAATAGTTGAGAAGATCTTGCGTTCTTTAACTTCAAGATTCAACTATGTGGTTTGTTCTATTGAAGAGTCCAATGACACCACCACAATGAATGTGGATCAACTACAGAGTAGTTTGCTTGTTCAAGAACAACGAATGAAGCATCAGAGAGATGAACAAGAACAGATTCTGAAAGTATCCAATGGTGGAAGAGGCTCTGGTGGCAGAGGAGAGAACTCTTATGCAAGGGGTGATCATGAGGAAGGAATCCCATATCTTTGGTAGAGGCAGAGCTCGTGGTGGAAGAGGATCAAAATTCAACAAAGAATTGGTTGAATGCTACAAATGTCATAAATTAGGTCACTTCCAATCAGAGTGTCCTAACTAGGAGGAAGACAATGCAAACTATGCTGAGTATGCTGAATTTGATGATAAGGGAGAGATCTTACTAATGGCTCAAGAAACAAAGCTTAGTGAGACTCAAGAATCTGATGCAAAGAATGAATTGTGGTTCTTAGACTCTGGATGCAGCAATCACATGGTTGGGAATAAAGATTGGCTCTTTGAATATGATAACACTTTCAAAGATTCAGTCAAGCTTGGTGATGATTCAAAGATGGCAGTTGAAGGAAAAGGTAACTTAAAATTTCATATTGAAGGTTTTACTCAAATACTTACAAATGTGTACTATTTGCCTGGCCTGAAGAATAATTTGTTAAGCATAGGCCAATTACAACAAAAGTACTTGTCTGTTATGTTTAAGAATGATACTTGCAAAGTCTTTCATGAAGAAAAAGGGTTGATCATGGCCACACATATGACATTGAATAGAATGTTTGTTATTAAAGCACCAGTTATAGTTCCTCACTGCATGAAAACATCAAATGATAGCAATGTCAATGCCAACTTATGGCATCAGAGATATGGTCACCTCAGCTTTAAAGGTATGAGTGTGTTGGTTCAGAAGGAAATGGTCACTGGTTTGCCAAAATTGAAGCAACCAAATGAGGAATGCTCCAATTGTATGAAGGGTAAACAACATAGAAAGAATGTGCCAAAGAAAAGCTCATGGAGAGCTAGTACCAAACTGGAACTTGTTCATTCAGATATATGTGGGCCTATTAACCCTAAACTGGAACTTGTTCACTTTCACAGATGATCTAAGCAGAAGAACATGGATTTACTTCATGAATGAAAAGTCAGAAGCTCTAGCAATGTTCAAGAAATTCAAAGTGATGGTTGAAAATGAGTCAAAAGAGTCTATTCAGTGCTTAAGAACATACAGAGGGGATGAATACACTTCAAATGAGTTCAGTGAATTATGTGATCTTCATGGAATAAAAAGGCAACTCACAGCTGCTTATACTCCTCATCAAAGTGGAGTACCTGAAAGGAAGAATAGAACCATAATGAATATGGTTAGGTGCATGATTAGTGAAAGAAATGTACCAAAAACCTTTTGGCCTGAAGCAGTAAATTGGTCTGTGCACATACTTAACAGATGCCCTACTTTTGCAGTAAAAGATGTCACATCAAAAGAAGCCTGGAGTGGGATCAAACCATCAGTAAGCCATTTCAAAATTTTTGGCTGCATTGCTTATGTGCACATACCTAACAATCTGAGGAAAAAGCTAGATGACAAAAGCATAATATGTGTTCACTTAGGTATAAGTGAAGAATCAAAAGCATACAAGCTGTATGATCCTATAAAAAGAAGAATTCTTGTCAGCAAAGATGTCAAGTTTGATGAGAAAAAGCAATGGAACTGGGAGAACAAAGTAACTGAGAAATCAAATTCAAGTAAGTAAGTGATTGACTGTGAAGTTGATGCAGAAACTTGCTCAACAAGTAGTTATCATGATAATCCAAATGATGCAGAAGATAATGCCAGCAATGCCAGTAATGCCCTCAGTGAAGAGATGGATCTAACTGTATCTGATTTAGAAGAGGAAGGAGACAATGAGGTGAATGAACTAGGAAAAAGAGTTTCAAAGAAACCTGGTTATCTGAATGACTATGAAACTAGAGATTATGAAACAGGTGAAAGTAATGACAGTCAAGCCTTTTTCAGCCCTAGTGAAGATCCAATAACATATAATGATGCAGCTAAACATGAAGTATGGAAAAAGGCTATGGACACAGAAATAGAAGCAATTGAAAGTAATGACACCTGGGAACTGACACACTTGCCTACTGGAGCAAAGAAAATTGGAGTTAAATGGGTGTATAAAACCAAGTACAATGAGGAAGGAAAGATTGAGAAACACAAAGCTAGATTAGTAGCTAAAGGGTATTCCCAGCAACATGGCATTGATTACAATGAAGTGTTTGCACCTGTGGCCACATGGGATACCATAAGAACAATACTAGCTATAGCTGCAACAAACAACTGGTATGTGTTTCAATTGATGTAAAAAGTGCTTTTTTACATGGTGAGTTAGATGAAACAGTATATGTGGAGCAGCCATTAGGCTATCAGAAGGAGAAAAAGGAGATGGTGTATAGATTGAAGAAATCTCTCTATGGATTAAAACAGGCTCCAAGAGCTTGGTATAGCAAAATTGAGGCCTACTTCAGCAAAGAAGGTTTTGTCAAATGTGCTCATGAGCATACTTTGTTTGTAAAGAAAGAATCAGATGGGAGGATCATCATTGTAAGCTTGTATGTAGATGATCTCATATTTACAGGCAATGATCAAAACCTGTTTGAAAAATTCAAAGCATCAATGGAAAGAAATTTTGCTATGACTGATTTAGGATAAATGAGATACTTCCTTGGGATTGAAGTAAAACAGACAAAAGAAGGTATCTTCATGTTTCAACAGAAATATGCTTGTGAAATCCTAAAAAGGTTCAATATGGAAAACTGTAATAGTGTCTGCAACCCTATTGTACCTGGAAGCAAATTGAAGAAAGATGAAGATGGAATAGCTTGTGATTCAACTAGCTATAAACAGATGGTAGGTTGCCTAATGTATCTTCTTGCTACTAGACCTGATTTAGCATTTTCAGTGTGCTTGGTAGCTAGATTTATGGAGAGGCCTACAGAGTTACATGTTGCAGCAGTGAAAAGAATCCTTAGATATGTTAAAGGGACTGTGAACTATGGACTGTGGTTTGAAAAGGGAAAGAATGATGAGCTTGTTGGTTGGTCAGATTCAGATTATGCAGGAGATCTTGATGATAGAAAGAGTACATCAGGGTATGTGTTCATGATTGGTTCAAAAGTTGTGTCATGGTCATCAAAGAAGCAACCAATTGTAACTCTATCCACTACTGAAGCTGAATTCATAGCAGCAGCCAACTGTGCCTGTCAAGCCATCTGGTTAAGTAGGGTGCTTGATCACATCAACAGCAGAAAGAAAGAGTGCATTACCTTGTATTGTGACAACAGTTCAACAATTAAACTGTCAAAGAATCCAGTGATGCATGAAAGGAGTAAACACATTGATGTTAGGTTTCATTTTCTCAGAGATTTAACCAAAGATGGAAAGATTCAGCTGCTGCACTGCTCATCCTTTGAGCAAACTGCAGACATCATGACTAAGGCTTTGACTCTTGAGAGTTTTTGCAAATTCAGAGACTTGCTTGGATTGTGTAAGCTTGAAGACATAAACTGAAGCCTTGACATGGTTCAGTTTAGGAGAGGATATGTTAGATATATGTGTTAAGCCTTGATCAATGTTAAGCCTTGTTAGTAGTAATGCTCATAAGCAAGCTTGGCAAGCCTATGAGCAGGCCTGCTGTTAGAACACGCGGGCGCACCAGCTGTAGCTTAAGGCCCAAGTTAACCGTTTGGTATTGAAACGTTTGTTGTAACTAACTTGTAACTTGTGCATTGGCTATATAAGGGCCTTGCTATGATCAATGAAAGACTAGAGGTTCCATTTGCCTTAACACAAACATGGTACAAGATAAAATTTGTTTAATACAATACCTCAAACTTTGTCTTGTGTTGTTCTGTCATGTGTTGTTCTATCTAATACTTATATTTTGTAGATGAAATGGAACGTGAATATATATGTTTGATTAAAATTTTGATGGTAACTATTAGTTTTAAAGTTGACTCATATTTAAGATGTCGCTGCATAATTTGTAAATAGTTTTGTTATTGTTTTCTACGTCTTGAAGTTTGTTCTAGTAATTCTTTAGGGTTCAACTCACCTAAAAATTTGACACCACACTAAATTTTTTATTTACACTTATTCTTTGGAAGATTTACTTTTTATAAAGATATAGGCTAAAGACTATTATAAAAAATGTTAAAGAGTATCATATATTGCGCGTTTGGATTATCTTATTTTCGAGCTTATGCAAACAACTTATTCAATATAAATTAGGTTTTTTGCTATTTTATAAGTTTACACTAGTAAAAATTATATTTTTATAAACTATTTTATCATAAATTACTTAACAAACTTGTAACAATACATAAAAATTGCATAAGCTGTTTGCACAAGCTCAAAAATAAGCTACTCCAAACGAATCCATTATATGAAATCATTTTGAACATAAATTTATAAGTAGAGGAAGAGGTTGTTAGCTTATAAGTTAATCTTATAATGTTGAATTAGATTCATCTCAAAATATTTAATATGGTATTAGAGATTTTCAAGATTCATTATGCCACTTGTTGTCAAGTTACCACCGTTGAATTATTTGAGTCTGAGATATAATTGAATGAGATAAGACATGTTGAGGATCCACCACATTTTGTACTAGTGATGAATATTGAATAATGAATAGTCACCTGTAATTTTTCCCTTGAGGATCTATGTGATGAAACATTGTATGGTGGACCCTTATTGAAGTAACTACAACAATTAAAAGTGACTTTCTAGAATCAACATTTTGTCCATAAAGTAGACAAATTAAATTAGGTGATTCTAGCATGGGACACTTAAACATGTCTCCCACATGTGGGAGAGCTAAAATACTTGTTATAACATGTGGAGCCGGTAATAAAAAATACTATTTATATATATTTTTAAAACATAATTTATTTACAAATATTCTGGTTATAATATTTTCAATATTCTGGTTAAAACATAATTTATTTCCGTCTCTTCCTCGTTCTTTCATTTTCCTTCTAGAATTATTTTGGAAGTCTATCAAATTTGTCATTGAATCCTATGAACGCAAAAAAAAAAAAAAAAAACATTGAGGTCTCTATCCTCCTTGTACAATATCTAAATTTGAGATTTGTTTTTAGATTTAAGTTTTAAGGTATTCTTTATTGAAAAGAAGTTTGGAAAATCATATGAAAATAGATTTCGTAAGATTTATGCGATTTTAAACATTAATTTTAGTGTTAAGAATGTCCAGAAAAGTCGGGTTTTAATATGGGTCAACGGGTCTGTTTAGACCCGGCTGGAGGTTGAAGACAATACATTTTTGTCAAAAAAATTAATAACGTAAGCGTATATATATATAGTCGGTATAAAGACATTACCACTAGCAAACTTTAGCTTAGTGGATAAGGTTACTCTCCATTAACATAAGGGTCATGTTTCGAGTCTCGTTTTTGCCATTTTTATTACCTCTATTTTTTTTTAAAAATAATTCTGTCTATTTTATTTTTTTTGTAAGCATTATTCCGTCTAAGAGAATATAGAATACTTGGCCTCAAAAAATTATGTTGGCCTTTAATGTAAATTATGTCCAATGTATAAATATTTTCAATAAAAAAAATTAAAATATATTAGTATGACTCATATTTATATACTGAATATTTGAGGCTTGTTTTTCAAGCTTCGTTTAAAACTCGGGCATAATAGGGGTATACTTCAGTTGTGTAAATGACCGATTTAGTTTGATGGTTTTAGTCCAAAATGATCATCGAGCTCAACTAATTGAAATGACTTTGGTCATGAAATACAAAATTTCTCAATTAAATTGTTCAACCTCACATAATTGGAGTAACGATTAATTAGGAGTTTGAATTTTGGCAATTTAACGGTTCAGCCTAAATTAGTTTAATTAATTGTGACTCGAGAAACCTAGTTCCTATGAAGTTAACGTCAGGTCTCGACTAATCTGATAGACTATGACAAATGAATCCAAATTTTCTCAATCACACAATTCAATCTGACCTAATTGGACTAACAATCAATTAAGAATTCGGAATTTGACAATGCAACGGTTAAACATGAATAATTCGCCTAATTGTAACTTAAAAAATCTAGTTCCTATGAAATGACTGCAAGTCGCAACTAATTGGACTTATTGAGATCAAAGAATCTAAATTTTCTCAATCAGGATATTGAGTCTCACTCGGTTTAACTAGCAATAAATTAGGAATTCGAATTTTGACAATTTAATAATTTAAATAAAACTATTTTGAGTAACCGTGACTTAAGAAACGTAATTTATATCAGATGATCCTCAAATCTCAACTAATTGAACTGATTGTGACTAAAGAATCCAAATTTTCTCAATCAGACCGTTCAATCTCATATAACTAGACTAACAATCAATTAGGAATTGGAATAACAATCTAACAGGTCCAATCTAAACTAGTTTGACTAATTGTGTGACTTAAAAATTCAAATTTTCTCAATCAGACTGTTCAACCTCACCTAACTAGACTAACAATCAATCAGAAATTGGAATTTCGACAATTTAACGATTCAATCTAAACTAGTTTTTTTAACTATGACTTGAGAACTCCAATTTATATAAAATGATTCTCAAGTCTTAATCAATTAGACTATTGTGACTAAATAATTCAAATTTTCTCAAATAGACCGTTCAATCTCATCTAACTAGGCTAACAATCATTTAGGAATTAGAATTTCGGCAATCTAACGGTTCAATCTAAACTAGTTTGACTAGTTGTGACTTATAAGAAATATAGTTTCTCTAAATGATCCTCAAGTCTCAACTAATTTGATTGATTATGATTAACGAATTCAAATTTTTTCAATCAAACTGTTCAATCTCATCTAATTGGACTAAAAGTCAATTATGAGTTGGAATTTCGACAATCTAATAGTTAAGTCTTAACTAGTTTGACTAACCGTGACTTAAGAAACCTAATCTCTATGAAAAAATCGTCAAGTTTCAACTAATTCTACTAATTGTGACTAAAGAATTCAAATTTTAAATAATTTTTAAAACAAATTTTCTCATTCAGACCATTCAATCTCACCTAATTGAACTAAAAATCAATTAAAAGTTGTCAATTTGAGTGGGCTAATTTAGCTTCTTAAAAAAAAAAAACAATTTAAGAGTTGGAATTTCAACAATATATAAATTTAAATATTAACATATAAGATATTGTTCAATTTGTTTTGATGAGTATTTTCAAAATTTTAATTTTTATAATTTTTACTAATAGAAAGTTAAAGATATTAGTGATCAAAATTAAATTGTATATTGACATACATGCAGTGGTCAAACAAAGTTTTATAATTAGGGACGAAAATAAGTTGTACTTATTAATTTTTGGTCTTCTTCAACCTTCAGCCGGGTTAAAATATGATCCGGATACCTTGTTCAAACCCGGTTCGCTCTGGACATTTTTTAACACTGAACTTAATGTTTACAAGTTTTTAAATCATACAAAGTATATTTCCAATGATTTCCAAGTGTATTTTCAATAATAATATCTTCAAACTCATATTAAACAACAAGTCTCAAAACGTGGAGCTTATAAAAAAAAAAGAAGTCTCAAAACGTGGAAATAAAAAGAAAATGAATCAGATCTATGTTGATGAGGGGAAGAATTTGTGTCTTCTTTGAGTAATTTGTTTGAAATAATCAATTTGTTGTGAAATGGGAAAGGAAGGTGAACACAACAACAATGATAGTGCAGAACAAGAGTATATGACGACAACAAATTTTTTGCCCCAGTTCTTTGAGATTTATGTTTGTCGAACTCGGTTATCTAAGTTATTGTTAACTAGCACAAAATTTTTTATGGGTTTGTTCATCTTCTTCCATAGTTAGTATAGGACCAGGAGGATGGGGAGGTGGGGTGGGGGAGATGAACCTGGAATTGCTGACATTTTCTTCCATGTTTGCCCGTGATTTTTTTGGTAGATGTATAAAAAAAAGTGAAATAGATTATTAAAGTAAAATAATAAATTAAATATAAAAAACCTGCTATTGTACTGTAGCAGCAGGTTGCCTATACTGCATCACAGCCACTTAAGTGTTTTTCAATCCATCACACGGCTAGAAGTTAATCTCCCACCAATAGGAGACATGTCTAGGTCCTCCATGCTAGAATCCACCATTAAATTAGCCAATGTCATAAGATATATGTGATTAGTAACTTTAACATTCAACATCAACATCAACATATCATAAAGGGTGGAAAAATAGTGTATATATATATATATATATATATATATATATATATATATATATATATCTTGTTTATTGAGATGCCCAATGAGACTTGGACAATAAATATATCCTCCATTATAATAATGTAAATTTTCAATTTATTTATGATCAAGTGGGATTGGTTGTTTTGATAATATATTCAGTTGGGGTCAAATTTAGAAGCGACAATCCCTTTTTTGTTGAATTCATATCAAAAAAGTTGCAAGCTGTAACATTGCAAATTAAGGTCATCTTCAAGTTCTTGGTTGTGAACGGCTGCATGATCTTTGTATTAGTTGAAGGAATATATTCTAGATGTTTGTTTGATATTGACATTAACCTTTTTTGGTTTGAGATCTTTTATTTATTTATTATTATTTTTTTTATAATTTATTCCATTTATCTATTACTTTAAACAAAAGGCTTTCATTTTACTTTTGCAAAGAAAAAACTATGTGTGTTATATCATGTGTCCTTCAAAATGTGAAATTTTATAAAAATAAAATAAAATAAATTTATTTATTTTTCTTAACATGTGTCCTTAGGATACATGTTAACATTCTTCTTACCGGTATCTTTGAAAGATTTGTTCTCGGCTTTGTTTGGTAAAACAACAAATCAAGATGCTACAATTATGGGGTGGTGTGGAACCTTGAGGAATGGAGATGGCTGCTGGAGTGGACATTAGCGTTGCTCCTTTCAGAAGTTGTTGATGCTATATCGTCAGCACAACTGCTAGCGGATGTGCAGCCGGTCAAGGGTGGCGAAGATAGACAAAAGTGGATTCCATATTTGACAGGTACATTCTCGGTAAACTCAACTTACTCCTTTCTTCAAAATATGGATAGCACAACTGGAATTGAGCACGAAATTGTTATTGCTCTGAAAAGACTTTGGTCGAATGTTGTGCCTACTAAGGTTAACATCTTTGAATGGAGGTTATTATTAACAAAATTGCCAACTCGTGAAGCCCTAGATAGTAGAGGAGTCATCACAAATCCTCACGAACTTTGTTGTGCATTTTGTTTTATAGAAGTTGAAGGCATTAACCGTGTCTTTTTTAATTGTCGCTTTTCTAAACAAGTGTTGAGATTTTTTTTTTTGCTGGATACAAGTGGACATAATCAGCTTTAAAGAAAAGTGGAGCCATTTCACTTTGTTTGGTTCTTTGGTGAAAAGTGGAAGAGGGTGAAAGTTTCATTATTTGATTTAGCTTGCTACAAAGTGGTGCATTTGGTATCTTGGTAATAACATAATATTTAGGGGTGACTTACCAAGCCTTCATCTATTGTAGAACAAATTATGTTTATTTCTTGGTTTTGGTTCCTAGGTAGAAGTGGCAACACCACCACCTATGTTTTTGTTTATTTTTGTTGATTGGTGTAATAATCCCTTAGCATGTCTTCATAGCATCTAAAGGTGATTTCATCGAATCGTAAGGGCCGAGTACACATTGTACATTATATAATTCAATTTTGCTTATAAAAAAAATAGCATCGGTTTCAACAATTTTGAAAGCTTGAGGGAGAGAAAAATACCTTCCATATCCCCGTGGACTTAACTCATTTATTAGGGACAACGCATTTTATATGCAGGAACCGTGATTTGAATCTCAGACAGTTTAATTATTCACCTTTAAAAAGTAAAATTCTAACCACTAGACTACCTAAAAACAACCTTCCATTAATGGAACTTCCACCCGATCTCTTAACACGAGAATAGCACATTTTCTAATTTAAATTATTCAGGGATGGTTTCACATTTCACTCTCATCAAATTGAACTCCAGTACGCGAAATCAAATATTAAAAGTTTAAAATACTGCAAATTAAATTAGTTAAGGAAAATTAATTTTACAATTAATGTTTACTTATTTTCAACCTAAAACATATATAGTTCTAGCAGTCACTAAAATATCCATGCACAATGGTCTATATATACAAATTTTTTTTTGTATTGACCTTTAGTTACCTGAAGAATGGAGCACTAGTAATTTAAAATGGTAAATAAAATCTGAGCAAACATTATTCTTAGTTCTTACCATAAATTGTAACTGCGTGAGGAAGAGTTTGTTAACTATCTACTTTCTTTCTACTTAATATCAAAAGTCAACACAGAGAAGTTTCTTTCTAGTAGTACTTTACTATATCTCCTCTCTCAATTTTTTTTTCGACCGTACTATCTCCTCTCTCATATTAAGTGTTTTTTTTTTATAAGCAAAAAATGAATTATAAGGAGTACAAGGGGTACTCAACCCTTACAATTCTTATAGCAACTATTACATGCTAATAATGCATTTTAATGGATCCTTACACCAATCTGAAAAAATACAAGAAGACTTACTAGCTATTTTACCTATAAACCAAAACCATGAAATATAAATAATCTTGTCTTATAAGGCTTTCCAATTAATAGCTTCTCCTCTAAAAACCACATTGTTACGCGCACGCTATATACACCAAATGGTGGCCAACCAAATAACGTGACGAGCTTTTTCATATTTCTTATTTTTCAATAAAGCTCCAAAAGAGGAAAAATGTTTCCACCCGTCATCAAAAGAGATGAAATCCACATTCATCCATTTAAAAATCTGCTTCCACAACTTTTGAGAAAAAGAGTAATTAAAGAGCACATGAGATAATTCCTCTTGTTCTTCAAAACAAAAAATGCAACATTGCTCATGCGGATTAACAAGGATAGATTTTCTTGCCTATGCCATTCGAGTTGGAAGTCTTGATAATAATAACCTCCATCCAAAAATGCTTACTTTGGATGGAACATCATTTAACCATAATTGTTGTAAAGCTTTCACTACATTTTCATCAATAGCCACAACAACTTCGCGAGAGTGAAGGAACTCGTAAGTCGAATTCACCGAAAAAATACTTGATTGAGTAAGCTCCCATCGTCTGCTATCTGCGCCATTGCTCACATTAGTCCTGAACCACGCATCATTCTCAATACCCCCAATCTTCATAATATCACGCCACCACAAAGATTGACCTTTGACATTGCTAAGATTAGAGTGCAAAAAATTATCAGCCAAGCTCCCATATCTATGTTCTAATAGTTTGGTCCATAAGGTATTATGATCACACAAACCTCTCCACTTCCATTTACAAAGTAAAGTTTGGTTGAAATAATTTAGATTCTTTATACCCAAACCACCTTTATCTTTTGGTAGGCAAATTGTGTCTCAACTAACTCAACAAATCTTCTTAATATCAGAACATCCTCCCCAAAGAAATCTCCTTTGGATACTAATCAATTCTTGTAACACACACACCGGTACCTTGAAAAAAGAGAAAAAATATAATGGGAGGCTAGAGAGTACCGAATTAATGAGTGTAACTCTTCCGCCAAATGATAAATTTCGACCACTCCAAGTATTAAGTCGTTTCTTCATAGCTTCCACTATAGGATTCCAAGTGACCTTTCTCCTTGGGTTAACTCTAACTGGAATTCCTAGAAAACGAAAAGGAATCGATTCTACTTTACAGTGTAAAAAGGAGGATGCTGCGAACAAAAAATTATCATCAAGATTAATGTCATAAAGCTTACTTTTGTAAAAATTAACCTTCAGTCCCGATACTAATTCAAAACTTCTCAACACAGTTTTAAGCGACCACAAATTCTCACACTTCCCTTCACCTACTAGAACGGTATCATATGCAAATTGAAGAGTGTGAAATTGTAATTCATCACGAACTTTAAAACCATGATAATTGCCATTGTCAACAGCCTTCTGCATTATGCGAGTGAGACCTTCCGCAACTATCAAGAAAAGAAAGGGAGATAACGGATCCCCTTGTCTCAGCCCTTTACCAACAACAAAATCCGCCGTAGGACTACCATTTACAAGCACAGACATTGAGCTAGTAAAAATACAGGCTCTCATCCACTTCAGCCACCTCTGCGCAAATCCCATTCTCCGCATCATATACTCCAAAAAAATCCAATTTACCGTATCGTACGCCCTCTCAAAATCAACCTTCAATAATAAACACTTGTCTTTTTCTTCTCTTGGCAAAATCAATCAGTTCATTCACTACCAAAACCCCATCCAGAATCTGACGATTAGGAACAAAGGCCGTTTGACAATCTAAGATCAATTTACCGATAACTTTTTTTAGACGAGCCGCCAACACCTTTGAAAGGATTTTATACAAACAACCAACAAGGCAAATGGGTCTATAATCTGATAATACCTGAGGATGGTCCTTTTTTGGTACTAGTGTCAAGAAAGATGCAGTGATCGCCTTTGGAAGGAAAGCACTACTGTGAAATTCGTTCAAAAACTCCATAACATCTGTTTTTAGGATGTCCCAACAAGTCTTCAAGAAGTTAAAGTTAAACCCATCAGGACCCAGACACTTATTGTCATCACTATTCCACACAACCTCTCTAACTTCCTCAACTGAAAAGGGAGATAATAAAGAAGAATTATCTGCTTCCGTCAAGGAGTCAAACGAAAGCCCATCTAGAGTAGGACGGTTATGCCATTCTTCAGTGAAGTTATTAGCAAAATAATTTTTTACAAAAGACTTGATCTCATCGACCCCTTGAACCCATTTGTCACCATCTCTCAACGCCACTAGTTGGTTATTCCTCCTTCTACCCTTTAAAGTCTGATGAAAAAATTTGGTATTAGAATCCCCTTTTTTAACCCACTTTGATCTGGACTTTTCTTTGAGTAAGCTATCCTTAAAATGAAGTTGCTTCCAAAACTCCTTATTTAGGCCCTCTAACATAAGGTAATCAACATCCCCATTAGTACTTGAAAGAAGGCCTTCAAACTCATTAATATCGGAGACTGTCTTCTCTATGTTTAGATCCAAATAATCAAACACCTCCTTGTTCCACTTCTTTAGACTCTCTCTAAGAAGTTTTAGTTTTTCTTTCAAGACAAAAGCTTTTTTACCCCTAATATTGTAACTTTTCCATGTTGATTCCACAAAACCATTAAACTCTGGATGTTCTAACCAACCGTTTATCACCCTAAAAGGTTTAGGGCCCCAATTACACGACGAGCTGAGGAGCCAAACTGGACAATGATCAGATATATCACGATCTCCGATCCATTGCCCCTTAACACCATTCTTCTTCAAGAAGCCCTCTGATAACAAGAACCTGTCTAAGCGGCTCATAGCTATACCGTCTGGGCTAAACAGAGAAAACTTCTTCCCCAGCACAGGTATATCAATAAGCTCCATGTCATCCACAAACTCTCTGAAAAAGTTAACCTCACTCCTCCTTGTAGCAACACTACTTCTTTTTCTTTCGGATAAATGAAGAATAGCGTTAAAATCACCACCAATACACCATTCACCAATATCCCCTCTTCTAAGATTCAATAAGTTCCCATAATTTTTTTTTGCCCGCTAAATTACAAGGAGAGTACACATTAACAATGTTCACTCTCATACCCTCCCAATCAACACAAAGCCTCACAAAGTCGCCACCATAAAAGATATTTAGCAATTTGAATAAGTCAGAGTTCCAGATTGTTAAAATACCTCCAGATGGTCCTACCGCCTCCTTTACCGCCTAGTGAACATCTTGATGCCCCCACAAATTATGAATCATAGAATCATCAAAATGTGCTCTCTTTGTTTCTTGTAACATACATAAATCAAACATACCTTAATGTGCTCTCATATTAAGTGTTAATTATTTTTGAATTCTTTACACTTTTTGTTTTCAAAATGTAACTAATCATTAGTTGGTTCAGTGATGATTGACGTTGAATTTAATAGAAAATATCACGGTTCGATCCTCTGCAATTGCGATCGGGATGAGGTTGTAATCACTGTCTGAACTGACCCCGAACCAAATTAAACTAATGGTGAGATAAAAAAAATCTGATCCACTAGACCGTTTAATCTGATTTGTGTTCAATTCTAACATCAAGTGTTTTCAGCTCACTCTCGATCGAACTTACGAGGATCGAACCTTAATCCTTCCTACCAACATACACATAATATTTTACATTTTTTCTTACACTTTACAATAAATGCAATGATAAATAATAAATAAACTTGTAAAAACAACATCAAATACCATTAACTTTTTTAATTCTGCTGATTTAACCAATGAAGCCATATATTTAAGGACAATAATAATAGTAATGGTAATTAATTAGATAATTTAAAGAATTTTTTTTGACAAAGGATAATTTAAAGAATTAAAATACTAATAAAAATAGTTTATTACAAAAAATAATAAATACGATCTTAATATTATTAATTTTTTTCTGGTCTTTTTAATATTATTAATTTATGATTCAAAAGAATAAATAATATGAACGACATTACTTGAACATGATCTGTTTTATAGGATCGTATTACCGTGTCTTGATTTTTAAAGAGACAGAAACATAAATTTGGAAGATGAATCATGACCGTATGATCATATCAAAGATTGTTCTCAGCTAACACTGTCTAGTTGGGTTGGTCACACAGTTATCTGACAATTTTCCTAACCCTTTATGAAAATCCACAAATCATAGTTTAAATCCTAGAAATGTTAAAATTTCTAGTGTCATACGTCATGATTGAGATTCAAACTTCAGTCCTCCACTTTGTGTGTGAGTTTTTAATTACTTTATCAATTTGTCTATGAACCAAAAAAGAATAAATAATATTAAATCGTTACAAAATATTATGAGAAGGTGGAGTAAATTTTTACTAGTATATTTCTCTCATTCTCACTTATCTTCTGCCACCCCTTAATAGCATTAATAATTAATAATAGTAGTAATAAATTCATAATTAATTCTACTAATACATAGAGTAATATTCCGGCATCTATCTTTTTCTTCTCTTCTCTCATAGTATTTTTTAGGGTCCAATTCATTTCTCTTCTCACAACTATCACCGTCCGATACATCTTTCCTTTCCCAATCTCAACCGTTAATTCTGTCCCGTTCCCTCTATGTATTATTCCACACAACCATTTCCTCTTTCCTTCTCCGATTGGCCCCGTCGGCGGTAACCTTCTTCTACCTTCATCTTCATGCCACGTGTCACTCAATCCAACGATTTCACTCTCGATCTGTTACAACTAACTACCAAATAAATCCCGAGATCTTCGGTAACCGTTTCAATCCATCCGTAACCGTTTTCGGTTATGGAAGAAAAAGACACGTGTACCACCGTCATCGGAAGAATGAGTGCAAGATTAACCGACGTAGTTCTCGACTGTGTGATGCCGTACATCCACGACGCAAAAGACAGAGACGCAGTTTCACAGGTCTGTAAACGATGGTACGAGATCGATTCATCAACTCGAAAGCACGTGACGATTGCTTTGTGTTACACAACGACGCCGGATAGACTCCGGCGACGGTTTCCTCATCTTGAATCGTTGAAACTGAAAGGAAAACCTAGAGCGGCGATGTTTAATTTGATACCGGAAAATTGGGGAGGTTTTGTTACTCCTTGGGTTAGAGAAATTGAGAAGTATTTTGATTGTTTGAAATCGTTACACTTTCGGAGAATGATTGTTACTGATGATGATCTTTCGATTCTTGCTCGGTCTCGTCATCAGAGTCTTCATGCTCTTAAGCTTGAAAAGTGTTCTGGATTTTCTACTGATGGACTTTACACTATTTGTCACACTTGCAAGTAAGTAAACTAGTTCCGAGTTTTGTTCGCATATTCATCTTTTAAATTTTTAGCAATTTTGAATTTGTGTTGTTAGATGTATTCTATTAATTTGAATGAATGTTGTTTTTAGTTAAAAAAATAATAATTAGTGGAGAATTGTGATAAAGAAGATCTGAATTAAAACTTTGATGATGAAAAAATAACACTATAATAATTAATTACTATTATTGAATTATTTCTATTTTTAATCATTTGTTTTATAAAGAGAAAATTCCCTGTTCTGTTACTGTTATGTTGCATTTCAGATTTAGTAAAAAATAAAAAAAGCTGCATTTCAGATAATTTTACTATATATTAACTCCAATTCAGAATCCTTGTATTGTCCAATATAAGTAATCCTTGATATTGCGGGGAATTGCGATAAAATGAAGCTGACATCATATTCTTTGATGTCATGATTGATGTTTAAATCCGAACGTGAGAATGCAAATTTGTTAAAATTCTTGAAGTAGAGTTTTGTTGTCCATATATATGTTTGTAATTGATGACTCGTGGGATTAATATTTTTTTTGGGGGGTCAAATAATAGTTGGAAATTCACCTCTTGAGGTTAATAAGTGAGAGATCTGGGTTCGAACACCGCCCCCTGCATATAAAATGCAATATCCCTACTATATGAGCTATGTTCACAGGAACGACTCGTGGGATTAATCTACTTAGTTGCGTGGGGATATTCAATATATACAAAAAAATAAACTGTTATAACATGAGGAGTTCTATTATTTTTACATGGGTGGGTAGACATGCTTTTTCGAGTTTTATTAAGATTATAAGATCTTAATGTCAATTGTCAAAGTTAAACTAAGTTGGCTCATTTCACACTGCTGGAGTTCTTACTCCTGCTAGTGCTAATTAGAACAGAACATTTTTATGATTGATCATTGATTGATGAGTAGGACTGAAAATGATGGAATTACTAAAATTGTTCAATTGAGTAGGACTGAAAATGATGGAATTACTATAACTGTTCACTAAACCTAAGCTGTGACCAATTCCTTATAACCTGTTAGGAGTACAATCATGGAAGTCCTTGTAATCTTGTCTTGTTTGAAAATTCAAACTTGACTTTTTAGCTTGATCTAGATGATACAACCAATCCTGTACTATAGCATTCATTAAAAAAAATACCTTACAATTTGTCCTTTTGTCTTATCCTCTACTCTCTAAATTTTGAAGGCTCTCTTGTATTGTTTGATTTGGTCTTCTCTATTTCTTACCACATTGCTTTTTATTGGATTTTTATTACCTATGATTCAAATTTATGGTGGTATATGTCAAGTTAGTGGGAACTGAGAAGTCACCAAGTGGCTTAACTAATATACTTAACTTCTAATACTTGCACATCTAATTGTATTATTGTATTTGTGACACTGCTTTATTCTCTGACTTGCCACCAAACACCTCTCAGCCTCATTTTCCAAGCTGTATTATTCTAAGTGTATACTCCTTTCACTCATTAATCACAGGCTTTAGGTAGTCTTAAAGATTGCAGCTAATTTAAAACCTCATTTAGTGCCCTTTTATGGATTTGCTCTCAGTCCTTCTAATTAAGTTTTTTTGTTTTTTTTGCGGGGGAGGGTAGACGTGAGTTTTTTCAACTTTACTGGGGTCTTGTTTGGATAAACAGTTTAATTTAGCGCTGATCATATAAGTGCTAATATCTATTTTTATAACGAAAGATAAAATAAAGTCCAATCGTTTTCATAAGCTATTTTCAAAAGTTTATAGAAATAAGCTGAATATGGTATATGGGCATGTCGTAAGCTAATTCTATTAGCTCTTCCAAACAGTCTCATTAATGTATATTTCAGTAGTAGTTGAGCTCAAATAAGCTGATCCAAACATGCGCTTTGTGTCGGTCATTTCTTCTTGGAACTTGGAAGTAGAAACCTATGCTTGCTGATAAATCAGTGGTTACTAAATGATGACTGAATTTTTCTTTCTGGCAGGAATTTAAGAGTCTTGTTTATGGAGGAAAGCTCAGTTATTGAGAATAATGGTGAATGGCTGCATGAGCTTGCTTTGAATAACACCGTTCTTGAGACACTGAATTTTTACTTGACTGATATTAACAATATCAGAATTCAGGACCTTGAACTTATAGCGAAAAACTGCCCCAACTTGGTCTCTGTTAAAATTACTGATTGTGAAATCTTGAATCTGGTGAACTTCTTTCGATATGCATCTTCTCTTGAAGAATTTTGTGGAGGTTCCTACAATGAAGATCCAGAAAAGTACACTGCTGTATCATTACCAGCAAAGTTAAATCGATTGGGTTTGACATATATTGGAAAGAATGAAATGCCAATTGCGTTCCCTTATGCAGCCCAATTGAAAAAGTTGGACCTTCTCTATGCAATGCTGGATACGGAGGATCATTGTACATTAATCGAGAAATGCCCTAACTTGGAAATCCTTGAGGTAAAAATTCTAGAACTTATCAAGTTAAATTTCTCATCCTTCAAATTGTTGCTATGATTCTTTTAATCTCGTTTGGTGGTCTAATTTTAGTCCTCTAGCCTTCAAATTTTATCAACCAGGCATAAGTATATGTATATTTCACGCGAAGTTTTAAACTGTGGTTGCAATTGCACTGTTTTCTTTGATATTGTGGATAAGTGTTGCCAATGCAGCCACAATATTATAGTCACGGAAGCCTCCAAAATCTTTAGGCAATCTTTCGGCCGTGCTTGCTGACCGCAATAAACTATGATTTTTAAATAATGAATATGCATACATATATTGATTTGAATCTTTGGTTGAACAAGGAAACATGAAACTTTAAAATTAATAAAATACAATGAAGTGGATGTTAATTTGGAAGGGTAAAGACTACATATGAAATGTTAATAATTAACCAATAATCTTTTCCTCATGGACAGTCAAGGAATGTAATTGGAGACAGAGGATTAGAAGTACTTGCTCGCTGTTGTAAGAAGCTGAGAAGGCTAAGAATCGAAAGAGGTGATGATGATCCAGGAATGGAAGATGAAGAAGGTGTTGTTTCCCAAAGAGGACTAATTGCCTTATCACAGGGCTGTCCAGAACTTGAATACATGGCTGTTTATGTATCCGACATCACAAATGCATCTCTAGAACACATTGGTACTCACTTGAAAAACCTCTGCGATTTTCGCCTTGTCTTGCTAGACCGAGAGGAGAGGATAACCGATTTGCCACTTGACAACGGTGTGAGGGCTTTACTGAGAGGTTGCGAAAAGCTTAGAAGATTTGCTCTATATCTCAGACCTGGAGGCTTAACTGATGTAGGCTTAGGCTACATAGGACAATACAGTCCAAACGTGAGATGGATACTTCTCGGTTATGTTGGCGAAACTGATGCAGGGCTCTTGGAATTCTCCAAAGGTTGTCCAAGTCTACAAAAACTTGAAATGCGAGGATGTTCATTTTTCAGTGAATATGCATTAGCTGTTGCTGCAACTAGATTAAAATCTTTGAGGTATCTTTGGGTACAAGGATATGGAGCATCATCTTCTGGGCGCGATCTTTTGGCAATGGCGCGACCCTATTGGAATATTGAGGTGATTCCTTCGAGACGTGTGGTTGTTAACAATCAACAAGATGAGTCTGTTGTCATGGAGATGGAGCATCCAGCTCATATTCTTGCTTATTACTCCCTTGCTGGACCAAGATCAGATTTTCCTGATACTGTTATACCTTTGGATCCTGCTGCTGCACCATCATATGTTAACACCTAAAGTTGTATTTGTATATACCAAATTTCCCCCCTTTTTTGAAGTCCTTTTTTCTTTTTATTTCATTTGAAAATGTTGTATGTTTTTGAAGTGTTTCTTCAGCTAGAGGGTTTCAATTTTCACTGCAAAATTCCTAGATATTAGTATTGTAATAAGCTTGTATTCTTTCTTTTTTGTAATTCAGATATATGCTTCTACCAACTCGTGCGGCTAATTGTTTTTACCCATTGAAGATGCCCATTTTTGTGAATATATAAGGTTAGGATTGTTTTCATTTATTATTATTGTCCTATACTTGTAGCTTCATTAGGGTATATCAATGGATTTTTCCCACACGAGTGTTAGATTTGCTTCGTTTGGACTATTCTGATTGAAGAAATTAAGTAACCTCAAAAAATAAAATTAAAATATAACATTTTTAAGGTGGTTGTAGAATTAAGATTTTTGCTTTATGAAATCAACAACACATGCTATGTTTGGGTTCATCAACACAACAAGCAAAAATATCTTTGGCTTTAATGCACTTTTAATCCCCCAAATTTGAAAAATCTGAACTTTTGATATTTTAAAAGACAACTTTTTGATCCCATATTTTGAAAAATCTGAACTTTTGATCCCCTATTTTAGGTTTTTCTGAATTTTAGTCTCTGAATTCAACTTTGTCAAATTTTTGCTGTTGTGTGTCAAACTCATTAGTGACGTGGAAGTGTTCATGTTGACAAAACGTTTCCATGTCTTTAATTTTTTTTACATCAAATATTTTAAAAATATTAAATAATAAAATAATTAATTAATAATTTTTTTTAAAAAAAAAGTAAAATTAACCTCTATACATACATATAATTAAAAATTCTTACAAAAAATATATATAATTAAAAATCATTAAATTACAAAAAATAAATTAACGATTGAGAACAAATTAATGAACGATTGAGAGGGAACGAACAAAGACAAATGATGTTACCACGAGCATGATGATTTGTATTTCTGATTTCTTAGGGTTTCATGATTTGGGAACCAACGTTTGCTTTTCTGACTTATTTGAGTAATTTACTGTTTTTTAGTTATATAATAATGTTAAGAGGTTTATTTTAGTTAGTATTATATAATGTAAAGAGGTTTATTTTATTGTTTTTAATTATAATTAATTATTTTATTGTTTTAATACTTTAAAATATTTGATTTTTAAAAAAGATTAATGACATGAAAATGTTTTGTCAACATGAAATTGTCACGTCTTTAATGAGCTAGACACATCAGCAAAAATTTGATCAAATTGAGTTGGGGGACTAAAATTCAAAAAAATCAAAAATAGGGAATGAAAAATTCAGGTTTTTCAAAATAGGAGATAAAAACGTTAATTTTTAAAATAAAGGGACCAAAAATTTAGATTTTTCAAAATAAGAAGATAAAAAATGCATTAAAGCCAATATCAGTGGTTAGTTTTGCAACCACCACACATTCAATGACATGTAACCCAAATGCCCAATACGGCTGCATTTAAAAGGATCAAAGACTTATCCAAACATAAATACTACAGGGTCACTTTACATTTAATTAAAATCAAATTTTCATCCGAGGATAAAAAGGTCATGCTAAACAGTGCCCCCGAGGCACTAATTAAGCATACTAAAAAAGGAAACAAATGATAAAGTTAATGATGAGATAGAATAACTTTTCACATCATTAAAACATTGAATGCACAATTTACGAGATAAAACTTCTATATTTGTATCCTTAATTAGTGTCCCAGGGGCACTGTTTAACATTTTCCGGATAAAAAACACGTTAAGATTTGTCATACATAACTTTTATTCTTTTTTAACCATTTTAAAGTAGGTGCTCCTACAATATCAACTACAATAAACATCTGGTGAGTCGGAATATCCATAAATCATCAAATAATTACTATCTTCCCATTTCATATTTACGGGAGTACATAGATTAAAAAGTTTGTTCTGCATTGTTATGTCATGTGTTGTGTAATTGTGTTGTTCTATCCGATACTTATCCTTTAACAGATCAAGTGCACCCTACAATCACTGTATGCCCCTATGAATTTCAAGAAACCACAGCTATTCTCTATCAACTTCTCTAATAATGCCGCCACACCTCCGCCAATCTAAGATTTTTAGAAGTTCCGTCGGTATTAAGCTAAGCCTGATCCATCCCTCTAAAGGGTACCCCTTTTAGTATTAGTTAGTCTCTACTAGATGTTGATTTATATCCATTTGCTTACAAGCTGAATTATATTCATGCACTCTCTTAGAAACTAGCAGCCACGGTTTGTAAGGTCCTGAAAAAGATTTGTTTCTCCAGATTCATTTTAATATACATTCATAGACCTTTGAAGGATAAGTAGTCTCTTGAATCCCATTTTAATATACATTCATGAACAGTTTTTTTATTAAACACGGTACAACTAAAATTGTGTTGTTTGATTTTTTATTTTTCAGCAAATCAAACACACTGTATATTCTTTTTCTTCATATTTTGACTCCTTGTCAACACAATCAAACTAAGTCCAACCAAAACATGTTCCCCAAGAATTAAAATTGGTTCTTCAACTTGGAAAATTTGATAAATATGCCTAGTGCATATTATATGGTCCTTAATAAAAAATGTATTGATCATTTGAGTTTAAAGTTAAAGAAATGTGCAAGGTTCTCTAAATTTTGTTGTCTTTTGAGACATTTCGTTCGAGTTATCTAGCTCAATGTAATCGAGTTGTCGTAAATTTGAATCAAATCAACTTCAAGTTAAAAAAATATTTATGACAAAATTGAGTTGAGTTTCGAGCCGGACAAATTCATATTGAGTTAAACCCAGCTCAACTCAATTCAGCTCTACTCATTCTCCACCCTAACTTTTGCCATCAAAACTGACTTCAATAATTTTCTTAACTTTCACAAACTTGGATCCCTGATTGAAACTAATTAGCTAATTTGGCAATTCAATATGAAATTCAAACATATTAATCTAATATCTAATCTAATCTAATATCTATCTAATTTAATATATATTAAACTTAAAACCATTGATGTATGAAACCTTAATTGGCTTACTAGTCATGTCCAATTTCAGTAAGTGTGCATTAATATATTGTTAGTACATGTGTTAGAAACTAGAAAATGATCATTCACAAAAGTAGCTACATACATTTCATGAGATGAGAAGAAAAGCTTCGAGTGCAGGGGCCAGGGGATAGGAATTGTTTAATTTAAACTATTATTAAGATTATTATTTTAAGGGAGGATTGTTGGATAAAATTGTAGTATTTCCTTAATTAACTATATTAGCAAATAGATAATTTTGTATAGGAAGATTTTAATTTTTTTTTTATAGATTGTTGTTAATATATTATGTTAGTAATATGGTTTGAATCCTCCTCATTCTCCATCTCAAATTCTATTTAATATTCTAGCTCAACCCCTTACTTAAGCTTGCCTTTGGTAGTACTTATTTTCCCAAGCTCCTAGGACTAGGAGGTACCATATTTTTTTGGTATTAAGTACTATGTAGTATTTATGTGAAGTTCAGTTTTTGAGAAAAATTGTGAGTCAGTTTAGTTCCTGAAATAAATAATTTGTGACAATTTAGTGTTTATATTTTTCGCACTTCCATCAAGTTAGTTCATTTAAAGTAATTAAGAGTTTTTTTTTATATAAAAAAGCAAGAGTTTTAAGGACATCAAGAAGACTCAAACCTAATAAGATCTTGAAAGGAGCAAATTTCAAGGACCCAATCCTTCATCAACAGGCGAACCCATGTGGGTTTTACTTTTATATATTAAAATTCTTTTCAGAATTTATTATTCATAGTACCTAAAAATGCTTAAAAATATTTCAAAATTTATTTATTTTTCTTTGAAATATATTTTCTTTTATATTTGTATCATCTTTAACTTTATTATAATATTTTATAATTTTTCAAAGATTTCAAGGAAATGTGTATTTTAATTTATTTATTTTTATGGTAACTGATTTATTTATAAATACACATTTCTTTTCTCTAAACTTTAACTTTCATTACCTCTCATACTAAATTTGATTTTTACTAAATGATCATCTTATTTTCTCTTCTTTTAGACTTTTTTCTTCTTTCATTTCATTTCATGTCATTTTCTTTATCAAACAAACAAAGTGTAAGTATATATAGACTAAGTTGTTCCAATTTATTTTTTCATGGACTAAAAGTTTATTTTATTTTTCTCAAGTATTAAATTGAACTCACAATTTTTTTCAAAGACTAAAATAACTCTCCACACTTTATATTTTTTATATGAATTTGATCTCTCTAAAATGATCAACTCATTTTAAGTAATAACTAACATGAAATTGTTAATATTTTTGCAATAGAAAAAAAAAATACAAAATCATGGAGGACAAGAATTAAACTCCTTTATAAAAATCTAGTGTATCTAAAGTTATATCTTCTTTAACCTCAACAGGGGCGGACCCAGACATGAATTATCAGTGTGGCTAATTTTTTTACGCATTACTGAAAAATATTCATCGTTATCTTAATAATTCAGTTAAACAACGAACAACATATGAAATTATTATTAATACAACATGTGTATCTAAAAAAACACCAATAAACAAACAATTCAGAAAATTTCTATTTAAAAAAAAAGAAATTAACAAACTATATCCAGAAAAACACAAAATTTCTATTCGAAAAAAAGAAAAGACTATAACTTATTGAATATATGTGAAATCATACATATTACTATTCTTTGATACATCACTAGATTCTATCTTGGATCAAAATATATAGAACCCAAAATTTTACTGGCTTATAGTTTATTTTGATAAACTAATTCAATTAACTTAACTTATTAATTTTTATTCCAATTTTACTCATATCTTCTTACTTGAAAAAATTAAACCTATTGTTTTATATCATTTCATATTTATATGTCACAATCGTTAATTTTACAAAATACTACGAATTCAAGTATTTTTGACAAACATAGTTAAAGTTGATTATTATACAATTAAAATATGGGTCATGCTAAACAGTGTCCCTGAGGCACTAGTTAAGCATACTAAAAAAGAAAACAAATGATAAAGTTAATGATGAGAGAGAATAACTTTTCACTTCATTAAAACATTGAATGCACAATTTACGAGATAAAACTTCTATATTTTCCTTAAAATATATAACTTAAAATAATACACTATGTATAACAAAAGAGTTGAAATCATCAATAGGAGACTATAAACTAATATTTGCACTAATATTAAACTAATATGTATTGAGAAACTTACGATCATTAATATTTGTATAAATATGTATATAGAATAATTTAAAATTATCTATAAAATTATTATTATTATTTTTAAAAAATATTTGGGCTGGACCGGGCTGGTGTAGCTATAGCCACACCAAGCCTCACATAGGTCCACCCTGACCTCAAGTGATGTACTTTTGAACTTTAAATCTAACCGGTGTGAATTTAAAATCACCATGTATTTTAGAAATATCATTTTTTTTTTAAACGGTCAAAGTTAAATTATTAGTGTCAGTATTTTTTACCTTATTAGAACTTGAACCGGAAACCTTTATACTCTTTAATTCTCTGCACCTTTAGTTGAAACCAGTTAATCCTTTGGTTTATAAATGTCATTAGAGGTGCGAGGAACGTTTTCATTTTTATCATTTAGATAATTAATTCTTAACAATATTAGGGAGCTCTGTGATCCAATTGGACCATTGATATTTCAAATAGTGTTTTCATTGTTGAGAAAAATCCATGATTCTAACCCATATTTGTGCATGTCTATCTTTGTTGCTGGGAATAAAATATTTGTCAATTGAGATAGACATAAAATACTAGGCTTGAGATCCTAAAGACCATATTCTTCAAAGTTCATCAATTGATGCAAAATATAATCCAAAGAGACCATTATCTAATGATATCATATCATCCTCCATTGTTGTTACGGGTTCCACAATTTAGTGACTATATTTTTTGTTTAATAAATTCCTTATAGTTAGAGGACAAGTGCTAACATGAACCAACCACTTGAATAGTCGTTCAACTTTTGGTAATGTAATTCAATCATGAAGGTTGTCCTTACAGCCGAGCCCGACAACACCATTAGCATATTCTTCTTTAATGATTTTTATTGAGATTACATCGTGTTGGGCCATGTGGAAGAGTCTCATTAGATTGGATCATCGTATTTGACTAAGAGCAATCAGACAAGTGAGATTGGACACCACATCTTCGTCCAAAACCTTAAGACATTGAATTTATGAGTCATCTCATTTATATGTTGTTTAAAATCAATTTTTCTAACCAATATATGACTTTAACTCACACTTGAAATCCACTTGGGTTTACCTAGTGGTGTTAGCTTTGGTCCCCACTCTGCCTTTAAATGGGCCCCCGCAAGTGGGTGGTGGGATTGATCCTCTCGGATTAGTCGATCCTAGAGCCGGATATCGTGTTTTACAAAAAAAACTCACATTTGATATATCTCAACATATCGCTCTTAATATAGGGTTTTGACTTTTGACTTAGATTAATATCAAATCATGAATAAATAATTGAATTACTAATATGTAGATAGATATAGTCATATAGATGCTGATTCTCACCAAGACTAGATATACATTATAGTCTATCCTAGTTCAAAAATAGTATGGAGTTCTCAATGTGCACTCTTTATACCAAGTAACAATGTTTCTTCATCATACAAATAAAATGGTAGACATTGTATTGTACTATGTTATTGGGTTGTCTAGGAAAACAGAGAATAAAAATAAAGTATGATGCTTTGTGAGACTAAAAAGAAAAAACACTAGCTGACGAAACAGTACTAGTACTGCCACCAAAGAAAAGTTGATTAAAGAGTACACAAAAAATAAATATCAAAGAAAAAAAAAAGACAAAGTTTGATTGGTTGAGAATCATATATTGATAAAAGAAATAAAATGTGATATTGTGTGAACCATATTGGCATATGCTTACGTGAATCTACCAATATTTCTGACCTAATGAAGCATGTGATTCTAACTAAGTGGAATGCAAACTCAGATTCTACTAAGAAAGTGATTCTCATAAATAAAAATAGACAAACATGGTCAACCTGGCCATATTGCACTCACAAAGAAAATAAATGATTAATAGTAACATTTTGAATGGCATTACCAACAGTAAATTGGTTTAAGTGGTAAGAGTTTTGATCTCTTTAAGCACGTGATTAGAGGTTCGATTTTTGGCTCACATGTATGGAGAAAATTCGATTGAAAGAGGAGAACAAACTGTGTATCCCACAGATTCCCCCAACATAAATTAGTCATCATTAACGACATTAAAAACTTTGTATCAATATCTTGCTAACCCAAAAAACAACATTTTGAATGACATTAAAAAGCTTTATTGGAACATATGCTGCTCAAAATTTTCAGTGGAAGTGCTTATATGAGTCAGCCACATGATCAAATGACCTGGCTGCTTTTTTGTTGTGGTTGATTACATGGACAATTAATATTTCATTTTTCAATTTTGGAATATCTAATAAGCATATTTTGAATTGAGGTTGTTTTTATATTTGGACCTAAATTAGGGGTGGATATGATAAACTAGCAAGTTTGAGGATTGCCTTGAATATTAAGGGCCAATATTTTGTCATTAGGTTTTTCAATTTGTAGCCGATGAATACGAATCTATTTGGTGATTAAACTTTTTGTCGCACTTTAACACGAATTTTAGTTGTTGGATGAAGATCAGATATTTCATTTGTTAATTTTACTAAATCAAATTTAAAATATAACTTATAATACAAGTTATCTAATCTTCATTTAACAATTATGATCCACGACTACTGGAATTCTGATCGCAGAGGATCCAAATTCGAAAAACGGTTTTTTGACATGCTACTTGTGGTAATACTATAATTTAATTATAGTGATGTTTATCTTATTGCTCTTGAGACTAAGCATGCCTGAATATAATATGATACAAATTGGTACTACAAAAGATAGACATAATCACTATCATAGTTAAAAGATAAAGAGAAAGGAAAAAAAAAAAGAAAAAGAAAATAAGTCCATTCCAAATTCAGATTAAAGATTGAAACATTATTGCAATCTGCTTTAAGGTTCAAGATGTTGATGAACCAAGTAGCTTCATGTCATCAACATTAAAGTGCATGAATACCAAAAACAGCTTCTTTGTTGAAGTCTCTAGAAGCCGTCGCGAAACCGGAAACTTTCATCTTAGCATAAGATTCATGAAAAGAGCAGTCATAGAGATCTTGTCCTTGTAGTGATCCATCATTGTAGTGACTACTAGTCCAACCCATTTTCTGCTTATTATCTGATGCAGAAGAAGTTTCTGTAAGAGTAACAGTTGTAATATCATGAATGCTTGGTCTTCTTTTATCTTTGCCTCCAGATGAAACCTTTTGCCTTATGTAGTACTTTTGTGCATGACTTGCTACTTGTGTCGGAGTTTTTGTCACGACGAAATTGCGAGAGATGTTTCTCCAATCGCCTTTTCCATACTTTAGTAGTCCCATCAGAAAACGCCTGTGGTTTAAAGGATAGAAATACAACTCAATTAGTAGTCATATAAATACAGATACAGATATAGATATAGATTTAGATTAAAAAAAAAGTCAATTCAGTTATCCAAACTCAACATTATAATTTTTTATGTCTCTATAAAGTAGCGTGATTACGATTGAGGCTACATCAGCTGCTAGATTATCTCAATGATCACAACGTGACTGCGACCGCGATTAAAACCGACATACTATTGACAAAGCAGCTAGTATAAAACTCATTTTAAATTGGATCAACAATTAAAAAGATGAAATTCTATGAAAATTAAATGAACAACTGAGTTTAAATACAATATATCCATGATTCATTAGCTAAATTTTATAACATTAATACTACTAAACAAACAAAGTTGAAATAGCGACGAAAATCTAGAGATTCAGAAATACAAAATATGTCTCTAATTTCGTCACAAGTGTTACCAACAACAAATTTAGTGACTAAATTTATTTTTCAGTCTCTAAAATCTGTCGTTATTTCAACTTTTATAGTATATATTTTCATATTCTAGAGTCTAAAATAAAAACTTTGTGAATAATAAAAGAACAAAACAAAGAAACAATTGAAGATTATAGATTAATGAAATTATGAAACTCACCTATGTTCCTCTTCAGTCCAAGGAACACCTTTCTTCCTCTCATGATCAGAACCTCTAACAGTTACATGTCTTCTTTTACTTCCATCATAGTTTTGATTTTCAACAACCTCAAAGGTGAAAGAAGAAGAAAGATAACCGGGAATCGGAACATTTCCAGCTTCGATTTCGCAAACATCTTCTTCCAATTCCCTATATTGCTTAATCACATCATAAACAGTTTTACCAGGAATCATCTCAGCAACTTTTAACCATCTATCTGGTGTATCCTTATCATATATAGCAAGAGCACTTTCAAATTTCTTATTATCTTCTCTACTCCATTCTGTTTTGTAACTCTCTTCAACAAACCAATTTGAATCCAACATAAAATAAGGAGAATAAAGGGTTTCTAAATCCATAGCTTAAATCACAAATACTACTACAAAAGGGTGATTTTTAAACTCACAAAAAAACCATAAAAATGAAGAAATTATATAACTTTGATAGAGTAGAACTAAACTAAGAATCTTTTACTTGTGAGATTTTTAAGATAATGTTGAGAATCTATCAAAATCATACCTTTTAGAATCATATAGAATCTTGATGAAAATCATGATGTGCTAAAATTATAATATATGAGTGTGAAAATAATTAATTTGATACTAAGAATATATAATCCACCACCCTTTGAAAGAAAGGTTGAATTTTTGATGTTAGGATAAAAAGTTGAGAATCACAAAAGAGAGATCAAGATATGAAAATATAGGAACATAGTACAAGAGGAAGAGAGTGAAAGAGGGTGTAGAAATCTATAAGAAGATCCAATAGAGGAAAAAAGATAGATTCTTTATAATCAAACAAAGGAAAAAGATTGATACAACTATTGAACTTTGTCGTTTCTTCATGAAGAAGCAACTATAAAAGTAAATGACATTACATACATAGTTCATATACATGTATTGATATACAAAAATTAGTATTTTGAGAGAGTAGAAGTGAGTTCAAAAGGAAGAAGGAGGAGAATTTGATTTTGGTTTTTTTTTGTTAAGATAATAATAATAAGGTTGAGATTAGAGTGTGACACTAGGTAGTAGTAGTAGGTACTAGGTTGTAGCTATAAGGTTAAAGCTAACGACAAAGTTTTGTCCTTAATTAATTGTATTATTCAAAGGAGTTTAAATAAGGATATGGTTCAAAAAGTAGTAAAATATGCATAAAGTTTTTTGGAGTAAAGTATAAATTTATAAATGAATATTGATCTAAGGTATGAAGGTTATGCGTGTAAGTATCAAATTAACCTTAATCTGGTGGGTTGTGTTAATATTTTTATTTTTAAGAATAGTAAGCAATGTTAATACACTAAATAAAAAGGAGATCTTAAATCTTAATAATTAGAAGAGAGAAAAATAAATATTCTCTTAGACATACATAAATGAATCTTAACATTACAGCAACACTAATACTAATAGAATCTGCATATTTTTATAATAGATAATAGATGATGTTAAGAGCACTGATAAATATTAACACTTACAGTATTTTTGTGAATTATGTTTCCTTGCAATGCACTCTTTTTTTCTTTTTGTATGGTTTTCTCCCTTTGAGTTTTTTGAGTTAGGTTTTTAATGAGCCAATTGTTGTATTATGAAATCTTTATTTTTTGAATTTTGGTCTAGTCTACTCAACTACTTATTTTTTTTTCTTTAATATAGTAGATGGTTGAATTTTTCCTATATAAAAATCACAATTTTTTTTTTATAACTAAGAAATACTTATTTTAGCAAAGAAATTAGAGTAAGGATACTTAAAGCACGTAGGCAAATATCTCTAATACAAGTGTAGTGACTCTAGAGACTATTATATTTAGAGAGAAGTTTTCTCTCACTTTCACTAAACAACCGATGTTTTCTCTTCCCACCCCCGTGATTTTTTTATACCCCCAATATTTCAATTTTGTCCTTGCAAAAAACTTCGGTTCGCATAAACTGGATTTTTTCCAGTACAAATTCAGAGTAAATTTCGGTTTTTATAAACCAAATTTTGTTTTCAAGGCAAAAAAACACTTTGATTTTTATAAACCGAAGTTTTTTACAAGGGCAAAATTAAAAATTCAGAGAGATAAAAGAATCACGGAAGGTGGGGAGAGAAAACATCAAAACAACCAGATTATATTGGATCGTTAAAAGTTGGGGTACATAATATACACCTTGGTTCGGTTTTTCAATTTTTTTAAAAATGAAAACCGAGAATAGAGTCGAACCACTTTAGTTCTCATTAGTTCGATTCAGTTTTTGAACTGAACCAAAACAAATCGATTATTTTTGTTTAGTTTGGATTTTCTGTTCAATGAATTTTGCCTGATCCACCTATACCACTACAGAGGAGTTCATTGGTGGAGTGAATGTTTAAAGTGGACAACAAACATGGGGATTTTGTGATTGTTTATAATAGGCTACAATTTCACGAAAACAACACTTTATAACTTCTACAAAATCATGGCATCACCGTAATTTTATCCAACCCACATTAATACCAAACATGTTGGTTTACAAGTTGAGCATGTAAGAAAATGGGGTATGAGACAGATTCATTCTTTTAGAATTCAGAAAGATCCACACAGTACCGTATTATTTATGATGATTAAGAAAACATGTGTATTCTGCCTCTAATTTTTACTCATTTAAAACATGTCCTTCAACAACAACAATAACTAATTCTTAACATACAAAACAGTGAAGGTGAAAGAAATTAAAAACATAACGTTCCATAATACAAAAATGAGACTCAACATTGACCACAATTGATATAAACTGACAGAATATAACCAGTAGGTTTTTTAAATATTTTTACATGAACTCGATAATTGTAATATGTTTTAGCATTAATTTTTTTGGCATGTGAACAAGATTGTGAATGTAATGAACTCCAAATGTTGTGGATTAACTCCAAAAAGTGTGTGAAATTCACAACTTCCTCCTTTCTTTTGCGCGCTTACGAGTAGCCTTACCTTGGATCTTCCAGTTTGGATTCCCACCTGGTTTCCGCTGCTCTTCAATTTCTCGAACCTTTCGTTTCCTAGGAAAAATGTTGATAGGAGATAAATAAGTGGCTAAAAAGCATTGGAACAACCAGGAACAAGTTTCTAATACTATCAATAAAGAGATGCTTTTTTAATTCAATCAAGTAATTAACATTCAGTCATGCACAATGCACATAAAGCTGAACCTTAAACCTCTCCGTGTGTGCCCCAAAATTAATTCCCGTTGATGCATAATATTTATTCTTGGAAACTAATTTACCCAACATAGAAGTTGTTGAGTAACCAATCGAACAACATAACCTATCAAAGTGGTTACATGACTTTTAATCGCATATCAGTTGCTCAAGTTACCGCCAAATCATTATGAACATACTTTCATAGCATATACTTATTTAGCAGCAGGACTACAGCAAAAATAAAATCATAATACCAAATAGGAATTTCTGATATTGATTCACTCCTTAACCAGGTAATTATGTTTTCCCATGTCTAACTTACCTGTAAGCTGCACTTGTTTGATCAGCAAGAAACTCTTCCGCAATGGATGTTTTCCTCTCTCTCTTTGTTAATCTGCCTGTATAGTAGTCTACTGGAGAATCTACAATTGTTCCCATCTGATCATATTCAAACGACGACGAAAAGTTAAACATATTGAACAGAAATCAAACTTTGATGGGACATTCAACAACCATGGACTTGCCTGAAAATACTTTGGAAGAGTCTTGGAATTTTTTGAATCAGACCTCTTGAAGTGCAACTTTGGATCTATGACACCCCTCAACTGTGAGCACCAACCAATAGATACATATCAAAGTGTAAAGATCATATTTCACAGGAATAAAGACATAAGAAATTATGTAGTACACAATAAAATTAGAAAGCCCGATACAAATTGATGGACACATGTATATCCATGTTAGCAAATATTGTATAAACGTCTACAATTATTATAAAATGTTAATGGCTTGAACCAATGAACAATGGTCTTAACATATCTCATTTCACTCTCAAATGTACACATTCAGAATTGTAGTTTATTTCACTATTTCAGGAGAGTCTCCAGAAGGCTGACATCAATACTCTAACCAACATATGAATTAGGTTTGTAGGCAGGGATAATAATTAGTATTTGTTCGGGAAAAAACTCGAGTGAAGTAGGTCAACTCCGCCAATCATTGAAAAAACAAATATCACCAGAAAAAAGTATGAGACCAAGAGGACTATGAGAAGGCAACACAATCCTAAATAATTCGGGAAGTGAACTAGAATTGAAGACAGAGATTAATAAGCAAATCTTAAATAAAAACACTTTCCTAAATCTAACTGATATTGTAAATATCACATCGCTGCAGAAAAAAAGTGTTTTACACTTGTATTTCATTCTTCCTTATCATCTAGGATGCTAGTGTGCGAGTATATGATGCTTATTAACTTAATATAAAGTAAACATCACGTCATATTGAAAATGAATATATTTGTCATCCTCTTTGGAGGGGGAGGGCGGATAGAAGATAATTTCCCCAAACTCAAGTACCTTTAGCAACTTCCAATCTCTCTGCAACTCAGGGGTGATGGTTTGAGCAGGCATGTCGAACCTGGTAAAGATTTAAATACAATTAATAATTCCCATTTATGATTTCTAACAACAACAAAAACGGAGATATCAAAGGAAAAATATAAATAAATAAAATTCAGATGAAAAAAGTTATAATTTTATTAAAAAAAACACCTATAACTATATATAATCTATTCCATACCAATCTTTCCCAAGAGTATCCTTAACTTGCTGTCTCAGTAACTTGTTTACTTTTCGGGGATCGTTGGGAGGAACAAATAGCCCATTAACCAATTCTGAATTGGGTTTCCAAAGGGTGCTAGTTGGTGCCTCGATTTGAGGTTTGGTGTGAGATGGAAGATATGTAGCCTTGGACATAGATTGAATAGCCAACTGTGGTTGCCATGAGAGGCCGACGACTGGTTTCTTCTCTGCCATTCCTGAATCAAAAGAAAAAATGCACATTGAAATCCCAAAACCAAATCCATTAAAAACTCAAACTGAATGAAATTTCATAAAACTACATTACATAATTCACGAAATAGTACATTGGAGAAAAAACCAGATATTTAATTAGGTGAATTAAATAATAAGAAACCTATAAAAATCTACCATTTTTCATAATTTTTCTTTTCATGAGCGCTTATATAAATAATTGTTAACAGAATCAACCAAATCAACTAAATGATTCAACATCATTGTAAATTAGCTCCCGCATACAATATATTCTCGCTGTTAACTTTTATTTAGCTAAAATATTGTCAAACTCTAGCTAAACTCATCTTAAACTCAATTCATAGTTAACCTAAACAAGTTAATCTTATATAATATATATTTCGCAACAAACAAAAACAATGACAATCAACAAGAACAAGCACAAAACTCACACCTTTTTTCTTTTTAACAACAAAAGTATATAACACAACACAAAGCACAAGCAATGCCTTGGTTGGTCACAAGATACAATAGACATCCTACTAACAGAGGCATATATCAGACAAAGGAAACAAAGAGCTACAACTATCCCCACAAACTCAACACCTCCTGCACCTCGGACACCCACAAGCCCCAACTGTGCCAATACAAAACAAAAACACTAAGGTATCACGGTGGATATACCAGAATCACAATGATCCACCGTGATTTTTTAAAAGCTAGAGTGTAGCTTCTACAAAATAACGGTAGGTCACAGTGATTCTGAGACATCCACCCTAATACCAAACATTAAATAAGAATATTGGATACATAACCAACTCACCTAAAATCAACAACAACAAAAAAAAATAAGAACAAGCACAAAACCCACTAAACTCACAGTCTCAACACTCACACTAAAATCAACAAAAACAATCAGCAAACACTAAAACCCACAGTCTCATACTAAAATCCACTAAACTCACTTACAATCTCATGCTAAAATCACAATCTCACATCAGAAAACTACAATCTTTAAATCAGTTCAAAATTAAGTCAGTTCAAAATCACAATCTAACGCTAAAATTTTTTTTTAAAAATAAAATAAAATCAGTTCAAAATCATTCATAAAAAAACATTCAAATTGCTTCACAAAATTTTCAACAACAAACTTATGAATTCAAAATCAACAATCAACAATTGTTATTGAATAGAAATTGTGACAGACGGATGAGAAAACTTGCCTAAGTTACCTTACCTTTTCAAAAACAGAAAACCGTCGTGGAGATTGAGAAGTGGCCGGAAAATCGCCTTCGCCGCCGGTGACCGGTGTTGGAGGGAATGGAGCGTACCTCCGTCGCTTAGTCGCTTAGTCGCTTTTCAGAGAGAGGCGGACGAAGAGGGTAAGAACTTAGACGAAGCGTGAAAGAAGAGAGAGTAGGCGTAACAGGGAAAGGGTTTGGAGGTTATACTAGTAATTTCAAAAATATTAAGGGTAGTTTCGTAATTTCTCACTATACAAAAATTTGTCTACGTTTGGGGGGGGCCGTTTTTATTTAGGGTTCCTTTGAACTTATTTTTTAGTTTATTAGAAAAAGTCTATGCAAATAAATAATTTTTTATTTATTTTTATAAGATTTTTAACGTAAAAGTAAAAATAAAAATATTATGGGTTTTTAATATTATATTTTAAAAAATAAAAATATTATGGATTTTTTAATATTATTCAATAGTATTATGGATTTTTTTGAACATATCATATTACATGTCATTAATGTTTTGTTGATAATGGTTATTTCATGGATATTGTTACTCGCGTTAGAAAGATGAATACCAAATTGCGTGTTTCTGATAATAGAGTTAGGATTGTATTTTGAGTATGATTTTTTTTTTAGGTCAAAGATGATGAAGAAAGATGAATATTGTTAAGTTATTATTATTTTTTATCTTATTTTGAGATCTGGGGAAGATTGATGAACATGATGAGTATGTTCATCAAAATTCTGAATTTGTTTAATTTTATTAAAAAAATGATTTTTAAAAATAAATATATGTAATTTTTAATAATAAAAAAACATAATATTTAATTTTTAAAAAATTAATGATATGGAACATGATTTGTCCACATTGACATTGCCACATCATCATATAGTTTGACACATCAACAAAATTTTGACCAAATTAAATAGAGGATCAAAAGTTCAAGTTTCTCAAAATAGAGGGATCAAAAAGTTGGCTTTTAAAATAGGGGGATGAAAAGTTCAAGTTTTTCAAAATAGGGGGACCAAAAGTGCATTAAAGCCTAATATATATTATCAAGTCTCAACTCAACTATTTATTTACAACACTTTAGTTTAGTATTATACATACATAAAATAATATTATAATATGATAAAAATACACGCATAAAAAAATAGTATATATATGGGGAGAGCAAACAGTGATTTCTTTTTTAAATATATGCGATGTTGTCAATACAGTGTATTGAAATAATAAAAATATTTTCAAATTTGTCTATTATTAGTAATGTTTTGGACAAATTGACTAATACAAAGCATATTTGAGGACCAAACTAACAAACAAAAGATAAATTTGAGGGTTTGAGAATCAAAATAACTATAAAAAAAATGTTTAAGAGTCAAAATAATTGTTCTTATTTTCAGCCCCCGTATAGTAAGTTTCTGGATTCGTCCCTGATTAGGATGATGACAGAACATATTCATTAAACTTTTAATTAATTTATACAATCACACACATATCGTATAATGCTTTAACAATATCTAACTTACTCGTGCGATGCACGGGTCTTATGCGCTATTTTATACTATAACGTCAAAAAATTATTTGTATAAGTAGTAAATTTAAAATTGAAACAATTGGAGCAAAGATATTAATTTGGAAATTATTGGAGTTTTCATTATCTCTTACCAAAAAATTACTGCATTATCGAATTTGACATTTATATTAATTTGAAACTTATTGGAGCAAAGATAAACCAACTTAACTCATACTCAAATATCGAATATGATAAAAATCATACAGGACATAACAACCATTAGTAAATTTTATTTTATCTAATTTTTTTTTAGCAACATTAAAAAAGTAGTTCTGACAATCGACCAACTCCTTATATTTACAAAGATTGGACAAAAGATTTTTAACAAAAACATTAATTATTTAAAAAAAAAACAATAAAATACACAAAATAATAAAATGAACTCAAAAATACACAATAATAATAATAATAATAATAATAATAATAATTACAATTAGTACCCCATATTAAATGGATGTAAGTGGATGATGTAGCTAAATGAAAGGTTTTCATTGGTTTGTGGAGTTTAGATAGACAATTTCATAACTCTCTAGGATTTATATATATAGATATTACGCCGCCCAATAATACTTTAACAAATACAAATTTTATAAAAGTTTATGTCGTATACATCATCTATGTTAATTATCACTCTTTATATAGAGTTAGAAGTTAAAATAATTAAACAAATAAATTTGTGTAATCCAATCAATGTGACACCCTACGATTTTTATCAAATTACACACACTAGTAAGCTACACAAACGAGTGTGCTCTACTGTCCGATGTGAGACTTAAGAATTTTATTTTCAATTCAGACATAATGTTCTCTTGTTCCAACACACTTTTACTCCATTCAATTTCAGCTAACTTGAAAGTCTTGTTTATCCACCAATTCTTTCATGATATTAAATATGCCGATTTTACTCTAAAGTGTTAAAATAACATAAAAAGAATTTGAAGAATTCATCTAAGCCTCCAAACTCCCTTCAATACATTTCTTGAATTCCCTCAAATCAGAAGGTTTTGATATTCTAAAGAAAAAAAAACATGTACTCCACAAAACTCTTCTCTCAAAGCTCTCTATTTCTTCGTCCTTCAATGTTTTTTCCAATGCCCTCCCCTCTAAACTCTCAATCAAACTATTAGAAAGCAAGTTTTTCACCATGAATGTGAGTGAGATAACTATCAAATAAAAATAAAATATGTAAACTTTTTTTAAATGATATATGGTTGGAAGACAGTGGTACTTTGACTCTAGATATGAATTCCACTGTGGATATAATATGTTAACCGATGAAAAGTATAACATCAAGCGCCTGTAGCTCAGTGGATAGAGCGTCCGTTTCCTAAGCGGAAGGTCGTAGGTTCGACCCCTACCTGGCGCGATTCTAACTTATTTTTGCCATTTTACACTCAAATTGCATTATTTACAGTTTATTTAAGCAACACCCTCATTCAACATATATTAATCAATGTGCAGTATTTTGAAGCAACCAATAATGTTCTCAATTTGGAAGATAGAAAATCACATCCAATCTAAATGATCATTAACTCAATTTGAGTTTTTAGCAACCACAAAACATTACAAATATAAAAAAATATTTAATTTTTGTTTTTCAAAAATCACATGTTTGATCCTAAACTTGAATTGCTATGTGACACAATTTTTTTATTGATTCTTCAACAAATACAAATTACCACAAACATTTGATGTTTCTTCATCACCTCTCTAGTTTACCCTACACTTTCCTTGTTTCTCATAGTTTTCCAAAACAACAAACAATCTTCTTCATAAAAAAACACTAGCACTTTGGAAGATCTTTGGGTGGTGGAAGTATGGACTCATTAGGGCCTCTTCCATTGTCTACTATGAATGCCATTTTAAGTCCCCATGTTGTGTGCACTTCTAAATGGCAATGCAGAAACCAAACACCTTCACAATTCACACACAATATATACAAGAAATTTAGGCCACATAATCTAAATTTAAATGTTCATATACTATTTATAATTTTTTATAATAATATTTGAAAAATCAGGTCACTAGTTAAAGAAACAAAAAATAGAAACCAAATATAAAACCTGAAACTTTAAGAGGAGCACACTCCAAAATCTCAAGTCAACATAACTATCTAGACTAATTTAAGTGGAAAATCTATTTTTCAACATAAATCACTTTACATTTCACTTCATTTTCATTTTTCTTGCCGCATAACCAAACATATCCTAAGTTGTTTGTGCGAAAAGTTAGAAAGAAAAGAAGAAAAAAAAGTGATTTTTGCTACCTGGGTTATCTGCCCTGAATCTGATTGCAACCCATCCATCATTTGGTACTGACAATGTATTTCTTTCAACCGGGTCAACAAGATTAAACCTTAAAGTATCCTTTATAGGATCAAAGTTCCCTAAACCTTGTCCAACAACAAAGAAATTGAACCCATGCAAATGAAATGGATGATTTTCTGGTGCTATCATTGCAGTGCCTTGAAGAACAATTTGAACACTTGAATTAAAATTCAATCTATAAACTCTTGTACCACTATCAGTATGAAGATTACCCGGTTGATCGGTTCCGGTATAATCGAAAATCATAGGTGGATTTGCAGGAAAATCATCAGTAAAAACACCCTTAATATTAGAGTAATGTGCTTGAAGAAGTGAAATTGTAGGCATTAAAAATGTGAGATTGTTTATAGCAGATACAAGTTTGTTACCAGTGAGACATGTATCACATGGATTAAGTCCAACAGTTATAGCAAACAAAAGAGAATGATCAATGGTTGATGAAACTTTTGTAGGGTAGGTGTTTGAATTAATGCTTCTAAGAGAATCAATGAAAGTTTTTGTTATTGGTGTTGCATTAAGTGGAGGAATGTATGTTAAAAGTGTTTTGGTGTATGGCGGTGTTCCTTTGTAGCGAAGTGTAGCAATTGAAGAAAGGTTGTCAAAGCCGATAGGTGCATCCATGAAAGGCGTTGTTGCTATTAAGTACTTGCCGATATGTTTGTTGGCAGTTAGAAGAACATTTGTGGTTTGGCCTGGACTTAGAAATATTGTGTCGATTTCGAAAGGTTTAAGGTATGATGCATCTGCTTCAACAACTGTTAGTTTATGGTCTGCAATTTTGAAGAATAGTTCGTCGTTTAAAGCTGCGTTTATAATGCGTAGTAGATAGGTCTTGCCACTTTCGACATGTAGAGTGTAACCTGTAAAAGTTGATAAAGATCAATATTTCAAAAGAGGTTCTAAAAATGGTCTGTGACAGTGATCGGAGTCGTGACATCGATTTTTTGATGTCTATGGTTGCAAGCGCCTAAAATGCACCATAATTGAAGTTGTATCAACTGCATTTGACACTGATTCTGTGCAATATCAAGGATTGCAACACGACTGCTACTATGAGAAATAGTGAGATTCTAATAAACTAGTTATTTAAATATACCCTGAGAAATGCAACCGGGAGCCGGTCCTGGATGACCGTTGATGGTATGAGCATCCGAAATATTTGGTGGCATACCAGAATTTGTTGCTTGATTAACCACAGCTTCAACATCTGATTTCCACCATTCACCTAAAACTCATACAAAAAGTCAAGGTTAACACAAAGGTAATGTTTAATAAATGATTACTATCTTGCTAATTGCAAAAGTACTTGCCTAGAATGATTATCTTTTCTTTGTCAGGTTTAGGAAATGGATAAGGAATTCCTCTTTTAGGCAAAATGACAATAGCACCATGCATTGTGGCTCTTAGCCAAGTGATATGTGCATGCCATAGAAGTGTGCCTCTTTGACCTGTGAGAGTAAAGTTGTAAACAAAGCTTTGGCCTGTCTGAATCGGGCATTGTGTGACATATGCTGGTCCATCAGACCAACAAGTCCTAAGTTGTTTGATTCCATGCCTGGCATTAAGTCCAAAAATTACTGATCAAAGTGATGTTTAGATAAACAACTTAATTTAGTGCTTATAACATAAGTGTTTATCATACTAGTCAATCTGTTTCATATAAGCTATAAGTTGTTTTTATAAGTTATCTAGGAGAGGCTTATGGAAATAAGTTGAAAACAACTTATAGACATGCCATACGCGTTTTCTTAAACTCTCCAAAATAGTCTTACAAATGATTATGTCAATAGATAAGCTCAAATAAATCAATCCAAACAGTAGCACGAGTGCTTAAGAAGCTTTAATTCTCACCAGTGGATTGTAACATTGTGTGTAACATGGTTAGTGACCCTTACTATTACAGTGTCATCCTCTCTTGCATATAGAGTTGGCCCTGGGAATTTTCCATTGACTGAGACAAAAGTTTTTGTTGAACAAAGCTTTGTTTCATTCTTCAATACCACCTGTGATAAGGCATTGGAATAATGAGGTCTTTGAAAAAAAAAAAAAGAAGCTTATTTAGAGTTTATTCGGACTTATCTCATCGCATAAGTATCGACACTAGAGTTTATTTAGAATACACTTATAAAATAACTTACGACATCTCGTGAATATGTTTTTAGCTTATTTTAATAAACACTGGTACAAAATAACTTACTTTCAAATAAGGACTTAATTAAGTTGTTTATTTCATCTCTCTCTGTGTCACCAGTCACCAATTCATCTTTGATAAGGCCAAACCTTTTTTTCTTATTAATTATTATCACATTTTTAACTTAAAATGAACCTGAAAATTTGAGCATAGGATAGGAAGTGTACTTACATTAAAATTGTAATGACGCACCAAGGAATGAACAAAGGTTGGAAATGAAAGAGCTACCAAAAAAATTGCTAGAAAGTGTGGCTCCATTCTATTCAGCAATTAATATTTTTTTTTTTTCTGTCAATTCAATCCTTCACTGACACTTAATTAATCTCTTCTAGTTTGAATACTAATGTATGACCAAGCACATTAACATTATATAATGAAATAATTTGTGATGTTATGTCATTTTACATATGGTAGGTGACTACTAAAAAATGCTAGCTATGCACATTTTGAAAATTATATCAAAGTTTCTTGCATGCTACACAATATTGTCCTTATCAGTCCTGTTTGATATAAAACTATTGCTGCTATTTTCATTTGATAGATACCCTTTTCATTGAGTTGATAAATACTTCTCAGCTACAAATACTTGTTTTTATCATTACCAATATATAGCAATTTTTTGACAATCATTTTTCCTTGTATGTATATATTGTAAGTGTTATTCTTCAAATATACACTGCTAGGAGATTGATTTACCTGTCAAATCTTAGTTATTATATTAAATATGTTGTACCATCATTACATACCAAAATGATTCAAATGGCTTATCTTTTTCAATTTGATTTTTGTGATTCCTTGTCATAACTTGCTGCCTTTGTACTTCACTATATACTCACCTTATTAGGCTAAGATCAAAACTCACATTTTTTGCATTGTAAAATAAGCTTATACTTTCCAACAATTAGTTGAAGTTGAAAAGATTAGTTTTTTACCACTGCTAAAGAAGTTTTTACGTTTTAAATCGCGATTTTAACAACCTTGCATGTGACTATTCAGTTCTTTCTTTTGATTAGTAACTTACAAACACTAAGAAATTATTATTCATCATTCACATTATATATGAATTGAAAAGAGCTTATTGTGGTTTGAATAAAATGATTTCACTGTGGTGGTGAATTATTTCTTGATGCAGCTTCTACAGCACCCTCAATCTTATTAATACAAGATTTATAAAGAAATCCTAGATAATCCACTAAGCTATTTTCAGAAACATCTTCTAGAGGATTTATCTCAAAAGACCATTGAATAAGAGTTGATTCATCACCATAATCAAGTAGTTTTAGTGAATTTATAGATCCATCTAAACCAACATTACTTGCTTCCATTTTATAAACAAAGCTATGTGATGATGAGTCCTTTGAAACCAACCTCTCTTTGATCCATGATCTTTCTCCATCTTGTTGAGGAAACATGAAACCAGAAACTAATCTAACATAGCCTGGTTCATCTTCAATTCCAGTTAAGGTAGTGCATCTTTCTACCATTGGCATCCATTGAGAAAGTCTCTTAGTTTGTGAGACTATGGTCCAAACTTTGTCAATAGGTGCACAAATTATGCCACTAACTGAACCATGCCATTTACCATTTCCAGCTTCAATAGCCTGCAAGACATGAATTAATGTTAAAGTAATATCATAATTCATACTATATCATAATTAAATAAAGTACTATATAGTAATCTTAAAGAATGCATAAATTGGAAAATGAAAGGAGGGTCATTGACTAATGAATCATATCAGGACACATCTACATACCATGCATGTTAATTTCTATTACTCCTTCTTAGTTTTGATTAATTTGATAGACCTTCACTGTTTCATTTGGAGTATAGCTTTTTACAGAAAAACTTTTATTGTTAGTATAATATATGAATGCAGCTTTCTATCTTGTAAATTAATCGGAATATTCAAGGCAAAATTTGTCATGTTCATTTGATAAAAGACAAAAAACACTATAGTGCTTTCATATCTAGACTGATAATTCCAAAAGATAGGCTTAGATATTTCCTCCATTTCTTGGTTATTAGACATATATTACATGTTATTTTGATGCCTACAAATATTTTAATAACTTGGTATTCCAAATATACTTTAGATAATTTGTTTTACCCTTTGTTCTTCCATTTATATTTTTATGTTGACAAGATGAATTTTTCATTAATGACTAATTTTTTGTTGTCCATAAACAAAGTAACAAATATCACTAAAACTCACGCACATCTGTGAAGTCCAGGATTCAAATTCGACAAAAGTGTCTAACCTAACAATATTGACATTATCGGTTGAACTAAGACTTATGGATCCAGATAAATTAGGCTATAACATGTTCATAATGTTCCTGATGAATTTTGCAAAGAAGAAATCAAAACTGAACTTACTAAAGGAATATCAAGATAAGGCTATATTAGAAAGTTATGTATGATTGTCAATGACATTGTAGCCTAGTAAACAAGAGGGGTGAGGGGTTTCATTCAATCCCTCCATATATCCCATTTCCCAAATACACACACACCTACATCACATTATTGTGTACCTCATACCTTACTTAAAAAAGGCTAAAAGTGATGATGCATTATGTCCTTAATTTGTACTACTATATTTTAGCCGACATATATAGTAGTTGATCATATGTTCAGAGACGTAAGTTTTCATTTATAAATAAGACTAAAGGTAAATATTTGCATAGTTGTTGAGGGATTGTCAAATGTGGCTCTCAAATTTTCTGAGGAGAATATTTTTCATGAACGATATGTGTTTGACATGCTATCATTTTCCTGAAGTGTGAATCAGGTAAAAATATTACTAAAGTAACATCAGACAGAGGTAAAAATATTTCATAAATTTTGCTTATATTTTTTTGTTACAGACGGATTAATATTAAAGGGAGTTAACGGTAAGACCAAATTTGGAGATTAAAAATCGGCATGTAAGGTGAGGGTTATCCTTACTTTATAAATATATATTCAGATCATCTCGTAATTGATGTGAGACTTCATAGACTAATCATATTCGGTAAAAGAAAAAAAAACTTAAACAAAAGCACCTTTAATGACTATCTGTTACAAAAATGCTTATATTGCAGTTACCCTTTAACGGCTGCTATTGGCAGTATTTGATGAATTGAATGACTACCAAATACCAATGATTACAAGTATAGTACCACCATAATTCCTCTTTAAAAACGATTCATCAAGCTCAATGAATAATCTGTATTTTAAGAAATTATATTCACAATCTTCAAGACACATATAGATTATCTCACGTAACAAACATTTGTGTAAAAGCCACGTAAGTGTACAATGTCATGTCACATAGTATACGGGCTAACGACCATTTAAACATTTTTGTAACGGTCACGTAAACGTACAATATCATATCACTCCTTAAACGTTCACATGAACATTTTTGCAATGATCATTAAAAGGGTAATAGCATGAATTGTTACTAAGTTAAAGATTTAATCTAAAACTTTTTTTTTGACAACGATTTGATTTGAAATTTAAAAAACTAAAAAGATTAATATATTCTTACTACCGATTAAACCTAAAGATCCTTTTATGAATTTGACCTTTTGAGCTTATGCGAAACAACTTGTTCTCACTTTCTCTCTTGCCGGATTTCTCTCTCTGGCCGCCGTTCTCTTTCTCTCTCGGTCACTCTCTGTTAGTGTTTCTGCTTTCTCTTTTACAACTTGTTTTTTTTTTGTTTTTTTTTATTTGCTTATTTATTTGTTTATTCATTCATTTTCTACCCAATTAAAATAAATAAAATATTCTCCGAGAAGGAGGAGGAAGAGAAGAAATAAAGCAGAGAGAGTGAAAGTAGTAGCAGCCGTAAGTCTCACTTCAAAACCCCAACTTATGGCACTCTCCAACGCAACCCAATTCACAACCTTCAATCTTCTCAATCCTCAAAAACCCACAAACCCTTTTCCTTCTTCCCATGTTTCATTCCCTTCACCCTCTCTCACCACCTTCAAACCCATCACCGCCACCATGTCCCAAATTCACTCCTCCAACAACCTCCAACTCTCCACTTTAACAACTTTATCACCACTTGATGGCCGTTATCGTGAAAAAGTTAAAGACTTGGCTCCTATCATGGGTGAATATGGTCTCAATTACTATAGGGTCATTGTTGAGGTAAACCCATTTTTCATTACCCCTTTGCTTAAAGAATTGTTTTTTAATCATTTTGTTTGTGTTTTTTTATACCCTTTTGATTAAAGTGTGTTTTTTTAATGTTTCGTTTGTGTTTATGTTGTTGTTAGATTAAATGGTTGCTGAAGCTTTCTGAAATTAGTGAAATTGTTGAGGTTCCTGCTTTTAGTGATGATGCTAAAGCTTATTTACAAGGTTTGATTGATGATTTTAGTGTGAATGATGTTACGGAGATTAAGAATTTTGAGAGGATTACTAATCATGATGTGAAAGCTGTGGAGTATTTCTTGAAACAAAAGTGCCAATCAAATGCTGAAATTGCCAAGGTAGTTTATTTACTTTTATTTATTTTGTGTTTTGTGATTGTACTTGTACATTACTTGCTGTTTGAATTTTGGGTCTGTTTGGATAATCATATAAGTGTTTATTGTATAAGTAAACTGTTTTCATAAGCTATTCTGGAGAGCTTATGAAAATAAGTTGAAAACAGCACAATTTATGGACATGTGATAAGATGTTTCCATAAGCTCTAATAAGTGCTTATACCCGTAGATAAGTTAATCCAAACAGGTGATAAACTATCTTAGAGAGCTTATGATCGATGCATGTGAATTGCGTCGTTGGAATTTAGTTGTAAAACGACCTTGGGGATTAAGTAGTGTATTGAACTCTTTGTGAATTCAGGCTAGCTACCTGGAGCTGCAGAGTAATAGAAATTTCGAATCAAATTGAACTTACTGGAATAGGACTAATTGATCTGGTTTATTATTGTAACAATAGCCCAATAGCATAGGTATGTCAAGCCCTGGATGTATAAAGCTGGAGCAATCAGATGAAGTAGCATTTTATGATTTTATATATCCGAATATATCTTATGACAACGGGCTTTGGACCTTTGGTAGGAAAGTATGAACCAATTGGTACGATGGTCCAACTTAGGATACTATATACATATTTGATTAAATTTAAATTACTTCAGCAAAACTATATCCAAATTTGCAAGTAGAACTTGCAATTTTTCAAAAGAGTGCATATTTATTTATATTTACCAGATACACTCAATTCATGATTCAAAAGATCAATTGAATCCCATAAAAACAAATACAAAACTGAAATTCAATCAAAATCTCGTACCAAATAGCAAATTGCACATCTATAACAGAGATGTATTTCTGTCATTTCCACCAATTTATAAGGCACACCTTCCTCTTTTGAGAATTCTCTGATTTCTCTCTCAAAAGGGATTGTTCTAAGCTTTGATGAGGAGGGGACAGAGTTTGATGATGGAGAGTCAGAGAAAATAAACCCTGTGATATCCAAGTTTTGTTCACTATAGAACCTAACATCAAGGTTTGGTTTTTGTTGGTGAGAATTGTAGTTTCAAACCAGAAGGAATTTAACAATGTTAGAACTTGTTCTGCAGACATCACTTGTGAATGGTTTGAAATTGAAATTGGAATTGAATTCTATAAAGATATGAGAAGAAGGTTGGAGAGAGTAATAAGTTTGGCTGAAAAAATGCATTTTATCAAAGTGCTTATTCGGTAGATTAGCTCATATAAGTTAATACAGGCAAGCTCTTTGTTCAATAACATGTTGTAATCTGGAATGTTCCATAATTTGAAGCTATATGTTCCAATGAAGTTGAGGTCATAACCTATATAAAGCTAAAACAAACTCTCAAAATCCTTAAGTTGGTTAGTTTTGGCAGATATTTGGTCTGTTAAATCAATCATGCTTGGAATTGACTTCTCTGATAGGCTAGTCTCAAAACCATCATTGTAACAATAGATTCTATTACTCTTAGTTTTCAAAACAATAATACGGTAAACAATATTTGATTTTATTACATAAGCTCCAGGTATTGCACCTCGATTATACTAATTAATTACTATAAGATGTTTGAGTTTGACTTCAATAACTTGAAACACTTTTTGATTTTGTTTTTATTTAATTTTTTTTTTATAAAGATTGACATTTCATTTGTCAACCATTAACAATAGATCCTTAATGACAGGAGGTTGCAATACCAAATAAGGACTACATAAGCTCTTGTAAGTTTGAGTTAGACTATTCCTTCAATACCGAGAAGACATACCTAGCAATACAATCCCTAGATACCAGCCAAATTCTATAGTAGAGAATATCCTTAGTTTGGGACTTATGTTTTTCTTTTGTGACAATCTGAGTATGTATGTCCAAACAGTGTTAGTTAACTCTAAAATCTTCAAATTGTACCCTTCAAGTACTGTTCTCTTGCTTATTGACAGTTATCTTCAAATTGTACCCTTCTTGCAAGTGACTTATGTTCCATACATCCGCAATTGTGCAGTTATGGAAACATCTTATCACATGTCCATAAGTTTTGTTGTTTTCACTTTATGTTTTTTTTTATTTGGTGTGCTTTGTGATTGTATATTACACTCTGTTTGAATTTTGGGCCTGTTTGGATAAACAACTTAATTAAGTGCTTATCATATATAACTATATAAGTGCTTATGTATAAACTATTTTCATGCAAACTATAAATTGTTTTGATAAACTATCTTAGAGAGCTTATGGACTGAAAACAGCTTATGGACATGTCATAAGCTGTTTCCATAAGCTCTCACAAGTGTTTTATGTTTATACCAGTAGATAAGTTCAAATAAGATAATCCAAACAGGCCCTTTGTGGGATTGTATAGATTTTGAACAATTTTTTTTCAACAGGTGCTTGAGTTTTTCCACTTTGCTTGCACTTCCGAGGATATAAATAACCTTGCTCATGCTTTGATGCTGAAAGAAGCAATGAATTCTGTTATTTTTCCTGTCATGGATAAAATTATCAAAGCTTTGTGTACAATGGCCAAAGACAATGCTCATATCTCTATGCTTTCTCGCACTCATGGCCAGGTTAGTTGATTTCTGCATTACTTGACTATTTAGAAATCAATGTATTATTGTTGATTATAATATTGGGATATTGCAAATAATGCCGACTCAGCAACTAGTTCAGTTCATCAACATTATTGTACTTCAATTTTATTAGTTGCCACTTGCCATAACGTCATTATTAAACCGACTTCAGTGAACTTGTTGATTTTTCTGTGATATTCTTCAGCCAGCTTCACCAACAACTTTGGGGAAGGAAATGGCAATATTTGCTGTGAGACTAAGCAGAGAAAGGAAGGAGCTGTCTCAGGTTGAAATTTTGGGGAAATTTGCCGGCGCAGTTGGCAATTACAATGCACATCTTTCTGCATATCCTGATGTTAACTGGCCTGGCATTGCACAAGAGTTTGTACAGTCTCTTGGATTAAGCTTTAATCCTTATGTTGCTCAGGTGTGTTATTTAAAAAAAATTCCTCGTTTTGTTCTATTCTAGTTGAACACATTTCTATGCAGCCACATAATTTTTAAAAGACTTGTTCCATGTCCTTTGTTAAGCGCAAATCCATTGTGGTAGAATTTTTCATCAATTGTTGTTTTATCGGTGAAACTCTTGTTAGCGAGATCGCACTACCAACTTGTGTGCGAGATGGTAACTTTATGATTCCTTCTGATTATATTACTCCACTTGATTAACAGATTGAAACTCATGACTACATGGCAAAGATTTTTCATTCATTCATCCAATTCAACAATATATTAATTGACTTTGATAGAGATGTATGGGGCTATATTTCTTTGGGCTACTTTAAGCAGGTGAGTTTTCTAATACATATCTATGATTAGAATACGGTGCCGTGCTTTCTTTTTCCTCAAGAAACAATAATGGCTTTTCATTTTCAAAACTTGTTTTGCAGATCACTAAGGCTGGTGAGATTGGATCATCAACTATGCCTCACAAAGTGAACCCCATTGATTTTGAGAACAGTGAAGGCAATTTAGGTGTGGCTAATGGAGGTTTTTCTCATCTAAGCATGAAGTTACCGATTTCACGTTGGCAGGCAAGACCTTAGTTTAATTTTTACTGTTCTTTGTTTTATTCTGATCATTATTGTATTGGTATTATTCTAAACTATGATATTGACAAGATTTTACACTTACATCTTCTCGAAATTAATCCTTACAGTAGCTCTTAGATTTAAGTTTGTGCTTTTTGTGTTTTGCAGAGGGATTTGACTGATTCAACTGTCTTAAGGAACATGGGTGTCAATTTTGGTTATTCTCTTCTTGCGTATAAAAGCACACTTCAAGGAATAGGGAAGCTTCAGGTATATGCCATCCAACATTTGATTTGTGTTACTTTTCTCTTAGTTTATGCATAATTATTTGACATGATAACAAACCATTATTATTATGCATTATATTTTTTTTTTTGCAACAGTGCATTATACATTTTGTTGACTAAAATATTAGATTCATTGTAGTTATTAGTATACATACAGTTTATATGAGGAGGATTGTATGTACAATGTCGAAGTTTCTCATGTTTTCCTATTAAATCTTGAGAAGAAAAAAAAAATGCTTTGTTTCATTCATTGAGCTTTCTTGTAAACGTTATAACTTGCAATTCACAATTTAGGTCAATGAAGCTCGCTTGAGCGAAGACTTGGACCAGTGCTGGGAGGTGCTTGCTGAACCAATCCAGACGGTATGTATATCTTCTGTTTTTATGTGGTTATCTTGTTTAATCTTTTTTATATCATATTGAATGCATTGTGGTGCTTCAGTACTCTATGTGCTTGTGTGCTTGGTAGAACATAAGGAGACATTTTTTCTAAGTCTTTTCAACGATATAATTTACTACTTACTAGTTTTTTTTTTTTTTTTGACTAAATTTACTACTTACTAGTTGACATCACATTACGGTGGGAAAGAAAGAGGCTTGCATATCTAGTTTGGAATTTGAGTATATACTTTCCACAATTCCAAATGCTATCGAGTCTTTTTTAATTTTTTTTTTTTTTTTTATAAATTTGCAAAGATATTAGTGTGCTTGATTATTTGATGCATTCTTCATTTTAGGACTGCTCATGATTCAGTTCAGGAAAGAAACCAAACTGAACCATTATAATAGTTTTGTAAAACTGTATTGAAACAGAACCGGAACTACCTTTACAAAAAAAAAAAAAAAAGAAGAACGAATTCTACTTTTTTGAACTGAACTGAATTGCTATTATTAACTTATAATAATCAGGAGTTAGGACTGTTGCAAAAACCAAAAACCTAACCTAACTGTGACGGGACTGAACTGAACTGGACTTTTTTTGTTGAACAGTTCTATTTCTTTTGGTTTGACAGCTTGCCATCAACCTTTTAATACTCTGCAATAATAATAGTTTGCAAATCTTTATTTAGGTTATGCGAAGATATGGTGTTCCCGAGCCTTACGAAAAGTTAAAAGCGCTAACAAGAGGGAAAGCAATTACCAAAGAGAGCATAAGAGACTTCATTGAAGGCTTAGATATTCCACATGATGCAAAGACCTATCTCTTAAAGTTAACACCACACACTTACGTTGGATCAGCCGTTGAATTGGCCAGAACTGTAGAACATGAAGTGAACAATATTTTAAACTGAGGTAATCTAGGAAACAAGTGGTTGAAACTCGAAACATTCCTACAGAGATTTTGATTAATTAGCGAGACTACTTTACTGCTTGTGCAATTTTGTGACCTGATATCCTCACCATCAATGATCGTCGGTCGGAAAACGAACCTTCGGATAAGTTGTTCCATTTTTGAAAAAAAAGGCATGATATTCAGTTACTATGAAAAACCACAGTGATGTAGAATGATGTTGAGGATTTAATTTTTGACTGATAGGTAAATTGTATCGTTGAATTTGTAAGTTAGGCCTTGATAAGAACATAGGTCTGACAGAAGCATAAAACTAGAATGGCAGAATTCTGACCATAACATTTTGTGAATCGATTCGAAAATAACAGAATTTCTGAAATCAATTTTCCAAATATCTCAAGTATTTTAAATGCATTTAGAAAAGTAAATTTCGCTTAGAATCGTTGTGTTTGGATTTCAACATGTTTATCTGAGTGGAACTGGATTCGAACCCCTTAAGCAAGGTTTTTGAGTTCTGGCGTTGTAGATAGGAAAAAATATTGTTGGAAGGGGAGATTCCATTAAATGTTGCTAGCTCGACGCCACAATGGAGATTAGTCTCCGGCTAATAGGGTTGGGAACAGGCCAGGCCTTGACAGGCCTAAGCCTGGCCTACGATTTTTTTTTAGGCCTGAGCCTGACCTGCGGCCTATCAAATGTTAATTTTTTTGGCCTGGCCTGAGCCTTTTAAAAGCTTGGCCTGGCCTTGTAGCCTGTTTAAAAGCCTGTGTTACATTAAATCTCCTCTATATAGTTTTTTTAAATAGGCTAAACAGGCCTTAAAAAGTTCATATTTAAATTTTTATAATTTCTACAACATTAAGAAAAAGCTAATAATATGATTAACACAATAATTAAACACTAATAAAATAACAAATACGATTACGAAAAATAATAATTATTATAAATAATATTTTTTTTATAAGATATAAATAATAATATTATATAAATAATAATTATTATAAACTGGCCGGCCTATCAGGCTTCGTAGGCCTTTTTAGAAGCCTAAGCCTGGCCTATTTATGTAAACAGGCCGTTTTCAAAGCCTAAGCCTGGCATTTTTAATAACCAGGCCATACCAGGCTTATACAGGCCAGGCCGAAGGCCCCTGTAGGCCGCCTGGCCTATTCCCAACCCTACCGGCTAAGTCGGTGGATACTTGGTACTAGTGACATGGTTACAATTCAATTTTTATGTGTTTTTATTTGGTTCAGTGTATGTGAAAGAATTAGCTATAATATTTCATTTTTACATGTTTGTATGTGGTTATTTTTGACAAAGGTAATTAAGCAAAACAATTTTGAAATTTAATTAATTATACAACATTGTGTTTTGTAAAAAAAGAAAAGGAGACATATTCTTAAAGCATATCTAGATATGAATGTACCTTTTTCTTCTTCTCTGGTTGTAATAGCAAACATTGGGAATCAAGTTTTGCTGGTTCAAATTTTGAAATAGACAGTGTCTGTTCTGTTCTCCAACCATTTTTTTGTGACAGCAATTTCTATAGTATGAGAATCGTTATCGATTTGTTATAGCTGGCAAGTTTTCCAATTCAAAATTACTTGGTCCATTATTTATGTTATTCTGGATGGATCTAAGACTGAATGTTAAATGCAGTGAAGTAGTGAACAATATTAATAGTTAGTAATAAGAGTGAAAGAGTTGAATTTTTATTTTTGGAAAGAGAAGAATACAAGAATATCATGCTCTGAGCATAACCCTTCGTTGGTAGGGAAGTTGCAATATGTAAGGTGTTGGAGTTTGAACTGAGATCCCTAACTTATTCATTTAAGGGGTAAATTTTTATCGCTAGATATTATAATTAATAAATAAAATAGTACAAGAGTATCTCCTATAGTCTTCATGAGCTTAGCTCAATTGGTAAGGACATCAGCATTTTATATGCAGGAGCTAGGGTTCGAACCCGGACACTCCACTTACCATCTTTAAAGGTGGAATTTCAATTAGGCTACTTGACAACAACAAAAAAATCCTATAATAATGAATCTTTTTTGTCTCATTATTATTTGTTATTGAATAAAGTTAATCGAGTGGTCCAGTATGTGAGTTTAACTTAGTTGACAGGGACGTTGCATTATATATGTAGGAAGTCGGGGTTCGAACCCTGAGCATTCTACTTATCCACTTTAAGGTGGAATTTCTAGCCACTAGATTATACGACAAAAAAAAAGTTAATCGAGTGACTTTGATTATTTATCTTTAAATTGGGTAGGTATTAAGACTTAGAATACTTAGAAGAATTCTCTTCCTCCCTATGACTCTATTTTCTCCCTCGAATTTCCGTGTTTTCCGAAGTTTTCTCATTTTAAATATTATTTTTAACAGCAAAAAATATTTGGAAAATGTGTTCCAATATTTTTACGCAAGGGCATAAATGGAAATTCCGCCCAGAGGAGAGGGGGAAGAGAATTTTTCATACTCTCCATGTCATGTGAACATAACTTTGTACTATAATATTATATATATGGATTGAATTTTAATCTTAATTAATATATTCACTTATTATTCACCTCAAAAGTAAAATTCTAACCACCGAATTAATTGACAAAAAAAAACTAAAATAAATGATATTTTCATTATTTAAAACGATAGTAATGTAGTTTTGTCAAAAAAAAAAACGATAGTAACATGGTCTTTGTTTTTTTTTTTAAGAAATGAAAAAGATGCCAATTCGTAGTAATTTTTGCAAAACATCCCGTTCATAATTCCAATTTCTGTCTTTGTTAACTGATCTATGAATGATGTTGATTGCATTTGGAAGGGAACCCTTCTAATTGCACCAAGTGGATTGAGGAATGTGGACTATGTGCATTATTATTTATAAATTATTCTCTTTAATTTTTATACATTACATCGTACTCTTGGAATCTAGAATCTAGCCACTATTTCCTTTACCCCACCATTGGAGTATTGCCAAGTGGCTCCAAGTGTAATTATATTTCAGCATTCAACGCAAGCTCGTGGGAGCTACTACCTAGAGAGTGACATCGTGTCATGTACAGTTTTATTTTTATTGTTATCTACTTCATATTAGTCTTGAATCTTAATCTTATTTCTAGATAATCATTTGCATTTTTTAAAGATTACTAGTTATTATTATAATTTTAGTGGAGGAAAACAGTCAAATGTAGTTTAAGTGATTTAACAAAGTGGAAAATTGTTGGAGGTTGGTGAGACAATTACATAAGTTAGTAAAACACAACACATGTGATGGTACTGGAACTACAAGAGGAAAATGATAGTAGAGGTGGCCAACCCTACAATTTGAATTGGTGATTTACTTAATTTATTCAGTGAAATGTTTTACCAAAGTAGAAGAAGGTCGTTGATTGAAATTGAAGTAAAGACATAGCTTGTAGCATCACATAATTTTCGATCTAAATCTTTTAATCTTAAAATAACGATTAATATGATTTAATAATGATTTTGTCGGTGCATAATGTAAATTATTTGATGTGAAATTAACGGTTGAGATGAAGAAAAGTGTGTAAATGCATATTTTGTCCACTAAAGAGAATTCATACCTTTCGAAAAAATGGTTCTAAAATTAGATAATTTTAGAACTTAATTTCAACAAACCTCAATTTCATGGGTGAATTGGTGATTTACTCTACTTAATTTAGTGAAATGTTTTATCAAAGTAGAAGAATGTCGGTGGTTAACAATCGAGGAAAATACATAGTTGGTAGCGTCACACAATTTTCGATCTCAACTATTTAATCTCAAATTAATGGTCTGTTTTTACTGATTTTGTTAGCGTATAATTTAAACTATCTAATATATCGTATCAAAATAATAATAAAAAATTGCATATAAATACATATTTTGTCCACTATAGAGAATTTTCAGATCCATTGAGAAATAATTCTAGAAAATTAGATGATTTTAGAATTTAATTTCATCACAATTTTAACTATGATTATGGTATTCTATTCTAGATAAGATTGGCAATTTTTTCTATTTATGCTACAATAATAAAATATGTCACTCTCCAATCATGTTAAGATTTAAAAGGCTTAGCTGTACATTATTCTATTTAAAATACTATCTATCATCCATAATTCAATTTGTCACATCATCATAATTCATAGGACTACTACTAATAATAATAATAATGTCTTTCCTATGTGTCTCTTTTCTCTCACAACCTTCCCAAATCACCGGCTTAACTCCACATGTTCACAACATGGTTTCTTAATTTCTTTGTTGATGTTGGTCATGTTCTATTAGAATCTTGTTGGGATAATAATACAACAAACTTCATTTTTTTGGGGTCAGTTTCTACTTTCTACTTTTTTATTTAGTACAATTAAGGTTGTTTTCTATTGTGCTGGATGATTGTGATGTGAAGCCATGTGGTTAGGCCTTGGAAACTTGTATGAGTTTTGTTCATTTTATCATTGAAATTGATGATATTATGAACAATGATCAATTTTCTCTAAAATTTCAGGACAACCCTTCGATTCTGAAATTATGTCTGCTTATGGACATGAACATATGTATTCTACAAGGAGTCTCTCAGCTGGTTCTGGTATGATCAACAATTATTATCACCTTTGTTAGTTTTTTTTTTTTAGTGTGTAACCCTCTAGAACTCAGGTTCTCCCGAACAACTTTTGGTAGATTCTGTTCACGAATGAATCATCGTTTTAGTCTTTGGAAAAAAAATATATTGAAAATTCTCGATCATATATTAGTCTTTTTGGATCAATCAATTTAGCCTGCAAATCGATCTCGAAAAGACTAGTCTGATCGAGAATTTTCTTATTCCGAAATCTTTTTGGAATTTTATTAAATTCATAGACCAAACAACAATTGATTTGTTTTACATTCAAATTCAACTAATTGATCATATTTTTTGTTATACTCAAAGTTGTTATTTTAGTACAATTTTGATGATTATTTATTGTTCTGTTTCTTTCTTGGTCATAGAGATGAGGAGTAGTTTTGTGCTGGAATCAGGATTCTACATCACATCATTTTCTGCAACAATCTTCATTGCTGGATTTGCAGCTCTTGGACTTTTATTAATCACTTTATTGGTTTCAATGGCAATGATGCTACAATCATGTCAAAACAACAATGCTGGAATTATTGAGCTAAGGAATATAAATGATGACTATAGTTATTGCAAAATTCAATCTCTACATGCTAAGCTCAATAATTTGGAACAACATAATGTTCCTAACATTTGTAAGGACCTAGCTATACAATATATCAAAGGTGGTCACTATGCTAGAGATTTGGATTTAACCAAATCTGTGATTGAAGATTACTTCAATGGTGTTAAACCATCAGATGATGGTTTTGATGTGGTGTTGATTGACATAGATGGAATTTTTCCATGGAATCCAAATTCATCCAATTTATTTCAAAGGTAATATTTTCATGTACGAAAAAAATATTAACATAATTAATATACTAATTTTAGCTTATCCATAAAACAAAATCTTCATGAACTTATGTACCATGATTCTAGATAATGCTTGGATCTAGGACAGCTAGAATATTGGTGTCTTCATCTGTTTTTATAAATGGTTTATTATTCCAACTTGCACAAGTTTACTAATTTATATTTCTTACTATAAAATCACAAATGCAATAATTATACATTTTAATATGTAGCTAATCTAGCTTGATGTAGATTTGCATATATTGTTAGCAATAACTTGACAAAGTTTTTTTTGGGTTATAGCACCATTAGCAATTGTACCTTAGAGGCAAAGAAGTTAAAGCTCATGCTTATGTTAAGATTATACATGAACCTTCAAGCTAGTGGTTGGTCTATAATTTTGTTATCAAGAGAAGCAGTTAAAGACCAAAATGTCACCATCAATCATCTTGTTGATGCTGGATTTAGAGATTGGTCTTCATTGATGATGAGGTATTAAGCTCCACTCATATATCCTAGATAATAGTTGAAAAAAATCACAAATGTTGTTTCTAAGATATCTAAGGTTTCTTTGGCTTAAAGGATGAATATAATTATTTTTATTTTTCGTAACCCTCTGGTTCTCGGGGGAATGGATCCCGATAATCCAGAGTTCGGCCGCGAGGAAAGTAAAATCTGACCAAAAATTGTTTTCATTGGGAATTGAATTCGGATTCTCCCTCCCGAATGATTTGTCATAGGGGAGCTCATTAACAACCCCCAAGCTCAATGTCTTGGTTTCAATTATGTTTTTTGTTACAACAAGAAAATTAATTGAGTAACTAACATTCTTAATTAGTATGTATTTAGTAATTTTTATTTATACAGTATTTGGTTACAAAGTATGTGATTACCAATGATGTTCTCGTTTAGCAGAGATGGTGAAGATTCTACCAAAAGAAATGAATATTTTTCTAAGCAGAGGAATGTGATAGAGACGAAGGGATTAAGAATAAAAAGTATCATAAGCAGTTATGTGGATGTTTTGACTGTTGCTGATGCAGATACAGAAATACATAAATTTTTGTTACCAGATCCTATATGTGACATGTTTGGAAATGGATTTACTGACGCATTTGCAGTTGTAAGCCGTCCAATCTAAATCAATGAAATAAGATCATTTAGCTGTGTATTTAATCTGAACCGTCTGATCTAAATTCAATACTAAGATTGATAGCTGTGGAAAACAGCAGTGAATCCGGGTCCGACATGTTTGAGCCTCAAAGGAGTGCATAGATGCTGGACATTAGTTTCAGCCTAAAGAGTTTTTGGTTCGACTAGTATTTTTTTGTAAATTTAAAAAAGAATGTGTATCTTGCTTTGTTCATATATGTGATCTTTCAAGGATATGATCTAATTTCATGTCAGCCAAACCACAAGAGGTGTGTTTGTAAATTTGAGTTTAAAATTTAAATGATCTCAATTTTGTAAAATAATTTTTTTTTAATGAAAAGTGTACTTAAAATAATGAAATTTATATTTACAATTTTTCCAATATTTGTATACAAACTTAACAAAAAAAAATAGTGAACAAAATCATTACTTGTATGTGTAGATTATTATTTTTTTTTTTTGAAGAAGCTAAATTGTGTAGATTATTTTATTAATGCATGTTTGGATGAGCTATGAGATTGAAAAATCACAATGAGCTAAAACGAATTTGTGCAATATTCTAAGAAAAAGGTCATTCCTATAAGTTTAACTTAGCTACCAGGACATTATTAATTAATCGGTCTTTTTTCTTTTGACAAAATTAATTAATGGGTCTTAAAAAAACTATTACAGAAAATGATGATTACGAACAGATAAATATAATTCCTATAAGTAAGATTCTTCGGGTTGAACAAATTAGCCTTGTGAATCTTTATATTGCCTACAAAATTTGAGGCACTGTTTTTCCTATCCACTACTCAAAAGACTTCTATATTAATTGGGCACATTTGGGCAGCAAAAATTATTTAGAAGCACCCAACTAAATCACATAAATTTTGTACAGTAGTTTTTCCAAATTAATACATCAAAATTGATATTTGGAGTTGAGAATAGTAATGTCCTAATATCTCAATACGGGACAATATTTTTTGTGAAAAAAATAAATAAATAATTGTTGGAGTTTTACTTTTTGTGCCCCTGAAATTATTATTCAGTAACCTCCTAAAATGGTCACACTAATCCTCCTACTTTTTAGGATGTGAGCACTTTTCGCACTCTAAGTAGGTAGCGAGCGACAATATTTTATATTCAAACTCAACGTATGCTCTCCCATGAATGAAAATATTATGAAAAAAAGAGTTTGCATTCTAGAAAATGAACTATTTTTTTTACTCATGATTTTATGGGGCGCAGACGTTGTGTTGAGTATAAAATATTGTGACTCGCTACGTAGAGTCTGAACTGAAACACAGTTCGCTACCTAAAGTGCAAACTGAAACACAGTTCATTATTTAGAGTGCGATCAATTTGACATAGTCTATAAAATAAAGCAACAAATTCAATTTGATTAATTGAGGCAATAAAAGAAATGATTCCCTTTAAAATGATTTGACCAAAACGCAAGAAAAATAATTAAATAATTTATTTCTCAAAAAAAAAATTAATTATGGCTTATAATGATAATTGTGGCTATATATGTTGGCTGTGTTATGAGGAATAAAAACAATTAATAGGAATTTAAATAACAAAATTTTTTGTACGATGGAAGGAATTATATTTGTGTGTATAATTTTTTTTTTATTTGGTGCATCAGTTTTACTATATATGTAACATGTAATTTCTTAATATTAATACAATTTAATTCATAGTATTACTGCCTTATAAGATGAAGGAGATAAAAAAAAAATTATTTTTGTGAACCAATTTGCATCCTAGAATGCGAAATGTGGTTTTTCAATTTTTGCAATTTTTCACACTCGCATCATAAGTAGCGATAGAGGTAAATTGAGAACATCAGAGGGCACGCATGTGTCGGTGGGTGCGAGAAGAAAAACTCTACTCGTTGTGGGTTAAACAAAACATGAGCTTTTAACATTCAAAACTACAAGGTTTTTTCTTCTCGCACCCTCGTATCACATGCGCGCCCCCTGATATTTTCAAATTATCGCCTACGCTAGCTATTTAAAATGCAAGTGTGTATGTAAATAGCAAAAATTAGAGATTTTTTTTTTGCATGCAAACTACAGACCGAGTTCGCTTTCTAGGATGCAAACTACGAACTGAGTTCGCATTCTAGAATGCAAACTCTTTTTTTGCATGATTTTTTTTATCTAGGGGGTGCAGACGTTGTGTTTGCATAAAAATATTGTCACTAGCTACTTAGAGTGTAAAAAGTTTCGCATCCTAAAAAGCGATGAGGTTAGTACCCAAACTATAGTCACCAAACTATGGTTTCAATCTGCTGAGAATGAGGAATTATAATTCTAACAAAAAAAATATCATGCATTTACATTTACAAAGTGCTAATTCACCAAAACACAAATATGAAACTTATGAAAATGTGAAACTACTGGCACTTCTGGTTCATTTGCATCAGCTAGCACTTGATTATGTTGTTTTGGGTTTCTTGGGACATTTCTTGGACCATATGATTTTATTGTTCTGCCTTTAGTCATTAACATCGACCTCCAGTTGTTGAATTCTAAGTCCCAGTGCAGCTTTCTCGTTTTTCAACATATTGTTATAAAAAAGGTGATATGTTTTAGTCCCTACAAAATTTGTAGGTATTCAGTTTTAATTCTTGTTAATTTTCAAAATTTTTAAAATTGTTTCATTAATCTTAAACTTTTAATTTTTGATTTTTTTTTTTTCAAGCATGTTTAAAATACTATAAAAAGTTTTTTTTTTTTTACAAAAGTTAAGAATTTTTTAAAATTCACCATAGGCACGGGACACAAATACATGAAGACAAATAGGCACGGGACACAAATAACTTAGCAAATACACAAAGGCAAATGACAGCCATGAGAACGATTCGACATTAACGACTGCCAAGAGCCCCATATTTAAGAGGCACCAAATATTTTTTAGAAATGCATATAATATGTACAAATATTGGATGAAGATAAATTTGCTTTTTATAGTATTGTTTATAGTTAGAGGATGGATATTTTTGTTTTTATAGTAGCAATGTTCTTCGTAAAGTTGCACAATTATCTTTTATTTTTGCTAATTAAGAAAAAAAGATGAAAGAAAAGAAAAAAGTACAAAAAAAAAAGATCAATAGAATTATTATGCATGTAGTATTACATGAAAATCAAGAAGAATTAATTATAATATATTGATGGTGTTATGCATGTAATAATTGGTTATCGATGGTTTTGGTGATTGATATGCATGACTTCAAGAGACATATTTAATACATGAGAATGAATGAATTGTGTATGATTTATTAATATTAAAATTTTATTTTTTTTAAATTTGAACTTCATAATTAGTTGGTGGTGTTATCAGTCAAGCATATAATTGGTTGGTTTTATTGGGGATTTATATGTTGCTTTCGTAACAACACATTTGAAACAGGTTGTGAAGTGAGAGGAAATGTTTCTCTCCAATAGAAATATCACTGCAGGGGCTAAAGTGTGTATCCCCACCTTTCAATCCACCATTTTTTGTTTTTCCTCTCTCTCTCCTACCTAAATCAAGGGGTGAGATTTAACAGGATGGTAATGTCACATGAGATAATCCCCACCCGATTGTAAGTGTATATATATATATATATATATATATATATATATATATAGGGTCAGGATCAAATGACACAAACTAGTTTGACACCAAATGTTAGACCTCTCAATAACGTTTTAACCGATATACATTTTATAAAATCTACCGTTGGATTGAAAGTTTATATCATATAGATCATTTATGTAAAACTTCAGACAAATCCAAAATTATTTGATATGTTATTGAGATACATCAAAATTAACGGTTTGCGTCTTTTTTTATATATGTCGTTAATCTTTATGTGTCGCAATAGCATATCAAATGATTTTGGATTTGTCTGAAATTTTACACAAATGATCTATATGATATAAACTTTCAATCCAACGATAGATTTTATAAAATTTATATCGGTTAAAATGTTATTGAGAGGTGTAACATTTGGTGTCAAACTAGTTTGTGTCATTTGATCTTGACCCATATATATATATATGAGGAGGGATCAAATTACACCGGTGTAACATTTGAGTAATGTTACACCGCTCAATAACGCTTTAACGAATACAAATTTTACAAAATCCACCATTGGATTGAAAGCTTATATCGTATAGATCATCCATGTTAAATTTTACAAAAATCTAAAATCGTTTGATATGTTATTGAGACCGATGAAGATTAATGGTTTATGCATTTTTATTGAATATCGTTAATCTTGATCTATCTCAAAAACATATCAAACGATTTTAAATTTTTATACAATTCAACATAGATGATCTATACGATATAAATTTTCAATCCAACGGTGGATTTTGTAAAATTTGTATTCGTTAAAGCATTATTGAGCGGTGTAACATTACTCAAATGTTACACCGTTGTACTTTGATCATATATATATATATATATATATATATATATATATATATATATATATATATATATATATATATATATATATATATATCCAGTGGATGAACTTATAGTAAATTGTGGATAAGTTACTTGATAATAAATTAGCTAATTAAATTTATTGTTTGATAAAATTAGTCGTTAAAATAATTAATAAATATAAAAAAATTTGCTTAATTGATATTTTTTCAATTAAAATAAAAAATTAAGAATCTTTAAAGTCAAAGATTTCTCCTACTTAGTATTTTGTTTTGAGCTCTCATTTTAGGTTTATACTCCTAACCTTTGTGTGTTGTATTGATAGGAGTCTCACTTAGAACATAGAAGCGTTCTCTCAACTAATATATTAGTCTTGAATTGACCGTTCTCTCTTTAAACTTAACTTTGTTTGGTTGAGTGATGAAAAATCATCATCAGAAATTTAGAATAGTGTCTTCTACTAAAAAAATATGGAGTTAGTTAGATTTAATTAAATAATCTATATATCTATAAAAGTTTATATAGTATTTTGAGCAGCGACAAATTTGGGCAGGGGGCAAGTTGGGGTTTGGGCCTCTCTCTCCCTCTTGTTAATTACCTTATTATTTTTAATAATAATAATAATAATAATAATAATAATAATAATAATAATAATAATAATAATAATAATAATAATAATAATAATAATAATAATAATAATAATAATAATAATAATAATAATAATATGTGTAGTCATATTGACCAAAAGGATTATATTTATATTTATGAAAAATGTTGACGGTGGTTCTGCAAGTATACATAATCGCTACCAAGTAATAAAGTAGTAAGTTATCGTCTCCACATGGATTGTGTCAAGGTTATTAGTTTGATTATGAATTAATGCTCTTAAAAGTAACTTAAAGTAAAAAGTTTTGCATTCATTTTTTTTTTGGAAGGGGGTTTTGACAAATAACAATAAATAACAATTAAAGAAAAGAGCAGTTGTAATAAAGAGTTGAGTTTTAGCTGAGAACAAGTGGTTAAGTACTTTTCGAATTCCTCCCCCATTCCTGCTTGGTAATTGGCGCTATATCTGCTTACTAATGACGTATTATCTGGAGATTAATTTCTATTAAAGTAAGCTTAGTTTAGCTATACCTACTTCTATTGTAATCTGCTTAGGGTAAATCAATCAAACTAGGTTTAGCCTTCGTTATTTGGTGTCCTTACCCTTAACGGGTTCAGCCTGCAATAGGCATCCCTACCTTTCTAGGTTCCTAATTTAACAAGTTCTCTAGCGTAACTGGTTCCCTAATATCAGTACAGAATTTAGCTATGTGTAATTCTTAATCTCTAACCTCACCGTAGATACTGAATTTAATGGTCTCCTGTAAGTGGGTTATAGTATCCCTTTGTTTCTGAAGTCTTAGATGTGTCACGATATCCACTTCGACCCTAGTTACTAACAGAATATGCGTATGTTCATATATGCTAGTGTATAAAACGATAAATACAAATACTGATAGATAATAAATGAATAACAATTTGTATATAGACTTGGGAATAATCAGATTACATGTTCTCAAACATTTTTATGAGAGTTCATCTACTTGACCTAACCCTGATGGGGTTTAGCTACTAAACACCATAACAAAACAATAAGGAAAAGAAAACATAAAGATTACCCTTATGCCCTTGGAGCAGCTGAGCCTCCTTGCATCCTCCTTAGAGTTCTCCTAACTCTCTTATGAATATTGAATTGTTCTCAATATTTCTCAATGAATAATAGTGGAGGAGGGAGACTCTATTTATAGTTTTTCAGCTGGGTTTGTGTTTTTTTTTGCGCATCCATCGCACCTATCGTGGCCACAATGGCTTGTGTTTTCTCACTTGAAGGCTATTTTTTTCCTATTGTGTAAATTATGGTGTATGAATTTACTTATTTCCTAATTTTTAGGATCTGTGTTTGTTGTGCCCGTAGAAATCTGGAATAACTATCTTCAATGAAAGAATAAACTCTACTAATGATGAAAATATTACAGCAAATTTGAGAATATTTAATAATCAATTCCGACAACAAATTTGGAAATATTACAACAAATTTTATATTGATGGTTGAGCATACTTTTACGGTGGCCACAAATCAGTTTTAGGAAGGTAATTAATTGCAAGATGAATGGTCATTCTTGCAGATCACTTGAATATGGATCAAATCAGTTGAGATCTGCTATACATCAATACGCTAATGGGCTGGACTAGATAGTTTGTTGCCAAATAAATAGAAATTTTCTCATCTCACCCACTCACTTTCTCGCCTACTCCTCTAGCGCGCAAAAAAATTCAGAAAATACGTTCCGAACTGTTTTTCTAGTGTAAAGTTTACACTATAAAAAATTCAGAGAATGTTTTCCGAATTACTAAGGGGTAGGGGAGAAGATGAGTGATGGAATGAGAAAATTTTAAAAAATATGCAAATGCGCTTCACTGAACAGTTTTAGTTGTTTTTCTTTTATGTCTTTCATTAAAATAATTTTAGCTCTCTCTAACCCCCCACTCTATAATTTTTAAGAGGAGAATGTTAACTTGTGCCCTTAAGGGCACATGTTAAGAAGATAAATGTGGAAAAAATTTATTGAACTTGTGGTGTATTCAATTATCTAAACATTAAATTCTTTGTATCATTTAATGTTATATTTCTATTTTTAGGTAGCTTAACATGTGCCCTTAGGGCACAAGTTAACATGACCCTTTTTAAGAAACTCCAATATGTTTTCGTCTGAAAAACTGAATTTCTATGGTAATTTTATTGTTTTATTAATAAATGCATGTACGCCTAACATTGACCATATGTCATTGCATTCAAGAATCAAACGAGGTGGGAAATTTTCTTCAATATTCCAAACTTTGACTTCCCCTACTTAGTTTCTTTTTGTTTTTTGGTGAGTTAATTTGTGTTCGTTATGATAAGTACACACGTTGCATTTTATATTTAGGCAGGAAGGTCTAACATCAATGCACGACTTAATTTAGGTGGTTTTGAATTCACTTTCTATGAAGAGAAAAATAAAAAAAATTTGGTGAACTATGAAGTCAAAATATTGGGACCTAACCAGTGCTTTTTTTTCTTCCAATAATAATTAAAAAAAATTAAAGTACCAATATTTTGACTATAGATATATGTGGTCCTTAAAGAAGTTTAATTAGTTAGGCAAAGATAAATGAACGGTAAGGTTAAGGTGAACACATTCACTAGATTAGGAAATTTTCCTACTAGGGAAGAAGCACACCCCCAAGTAACAAAATAAACGGCATGTATGGAATTTTGAAGAAAGATCAATCAGGGATTAAAATTTTCCTAAACAATAGGACAAATGTAAGAAATGTACAAAATTTTCCTAAATAAAGTTAGTGTGCCTTTGGGTGGGATAATCTTATCCATTTGATCGATCATTTGTATCATATCATGCCACATGGCCTGCTCCTTTTTTAGAAAGAAAAGACGACCTGGACATAAAAAATGTGACGAAGGCGGTGGTTTGTTTATCGTTGGCTTGGTCGGAGGTGGTGGTCATACTTGACAGCGGCTTACATGAGGAAGAACATATATAGAAATCGTTTGTGCTGTGTTCTTTGGGCTCTTCAAGTTTTTTAAAACACATGGTTTTATCTAAATCCTTATGTTAATCATCCTATCTTATGGCCTATAAGCATTGAATGGCAAATGTTTTTCCCGCCACAAAGTTATACAATCCAATTCCTAAGAGGGAGATGATTTGGAGTGTCAACATAGATTTAAAGTTTAATTTTTCCTTATGTCTAAATTACCTTAATTTATCAAAAAAGGTAAAATAAACCATACATTTATAAATAAATTAAATTAAATAAATGTACATGTGAGTGATTTTAATTTGTTTAAAATTTTAAACCCTTTTATTACCAAAACTACATGTATCACAAATAAAATTTGACTAAAATTTTTAAACTTGCCTAAACTTTGTCACATAATCAAAGAAATTTATCCAGTAAAAAAATTGATAAAATTTATCAATTTTTCAAAATTAAGGAAAATGGAGCTAAATAAAACGGTTATAAAAGATTCAACTATATAAAAGATCGACCTATACGAATTAAGGTATTGAACTGAAATGCTTAATAATATCTTAAAACGAATTGTATGAGATAACTTAATTTCTGATAAAAACAATTTTAAGGGATTAAAGACCAAAAATAAAATAAAAAATCCATCTATATACATTTGTACACGTGATACGAGCCTTCTACGATTTATAGGCAAACTAGCTCACATGTTTTATTATTTTTCTTCTTTTTTAGGCAAACTAGCTCACATGCATGTTACTATACTACAATTAAATATTGAAATTGAAATTTTAATTTGACATATGAACCACGAAAGTTAAGTGCAGAGTGAGCAATCCCTCTCAACTTCCATGTGATGTGAATATGGCAATGCAAATTAAGGACGTAAAGGAGGATCCTAAAAGCTAAGTCCTTATTTACAAATACTTATATTTCCGGTAAATTCTAATATGAATCACTTCATCAAATAGTCCATAGTGGATCAGTCATGAATAACATTATAACGAATACATAGATTTTTTGTTGGCTTAATTAATAAAATGGTCCCTTAAAGACATTTTTGGTTTCAGATTGGTCCCTTAAAGAAAAAAAGATTCAAATAGGTCCCTTAAAGAAAAAAAAAAGTCCGAATAGGTCCCTTAAAGACATCTCCGTTAATCAGTTTGGTCCCTAAAAAGAGGTCTAAATAGGACCAAACTGATTAACGGATATGTCTTTAAGGGACCTATTCGGACCTTTTTTTATTTAAGGGACCTATTTAGACCTTTTTTTTAAGGGACCAATATGAAACCAAAAATGTCTTTAAGGGGCCATTTTACTAATTAAGTCTTTTTTGTTACAAAAGAGAAAACAGACAATGCATCGATGAATGTATTGTTTGAAAAAAAAATGATAGTTCGGTTTAGTTTCATTTTAAAAAATGCTAAAAACTGGACCAAACCAATGAAGGTTTTATCATTTCGGACACTTTTTTAACTCGCAATCATATTGTTTAATGAATGTATCAAAATTGCAAATCCATTTTGTTAGTAATTTTATGGATTAAATTGACTAAAAAAAATGTGTAATGTGGCATTAACTCAATTGGTAGAGAAATTACATATATTATGTAGAAGATGCGGTTCGAACCTCGTATATTTCACTTATTTACTTTTAAGGTGAAATTTTCAACCACTAAACTGCTAAACAAAATAAATTGATTAAAAAATTCATTTGAAAATAAAATTGACTACCTAAATAAATCTGAAAGTCAAAATAATTAATAAATGAAATACACTTTTTTTTTGGATACAAATGAAATAGACTTTAAATGACCAAAATTGTGGTGGTCTTTTAAGAATATTCTGCTTTACCAAACTAAAAATATAAAAATATGAGTATTGTATTGTAACTTGTAAGTTTGTAAGATTAAATATTAAAGGCTTAATTAGTAAAATGATCCCTTAAAAATATTTTTTATTTCAGGTTGGTCCCTTAAAGAAAAAAAGGTTCGAATAGGTCCCTTAAAGAAAAAAAGGTCCGAATAGGTCCCTTAAAGACATTTTCGTTAATCAGTTTGGTCCCTAAAAAAAGGTCCGAATAGGACCAAACTGATTAACGAATATGTCTTTAAGGGATCTATTCAGACCTTTTTTTTTCTTTAAGGACCTATTCAGACTTTTTTTTTCTTTAAGGGACCAATGTAAAACCAAAAATATCTTTAAGAGATCATTTTACTAATTAAGCCAATATTAAATATGACTTGAATTTTCTAATAAGACTAGTAGGTTAGTTCACAAATTGAGCCAGTTGGACTTGTTCAGCTTTTTATTTAATTGAAAAAGTAGAAAACAAACAAGGCGGCGTTTGGACCGGCTTTACCATTCCATTTCCAATTCCTTCCCCCTGTCCTTGCGCCAAATGCGATTCTCTTCATTGTTTGTTTGCATGGATTTTTTTGGTTTACAAAAAGAGGGCCGAGCTAAAAAAAAAATTAGAACACTACGCGAACACTTCGAGGCATGCAGGTATCGGATACATCATCAAAAATGAGATTTTGGAGTTTTTTAGGAGGACTCTCTAGAACATGCAAATCAAAAAAATTCAAAGTTATACTGAAATTAACGAACCAATCACCTGATCTGTTTCCTTCTCTCCATGTATGGTTAAACTGAACATGCCAATTCATGTTCTTGAGATCACGAATATGCTTGATCAAAGTAGGAATATTTCCGTTAACGTTGTAGTTTCCTGTTACCATATTGACCAACATTTTCGAATCACTTTCTACTTGAAGATGGGTAATTAGGAACGGAAGTTAACCTGTGTCCAAATTTTCCAATTGATCTGCACAATATTTCCTAAAACAAATTAGGGGGGTGAATCTGCATACAGTATATATTTTATTTTTGTTTTTGAATTAGTTAGTTCATTTTTTTTTAAATGGGTAGAAATTTTATTTTAAATGTGACTAAATGAAGTATCCGAGATTCGAATTCAACTTCTACATGTATAATACGATGTTTTTACTAACTGAGTTATGCTCCCGATGACAGTTTATTCATCTTTAAGTCGGATCAATTATTATAAATAAATTATTTTTTATAGAGTATTAAAATACGGTGTCAATTTTTAAATGTTCAAATAACATAACTCATTTTAATTTTATGTTTACACCTTTTCTTAACAATTACCCCTATAGAAATTGATCCAATATAGTCGCCACCGCGCAATCAAATTGCATTAACAAATTGTAGTTATCCAATCAAATCGAAGAGTTCATATTTTAAAACAATCTTAATTTCTTAAAATATATAAACTCTAATTCTGAAATTTGAAACGTCCAATCTCAATCAAACAATCTTGATCTTATCTAATTTTATACCGCTATCTTAAAGATGCATTAATAAGGGTTCTGCTAACATGTGTCCTAAGGGCACATTTTAAGGTGCATTTAATTAACTAATATCTCATTTAATATACTTTAAAAATAGCAATAATCAACTTTACTAAAGATATAGTTCACTATATTTATTATCCATTTAAAAAAATTGCATAGACAAAATATGATACTTGCCAAATACTTGATGTATGATCACGCGTTTGGTCAAAAAAAAATTTGCTACAAAGTTTTTTTTTTGTCAAACCTTTTTTTAAGTTGAAAAAAAAATTAAATTATAAGTAAGTATTATAAAATTCTAAAACATATTAGCAATTCAAAAGCTAAAATCGTACTAACAATCGTTACCATTACAACATAATACTATAATATTCGGTCTTGTTCACCGAGAAAAAGCAAAAAACACAAGTCATCATTAATTAAGTAGTATTACCAGGAGTACTATAAGCCTGATTGTTAACAAACAAAAACAAAAATTGGAATCATATAATTATGGTTGTATAATCATGCGCGTCATCATAAATTAAATTTGGCAGCATATAATATTTTTTCTTTCCAATTCTTTTAAATAGGTAATAAATATAATGGACCATATCTTTTAATTAATAGAGTTGATTATTACTATTTTCAAAGTAAATTAAATGAAATATTAGTTAATTAAATGCACCTTAAAATGTGCCCTTGGGGCACATGTTAGCATTTGCCTTTTTTTATCATTGGAGTTCCATGACGTCGCACATAGGGTATCAAAATTGATGATACCGGTACCTTAAATAAGGTACTGTATCATCAGTTTAATGTTATTATTAGCTTCCATATATGTCAAAATATTACCGTTGACATTCAATGATCAGATCTTCTTTTTCTTTTTTTTTACTATAGGAAGGTTTTATTTCTTTGTTGCCTTTCATTTTATAAGTTTTCATTCAATTTCATTTCTTCAACAACAGTGCAATTTTTTTTCTTCTTCTTGTAGTTGGATGTTAATTTGATGATATTTCATATTATTCTATATATTACGCAATTTTTATTTGTTTTGTTCTCAAGTCATATTTTATTTGTTTTCTTCACCATTTTTTTATTTATCGTCATGTATTTCTCATTATATTTAATTATTAATTTATTTATTTACGTATTTATTAAATTAAATAATTTTTATTTTTATTTAGACAAAATAAAAAAATAAATATATAAGAGACCACTTGTTATTAATGTATGATACTCAAAAAGTGGTATAAACCAAAAAAAAAAGTATGGGTTGCATAAATATTACATCACATTGTAGGGACCACTTGTTAGTAAGGTATGATAACCAAAGTGGTATCACCATTGGAAATGCTATGACTATTTTGTTTATAATTATATCCCTAAGCGGTTACTTGAACTATTGGTCGGCATGGTTATAAATAATAAAACTTTTTTTTTATTCTTAATTGCACATTTAATTTATTTTAGATTTTAAGTTGATTTCTTATATTTATTTTGTTTCAAATTGAACAAATAGTGTGTCAAAAATTCGAATATGAGCTCTTACATATATAATGCAATATCCTTATCAACTGAATTAAACTCACGTGAACAGTGTAGAAGATGTTTTATTTGTTTTCACTACTAGTATCCGGCCCACTAGACCGCATAATCTGGTACAAGGATCAGTTCTAACATCAAATAGTTCCAGCCTCCTACCAATTGCAATTGTGGATAATCGAACTGTGATTCTCCCTATCAAATTTAGCGTCAATCATTACTAAACCGTGTCGAGAAGATATACTTTATTTACAAAATAAAAATTAAAAAACTAAAAAAATACACACACACGTATTAAAGAAAGTGCAGAGAAGTTGAATGCAACTAACTAAGTTAGTCCCCGTTTGTATACGCGTTGTTTTACCTTTCCTTCACTCATACAATAATCATAACTCTCTTTTTCTTTCTTTACACTTTAAATACAAAACAAAATTCCTCACATCACAGATCCATCCATGAACAAAACCTCACAAAAATTCCAATAATACCCTTCCTTCCTTCCTTCCCAAAAATGAAAGAATCAAGCAAAACATTCACAATACTATTAATCTCATCATGGTATTCATCAAACATTGGTGTATTACTCTTAAACAAATATCTTCTATCTAACTATGGTTTCAAATACCCAATTTTCTTAACCATGTGTCACATGACAGCATGTTCTTTATTCAGCTATATTGCAATTGCTTGGTTCAAAATGGTTCCAATGCAATTCATTCGTTCTAATCTTCAATTTATTAAAATTGCTACTTTGAGTTTGGTTTTCTGTGTTTCCGTCGTTTTTGGTAATATTTCCCTACGGTATCTACCTGTGTCGTTTAATCAAGCTGTTGGTGCTACTACTCCTTTTTTTACTGCCGTTTTTGCTTATCTTATGACGTTTAAGAGAGAAGCTTTTCTTACTTATCTTGCTCTTCTTCCTGTTGTTACTGGTGTTATCATTGCTAGTGGGGTAAGTAAAGTAAATAATCACTTTTTTAATTGTTTTTGGCTTTTTATTTTAATTTCTGCAATTTTAGTTTTCTATTTCATTGACTTGTCTGTCGGTGATCACTTTGTGTCGGTGATCAAATTTGCATATATAATAGGATAATAGGAATATACTGTGCTACTATTTTTGGATTAGCTTTTGTAAGTATTTAATTTTTGCTCAAGTACTTTCCTATTTAAGAAAATTAAATATATGTATAAAGTACATACACATGACACGACACTGACACATCAACAACAACGATAATGAATTTTAAAAGATAGAATAATTGAATGTAATTACATGTGTCAGTTTCGTGACTAGTGTCGTCGGATAATGGATACGCCTTTGATAAGATCAGGAGTGTCCGTGCTACAGAGAAATTTATTTATAATATATTATAGTGATAGTGATATAGCAATTTTGGAATGATTAAATTAGTGCATTAATCACAAGTTATGAAAAAAAATTAACATGATTAAAACAGTAATTTTTGTGTATTTGGGGAGCGGTCGAACACCGAGTGAAAAAAATAAAGATTTAGTTCGGATGTCAACTCGAGGATTAGTCTCGTAGTAGACCAAAATGTCTAAGTCGTGAGGATATCTTGGGACGGCAGTGGATTATAAGAAAAACTGTCAATCAAGTTTTTATTGTGTATTTATGTTTTCTAGACTTTTGGTATTAGAAGCTAGACCAAGGTTTTAAATTGCAGATGCGGTTGCGATCCTTCGTATTGCGGATAATCGCAGTCGCGGTGTGATCTTTGATCCTTGATAATGCAGAGAATCATATAATCACCCGTGGCTTATGCATCCTTAATGTAGTTGTGGCAGTAATTTTTTTAAGCCTTGATGTCGCGCCTAAAGTACGTACTTCGTTAAAAGGGAAATTTGTTTTCATCCATTTATAAGACTTGGAAAGGGAATTATGGTCCTTGCTACTTGTGTCAAGAGTCATTAGTATCTCAGAGTGTTTATTTGCCTGTACTGATTCTAACTTTGGCTACTTTAGCAAAAATACAGATCTAGTTTGATATAATTTATGAGCAGTTGAAGGGAATGTAGGAGAGTGATCTATTACTTCCATTGTACAAAAGAATCTTTATTTATATAATCATTGAAATACCTGGTTTAGGTTTGTCTAAGTAGTAGAGTTTAGGTTTGTCTAAGTAGCAGAGCTAACTTTGTTTTACAAGAATCTCTACTTTTGAGTTGCGAATAGGCGTAACAAATAATCAAATTTCTGGCAATAGGAACTTGTTATGTTCATGTGTGTGTGTGTGGTGTCCTGACTGTCCTCTGTTTCTGATGGATTTATTTGTTGTTTTGGTGACGGGCTTTTTGAAACCAAACTAAGAAAATATGTTTATACGCTTTAGTTTCTCAGCATCAGTAGTGGTCAATCTTTTTACTTTAATCTGTATTCTTCAAGTGATATAGATAAGTGGAAAATATGGATACTTTATGGCTTCTGATGCATTTGTTATTCTTTTCTATTTTTGCTTATAGGGCGAACCGAGCTTTCATTTGTTTGGATTCATAATATGTATTGCAGCTACAGCGGCACGAGCCCTAAAAACAGTGTTACAAGGAATTTTACTTTCTTCTGAAGGGTATGTATAAGTAACATGCTATTTACCTAATTACTTTGTTTTCTACTGTCATCGAGTTATTATTATATAATTAATGGGCACTGACATTCTTCTTGTTGTGTATTAGGGAGAAGCTGAATTCTATGAACCTTCTGCTGTACATGGCTCCAATGGCTGTTGTTTTCCTTCTTCCTGCTGCACTTTATATGGAAGAAAATGTGGTTGGCATCACGTTGGCTCTTGCTAGAGATGATCCAAAGATCATTTGGTACCTTCTATTCAATTCCTCACTAGCATATTTTGTCAACCTGACCAATTTTTTGGTCACGAAACACACCAGTGCTCTCACTCTTCAGGTATGTCTCCCTTTTTCATATAGTCACACTCGTACAAGTACAACTTGTTTTCTACTCAAATGAACATGCCTGCTGTCTTTTGTGCTGGAACATCAATTATGTGCAATTGTCATTAACAAGTTTCTTAAAATTCAAATCTCTCGGGGGCGTTCAGGGATTTCTGCTGAAATTTTTCTGCTGGATGGATCCCTTTAGCTAGTGCTAGGATAGTACTCCCTCCGTCCCTAATTATAAGCACTCTTTAAAACATAAAATTTGTCCCTAAATATAAGCCCCTTTTCAATTCCCTAGACACATATATTATTACTTTTCCAAACATAACCCTACTTTGCACTGGAATCCGTAACGTCAACTACAAATACATCTTTTCACTAAGGACAATTTAGTAATTGTAACATCTAAAAAGTACACATTAATTACACTACCAACTTTTCTTAATATGCGTGAAAAACACCAAGAGGTGCTTATAATAAGGGACGGAGGGAGTATTTTCAATTTTTATTGAAATTTTGTCTGCTATTTCATATATTCGACCTAGAGTTGCTATTGCTGCTCACTGTTCCGTGACATTTCTGATTTTATTGATTCAGATCATTAACATTTCTTTGGCCAAATGCTGACTGCTACAATTTGTTGTGTGGCTAGTTGATTAAAAAGATATATAATTGTTGTAAAATTGTAGGGTTTGGTTTGATGTTTCGGCCTATAGTAACAAATGCAATTTTAAAATTTGTATCTAGGCTTGTATTTCTTTGTAAAGGGTATTAGATCAGGGAAAGTTTTAACGAGTATGACTCAAATGAGGATAAGCAAGTTGATAAATTGTTGGCAAGATATGCATTTTTCATGTTGTCCAGTATTTGATATTTAGTTAACTAATCACCAAGAATTGGCTCATATAGGTACTTGGGAATGCAAAAGGAGCCGTAGCAGTTGTAGTTTCAATTCTGATATTTAAAAATCCAGTTTCAGTCACTGGAATGATGGGTTATTCACTCACAGTACTCGGAGTTATACTGTATAGTGAGGCCAAAAAGCGAAGCAAGTGATTCTGATAATGTGAATACTCTATACTTCGATTTCATCACTCCGCAGACAACCTCAAGATTCTTTGAGGAACTATATAAGAATTCTTTTGGCCTCACATAGAAAGCCTCATTGAAGTGGGGTTCTCCGTTGTATTAGCAACTGTTCAGAAATAGTTCATGGTACAAAGTTCCAGTAGGTGAATGTTCTCTCTACTATACCCATGATGGGATATTGAGGAATGTCTTTTAGTCATTTATTCTTTGAAGAAAGAGTTGTAAATTTGGATCTCTACTCATTTGTTATTTACAATGCTTACATTTGTTTATCGATGAGAAATTTCATATTTTTGGTTGTAGTATATTATAGTACACAATCATGCAGTGTAGTTTTATGGTCTGTATTCTCTCCAACTTATTTCTGTTTTTAAAAAAATTATTATTGACCGTTTTGATCTCTTTCCGGAAGCAGAATTTTTTTAGCTTTTGTTTGTTCTTGATGATAGTATAATTAATACCTGATTATTTAAGAAACCCTCCTTTTTTTGTGATTCATCCCTTTAGATAATTGGTGCCTTGTAATTTAAGAAACACCCTCCCTTTAAATACTTAGCAGGGTCGTTGGTATAGTTTACTTGTTAGATACTCTACTTAGGTGTGATGTTAAATCAGCATTTCTATATGGAATTTTGACTGAAGATGTGTATGTGGATCAGCCTAAAGAATATGTCAAAAAGGGAAAAGAGAATATGGTGTACAAGTTGCATAAAGCACTTTATGGATTAAAACAGACTCCTAGAGCTTGGTTTTATCGTATTGAAGAGTATTTTGTTCAAGAAGGATTTAAAAGAAGCCGAAATGAAGAAACCTTGTTTTTGAAAATAGATACAGATGACAGAATTCTTATTGTTAGCATATATGTTGGAGACTTAGAAGACAAAAAAAAGTACTAGTGGCTATGTGGTTGAAGGTGCGGTAGCATGGTCTTCTAAAAACCAACCAATAGTGACCCTACCCTCTCTACCATTGTAGTTGAGTTTGTGGCTGCTGCTGGAGCTGCTAGTCAGGCCATTTGGATGAAGAGAATTCTGGAGGAAATAGGTCAGGTAAAACAAGAGAGTATTTGTTAGAAATAATATAAAATTATTAACGTGGCTCTATCCTAACAGCTTAAGCTTTTAGGATAATCAGTTATTTGATATGATACCAGAGCCTCTATGAGTAAGGCCCCGTTTGGCCCTACTTATTTTCTACTTTTCTATTTCTCCTCAAAAGAAATAGAGAAGTAGAAAATTGTATTTGACTCTATTTCTCCTTAAAATAATTAGAGAAATAAAGTAAAGAAGTAGAAAATGAGGAGAAGTTGGGTCAAACACAATTTTTTTCTTTTACCTATTTACTACTTTTAAGAAGGAAAAAAGTGGAAAATAAGTAGGGCCAAACGGACCCTAAGTGGTCTAGAGTTCGATTCCCGCAGCCCTCACTTTCTAATTAAAAAGTGAAATTTAAGCATATGGTAGGTGGACATATGCATTATCCATACTTCAAGCCCAAGTTGTAACACCCTTAATTTACCCATTTATTTTATTTTTTCGAAAAAGTTAATTTTATTTATTGGCTTAACTACACATTTGGTCCCTTACGTTTATTTTAGGTTTCAATTTGGTCCCTTACGTTTAAAAAGTATCAATTTGGTCCCTTACGTTTATTTTAAGTTTCAAGTTAGTCCTTTCCGTTAGTTTTGTCACTAACACCGTTTGAACAGTACACGTGTCAGCGTGTCCAAGTGCCACGTGTCAGTCCACGTATGCAAATTGACTGCCACATGTGACAAAATTGACGGAAAGGACCAATTTGAAACCTAAAATAAACGTAAGGGACCAAATTGATACTTTTTAAACGTAAGGGACCAAATTGAAATCTAAAATAAACGTAAGGGACCAAATGTATAGTTAAGCCTTATTTATTTAATAAGGATATCACACTTACTCAACGTAACTATGTCCTCAAATGATTAGAAATTATGCAGCGGAGAATAAAAATTAAACCAAATTAATATAAGTTTCAAAGCTCGAATTGAAAATACTGAATCAAATGACAAAGCCCAATTGTTATAAAAATTTAACAACATAATTAAATAAAAGTTTCTCCCAACAACATCCTAACAGAGCGACTCCAAATAAATAGCAAAGCAACAGCTATCCGAACACACCATTTATGATTCGTCTCCTACCTGAAAATCTACGGTTGCACACCGTAGGGCCAAGCCAGAAGGGGGAATGTAAAGGTGAGTCAAAATACATCAAGAAAATAACCGAATTAAAACAACATCATAAACAACAACAAGACCACCTAAGCGGATGGCCACACACATTCATCAGTCAACCACAATCATCAATCATTAATTAAATAAAGAGAAATAACAACAACATTTAAATAAAGAAATATAATTAAAATGCATGCAATGCGCCTAGACTCGCTACATGCATGTGGTACCAATAGCAACGTCATTTCTAGTTTTATATCATAGATGATCAACGTCATTATTTTCAACTTCATTAAGCAACATCATTTTCAACGTCATTAAGCAACATCATTTTCAACGTCAATTATACAACTTCATTAGGCAACGTCATTTTGGCACATGGATGAATGCATGTCATGTTATAATAAACAACGTCAATAGGCAACATAATTTAACAACTTCAATAGACAACTTCATCATCATTATAGCAACATCAATAAACAACGTTCATAAACAACTACATACAACAACGACAATTACAACATCACAATTTTCAGTACAACTCCAACATCATTAAAATAAATAATTCAACATTGTTATAACCACCATAGCTCAACATAATTATTCAACAAACCAACAATTCGACAACGCAATTACTATAAACGAACAACGGCTTAAAACAACATCGATACACAACAATTATTAGTAACTTCGATTACAACATCAACTAAAATTTAATAACCCAATTAGTCAATCACTCCTCTCAGGACAACAACTTATTACTCGTCTTAACAGAACCTTTAACCCAATTTAACTCGGTTTAGTTTATCAACGAAACGTATGAATTTTAAATTAATTTAATTAATAACAATTATGAAATAAATTCAAATCCTTAATATTATATAAAACCAGGGAGAGTGAATTACACCAGAGGGTTCCAAAATATTCAAAATACCCTACATAAAATTTTGGGAAATTTTCACGAAATTATAATATTTTTAATCATCTTTTTACTCCAAATAATTAATTAAAAATAGCTACGAGTGTCCACAAATTACCAAATAGGTACCAAAATTTCACCCGCACACTGTTCATCATCTCCTTCACCCGGTTGCAGGAAAACGGGTCGCGACGATCCGCGATTTGACTCGGTCGGTTCTCCCTCATTTCTCAACGGAAATTGACGTTCTTTATACCGTTTTGATCAATCATTTAATTCTAGGAAGATACCCGGTATTTATTTTTAGAAAAGACACTCGAATCGAATGCTTTACATAACAAAAGCTTCACACGAATTTTTACAAAAAAACTCCATTGATGATTGTTCAAAAGCTTCGGTTTTGACATTCTCTCGACCTATAAAAATCCTAGAATTCCCTTAGAATCGTATTTGATGCTCAACACGTTATGAACCTGTTTATTTAGAATTATCATCAAAATCCCAAAAACCCCATTATTTGAATTTCTCAAGAACAACACCAATCCATGGTTTTATTTTACTCAACATCGGAACACGAATTGCAGCAACAACAAAAGCATAAAAACATTATCATAACAAATTATGAAATCAAAATTAAGAATAAGTATTGAAACAACAACAACAACAACATCACATAATGGTAGGAGAAAGTATAAGAACAACAACTTAAGCACATACATAATCAATACAAAGTATGCCTATTGAATTCAGAGTTTTCAAGAGTATAAAGCTCCCTTACTTGGAGTGCAGTGAATTTCCTATATTGAGGTTAAACTCTTCCTTCCCTTACTTCTCTTCACTCTTCCAAGAGCTTTCTCTCTTCTCCTATCCTTGCACTATTTTTCTGTGTGTTTGTTTTTGTTATGGATCATCCTACTCAAATTTTCCTTCTTCTATCCACTAATGTCCATAGACAACTACATTATTATTATTAAAAAAATATGACATTATTATTATTAATATGTTTTGATGAGAATTAAAATTATGTTTCTTCTTCTTTGTCTCTTTCTCTACCATTTTCCTATCTACACCCCCTCTATGCTTCCAACACCTTTTTATTTTATTTTCTAATTAGCAATGTTATTATTTTTATCTATCAATTATTTAATTATTCGTCATAAAATAATTAAATAAACATCATCAATCAACACCATAACAAGAAAATCAACACCACAACAACTAAATAATTAAATAAAATGAATCCTAATTTTTGGGGCGTTACACAAGTGGGCTCTTGCATGAGGAGGCGTGTTAGAAATAATATAAAATCATCGATGTGACTCTATCCTAACAGCTTAAACTTTTGGGATAATAGGTTATTTGACATATTTCTATTCTATGAGACAATAGTTTCACAATAAAATTATCCAAAAATTTATTGTTCCCTGGTAGAAGTAAGCACATCAATGTAAGGTACTGTGGCACCAAGGATCAGCTTGCAGACTTATTCACAAAGCCTTTGATGACTGATACTTTTGAAAGGTTTCGAAGGCATCTTGGAGTTATAGGAATGCCAATGATAAATTGATTGTGTATTTTGTGCAACCACAATTAGTTTAAGGGAGAGAATGTTGTATATAGAAGGTTTCTAGTTTGGGCCTCGTGTTGGTTTTTGGACTTTACTTGTTTTAGAAGTAACTGTCAATCAGTTACTTTGTCAGTTAGTTTTTATGTTTTCTATTTTTAAGTTTTTTGTAATCTCAGCTCTATAAAGAACATGGTGAATGTAACACCCCCTTTTCAGAGACTGAAAAGAAGAGCGTCACAGTTCTCTACCCAAATTTAAATGCTTAAATACAAGCAAATAAAATTATGCTGGTTTATTTTTGGTAAAAGAAAAGTAATAGTGAGAAATGTTCTCGAATATAAGTACTATTATTTTTATTTAAGAAAGTTTTCAAAATTCTCTTTATATAAATTTAAAGTAAGCCCATAAATAATATGCAACACTTATATCAAACAATCATCTAGTAATTTTACTCAAAGGATTTTCAAATATAAAACATTTCCATTTCACATAAGTATCATACAATTTTTCAATTTAAAATGATAAAAAGATAAATTCCTACAAAAGACTCTTTGAAGGACCTAAAGGTCCTGATACATTGATGAAGACCTTAATCAAGTTTAACCCACAAATAATCACGAGCTGGTCAAACACCATTGATGCCTGTCATCCAGTCCAATGACGTCATCAATACATATCAAAGAGATCTTTCTCTTCGGACTCCAAAAATAAACTAGATCACTAATCAACACTAACGGTCCTTGTATTATAATTAATGTCTCTCACAATCACGTTTTCCTTTTCTCAATGAACTTCAACTTGAGGTCTTAGAATCCTGCACTAACTGTTGTAAGGGGTGAATCACTCGTACACAAGTTACCATCGTGATGATGTCACAAGGCTACACATAATATTATACATATACATTTATTTAACTAGTATATATACATACCTGAGTATCTAATCATGTATTTACATCAAATAGAATCAAGTAGTCAAATAGTCACAAAAATATGAATTGCACAAAACATTATAACAATATCACAATTCAACAATTAGTCAAAAACAAAGATAATCGAATATATCCAATATATCAATCATCAAATATATCAAACATCGAGATTTAATCATTTAAAATGTATATAAAATCTAATAATAATTCTTCACTCGAAGTTAGTCTTCTAATTTGGTTAGTATTATTTTTATTCAACCAACTCCATGGAGACCTCTATCATGAGCGTAAGGCCGTTTCAACTGCCATAACATGGTCGTTTGCAAATCAACATATATCAAATATGTCTTAACCATTATGGCCCGAGCGCTACACCTTATTATAGATAGTCCTGCACAGTCAGGTTTCACCACGTCGGGTTGTATGATTTCCTCCAGTCAGAGTGGCTAGTTTAAGGGAGAGAATGTTGCATATATAAGGTTTCTAGTTTGGGCCTCGTGTTAGTTTTTGGACTTTACTTCTGGCTGCTGGGTGAATGTTCTCTCTACTATACCTCAATATCCCATCATGGGTATAGTAGAGAGATCAAAATAAGTTTGTGGCTGCTGCTGGAGCTGCAACATTCGGTCCCTGCTCCCCTCACTTTCTAATTAAAAAGTGGAATTTAAGCATATGGTAGGTGGGCATATGCATTATCCACGCTTCAAGACCAAGTGGCCTCTTGCATGAGGGGGCGTGTTAGAAATAATATAAAACCATCGATGTGACTCTATCCTAACAGCTTAAGCTTTTGGGATAATAGGTTATTTGACATATTGCTATTCTATGAGACAATAGTTTCACAATAAAATTGTCCAAAAATTTATTGTTCCATGGTAGAAGTAAGCACATCAATGTAAGGTACTGTGGCACCAAGGATCAGTTCGCAGACTTATTCACAAAGCCTTTGATGCTGATACTTTTGAAAGGTTTCGAAGGCAGCTTGGAGTTATAGGAATGCCAATGATAAACTGATTGTGTATTTTGTGCAACCACAATTAGTTTAAGGGAGAGAATGTTGCATATATAAGGTTTCTAGTTTGGGCCTCGTGTTAGTTTTTGGACTTTACTTGTTTTAGAAGTAACTGTTAATCAGTTACTTTGTCAGTTAGTTTTTCTGTTTTCTATTTTTAAGCTTTTTGTAATCTCAGCTCTATAAAGAGCATGGTGAATATCAATAAAATCAGTTAGTCTTGTTATGAAAATTCAATCTTAACACATTGAACCACATACAAACATGTAAACATTGAAATTTAAAGAATTACAGGTCCTTTCATATACATTGAACAATATTTAGACATGTAACAATTTAAATCCAAACACATTCATTTGAAAAGAGAAATATAATTTTCCAAATGCACTTAAAATATCTGAGACATTTGGAAAATAGATTTCCAAATGAAACGACTTATAATGATGGTGAGGATCAAGTCACAAAATAAATTTTCAGTATTTGATGCCGACTCATTTTAATTAATTATATAGAATCAAATTGTAAATTCAAGTTCATCTGATATTATAATTTAAACTTATCATAAAGTAAAAATATAACCAAAATCAGACCATTAGCTTATAATTTAAATGTTTATTGTAACATCCTATTTTTTATTATTAGTATTTATTTATTTATTTAATTATTCGATTGAGTAATTGTGTTTATTTTATTTTTGGATAATTAGATATTTGAGACTTTTAGTCCTAAGTTAAAAATTAGAATAATTAAACCAAAAAAAAAAAAACAAAAATTAGAACAATTATGTGGGAACTAAGTATTGGGCCTAGGAAATCTCTAAAAAAAGATGGTTTCTCTCCCAACCCCCCTCAATTCTTTTCTACCCCCTGAATTTCCGTTTTTGCCCCTGGGGTTACTGCGGTTTATACGAATCGAAATAAGCTGACATGCTGATAAATTTCGGTAACCACTTACCGAAATCTGGGACATTTCTGTTCGCAGGTACCGAAACAATTATTTCGGTAAACTTCTACCGAAAATGGCCTAATTCCAGCGACCAACGTACCGAAATCTAGGACATTTCGGTTCGCAGATACCGAACAAGCTGACGTTCGTTTTTTGTGTACCGAAAACGCTAATGTTCGGTTTGCAGTTACCGAAATGGTCTAATATTTGACTTCGGTGAATACGAACCGAAGTATTTTGGCAAAAATGTTTCAAACCGCAAGGGGCAAACTTGGATTTTTGGGGCGTAAAAAAGAATTGAGGGGGGTTGGGAGAGAAACCATCCTAAAAAAAAAGTATTGGGCCTAGGATAAGTGGAGAGAACATATTGGTAAATAGTAAGTGGGGATGTTAATAGGAAAAGCGTAGTAAAACCAAGGTATTTAAGAGAGAAAAATTCTCTTCCCACCCACCCTATTTCTCGCCTACCCCCAAACTTCCGATTTTTCCCCTTATATGTTGACTTTAAAAAAAACGAACCGAATTTTTCAAGTACGGAAAACATTTTCCGCTTGCTAACTTTTCGGAAAACGTTTTCCGCTCAAACGCGAACGTTACTCTTTTCTTTTATATTTTGTATATCTACTAAATTCATGCGGACATATTTAAAATAAGATAATATTATGATATAAAAATAAAGATAATATTAGGTTTTAAAATTTATATTTCTTGTTTAGAATTTTAAGGATATTTAAAATTTATAGATTAGTTTGTTGTTTAAATTTATATATATAGGCATATAGTTAGAATGATATTTTATAATTAGAATTTGAGAGTCTACTACTAATATATTAAAATGATTACTATCAAATTTACTAATTTATTCTTAGTAGGATTAATTAACCACATTCTAAATTTTGTATCCTTCATTGTAATTTCACTAACAAAAATATTGAAAGAATATAAGATAAATACAAAAAAAATAAAGAAAGAATATAAGATACATACAATAAAAAGATGATATGCTTAAAAATATGAATAAAATAAATTATAGATATGTTAAAAAAAAAACAGATCTTAGATAAGAACAAGACAGAACAATCTATATGCAAAAAAAATTGACTAAAAATAATAAAAAATATAGAAAGAATAAAAAGATGATATACTTAAAAATATGAATAAAACATATTATAGATAGAAACAAAACAGAAAAATCTATACATAAAAATTTCACTAAACAATAAAAAAAAAAACTATGCATAAAATAGGACAAAAACAAAAAACAATAAAAAGATTATAGAAAATTTATTCTATAAAAAAACAAAAAATGAATAATTATAACACATTAATTATAATTTATTTAAAAATATACACGAGATAATAGTTTTACTAAAAAAATAATTTATTGATTTACTAATAAATTTTACAGAAATAGTTTCACTTGTATTTTTTTTCTCCTAAAAAAATCATCATTATGTTATGGTGAGTTTGTTAATAAAAGATTTTTTATGCTAAAAAAATACATCTTATGTTATGGTGAGTTTATTAATAAAATATCTACGTACCAAAATTGATTGTTAACTGGATAGGAGCATTAATTGTTCTGCTCATTAACTTGAGCCTCAAGTTACTGAATTCTGTGTTGGAGGGCAGTTTTTTCATTTTTAAGAATGTTGTTGTGATTCACTAGTGCTTCTTTCTGTCCAGCAACCACCATATAGGCTCATGGCTACCAGAGATTGGATGAAGTTTTCTTTAGGAAGCCTCCCAAGCCAGAGCAGTAATTAAGTCCCGACGCTCTTGGTCGGTATTTCTCTCCGCCATCCGTAAGATAATTACCGGTAAACGTCTTATGGATGTCTGCGAATCTGGTGTCCCCCGCGGGAAAATAAGGCAGCATCGGACAATCAGCTCATTTGCACTTCTTATGTAGAACCTTACAGACTGGGCATTTTTCTACCCTCTCTGTCATTCTATTAAAAAAAAACAACAAAAACATTAATTGCAATAAAATTTTCTATGATTAATCAAGTCTAGAAATAATTTTTTCTGGATAAATTTGTAATATTTTCAAAGAGGCATTATATCATTTTCAAGTCTAGAAATGTAACCACGAAATCAAATGAGCACACACTCTCGTGTAGGGGTGCTCAAATCCAAACCAATCCAAATAAAAACCGAAAACCGATCCAAAAAAACCGAAAACCGCAAAAAACCGAAGTTTTTTGGATGTGTTTGGATGTTCTTTTGTGAAAACCGCTGGATCGGATCGGATTTCGGATTGATTTCTTAAAACCGATCCAAACCAAACCAAACCGCATACATATATTTTAATATTTATTTATCTTTTTATTAGTATAAATATATATATTGCATTAACCTTTTTTTTCATTTTAAATTTTGTTAATTAATTTAATCTATTTTAAATTTTGTTAATACTATATGTTAGTTAAATTTAATCTTTTTTTTTTTACTTTTTATATGTTTCGAATATAATTGGTAATTGTCATTCCAAAATATTAATTTTTAATATATTATATGTTATATTTTACATCAAACTTAATATTTATTTTGTCAAAAATGTCAAACTATTATTTTGTAGCGTTTTTTATAATATTTATATTTATTAAAAAAAATTACAATTTATAATTTGGATATCCAAAAACCGATCCAAATTAAACCGCATAATATTGGATCGGATTGGATCGGATTTTTTTTATTTGTCATCCAAAACCGAACCAAACCGCAAATGAATTTATTTTTGGATCGGATGAGTTTTTGCCTCAAAACCGATCCAAACCGAACCGCGAGCACCCCTACTCTCGTGGCTCGTGAGGTTCTAAACTTATAAATCTTATCTTTTATGTACATTTTGGTCATGACAGTTTACCAAACTAAACGTTGGCAACTAAACACGAGGGTTGCGCTCGTTGCGGGACTTAACCCAACACCTCACGGCACGAGCTGACGACAGCCATGCACCACCTGTGTCCGCGTTCCCGAGCAACAAAAGTCCACAGACCACCTAATTGACACCAACGGGTAAAATCTCCATATATATATATATATATATATATATATATATATATATATATATATATATATATATATATATATATATATATATATATATATATATATATATATATATATATATATATATATATATATATATATATATATATAATTTTTTGGTACAAAGACAGTTTTTATATTTAACTCTTCTCTTATATTTAAATACTCTAATTTTTTAATTTTTTTTTAACCAATGAACTCATTACATTAAACTAAAGCTTGTGAAGCTAAAATTCAATATTCTAAGAAATAGAGTTTATGATTATGAACAAATTTAGTAAAAAAAATAAATGATTATGATCAAATAATACTAGGATTTTAATATTTCAATGGAAGACAGACAAAAATAATAATTGGACCTTTAACATTCACAACAGAAATAATAGGACCTTTAACATTCAAGTATGGGCTTAAGATTTTAATCCAACTATCTCTTTACTTACGACAATTTCTAATCAAGATTATAATACTAATTAGAATTAACAAAAAAAATTAGTATTACTGATTAGTATTACTTATTAAATAGTAAAATCAAGATTATAATACTAATTAGAATTAACAAAAAAAAATTAGTATTACTGATTAGTATTACTTATTAAATAGTAAAATGTGCAAATAACCTCAATGATATCTGAAGATTTTGATGGATTAGAAAAAAAGAGTGCCAAAAATTGATTCCTCGCACTTCGTCTTTATCAACGCCCGCGGATATCCGTACTCATTAATAAATAAGAAAAATACTTAAATATTCTTGTTATTAAATATAAAAGAGGCTTTTATATTCATCATAACTTTGTGATGAACTTTATTTTAGTTAGAAATGTATGTATATTTTTTTTTTAAAGAGAAATATATGGATATTATATTAAGTTTTGTTAAAAAGAAGAAAAATAAATATGGTGACTTTGTTAAATTGAAAGTGAAATGTACGAATATTATTACAGTGATGCTATACATCACAAAATCCCATTTGCGAAGTTCACGAACCAGTGTTAGGATGACATTATTTGATCCCTCCCCTATATGTGTATATATACAAAATTTGTAACATCCCAACTCTAATAAATATGATAGTGTTGATTAGAATCTCCAATTTGAAGATAAAATAGTATTTTGCGAGGAAAATAAGAAAGAATGACAAACTAGTAATAAAAGGGAAAGTGTATGGCAATTTAATAGAGTTGATAAAAAGGGGACTTATAGAATAAAACGAACCAAGATTTATAATTGTGCGACACATTTTATTACATTAAATTGAAGTACTTATAGAATAATACATTATTTTATACATGACCGATCAACTGGCAGGATAATCCCTTTAACCACTAACACCTTAGGTGTAGGTGGAACTCACCGAGGCTAATGTCTCAACCCACTCCTTTTTATATTTTTTAGATAACAGATTGGATAAGACTAGGGGTGCTCGCGGTTCGGTTTGGATCGGTTTTGAGGCAAAAACTCATCCGATCCAAAAATAAATTCATTTGCGGTTTGGTTCGGCTTTGGATGACAAATAAAAAAAATCCGATCCAATCCGATCCAATATTATGCGGTTTAATTTGGATCGGTTTTTGGATATCCAAATTATAAATTGTAATTTTTTTTTAATAAATATAAATATTATAAAAAACGCTACAAAATAATAGTTTGACATTTTTTACAAAATAAATATTAAGTTTGATGTAAAATATAACATATAATATATTGGAAATTAATATTTTGGAATGACAATTACCAATTATATTCGAAATATTAAAAGTAAAAAAAATAGATTAAATTAAACTAACATATAGTATTAACAAAATTTAAAATAGATTAAATTAAACTAACCTAGTATTAACAAAATTTAAAATGAAAAAAAAAGGTTAATGCAATATATATATATATATATATATATATATATATATATATATATATATATATATACACTAATAAAAAGATAAATAAATATTAAAATATATGTATGCGGTTTGGTTCGGTTTGGATCGGTTTTAAGAAATCAATCCGAAATCCGATCCGATCCAGCGGTTTTCACAAAAGAACATCCAAACACATCCAAAAAACTTCGGTTTTTTGCGATTTTCGGTTTTTTGGATCGGTTTTTATTTGGATTGGTTTGGATTTGAGCACCCCTAGATAAGACAAGGGTAAGAAGAAGCTAAAGATTGAAGATGAAAGATTACCTTAGTTTCTTCCTTGTATTGTTAGATTAATTTGTTATGTGTATCTCATTGGATTATTTTCACTATGTAATGAAAATTTATTTCTCTGTATCTGGTGATGGATTTAAGTACTTGTGAATTTTCAAACAAGTTACTCTGTAAATTTTAATGTATCTGGATTCAATTATGTATATCTCTGTCAAAATTCTAGACAATTGACATGAGGTGTTATAAAATTGGTAGTTTACAGAAAACATAGATAGGTGGTAATATTATTCTTGGTTGTCGTTGAATAGGCATTCGTGGAAACAAGCATTTTCCATATTATTATGTGTTAGTTTTTTTTTTTTTTAAGAAACTTTAGGTAATTAGAAAAAAAATTAGCATCCATGGATATCTGTTAATATTTGCGAATAACTCAAATCCTATGGATTACATGCTTAGTGGATACCCTTATGGATATGGAACAAATATGGATATCATATTTATCTGATGAGGCGGACATGAATATCATATTATATTATCCACCCCATATATATTCATTTAATCCCTACATGAGAGTATGCGTTAATTGATAGCGCATACCTAACCAGCGTAAAACAACACCCCGTACATGTTTGGAGATTACACTCAAAAAACAAATGCACCAAATATTATCCTGAATTTGAATCAGGTTACCAACAGGATAGGATAAAAAAATAATTTAGTGATTTATTCAATAAAATTTATTTTAAAATAAAAAAAAATTAATAAAATATAAATAATAAAATAATTTGATATTAAATTAAAAATAAAATAATTAAATTTTATAAATATATACACGATTTTCTCGCAGGGGTAATTTCATAATTTAAATAATCTAAAAAATCAAAATTCTACAAAAATTAGAATATTTAATAGTAAAATAATTATTAAAAACCCCAAAAAAATTATTGGCCAGGATTGTTCAAGTTTTCATCACCCAAATGACCATAAAAAAAATATCGACACTATTCCTCAACAGTTTAATGTTGTAATCCTCAACAGTGAGCATCATCAACATAGAGTTCTTCTTTCTCAAAAAAAACATAGAGTTCTTCTCTCTTCAAAGGGTACGTGACCTAGGACTTTTCCATTATTTAAGTATTAAATAACAAGTGTTTTCAACAAGTAAATAAAAACCATTTCATCTAATTTGAATAGAATATTTGACAACAGAGTTGTCAATGATATTTTTTGTGTTTTTGGTATTGCGAAATTTGATGGGATATATTTTTATGTTTATATAAAAAAGAAAATAAATTGTTACGTGGAGAATACTTTCATGTTCTTATTTTTCTTTCTCGTTAATATTCATAGCTACATGCATCATGCATGGCTCTATCTACAAATCCTATTCATAGCTATATATATATTCTAAACTGAATTATAAATTTTAAATCATAATATTATATTGTTTTAAATATAAAACTAAAATTTGTCAAATATATATATATATATATATATATATATATATATATATATATATATATATATATATATATATATATATATATATATATATATATATATATATATATAAACTTCAAAAAAGTATTTAGGCATTATTCTCGACACTACTCCTTGATTGAATATCTTTTTGTTGTATCCGTGACCTAATATCTTTGTTTTGTATATAACCTGAGATTTGAGTTGATTTTTTTTTTTTTCTGAACACTCATTCCCGACTGAATAGCTTTGTGTTGTATTCAACTTGAAATTCATGTTGATTTTGTTGTTGTTGATCCACTTCTTTTGTTGTTGTTTTTGTACAACGCTCATTCCTAACTGAATATCTTTTTGTTGTATTCAATATGAGATTCATTTTTTTTTATTCATATGCATCTTCACATGATACGTGAGGCATATTTTTCATGTACTGGTAGTTATGAGTTATATAATACATGTGCATATTTCATGCTTTTCATGTATTGGTTATGAGTTATTTCATACTTTTCTGTATAATTTATCTAACATGTGAAAATGTTTTTGTGGTTATGATTGTTGGTTATATATTATTGTTGATTTCTTCTTTTTCTTCATCTTCGTCTTCATTTTCTTTCATTGATACCACTGATATGGTTTTTTGTATTTTTGGTATTGTGAAATTTGGTGGAATATATTTTTATATTTATACGGAGAAGAAAATATATTGTTAGATGGAGAATACTCTTTTATTTCTCATTGATATTCATAGCTATATGCATGACTCTATATATATAGAGCCACATAAAAATAAATCATATATTTTAAATAACATATTAAATACAGCTCTTTGCCTTCCAATACAGGTTTTATATTATTTTTTTTCTGATATTCCTTTCAGTTGCGAATTAGTTCGTGGTTCCCTGCTTGTGTAACTTGCTTGTGTAACGAATTATGCATACCAAAATTCTGAAACAAGTAATAGTGTTAATTCACTAAAATTCTTCAAACATGAATATGAAACAAGTAATAGTTTTAATTCACCAAATGAATATGAAATCTAAAAATGATACTATTATCAATCAAAAAATTACTAGTGGAACTGCCCTTCTGATTCATCTGCATTGATTGTTAACTGGATAGGAGCATTAATTGTTCTGCTCATTAACTTGAGCCTCAAGTTGCTGAGTTATGAGTTGGAGGACAGCTTTTTCATTTTTAAGAATGTTGTTGTGATTCACTAGTGCTTCTTTCTGTCCAGCAACCACCATATAGGCTCCATGGCTACCAGAGATTGGATGAAGTTTTCTTTGGGAAGCCTCCCAAGCCAGAGTAGTAATTAAGTCCCGACGCTCTTGGTCGGTATTTCTCTCCGCCATCCATTTTGTAAGATAATTACCGGTAAACGTCTTATGAATAAGCAGCATCAGACAATCAGCTCCTTTGCACTTCTTATGTAGAACCTTACAGGCTGGGCATTTTTCTACCCTCACTATTCTATTAAAAAAACAACAAAAATATTAATTTCAATAAAATTTTCTATGATTAATCAAGTCTAGAAATAATTTTTTCTGATAAATTTGTAATATGTTCAAAGGGGCATTATATCATTTTCAAGTCTAGAAATGTAACCACGAAATCAAATGAGCACACACTCTCGTGGCTCCCACTCTCGTGGCTCGTGAGGTTCTAAACTTATAAATCTCATATTTTATATACATTTTGGTCAAGATAATTTTTATTTTTATATATATAATTTTTTGGTACAAAGACAGTTTTTATATTTAACTCTTCTCTTATATTTAAATTACTCTAATTTTAAATTATTTTTTTTAACCAATGAACTCATTACATTAAACTAAAGCTTGTGAAGCTAAAATTCAATATTCCAAGAAATAGAGTTTATGATTATGAACAAATTTAGTAAAGAAAAAAATGATTATGATCAAATAATACTAGGATTTTAATATTTCAATGGAACATGGACAAAAATAATAATTGGACCTTTTAACTTTCACAACAAAAATAATAATTGGACCTTTAACAAACATTCAAGTATGGGCTTAAGATTTTAATCCAAATATCTCTTTAGATGTTTTCTCTCCCCACCCCCCGTGAATCTTTTATCCCCCTGAATTTCCAATTTTGCCCTTGAAAAAATTTCGGTTCGTAGAAACCGAAGTTTTTTTTTTTGCCTAGAAAACAAATTTCGGTTTCTAAAAACCGAAATTTACTCTAAATTTGCACTAGTAAAAATTCGGTTTCTGCGAACCGAATTTTTCTACAAGGACAAAATTGAAATATTGAGGGTATAAAAGATTCACCGGAGGTTGGAAGAGAAAACATCATCTCTTTACTTACGACAACTTCTAATCAAGATTACAATACTAATTAACATAATTGACTAAAGCTAGGGAACAACTTATAATTTACGACAACTTCTAATCAAGATTACAATACTAATTAGAATTAACAAAAAAAAATTAGTATTAGTTATTAAATAGAAAAATGTGCAATTAACCTCTCTTCTGAAGATTTTGATGGATTAACAAAAAAAGAGTGCCAAAAATTGATTCCTCGCACTTCAAACAGCTTCTAAAGATAAACCGTTATCACTCCGTCTTTTACCAAAGGAATCTCCAGTTCTAAGAGTTAAATCGAAAAAACCTATCAGTTTTTAAACAAAAAAACTAACTAACGTATATAAAAATGTGCAACTAACCTCAATGATTATATGAAGATTAACGCGCCAAAAATCGACTCGACACGAACAGCCCGTAAAGATAAACGGCCGTGTTTCAATTCCGGTAGCAAAGTCTTGAGCAATCTCCGATCGGAAACAGTAATCTCCGATCGGAAACAGAAATCGTCGCGGAAAAGTGCGATTCCGAGCCAGTCCTATGATGACAAGTGTAAATATTAATAAAGAACGTAGAATTTGTATTCAGTAAAACTAGAAAAATTGTAATGGAGAAGAAACGGACCGATTAAGTTAACGCCGGGAGGTTTCTTGAAAAGTGGAGGAAGATGGTGGAAAGGGAGAAGAAACGGTTGTAACCAAAGAAAAAGGAGTTGAAACAGAGATCTTCCTGTTAGAGTGGAAGAGAGTGAGAGAGAGGGGGAATAGTTTCATCAATAAGCACTGATTTTATTGATCATATGAATACAATTTATTGAGATACAAATTACAGTGTATTGCTTGGTGAAAATTGCTTTTTAGGCCCCCTATTTGCAACGAAACCCCTCAAAAATCCAAAAATGCCCCTGAATTTAGGTCCCAGTTCAGTTTGGATTCTACAAACCGAATTCAATAGTTTTCGTATAGTAGGAACCGAAATAGCATAAATTTTTCTCCACCTTTTCCCTTTCATTTTGCTTTGCTCGCTTTCATTTTGGCTTCCCGAAACAAAAACAGAGTTGCAAATATTTTGTTTCCTGAAGCTACCAATCTCTCTGATTCGGTTCCTGATTTGTGATTTGTTTTCCATGAATTTGAAATATGAATTGGAATTGGGAATTGAAGAAGTGAAATATGATTCGGTTCGGAATTTAAGTTCTGTTAAATTGTCTTTGTTTCTATATGTTGTTCTTCATCTTGTTGTTGTTGTTGTTGTTCTTCTTCTTCTTCTTGAATTTTGGTTTCATTCTTCTGCCATGCTAGGACCATCAATGTCCCTTCTTCTTCCTGGTGTTTCGGTTCGCAATTACCGAATTAGAGCGATTTCGGTTTGTGATTACCGAAACAGAGAGAGTTCGGTTCGTGACTACCGAAACGACAACATTTCTTGATTTTTGCCCAAATCAACATGAATTCGGTAAATACGACACGAAATGAAGGTGTTCGGTAATTATGATACGAAAGAAATTGATTGGGGGGTTTGGGATTATTGGCGGCATTTTGGGATTATCGTTGTCATTGTTGTTGCTGCCATCGCTATTGACTCATTGTTCGACAAAGTTGCAAGTAAGGGAAGAAGAGAGCTTTGTTGCTGCTATGTGCTTCTGCTATGTTGCTGCAAGAAATATGTAAACAAACTCCTTACTCTAATTGAAGGCGTTCTTGCTGCAATTCATATAAAGAGTAAATGTTACTTGAGGCACTCCAAACTGATGCTTTTGTCTCTTCCTCAATGAAACCAAGTCAATCACAATAATTTCTTGAAGAAGCTCACAGTTCTTGCAGAGATCAACAATATATTGGTAATTACAAACCGAAATCGCTTTGATTCGGTAATTACTAACCGAAACACCAGGAAGAAGAAGGGACATCGATGGTCAGATCTAAATCTATGTTTTTCATCTTGTTTATGTTTCTAATTTTCATCATAAACACACTCTTGTTTGTGTGGTTTAGTTCACTGTGAACGTTTCATTTCAAACTAAAATTGGTAACAATCTTCCTTCTTTCTTTTCTTGATTGTTTGTGTGTGACATAGAGTGACTTCGAAAGTTACATTTCGCACCGTAAGTTCAGAAACCCACTTTTCCCCTGTATATTGCATAATTTCGGACCTTCCAATCTTGCATAATTTCATCTATGATGCTTTCCATATCGTTTTTCATGATTTCTTCACCATCTTGGTTTCAAAGAAAATCACTCTTCTTTCTTCAATTCTTCAAATTTGTTCAGAAATTTCACAGCAAAAGATTTTCATTAACCTGCATTTTAATCTTCTTTGACATGAAGTTTCTATCGTGACTGACACCCCTTGATTTTTGTTTCTTTATGAAACTTTCATGTGTTATTAAATTACTATTACTTCATTTTGCTTCCTGAAACTCCATATTGCTTCCTGAAATTTCATTTTTCTTATTGAAACTCCATATATTTGCTTCCTGAAACTCATTGCTATTGGTTGTTGTTGTTCCAACCTGCTGCAATTGGTTGCTGCTGTGTTCCGAAATCATGAAACATGTTTAACAAGCCAGCCTTATGTAACATGCCTTCGGTATGTAGAATACGAAGCTATGCAAGTTCGGTTTGCAATTGACGAAATCAGTATAAGGGCAAAATGGTCAACATGGGGCGCCTGGAAGTAATATAAGGGGGCCTAAAAAGCAATTTTCTTGCTTGGTTAACAAGTTAACTAGAGTAACTAACTCAAGTTAGTTACTAACCAACAAACCAAAAGTAGTTACAAGAACATGTTAAACAAAAAAATCATATCACAAATTTTCTGTGAATTTTCAGCGAGATATTGATTTCATCGAGGTATTGATTCTGAATTGCTGGCTCGGAAGGTCAACTTTAGAAATAGGATTAGGCTGCAGTTTTTGCACCATACACCGCTGTATCGCCACATTACTTCACAAATCTAATGATCATCGACATATTGATTTCATCGGGTTATTGATTTCATTAATCTTAGATGTAGTCGCCACATTACTTCACAAATCTAATGATCATCTAATGGAAATTAAAAGGCTCACCATTCGTATACCCCGAGTTACTCTTGATGCACACAAAGTTACTTACTTCCTTGGTAACTTTTCTACTCGGCCTTAAAGTCCAAGATCTTCAATTTACCATAGAAGATGATCGAAAATATCTAAATACTAGTTGCGTGTTACCCCGTGGTTTCTCAGCATCTTATTCATTGAGTAAACTAACATTAAATCTTGGTGGATATACTCTATATATTTCTAATAGTATTCAGTTCCCTAGCCTTAAGACGTTAAATCTTTCATATGCTACCTTTGCAAATGATGAATCAGTTGAAGAATTTTTTTTCTGGGTGCCCTCTCCTAGAAGAGTTAACTTTGAATTATTGTTATTGGTGGTGCATAAAGCAGATCACTATTGCTATTTCAACATTGAGGATATTGACAATCCGTTTCAACCCTGATTGTCTAAATTGTGTTGACTGTGATAAATTTTCTGTCAAGATTGATGCTGTCAATCTTTTATCTTTAACCTGCACAAGTGATCCAACCATGCAATTGTGCTATTGAGTGGACTTGCGAGTGTCAAGCATCTCACACTATCAAACGATACTTTTATGGTATGTATTCATTCATCTTTTTTCTCCTCATCTTCGTTCGTCTTTTTAAATATTGTATATAAGATAAAGCGATGTGTTTTCTATGTAATTATATTTTTGTTTCCTTTTCTAGGAATCTCCCTATGTAATTGATCGTTTCCATCTCCTTCCGGAGTTCCACAATTTGACACATCTTTGTCTGGATTCAGACATTTGCTCTTTCAGTAGAACGTCATTCACAAAATCTCCTTCTAAAGTGTCCTAAACTGGAGGTTCTTGTTTTTCCTCTGGTACACTTTATATCCTGCTCAATTTGTCGTCAAAACAATGATATTATTTCCATCCATTGACTTGTTAATTCATTTTTATTTGTACTCAGGGAAGTGGCAGATTAAGACAAGACGATAATCATGGTTGGAAATCAATTCCAGTGCCTCGTTGTATCAAATCTTCTCTCAAGAAGCTTCACATTACAGATTTTTGTGGATATTCATGGGAAATCCAATTCGTTGAGTTTTTCTTAGAGAACGCAACAGTTTTGGAGAAGTTTCAGATATCCTTATCGTGTTCGCCACTTTCAATATATAATTGGAAGAATCTGGCAGATCTCAAGAACCAATTTGTAGGAATGGGAAGTTGTGACATTAAGTTTCGGTAAATCTTTCTTTCTTTGAGTAGGAATTAAATTTACTTGTCTAACTTTATTTCAAAACTAAGTTAAATAGCTTGCATTTGATGAACCTGCATCCATTTATACATTATATTATTGGAAGACAAACTCTCTTTCTTTTGTTGATAAATGTTTGCATGGATTATGAAGCTTGACATAATTTTTGGCCAAAAACCTGTCCAACAAACATGTTCTTTATTCATATGTTTAATTTATGAACAAGTTTCCATGGTAATTGTAATTGACTTGCAGTTTCATGTTTATTTTTGCAGATTAGCCGAAAGTGTGATTAAAATGCAGAACTTTTGTAAAAAATGCTATGGTTTTTAAGGCAGACTTTTGAGTTCTTTTCAGTTATGACTTGTTTTCAAGGGCAATAATTTTAAGGAATTTATTTCTCAAGTTCAGTTATATTTCAGCACTATTTATAAGGCACCGAAGTACTTAAGTGCCATCTATTAATGTTCCCTGAAATCAATTAATATCATTGTGTCATGTCATATATACACATGTAACTTGACCAAATATATAGTTCCAAAGTCATTGTTACATTTAATATCATTGTGTTGTGTCATATACATTACCTTATAAACAGTATCAGAGTCACTCTCTCCCAGCTTATCAGAATCCTCTATTTCAATACTTCTTGTTTTGTCAGCAGCATTGCCTCCAATTTCATGTAAAACCTTCTCTTGGTTCAACTTTCCATCCACTGATTATTTGACATGGAAAATTACATTTCTATATAAAATGATAAAATATCAGAACATTTTTACTATGTCAGAAATTACCTTGTGTTTTGTTTTTTCTCCTCAAGGTACAGCCTAAGCAGAAGATAACAGAAATTGCAATGGCAGCTCCTATCCCAATTATAATCCATATCCACCACTTGTTTTCTGATAGACCAAGATCATAAATATTTTATTGCATATACAATAAATTACAAAATAAATTTCATTCCGAACATATAACATATATATAGAGTTTCCGAAGAACTGCGTCGTCCAAGAAAATAACCTTTGTGACGACAATCATTTCCTCCACATTCACGAGCCTTTTGTTGAGTGCATAGAGAGCTTTTGATGTAGTTGCTATATCCACTTTGTTTATCATTGTATGTTGTCCAAAGCATGACACCACCGTAGTTACGCGACATCCTTATGACAGGAAGAACAATCTCACACAACAAATCGGCTGGAACATAGCCACTACCTGCTGCTGCAGGGGAAGCAGGCAATCCCAGAAACACTTTTCCTGTCGTCAATGACTCCGTCCATTGCTTCCACGAATCCAACAAATCATTGATCACTCTTTGGCTATAATCACATCCAGGATTGTTATAAAACTGTATCCAAACATAGTCAAACACACCCGTGTCAAGTGTCGCACCTAATTGTCCATCAGGGAATGGACACTGAGGTGCTGCTGGCACTTAAGTAAACGTTTTGTGTTGAAGTGTTATGTGATTTGAGGAAAATTATTTTTATATATAGTAGCGGGTCATGTCTGTATCTAACTTATGTTCAAAAAAAAAATATAACTTATGTTAGAGTGAGTTTGATAATAAAAAAATTTAAAAGATGTGAATTTATTAATAAAAGATTTTTTTTGCTATTAAAAAAAAAAAAAAAAAGGGTATTTCATGTATCTCTTTGTGTAACCCTTATTAAGAACCCTAGCTACTAGCTAGCCTCTTCTCTTTCTCATACTAGTAAAAGATCTGTCGACTTAGGCCTCTGCACCATCCACCGCTGTATCGTTGCAGTAAGGTATGGTTGATTTTCCCTTTGAAATTGAGAATTAAATGTTTTTTTCGACACAATTGAAAACTAAAATAAAAAAAAAAACATAAATTAGTGTTTGTATATTGTTAGTTTTTTTTAATTTAATCGAATAAAGATCAGGATTATGCGTTTTTAGGATTTTGGTTCTCCTTTTTAGCTTTCTCATCGAAGCGCATTGATGATTACGAATAGGTAGAAATTGAAAACTATAAAACATCTTTTGTCTGTTGGAATTTTTTAGTCGTGATTTGGTGACTCTTTGAATAATTTAAACTCAAATACCTAATGATTTAATGATTTGATTCTGAATAAGTATGTGTTTTATTTTGTTTTTCTGAAATTAAAGACAGTTAATTATGTTTGAGAAGAAGAAGAAGATTGAAGAAATTAGCAGCAGCATGGTATCCAACAATGCCTCAATCAAAAGGCATAAACACATGATCAGTGACTTACCTGATAACGTTCTCGTTCATATTCTTTCTTTTTTATCTACCAAAGATGCTATCAAAACTTCCATATTATCAACAAAGTGGAGGTACTTATGGACCTATTTATCTGTCTTTGATTTTCGATTTTTTTATTATCAAAAAAATCGAAACCCATCACATTCCCTTTTAGATGTAGTCGCTACACTACTTGAAAAATCTAAGGATCATCTAATAGAAATAAAAAGGATCACCGTTCGTATACCCCAAGTTACTCTTAATGCTGACAAAGTTACTTTTTTAGTAACTTCTCTACTCAGTCTCAAAGTCCAAGATCTTGAATTTTCTATAGAAGATCTAAGATATCTAAATGCTCGCCGCGAGTTACCCCTTGGTTTCTCAGGATCTTATTTGTTGAGTAAACTAACGTTAAATCTTACTGGATATACTCTAAATATTTCTAATGCTATTCAATTTCCTAGCCTTAAGACATTGAATCTTAAGTATGCTACCTTTCCAAATGAGGAATCAGTTGAAGAATTTTTTTCTGGGTGCCCTCGCCTGGAAGAGTTAACTTTGATTAATTGTTATTGGTTGCACATACAGAAGCTCACTATTGCTATTTCCACATTGAGGAAATTGACCATCCATTTCAATCATTATTGTCTACAACATTGTGATGACTTTGACAAATTTTCTGTCAAGATTGATGCTGTCAATCTTTTATCTTTAACTTGCACAAGTGATCCAACCATACAATTTGTCATTGTTAACCCCCCAACCTCCATGCTTGATGCATATATTGCATTTAGCTTACACTTTCCATGGGATGATAGGACACATGCGCTATATGAGGAATATCTTTCTCGTTGTGCAGTTGTTCTATTAAGTGGACTTGCGAGTGTCAAGTATCTCACACTATCAAACGATACTTTTCAGGTATGTATGTATTATCTTTTTTTTTTCTCCTCATCTTCTTTCGTCTTTTTTAAATATTGTATATAAGATAATGCATGTTTTTACCTTTAGTTGTGTTTTCTATGTAATTATATTTTTGTTTCCTTTTTTAGGAATCTCCCTATGTAAATGATCGTTTCCATCTCCTTCCGAAGTTCCACAATTTGACACATCTTTGTCTGGATTCAGACATTTGCTCTTTCAGTAGAACATCATTCACAAAATTCCTTCTAAAGTGTCCTAAACTGGAAGTTCTTGTTTTTCCTCTGGTACACTTTATATCCTGCTCAATTTGTCGTCAAAACAATGATATTATTTCCATCCATTGACTTGTTAATTCATTTTTTTTTTATACTCAGGGAAGTGGCATATTAAGACAAGACGATAATCATGGTTGGAAATCAATTCCAGTGCCTCGTTGTATAAAATCTTCTCTCAAGAAGCTTCACATTACAGATTTTTGTGGATATTCATGGGATATCCAATTCGTTGAGTTTTTCTTAGAGAACGCAACAGTTTTGGAGAAGTTTCAGATATCCTTATCGTGTTCGCCACTTTCAAAATATAATTGGAAGAATCTGGCAGATCTCAAGAACCAATTTGTAGGAATGGGAAGTTGTGACATTAAGTTTCGGTAAATCTTTCTTTCTTTGAGTAGGGAATAAAATTTACTTGTCTAACTTTATTTCAAAACTAAGTTAAATAGCTTGCATTTGATGAACCTGCATCCATTTATACATTATATTATTGGCAGACAAACTCTCTTTCTTTTGTTGATAAATGTTTGATGGATTATGAAACAACTATGTAAGTGTTGATAATGGTTTGCTTGGAAATGAAGCTTGACATAATTTTTGGCCAAAAACCTGTCCAACAAACATGTTCTTTATTCATATGTTTAATTTATGAACAAGTTTCCATGGTAATTGTAATTGACTTGCAGTTTCATGTTTATTTTTGCAGATTAGCCAAAAGTGTGAGTAAAATGCAGAACTTTTGTAAAAAATGCTATGGTTTTTAAGGCAGACTTTTGAGTTCTTTTCAGTTATGACTTGTTTTCAAGGGCAATAATTTTAAGGAATTTATTTCTCAAGTTCAGTTATATTTCAGCACTATTTATAAGGCACCGAAGTACTTGTAATGATACACATGAAATAAACAAAGCTCTTAGTTTTCCAATACGTACATTAGTTTCATACTAGTATTATTTTTGTGATTTTTTCTCATATTTCTTTCACAAAACATGTATTATGGAAACGTTAAATTGCTTTACATTTGGTCCATGGTGTTGATGTTAAATTAAATCAAAGTCGTATAATTAATCAAGTCTATGTCATTTGTCCTCCTACTAAATATATTTGGATAAATTTGTCATAATGTGGATTTGAATTCAATTGGTGGCTTCTAAACTTGTCATAGAAGTACTAATTTTGTTGGCTATTTTGATCTTATTCCCAAGCAATATATATTCTTCATAAATAATGATATTTGCTCCTACAATGCTCGAGTTATTGTCGGAAGCTCTAGGCCTAAACCGCTGTCACCTTAAGGAAATAGGTTGTGCTTAAGGGTTTATTGTTCTATGTCACTATTACCCTCCATATCCTGAACCAGAATAAACTCCACTGCAATTGTTGCAAACATCTGCTTTAATCACTTTTTCTGCTATTAGGAGGTGTTGCACAGTCACAACTCGTGGTTCCTCTATGATATATGTCAAAAACTTCTTCATTCGTTGCTCCTTTTTTTCTACTCCATACTTCTATTTCAGCATACTTATGAGTCGCAACTCCTATTTCTGTATGTATCTAACACACTGCTATAATGAACCACAGTCTAACTTGAAGGGTTTATTGTTCTATGTCACTATTACCCTCCATGTTCTAGGCCTAAACATCTGCATTAACCACTTCTTCTCTTCTTCTGCTATTAGAAGGTGTTGCCCACTGTGGCAGTCGCAACTCGTGGTTCCTTTATGATACAACAAAGGCAAAAACAGTATGCTAGTCATTGGGATGCCAAAACAATTTCCCCTTCAAAAGAAGATATATCACTAATCTAATCAAAAGAAGATAAAACCTTCTTTGAAACTCTAAGTTGTAATTGCAGTACTATTTAAGTTAATGAGGTGATTTAGTTTTGATGTTTTTTATGATCTTCCTAAAGTATTAAAATTTCATTTAATTGTTCACGTGTAAAACATTAATTTGAAATTAGTGTATTTTCCTGGTTTGAAACAGAAAAATTGCAACAGAAAAAGTTAGTTCACTGAAATAAGAGAACGTAACCTTCCTTTTCCTTAAATTACATATGTGGCAAGGATCAAATTTTTAATGAATCGCTTTCAGTCCAACTTGTGTAATTGTGATTTCGCTTTGAGTTTAAATAAGTGTAATACAAATAGTTAGGCAATAAAACTTCCATCACATTTGGATCAACTCAAGTTACAATTGCAGTCAAACACATTACCCTATAAATGCAGCCGCCCAAGAGTAAATAATACAATATAATTATATACATATCAAGAAAAAGATGAAGGAGAATATTTCACTACTATACCTCAGTCTTCTTCTTGTTTGTGCCATCTTCTTAAGCTTGTACATTGTCCTCGGGAAGTGAAAGCAAAGACTCTGTATAAACGGCCACTAGGAATACTTGTCGATTGTTACCGTAGGATCGATGCCCTGACAATTGTCCTTCATCATTATACTTCACCAATCCAGTATGATCATCTGTTCCAACAATATCACCGGTTTTTGTAGAGCTTAAAGGGGAAAAGTTCTTAGTGGGAATTGCATTAATAGGAAGAACATGAGTCTTTGTCCAAGACGAATGCAGTTTGTATTCTTTCATTACCCATATTTCAACTTTATCATTATCATAATTCTTAACCCATAGACTAAGAAATTCTTGAAATACCCACAAATTCTTCCTAACTCTATATCTCGAAATTTGATCTTTACCTTCACTCTTATCTACATCTATTAAATACTTGTATCGTCACAACCTTTTGGTCACGATGTTTAGTCACACATACATCAAAATATATATCATTTAATTAATAATAAAAAAATATTATTTAATTACTTTCTCTCTCTACATTTTTTAAATATGTAAAAGTGACTATATATGTGGTCTAAATAGTAGTGACCACACAAGTATTTCTCATACACCCTCTCCTTAGAGAAAAATAAGACAAATATAGAGGAGAGTGTGAAGAAGTGGATTCAAACTCCTATATCTCTCTTCATTAAAAAATAATAAATAATAAAAAAAAGTGTGAGTTTAAGAGAAAAATATATGCAGTTAGAAGAGACGGATAGAAAAAATCGAATTGAATGAGAAGATCCAATTTAATTTATTTTTATACTAATAGAGACTAAATTAGAGAGAATAAAATATTGTGGCAAACCAATATTCAAATTTCTAGCAACAGAGTACTGTGCTAGTGCTAGTTTTAAAGAAAAAGTTTATTTATATCAATGAACAATTAAATGCTTATACAAACGGGATTATTATGCCTTAATGTGTTGAATTGAGATTATTCTTGCATGCACAGTGAGTGTGATTCTAGCTTATCCAAAAACAGAGAAAAATCGAAACAATAATAATCGCGCCAAACAAACTCTATAATATCTCACTAACGTAACTAACTCAGTAACCAATTCTTCACTCACCGTTGCAAAATCTCTCTCTCACCATGTTTAACACCTTCAGTTTCTCTCTCTACCTTCTCCTCTCTCTCCTCCTAACAACCACCGCCACTTCCCTCCCTACAATCGGCGTCACCTACTCAACCACCACCACTCAATCCCCAACACCACCACCACAACCACCACAAGAACGCATCACCACCGCAATGCAAAATCTCAAACTCACTTCCCTCCGTCTCGAAGAACCAAATCCAACCATCATCCGAAGTCTTCTCTACACCAACATCTCTCTCTTCCTCACCATTCCAAATTACATGGTTACCCCTATCGCTAACAATCGTTCAATAGCACGTGCATGGATATACACTCACGTGCTTCCTTTCTACCCTCGCGCCAAAATCACCACCATCTCCGTCGGTAACGCTTTTCACGACGTGTATCCAGAATCCATCAACAATCTTCTCCCTGCAATCACAAACGTACACGTGTCACTCCGTGATCTCGGTATTCGTAAGATCTCTGTTTCAACTTCTTTTTCTTTCGTTACAACCGTTTCTTCTCCGTTTCCACCGTCTTCCGCCACTTTTCAAGAACCTCCCGGCGTTAACCTAATCGGTCCTTTACTTCAATTCTTGAGCGATACAAATTCTTCGTTCTTGATTAATCTTTACCCTTACAATCTTTACCGTTTACAACCGGCGATTCCTCTCGGAGTCGCACTTTTTGAAGAACATCCGTTTAATTTCCGTGACGATTTCACTACCGGAGTTCGCTACCGGAATTTGTTTGACATTATGGTTGACTCTGTCGTTAGTGCAATGGCTTTCGCCGGATACGAAACGATTCCGGTTATTGTTACTGAAACAGGATGGCCTAGCGCCGGGAATGAGCTTGACGCGAATCCAGGTTATGCGGAGGTTTATCTGAGGGGATTGGTGAAGCATTTGAAGTCCGGTGCCGGAACGCCGTTGTTGAAAGAAGGAGTGAAAGCGGTTTATCTTTACGAGCTGTTTGATAAAGACGGATCGGGTCGAAATTGGGGAATTTTGTACCCGAATGGTTCAACGAAGTATCGAATTGATTTCTCTGAAGCTTCACGTTCGTATTTGATGAATTGGATTAACGTGGCTTTGATTTTGGCGTTGATCGTCGTTGAGGTTTGTTGCATGGTTATTGTTCATTAGAGTTTTTGTTAAGTTTCTGTTAATGTTGTTTTAGATTTTGGGATTAGTCACTAATACTAAGTGATTACTGGTTAATTACTGTGATTAGAAGTTTTCATGTAGAGAGAGTTGGATTAAAATCTTCATTGTGGTGTATTCTAAATTTTTTTTTTTTTTATGTTTCCAAATATTACCAAAATGCCCGTATTATATTTTTGATGAATGTTAATGGTTCATTTTTGTTTAATCCAAAAGAATTATTATTATCTGTGTGATTGAAATGGGTGTGAGGACATTACTATTCTCAAATGCAATATATATCAATTTTGATGTATTTTTTATTTTGAAAAACTATATATTAAAATTTTGTAATGTTGATGTTTGATGTTTTTATATTTTTTGCTGTCTATAGAAGTTATTTGAGTAGTGACAGATAAAACATGAAAGCTATAGTTATAGTTATAGGCAATATAAAAAATCACAAGGCTAGTTTATTGGATAATGATCCTAATATTTATTTGTTCATATTCATAAACTTTTTTTCTTAGAATATTGAATTTTAGCTTCACAGTATCACTTTAGTTTAATGTAATGAGTTCATTGGTTCCAAAAATATTAAAAGCATGAGCTTAAAGTCGAAAATTAGGGTAATTTAATTACAAGATTTAATAACAAGAGTTTTCTTTCCTCTATTTTATGAGTCAAATATAAAAGCTGTCAAAAAATTTCATTAACACAATTATATCGATTACTTATAAGTAATTATTCACATAAAGTTCACGAGTCAAAGAATATCCAAAAAAACAATGTTAACAAATGTCCGGATGAATACACATCTAATATAATATGCTCTATTTTTTTCATTACATTGGAGCCGATGAAAATTAAAAGGACATCATCATATATATTATACAAATTCTTACCATTAGACCAAGCCTAATGGTTTTGATACGCCCTATATAATTGAACTTACTTTTTTTAAGCAAATATTGAACTTAAATAAAAATTCAAATTTAGTTCATTTATAATACTCATCACTCACTATAATTTATGCGCATAAGATAAGCTCAAAGATGCAAAGTCTATATAATACTGCATTTTATTTTACCAAACATGATACTGCATTTGACCAAGAATTCTTGCCATGTTAACAGGCTCTTGAGATGATCACAATGAAGAATACAAAAGATTAAAAGATGATTAAAAGACAAAATGACCCTTTGAAAATAGAAAAAGTAATAGGTTGAAATATGAAATATTGAGGGTAAACTGAAGAATCCTTAAAAATGTATCCAGTTGTATGATACGAAAAATGATTTCTAGACTTGATTAATTATAGAAAATTGGTTTCGATAGTATTTTGTTTTACTCTGAATTAAGAGGAAAACAAATGGAACCCAATGTAAATCATTTTTAAGGGAAAAATCTATTTGAGATTAAGATTCAAACCAAAATAATGGATAGATAAAAAGATGTTAACTCATTGTCTTAAAAAAGAAAACTATTCTATTCAGAGTTACAAAAAGATCAAAAAATTAACTTCCATAATGCATCTGCCTTCTAGTCCGTTCAAAACATCTGCAAATATAACCAAAATGCAAAAAATAAGCATGTAATTACACGGTAAATAAATTAGAATAAGAGGATGATCATATTATCATCATACAATTTTGGTTATTCTGAAGTGCACTAACATAAAATGGTAAATTCTACCAAAAATTCACTTGGCCATTAATGTTTGCAGAACTATTCACAGTAGAAGTGTATTTTTTAAAAGCCAAGAATATCAACAAAAAAACAAGGAGGGTTGCTTAGATAACCAGGTACCAATTATACAATCATCAAGATCAAACAAGTAAACAACAAAACCAAACTAAACACTTTTACCAAAACTAGTGTCTAAGCCAAGAACAAACAGAACCTCTATCTTACTATGCACAAAAGAAATGAAAATACAACATTTTGAAAAAGGATTCAGGAAAAAGGGAAATTATAAACCAATCATATTGGAGAACATCTCCATGGATAAACAAATATGCTCGTAAAAACAAATTTAGCTGGACAGAATACAGACAACATATGGTAAAAACTGGACCAGAAAAAATTGAAACTGTAAGCCAATATCATTGGAGAACATCTCCATAGATTTAAAGAGAAGCCTCAAGCAGAAAGGCTTTACACTTGATATACGCACAGATAAAATCCTGGAAACAATTTTTGTTAAACAATGCTAACAAGAAGAACTAAGTGCGATTTACTTTTTTGGCAGAAAATAATAAAAAGATCAATTTTCAAGTAATGAATATGAAGTGTATGGACAGATTACATGGATTATTTAAGGAGATGAGTTATGAACAACTACATAAATCTGTGAGCCAAATACATTGGAGCGCATCTCCATAGATTTATAGAGAAGTCTCAAGCAGAATGGTTTCTCACTTGATATACGCACAAATATAAGTCCTGGAAACAATTTTTGTTAAACAATGTTACCAAGAAGATCGAAGTGCGATTTTCTTTTGCCAGAAAATCAAAAAATCAATTTTCAAGTACTAAACTAAGAAATAGGATAGACGGGGTAAACAAACTATTTCAGATTAATGATAAAGGTCATGAACAACTAGAACTGTAAGCCGATTACATTGGAGCACATCTCCATAGATATAAAGAGAAGTCTCAAGCAGAAAGGTTTTTCACTTGATATACGCACAGATAAAATTTTGTTTTAAACAATGTTACCAAGAAGAACTAAGTGCAATTTTGTTTTAGATAGAATTTTAAGTATTAAATAAGAAAAAGGAAGGACAGATTAGTCATACTAACTCATTTTAAGTATTAAATAAGAAACAGGAAGGGTCATGCAACTAGATAATAATTATGTAAGCCAATTACATTGGAGCACAACTCCATAGATTTAAAGAGAAGTCTCAAGCAGAAAGGTTTTCACTTTATATATGCACAGATAAAATCCTGGAAACAATCTTTGTTAAACAATGTTAACAAGAAGAACTAAGTGTGATTGCCAAAAAAACAAAATATCCATTTTCAAGTATTACGATAATTATAATAACAATTAGGATGGGCAGATTACGTAGACTATATCAATTTAAAAGGAAGTTTCAAGCAGAAAGGCTTTACATTTTCTATCCACCCATAAAATCCTAGAAAATATTAAAACTTTTATATTGGAAACTATTAAACTTGGTAGTCAAGAAATATCGGCTTATTTCTTTTCCAAGAAAGACATTAAAAGATCAATTAAGATGAGTACGGAAGTAGGATGGATAGAATACATAGCCTAAAAAATGCCACTTAAAGGAGTACTGTTTTCACCCAAAAGAGAGGCCAACAATAAAACACAATATTATGATCAATGCAACATAACCTCTAAAATACATCATCAGAATAGTACAATGGAAAGACTAACTAATATGAGTAAGATCCATGGATAAAAATCCAGAATGTACAAGCCAATATAAGAGAAGAACCAGAAATTGGGAACTTAGGAATTCAAGTCATTTCAGTACTTAATATCTAACATAACATCAGTCGTTTAATTATTTGTCTTGCTTACAGTTCAAACACAAATGGCCAAAAAATTAATAAATTATACAGTTCTTAATCTAAGATATCAGTTTTCAAAGAAGCATATTAATGCAACATGTAATGTATATTGAGAATAAACAAGCATCAATAAAATGGCAAATTTACCTTATATGTTGCTTGGATACATAAATACTCTAACCCTGGCTCCCTACAAAAACACAAAAACATTCAGAAACCATAAAATAAAAGTTGGAGGAAACAAAAAACCATTTCAATGTCCGAAAAATTACCATTGCTTTTGGTGGCAGATTTGACGTGAACTTTGCACGGACTATTCCACTGTTGCCATGAGGCCTAGTAACCTTTCCCCAAATGCATCGATAGTGGCTATCGTCCTTCTTTACCTTGGCCTTGTAAATGTACGCCACACGCTTCCCAGCATACCAAGCAACCTCCTCCTTGGTGTTTACTCCCTCAATCTGGACAAGAGAGGTGTTTGGGTATTGATTTGACTTGGACCTAAAACAACATTACCAAAACTTAGCACAAACAAACAAAGTCCAACCACCCAAATCAATATCAAAATCCAGTGCTGTTTGGATAAACAGCTTTTTTGCAGCTTATATCATAAGCACTTATCATGATAAACACTTATGAATAAGCTTACATAAGCTTTTTCTATAGCAACAAATAATAAAATTAAATTGTTTTTACATTAGTTATATGTTGTTTTCATAAGCTATCTCAGATAACTTATGAAAATAAGCTGAAAATGTCCTAAGCTGTTTTTATAAGTTTTTTCAAGCAATCTCACATGCAGTCATGCCAATAGATGAGATCAAATAAGCCGATCCGAACAGACCTTATATTGAAATCTACATATCTAATAATTATATAATATCTCAAACCCAATTTAGATGCTTGATTCTTTAGAAAACCTTAAAAACTAAAAACAAATACTACAAAAAATGAACAAAATATAACTGACAAAAAAAATCAATGTAGAAAAAAAAAATACCTCTTGTATCCAAGAACATTACCCCTGACATAAAGCCTGATTAAACACAAGATCAAAATAACAACATTAGCAAACATTAATAAAAAAATCACACATAAAATTCATTAATTCTGATTAATACTGCATAATGTGCTGTTAAAAATGAAACCCTAATGCTTATAGAAGAAGGGTAAGATGAGAAACCTAGTGCGTTCTCCTTGTCTTCCTTTAACCATTTTTGGTACCTGCGGCGATGTGTAAGCTCGGCGGTTGAAGGAATGGGAGAGAAAATGAAGGTGGCGGCTGTAAAATGAGAAGTTAGATAAGGAATGGGAATTTAGGGTTAGTCATAGTGGGCTGGGCCATCTTAATACTTAACTACAGAAAATGAATAAAAAAGGGAATAAATTAACTTGGTCAAAAACAAATAATGCAATAGTCCAAAAAAATAAACAAATAATGCAAAAAATCAAGTTGTCAATATATTAATTTTTTAAATTAGTCAACATATTTGCTCGTTAGTCAAAAAAAATTTTGTTTACATGATTATATTATTTTTAAAAAAAACTAAACTCTCATAAAAAAAATACATCTAATATAATAATTTCATATGTACAAATTCATAAAAACATTTTAATAATATCTTATAAAAAAAATTACATTTCCAAAATATCATTTATTATATTTCCACAAAAAAACATTTAAAATTATATTTCATATATACAATAATATTTGATATTGAACAAATAAATAAATAAACAAACACAATAAAAAATAATATTATAAAATTCCGTCTCAAATCCGTCTGACAGTTTTGCAGCGATTTGAGACAAATCTCATATATAAATAAATAAACACAATAAAAAAATAATATTATAGAATACCGTCTCAAATCCGTCTGAAAGTTTCGCACGGATTTGAGACACATCTCACATATAAATAAATAAACACCATAAAAAATAATATTATAGAATTCCGTCTCAAATTCGTCTCAAAGTTTCGCACGGATTTGAGACAGATCTCACATATAAATAAATAAACACAATAAAAAATAATATTATAAAGGGTAAATGATCATTTACCCCCGCAAAATAAACAAATTTTCGTTTACCCCCCTATGCAGATTTTTTTTATGTTTACCCCCTGCAAAAAATAGATTCACTCATTTTGACCCCTGTGTGTACAGCAGAACATGTGATTGTGCAAATTTGCTGACGTGGCTTGTACACGTGGAAAAAAACATTTATATTTATTTTTAAATTCCACATCAGATAATATTTTTTTCAAAAAAAAAATTTCCTACAAAATTAATAAAATGAAATTTTTTTCCAAAATTAAAAGAAAATTCTACAAATAAAATTTTTTTCCCTACAAAATTTTAAAAAATTCCTACAAATAGTTTTTTTCCGTACAAAATTATTATTTTTTTTCCTAAAATAAAAAAACGAATTATCATATTTTTCTCCCAAATAAAGTTTATTTTCAAAATAAAGATTTTAAAAATTTATTTTCAAATCTTTTTGATTTAAAAAAAACAGAATCTTCGCCGGTTTGCTTCCACCGTCGTGATCATATTCGTCGTCGTCTTCTTCAATCACCGGAATCGTCTTCTACTTCGTTATTGTCTTCTGCTTCCTTCTATTTTTCTAGTTCTAGGGCAAATGATTTTGGTATAAGATCATGTTTTTTTAATTCAAAAAGATTTGAAAATAAATCTTTAAAATTTTTATTTTGAAAATAAACTTTATTTTGGGAGCAAAATAAGAAAATTCATTTTTTTTTTGTTGGAAATTTTTTAAAATTCTTTGTAGGAAAAAAAAATTATTTTTTTAAAAAAATTTGTAGGAAAAAAAATTTATTTGTAGGATTTTTTTGGGAAAAAAAAAAATCCGTTTTTTTATTTTGTAGAAATTTTTTTTAAAAAAAAATATATTATCTGACGTGGAATTTAAAAAATAAATATTAATTATTTTTTCCACGTGTACAAGCCATGTCAGCAGATTTGCACATTCACATGTCCTGCTGTACACACGGGGGGCAAAATGAATGAATCTATTTTTTGCAGGGGGGTAAACAGAAAAAAAAGCTGGATAGGGGGTAAACGAAAATTTGCTTATTTTGCAAGGGGGTAAATGATCATTTATCCTATTATAAAATTCCGTCTCAAATCTATCTGAAAGTTTCGCACGGATTTGAGACAGATCTCAGAGAAAAATAACAAATACACAACATTATTTATGTCGTCTCAAATCCGTCTCAAACTTTCACACGAATTTGGGACAGAAGTTTTAAAAAACATTACAATATACAACAATTATACATTCTGTCTGAAATCCGTCTCAATTCTTCGCACGAAATCAAACTCCGTCCCAATTTCGTCCAAAACTGTAATTTTGTTTCAGACAGAATTTATTCCGTCTGAAATTTCTGTCCGAAAATGACAAATTTCTAGTAGTGTGTGCTGTTAAAAATGAAACCCTAATGCTTATCGAAGAAGGGTAAGATGAGAAACCTAGTGCGTTCTCCTTGTCTTCCTTTAACCATTTTTTGTACCTACGGCGATGTGTAAGCTCGGCAGTTGAAGGGTTCTTATAGACGATAGATCGAACGGAGTTGGGTCAGTTAGGGTTTTTTTTCCTGTTAGGCCCAGTTAATTAATTGGGCTTTTCTTTTTTTTTTCCAACTAGATTTGAATTTGGAATCTTAGTTTAGTGTGTGAATTTTAAACAAGTGGTCATGAGTTTTGTGGGTTACATGTGCCTCATTGAAGTTAGGTGCTTAATTTGGTTGATTTGGAAAATTCAAAATAACCATCATGTTTAAAACATGGAACTTAATATCGATGTGGTTGTATATTAGATGAAGATTCATATTTTGTGGTGGATTAAAGTTAATGTGAACGGTTTTGATTATAATTTAGATTTGTGGTGAACCAAGCGAACGAAGTGTATCATAGTGCGCAAGAAGCTAGTCAGCTGGAATAAAGGCCTTTTCGCTGCTAGGTCTTTCACCCCACGCCAATTCGTTGAAGTGTTTTGGGTAGGTGTGTGAGCTGTCAAAACGGGCGGCCCGGCCGAATTCGGGCCTCATCGGGCCGGGCTAAAAAGCCCGGATAAAAAATGGGCTATCAAAATTAGTGCCCGAGCCCGGTACGGGTTGTCGGGCTTTCGGGCCGGCCCGGTTTATTTTTAATTTTTGTTTTTTTTACTTCTAGTGCTCAAACTCAACATTATAAATAAGATTAATAATTATCGCGCGTCTTATTTTTACTCATCTGCTACTATATTATATATATATATATATATATATATATATATATATATATATATATATATATATATATATATATATATATGGGGTTTTCTAACTTAGACCCTAGTTAGGTCTAAGTTAGCAAGGTGCACCTTTTCAATTGGACCAAAATACCCATTCTTTTTAATTAATTAACCAAAATACCCATTAGTAGACGCAGATCCAGTGTCGCGCGCGTACCGAAGGACCATGGTTACAGACCGTTGATTTCCATCAGACAGCCAAGATCTGATCTCATCAAGACTGTCTGATCAATCAGACAGCCCAGATCATCCTGATCCATCAGATTCCAGCGCCTGCGCAACACTGGATTACAACCTGGAGAGAGAAAAATTTGCTTTTTAAAAGTAGGACACGTGTCACACAATGGTTGGCTGGGCGTAATTTTTGTTCATTTAATACTTTGAACTCAATTATTTCGTTGTAAATTAATTTTTTATTTTTTTATTTTTATACCAAAATTCATAATTTTTTTTTGTCTACAAATAGAGACTTGGTTCGTTTGATTTGGACACCGAAAAAAAAACGCAATTTTTCACTACCTTAATCTCATTTTTTGTCTACTAAATACGTTACTTGTGTGTTGTAATTTAACACGCACCACTCAACCAACTCACTGAAACCATTATACCAGGAAAATAGTAGATAATATTCTGGAACTTTTGGTATATTTTATGAAATTTTTGGAGACCTGAAACTATTTTTAGTTAATTAAATGAGATAAAACGGTAATTAAAAACTAATGTTTGCTTCTGAAACCATTTTACTGGTAGAATGGTTGCACATAGTTGTATTCTGAAACCATTTTACTGGTAGAATGGTTTCAATGAGTAATTTATTAATTGTGTTTGCTTCTGAAACCATTTATCTGGTACAATGGTTTCAGAGAGTTGTAATCTGAAACCATTTTGCTGGTAGAATGGTTTCAGTAAGTTGATTATTAGTTATTTGCTTCTGAAACCATTTAGCTTGTAGAATGGTTGCACATAGTTGTATTCTGAAACCATTTTACTGGTAGAATGGTTTCAGTGAGTAATTTATTAATTGTGTTTGCTTCTGAAACCATTTATCTGGTACAATGGTTTCAGAGAGTTGTAATCTGAAACCATTTTGCTGGTAGAATGGTTTCAGTGAGTTGATGTAAGGTAGTGAAAAATGAGATTAAGGTAGTGAAAAATTGGGTTTTTTTTTCTGTGTCCAAATCAAACGAACCAAGTCTCTATTTGTAGAGAAAAAAAAAATTATGAATTTTGGTATAAAAAAAATAAATAAAAAAATAATTTACAACGAAATAATTGAGTTCAAAGTATTAAATGAAAAAAAATCACGCCCAGCCAATCAGACAGCGACACGTGTCCTGCTTTTAAAAAGTAGATTCTTCTCTCTCCATGGTGTAATCCAGTGTGGTGCACGCGCTGGAATCTGATGGATTCGGATGATCTGGGCTGTCTGATTGATCAGACTGTCTTTATGAGATCAGATCTTGGCTGTCTGATGGAAATCAACGGCCTGTAACCATGGTACTGCGGTACGCGCGCGACACTGGATCCGCGTCCATTGATGGTAATTTGGTTAATTAATTAAAAAGAATGGGTATTTTGGTCCAACTGAAAAGGTGCACCTTGCTAACTTATATATATATATATATATATATATATATATATATATATATATATATATATATATATATATATATATATATATATATATATATATATATATATATATATATATATATATATATATAAATAATAATTTTCGCGCGCCTTATATTTACTCATCCGCTACCTACGAGTTTCTCGCGCCCAATTTTGACGCATCCGCTACTTACGAGTTTCTCACGCGTCATATTTTTACTTATCCTCTATCTACTAGTTTTTCGCGCGCCTTATTTTTACTCATCCGCTAACTACGAGTTTCTCGCGCCCAATTTTGACGCATCCGCTACTTACGAGTTTCTCACGCGTCATATTTTTACTCATCCGCTACGTACGAGTTTCTCGCGCGTCATATTTTTACTCATCCGTTACATACGAGTTTCTTGGGTGCCCTATTTTTACTCACCCGATACTTAAGTAGCGGACGGTGTTTTATAATTTATATTACAAACTAAGTACAAATCATCTAAAACAAATTATTTATATTTATTTTTAATTTTAATTTTTTAAATTTTAATTTTTTCGGGCTTGCGGGCCGCCCGCGGCCCATTCGGGCTAGCCCATATTTTAATCGGGCTTTACCGGGCCGGGCTAAAAAGCCCGGAAATAATTCGGGCTAGGATTTTCAAGGCCCGAGCCCGGAAAAAAATCGGGCTTGGCGGGCCGGCCCATTCGAGCTAGCCCGTTTTGACAGCTCTAGGTGTGTCAAAAAAATCCATTTATCCATTATTCATCCAATCCATTCACTAATGGATCCATCCAATTCATCAATTAGTAAAAAAATTGGTTAATGGATTGGATTGGATCCATCCACCTTAATTTTAAAATTCAATGGATCATTAATTATATTAATTTTAAGTCCAATGGATTGTCATTTTTTTAAAATAAAATAAAACAAACAATTCAAAAATAAAATATAAATAAATAAAAAGTTTAAATTGTTAATAATTTTTAGGGATGGATCATTACCAATAAAAAGTACATTAAATTTATATAAAAATAAAACATAAATAATTTATTGTCAAAATGTATAAAAAGGTTGGAATCAAACCAATAAAAACTTAAGAAAAACTGTTTAAAAAATAAAATAAAATAAAAAAACTGAAAAAACTTGGGATAATGAATAAAAAATATGGGTTTCGCCGCCGACCACCGGAGGTCCGGTGTTGACCCGGCAGTTGACCGGCCACCCACCACCACCTATTTTATTCATTATTAGATTATTTATGAAAAATATTATTATTTAAATTCTGTTTGGGACTTTGGGGAAAGTAAAAAAAATCTGTTTGGGCTCACTATGTTTGGGCTTAGCTAAGAAATGAATTTGGGTTCATTACAAATCAATCCATAAATAAAAGAAAAATTATGTTTTTAAAATAATAAATATAGTTTTTAAAAATTACATTCTCTCTATCAAAGAATAAAAATTACATTTTCCAATCATTTTTAAAAATATTTAAATTTTCCATCAAAAAAATATATTTTAATTAAAAATTACAAATTTCAATCATTAGTTTTTTTTTTGTGGGTATAATCAATCATTAGTTTTTTATGAAATTAAAAAATAATATTTTGTTTTTATGAAATTATACAATAATATTTAAATTAATTTTGTTAATGGATGGATTGGATATCCATCCATTTAATTTTGTTAATGGATGGATTGGATTGAATTTTATTTCTAATGGATGGATTGGATTGGATTTTTTTCAATGAGTTTTAATGGATTAATGGATCACTTTGATCCATCCATTAACAATCCAATCCAAATCCATTCAATCCATCCATTTTGACACCCCTAGTTTTGGGTAATTAAATTGTTACTCATATGGTTATTAGACCATCTCCGATGGTGATTCTAATTTTTTTTAAGTACTAGTACCTAATAAGTACTTCCATTGGAGTAAAATCAAAATAGTACCTAATAGGTACTAGTTCTAAAATAAGATTTGGTACCAATATCATTTTTGTGGGACCCATTTATAATGATGTAGAGTTATTGGTTAGATGTGTTATTGGTGGGACCTATTTAAAACTTTTTAAGAATTGTTGGGTTTGAGAGATTGAGTACTTATTAGGTACTACTATTAAAAAATTATAATTGACTGATATGTATACGTGGGGCCCGATTAAATACCAAAAAATGGGAAGCTCCATTGTGGATGCTTCTAAATATTTGAATTGTTAGTTTGTCGAACTCAATTTTTACAACTTCTACAAATTGTTTGTATATTGATTAATTCACCCGTAACAATGGGATCATGATTCCATGTTGTATGAAAATGATACGGTTAGCTTAACCGTCAATTTAAAATCGAACGTTTCAAATTATAATGAAAAAAAATCAACCTTAAACAATTTTAGTCATTGATTATGATCGGACAGATAAAAACAGTAACTACGTCAAGCAGTTACTATGAAACTATAGCGGAATAGAATTTATTTGAAAATAGTTGGTGACTAAATTAAACTTCTTTTTGTTTTGGGGTTACCATGTTACAAGTATGTTGTTTCGTTGTTTCTATCGTTGAAGTGGTAACTAATTTTTATTTGAGAACTTGTGAGACACGTATATTTGTAAATCTATTGAGTTTGTGATTCTTCTAAACATTTTGTTATTTAAATGAAACTTTTTTTTTGTAAACCCTCTTGTACTTAGGGGAAGGGGTTCTAGCCAGTAATTTTGAGTTCGGCCGTGAGGTAAGTAAAGTTTCCAAAAATCAAATTTGGGTGTGAATCGCACGAGAAGTTTGTTATTGACTAGTACACGATAATTCTCCTGCAATTATCATATGAATTACACGAGAGTTTTGTTTGACTGTTATGTGAATTACACAAGAATTTTGTTTGACCATAAATTACACGAGAATGTTGCAAAGTAATCGTTACTAATTATTAATTGAAAAACAAAAACCTCGATGTTACTCGTGAACAACTGTTACTCGATTCATCTAAACTTTTAATTTATTTATTTTAAAAAAAAAACTATTACCTAATATGTAATATTTTTTTTTGAAAAAATTAACTAAGAAATATTTTATTTCTTTTTAATGAAAAGAAAACCTGTGGATTCTTGATCAGTTATAAAAGAATTATATTTACCATAAAAAGCTGGCTATAGGCTATAGCACACAAACTAAAAGCATGAGAAACATAGAGATTTTATAGCCTAATATTCCGCTATCATGAAATATAGATAAACCATTTAACTATACAAAAGCCTCACCAAACACAAAAACAAGAAAAACCAAAGTCCCTCTAATTAACTTCATCCACTTAAACCTTATGGTTAAATTTTTTGTTCCTCATTACCTCTCTCACTCTTCTTCATTCATTCTTCACCTTAATTCAATTCTCTCTAATAATTTCAATATATCTCAATTAATAATTCAAGTTGTTCATGGCACATTTAAGGGGTCTATTAGATGGAGTTGAAGAACATTATGGATTAATGTCTTTTGGTACCAAAGACATTTTTCATATACGACGTAAAATAAGATTTTGGCAAAGGAAGTTCAAGAGAAGATATTTATTTGGGGGATTAGTGGTTCTTATTTTTATATGTGTGCTTATCAAGTTTATATTGTTGAACATGTTTTTTTGTCAGCTAGATTTGCATCCTATAAATCATTCAAACGTTGTGGAAGATCATGAACCTTCACCAAAGAATTTGTCGGTAAATGAAAAATTTATTCATCACAATTTGCATCATTACCATACATTGTTGATTACTCACTCATATCTGCATAAATAAATATATTTGTCTCAAAATCATTATGTGCATTACAGTAGTTACTATACTTTTCTTTCTTTAAGTACCAAATACTCTAAGTAGTTGATAATCAAATTAAGTGGAGGACTTTAATATATTTCTTGTAATGACCCAGAAGCATTGAAATGACTCCGACTCTCCTCAAAAGTGATAACATCAACTTATTACAACCATCTAAATATGTTCGGTCATACATTTCTGGTAAAAACACAATTAATCAAGAGATGGTTGATGTTCTCATCTCCCTAAAACACAAGGCACAAACTAAATTGTGCGGGTTATCAATAATTCCTTTGTTGGCCAAAGCTCCTATAATTGAGAATTTATCTAATAACAACCGTCAACTAAAAATATTCACCTTAGACGGAATATCCTACAACAACAACTTCATTTTTGCCTCTAATGCGACTTCTACAGTTGACAGCGGTTCTATCCATAAGCACTCCCAATGCCATCCATCGACAGCTCAATAACCCATTACCCATCTATGCTATTACGGCATCCTTTGCCGTCGTTTTACCCTTTCGTGTGTGTGCTTAATTTTCATATATTTTATTATTTATTCAAATGTGATCACTTCTAGTATAATTTAATTTAGTTTTACATTTAGATTGTGATGCTAGTTTTCCTCTAATATATTTGTTAGATAGACTCTCGAAATTTGGAAGCATCCTAACAGTGACAATTACTACAACTGCATGGGACGAGAAAAGCATGATAGACGTGCGTCCAAATTAAGCTCTTTATTGCTCAAAATTAATTTGAGTAAAAATTCGATATAAGTGATTCTCAATACTCTGCCATTCATCTTTGTATAACTAGGAAGAATTTCTATTATACAGGTAATGGAAGCACCACAAATGGCTATCTTTTGATTCACGCCAATGGAGGATTAAATCAAATGAAAACCGGAGTATGTACGCAATCATAAATTTCTAATACTTTTATTTATGTTTTAAAAATCGGACTGAACGACAGCTCAACTGTAAACCGAACCAACATTGTTATGGTTCGGTTATTAGAGCAATTTGATTTCACTTTAGTACAGTTTAGTTAAGTTAATGTGGGTCTTGGACTTAAGTCCTATTTGTAATAAAAAAAATAGTCATTTTAGTCCCTTAACGTGCAATTCGCTGTTATTTTGGTCTCTCGCCGTTAAGTTTGGTTGTTAATTCAACAAAAAAGCTGACGTGATATTTTTTTGGACAAACGTCAGCTTGCTGAGTTGGCACGAGGGACGGGGAAACAACCATTTTGGTCCCTGAATGTGCAACTCGTTGTCATTATGATCCTTGACTCAAGAAAAAAATACAAAATAGTTCTTGATTCTGCAATCCGTTAGTCATTTGGTCTCTTGCATTAAAAATTGTTGTTAACTTTATAAAAAACCTGAAGTGACATTTTTTAGGGACACGTGACACACATATTTAACATATGTCAATGCATAACTTTATCACTGTACACATGTCAATGCATACCTTTAATCACTAATAATTTTAATTATCTATTATAAAAAATTATGAAAATTTTATATTTTGAGAATATTCGTCGAGACAAATTGAACAATATCTTATTTGCTAACATTTGGTTTTTATATAATAATAAAAAATTATGGTCAAAAGTAGATTATGGTCAAAATTTGAAAGAAGAAGCGAAATAAGTTGTTGTTAGATTATTGAATGTATGAAGAAGATGAAGAAGAATGCGAGGAAGAAGATAAAGTAATGAAGAGAAAATAAAAAGTAATGTCATTTTAGTCTATGACCACATCATCCATCCAGCTGTCACACAAATCTGTTAAATCTCCGTGTCACGTGTCCCTGAAAAATGTCACTTCAGTCTTTTTATAAAGTTAGCGACAATTTTTAACATTAGGGACCAAAGTGACTAACGAATTGCAGGGTCAAGGACTATTTTGTATTTTTTCTTGAGTCAGGTACCATAATGACGACGAGTTGCACATTCAAGGACCAAAATGATTGATTCCCCGTCCCTCGTGCCAACTCAGCAAGCTGACGTGTGTCCAAAAAAATTTCACATCAGCTTTTTTGTTGAGTTAACGGCCAAACTTAACAGCATGGACCAAACTGACTAACGGAATGCAGATTCAGGAACTATTTTATAGTTTTTCCTCAATGGGGGACTAAAATGACATCGAATTGCACATTGAGAGACTAAAATGACTATTTTCCCTAAAAAAAATTAATGTTGAGTCCCCCTAAAATAGTATTTTTTTTGGTGGCTATAGTTAGATTTGGTTTTAAATTGGTTGGATTCATGTGAATTTAACTCGATAATAGAAAATGTTTGAGAAGAATGTGCGATGCATGTTTAGATTGACGGTGTGATTGTCAAAATTTCAATGAGTTTGACCAAAATTGCATTGAAAAACTTCGACAAAATCATAGTGCCTGCATGATTTTAACAAACTCACCGTCAATTCAAACATACACTTATTTACTTTATATTGTGACTTTATATTGTGAGAATAAATATATTTTTCCATCATATTGCAGATAAGTGACATGGTTGCAATTGCAAAAATTATGAATGCCACTCTTGTTTTACCTACATTAGATCACAATTCCTATTGGAAAGATCCCAGGTAAGGATTAATTCTTATGACCTAGAGTTTTCAAGTCAAATATATTATTCAGATATTTATCTGATTTAGTAGTGTCCTAATAGTTTAATGTCTCAGTGATTTTAAAGAAATTTTTAATTGGAAGAACTTCTTTGAAGTCTTAAATGAAGATGTTCAAATAGTGGAGTCTCTACCACCCAAATTTGCAGCAATTAAGCCAGCTTTGAAGGCCCCTGTTTCTTGGTCCAAGGCAACTAATACTTCATAATAATCTACATATAAATTTCTAAACTATAGTTATTATCAGGGTTTTAAATAAATAAAGTCCGTGATCGTGTTCTGTGTATGAAATAGTAGTGTTTTTAGATATTGAAGAAATCGCAATGCAATTACGAATGAGGTTACTTTACTTTTGCTTGCGATTTTCTGCAATATTAAACACCACGACACAAGCTAGCTATTTAAAACCCTGATTATTTTTGTTTGTTTTATTTTTAATTTTTAATTAATCTAAATTCTTTGATTGTTTTGTAACATGTAGGCCGGTTATTATAGCAGGGATATTGTGCATTTATTGAAGAAACACAAAGTAGTCAAGTTTACTCATACTGATTCTCGCCTAGCCAATAATGGTCTACCTAGTTCAATTCAGAGAGTGCGTTGTCGCGCCATGTACCAGGCGCTTAGGTTCGCAAGCCCAATTGAAGAGCTTGGAAAGAAGTTGGTCAATAGAATTAGAAACAACAACACCTCTTATATTGCTCTCCATTTAAGGTAATGCTCATCGCCTCATCTAATTGGTAAATTGATTGAATGTAGTCAAACTGCACGCAGTTATCAATCTGATTAAGATTAGACAATTCCAGTTCTTAAGATAGTTTTTTTATTTTTGTTTAATATAAAATTCTATGACATATGGGGCATCCGATCTTAACCAGACGGCCTGAAACCTACTGACTGCAGTATTTTTCGACCGCATAGAATTCAGGTCCATAAATATATCTTGACATAACTTTTCACCCAAGAAATACAAATTACTATGAATTTTAACCATTCTCTCACAAGCATATATCGCTTATATATGCAGATATGAAAAGGACATGCTTGCATTCACAGGCTGCAGTCACAACCTAACAAAAGAAGAAACACAAGAACTAAAAAAAATGAGATATCAAGTGAAACATTGGAAAGAAAAAAATATTGATGGAAAATCAAAGAGATTAAAGGGTGGTTGTCCTATGACACCAAGAGAAGTTGCTGTTTTCCTTGAAGCACTTGGTTATCCACTTGATACAAAAATTTATGTAGCAGCAGGACTTATTTATGGCTTAGAAGGAATGCAACCACTACAAAATAAGTTTCCTAATTTGATATGGCACTCAACTTTGGCCACAAAACAAGAATTGCAACCCTTTGAAGGACACCTAAATCAACTTGCTGCTCTTGATTACTACATAACTGTTCAAAGTGATGTTTTTGTTTATAGCTATGATGGGAATATGGCTAAAGTTGCTAGGGGGCATAGAAAATTTGATGGATTCAAAAAGACCATTAATCCTGATAAGTATTGTTCTTACTCTTAAATAACTTATTAATTAGGCTCTATTTTACTAGTTTTACTAGATAATTAGCATATGATTATTAATAGGTTTAGTTACTCTTGAATCTATTCAGATTATTCGAGTTGCAAATATTATAATGATCTTAGTGGATACCGGGTTCGAATTTTGTGGATGAAAAATGTGGCTGGGAGGAGAGATTCTACTAAAAAGTTGCCAGTCAAATTTCTTAATAAAGATCAATTATCGACAAAAGTCGATGAATATTTCGCATCAGTAACATGGTTATTGGTTACACTACAACCAAAAAATGTTTGTAATTGGATCACTGAACTAGTACAAATTTTATAATTAGAATCTTTGAACTAAAAAATGTTTTTGTCAAGTTCAGAGAGTTTTTTTTTTATGATAAACTTCAGAAATTTAATCATAATTAATTTCAAGTTTAGGACCTCAAGAGTAATTAAACCATTAGCCAAATTTGATTATTTCTAATAGACCTAAAATATTTTGTTGCAGGAATAATTTTGTTAGACTAATTGATCAATTGGACAATGGTCTAATTTCATGGGATGATTTCTCAGCAAAGGTTAAGGGTATACATGCAAACAATATTGGAGCACCTCAAGCTAGAAGAATTAAGCGCCATCCTAAATTAGAAGAGAGCTTTTATGCTAACCCTTTTCCAGGTTGCATTTGTCAGAAGCCAACAAACATGATGGTAAAAACAAGTCATGAATCATTATGATTTGCCAATTATTATGTTGAGCCATTAGATGAAACAAATTTGCTTAAAATATTGAGCTATTTTGGATGATGTGATATATTAGATAGTATAGTATCATAGATTCATAGTCATGTTATGAATTGTTTTTTAAGTTTTGAATATATTGTTTCACAGACTTTAGATTTCAACACCAGTGTTCCAGTTAGGTTTTTTTTTTTTTTTTTTTTTATAAACTTCAATTTAGGTTTTTTGTCAACATAACTTCATTGATCAAATTATTTCTTGAAATTTTGTTAAAAAAAAACCTGATTTATTTGATTATTTTAGACAAATTTATAACATTTTATTAAAATTTTTTTTATCAAACTAGTGACTAGAAATTTATCCATTGATGGTGAATAAGTGATGAATAGTGAATTTAAACTCAGGTCCGTGGTCATATAATGTAATATCCCTATCAACGAAGTAATGTTGACTATATTTCTATCAAGTTTTTCGATAGCCTTGTTAGCTTGGTTTAGATAAATAATATTGGCACAATGGCACTTGGATCCAATATATAGAGTATAGCCACCAAGATTTAGTGTTAGTTTACTCAATGAATAAGATGTTGAGAAACCAAGGGGTAACACACAACTAGTATTTAGATTTAGATATTTTCGATCATCTATCGAAAATTGTAGATTTCGGACTTTAAGACCGAGTAGAGAAGTTATTAAGGAAGTAACTTTGTGTGCATCAAGAGTAACTCGAGGTATATCAATGGTGAGCCTTTTTATTTGGCTTAAATGCAGTTTTACCTCCTGTTTTGAAAAATGCGGAATTTTATCCCCTATTTTAAAATGCGGAAATTTACCCCCCTATTTTATAATTGGTTGGATTTTGCCCCCCACCAAAATTCTGCACAAAATCTGCTTCTGAGCCTCAAGTTCAAAGCTTCGCATAGAACTCAATTTGGATCAATAATTCACAAAACGGATACTGAAACGACCGTAATCAAGTTAGCTTTCCACATAATCAAACCCCACTAAATTTGGAGTTATAGAGAGAGATTAATTACCGTTTTAGTGAAAGTCTATCCAATTACTAATTCTGCAGAAATCTACTTGTGACCTTCAAATTCAACATCGTCTACCGAACGCATCGTAACTCCAAATTGGACGAAATTGAAATTCCGACAAGGGTAATTTCGTTAGCTTTCCATACATGTAAATAGTATTCAAAAGTGAGCTACAGGGTGAGAGGCATGACGACAATACCAGTAGTAGTTTCATGCGATAATTAATTTGAACATACCTTCACTAAAATGGTAATTAATCTCTCTCTGTAACTCCAAATTTAGTGGAGTTTGATTCTGTGGAAAACTAACTCGATTGCGGTCGTTTTGGTACCAGTTTGGTGAATTATTGATTTAAATTGAGTTCTGTGCGAAACTTTGAACTTGAGGTTCAGAAGCAGATTTTGTGCAGAATTTTGATGGGGGGCAAAATCCAACAAATTATAAAATAGGGGGGGGTAAAATTTCGCATTTTAAAATAGGGGAGTAAAATTCCGCATTTTTCAAAACAGATGTGGTAAAACTGCATTTAAGCCTTATTTCTATTAGATGATAATAACTAGATTTGTGAAGTAGTGTGGCGACTACATCTAAAAGTGAATATGATGGGTTTGGATTTTGACCAAGATAATAACAAGTTTGAAAATCAAAGACGGATATGTAGGTCCACAAGTACCTCCACTTTTTTGACAATACTGAAGTTTTGATAGCATCTTCGGTATATAAAAAAGAAAGAATATGAACGAGAACATTATCGGGTAAGTCACTGATCATGTGTTTATGCCTTTTGATTGATGCATTATTATTGGATACCATGTCGCTGCTTGTAAGAGCAAAGAGGTTATTCTCATGATTTCCCAAAGTGTACCACACTCACTTATATAGGCAAAGCACCTCATACAAGTAGTGGGCTTGAGTACAACAAATTCATATTGGGCCTGCACAAATCTAGACCCAATATCTAACATATCCTCCCCTAATTGTACAATCCTACAATTACAAGAAATGAAAAACTATGTACAAGTGCTAGGCCAAGCTAAGGCAAACACACTAGCAAGCAAGCAACAAAACAAAAGCATGCGTGCCTTGGCCAGCAGGCAAGCCAGACAAGCCATTCAGGCTAACCAGTCAAGTATGCAGGCAGGGCAGACCAAGCTGTGCAGTCTTCATTTCAAAGGCAGTTTTTTTTTTTTTTTTTTGGTTTTCACCAACAGTTTAATCTGGTTTGGGAGTCAGTTCTGACATCAAGCGGTTTCAGCCCCCTTCCGATCGCAGTTGCAGGAGATCGAACAACGGTCCTCTCTACCAAGTTCAGCGTCAGTCACCACTGAACCAACTAACGATTGGTTCGAAATCTTTATTTTATTCATTTGTAACACTTTAACGGACAATTCTATTGTAGGCACAAACACTAAATATATTATGTTCACACACACATACATCAAGTTAAAAAAAATAAAAAAATTTACTCAATAATGTGAGTGTGCCCAAACATTTTTATTTGGGATTGTGTCCAAGTAAAACTTGCTCATCCTTTATTTATTTATTTTTTTCAGTTAAGTCCTTTATCTTATTGAAACCTATAACACTTTAATCTTTTTTTTCCCTTTCACTTTAGTCTTTTATCTCTTGTAAATTACAATATGCAGTTATGCACATAACGACCTTTTTTTCTTATTTTTTTATTATAAAAATACTGAAATTTTATTTTTTTTAAATACCTTTTTATTAAAATTCAATAAATCCAGATTTTCATGAACATTATTCATCATCTTCATCAATTTTTTCATATTTTCATCATCGTCCTTAAAAATAAACACGAAATACACCTCCATTTAGTATAGATCTTTCTCTAAGCTCAAAAAAATCCTCAAATTATCATTGACGCTAAAAATTATTTGTCAAAATATCTTTTAAATCCGTTTTTTGATGACATTGATGAGTAGCTACAAGACACAGTGAGATCCATTTTACGATGAGCTACAAGACACACAAAGATTTTTGGGTGAAGTGGTTAAGCCTAAAGAGAAATGATTGGTGAATGGGACATGGGTTTGGATAATGGAGAAATTTTGCAATTTTTTTTTAAAAATAGCTTATGCAATTTTTATATATTTTTATAAGTTTGTCAAGGTAGTTTATGATAAAATAGCATATAAAATTACAATTTTCACTAGTGTGAACATATAAAATAATATAAAATCCAATTTATATTACATAAACTGTTTGCATAACCTCTAAAAAAAGCTGGATCAAACGAGCCTAAAACTTGCTCGTTGTTGGAACGGAAAATATTTACTTACCACGTATTAGAGTTGTTAGGCACATATAATAAAAAAAAAATAGAGAAATAGATAAAATAATGTGACTAAATTATATTTAGAGTTTAATTGTTGTGCACCGTCGGTGTAATTTTTTTTTACACATACATCCAATGACAGTGGCGGAGCCAGGACCCTGGATCAGGGGGTGCAAACTTTTTTACCCCCATTTTGGGACAAAAATATTGAACCTAATATACAAAATAAATTCTCATCTCACAATCGAATTATTTCGATAAGCAAATTATTGTCAATTTTCTCTGATATTGCATAGCATTGAGTTACTAATCGAATGAATGACTTACCGGTTGCAATGCATAAATCAATGTATATATTATCTTTACAAATTTAACATAAATAATAATATATTATATAAGGTTTACAAATTTTTTTATAACTTCGCTAACGTTGTTTTCTTTCATTTTTTGTTGAGATTTAGAAGGTCGTCTAATTTTATGGTGAATATTTTAGTATCCAATTTACATTATTGGTTATTGCAGCAAAATTTAATGTTATGTCATATTTTTGTATTAATTTATATTTAAAAAATTTATATTTTAAATAAGTTTTACCTAAAAATACACATATTTAACAATATAGGTATCTTTTTTGACGGTTTGGTTAAAAAAAGATTTTCCTTTTTTGACGAAAACAAAACTTATATTGTTAAATATAAGTTGAGTATTTAAGAATTTACATATTTTTATACTAAAACAAAAAAGAGAAGACTAATAAGGTCATGAAGTTAAAACTTGGGCTATTAAGTTCATGAAGTTAAAGGCCCAAATGAGTTATGAAACCTAAATATTAGTAATAAGTACTACACAGCATCACTTTGAACTCTCTAGTTTCTAACGTGGCCGCCGTTTCTTGTTCCATCTGCTTGTTCATTTATTCTGCACATTACTTCTTCTTCTTTTCTATTTTAGTCCATTTTCATCTTCTATTTTTTTCTATGTTTGTTCTTCTCTTGGATATGTTGAATTCAGGGTGTGCAAAAACAAAACTTCAGGGGGTTCAAGATGCAAAAATCATAGTATTATACACAGGGCAGAGCCAGGATTTCAAATTTGGGGGGACCGTCAGTAATTAATGCATAATTTAAGGAAAAAAATGTAAATTTTTCAAATGTGCAATATATTAATATATAAAAAAAAATGCAAAAAAGAACATACAAATAATTACAATTTTCTCATATTTAAGTAAAATAGAATTAACACTATATCTATTATAGAAGGTACTAGGTAGCAAATTAAAAAAAAAAACAAACTTCATATCTAAGAGAAAATACCTAAAAAAAAAGAGAAATAATAATGATCTCTTTAAAAAGAAACTTTGTCGATTAAAATTGATAAGGTCTAAGACTCTAAGATACTCCTCTTAACAAGAAAGAGGATGTTCATTGAAAATTATAAGATATAAATATTTAATATATTAGACAGTAAATTGTATAAAGGCATGCAGTATTTTTATAGAAGTGTTGGACATTATGTGTATGATTAGAGGACTATATGTAAAAGTGTATATAAGTATATTAATATTGTTATTATTTTATTATGATATGATTGAAAAAGTCAAAGAAACTAACACTATGTTTCATAGCATGCATATACTAAAAGAAGTTTTAAAGAAACTTGGGGGGGGGGGGGGGGACTGTGGCCACCATGTGTCCCCCCTGTCCCTCCGCCACTGATTATACATGTAATTTTGAAAATCTCAGGGTGTGCAACTGCACCCCCTCACCTTAACCTGGCTCCGCCCCTGTCCAATGACGTGTTGTCACATAATTTAATGAACGTGACTCATCATGTATTTTTAATTACCATACATGACATGTCAGTATATTATTGGACGCATGCGCAAAATAACTTTACACCGATGGTGCATATAAATTAAATTCTTATTTTTATATTAATTTTATTTATTTATGTGAGTGTATCTACGTATTTTCTATTTGTGTTTGTGCCCATTTCCTCATCGGAAATATGGTTACTGTTGTCCCCCTAGAAATTATATTATGCATCTTATCTTTTGATTTTATGGGTTTTAAGAGATATACCTTGACAACAATTTATAGGATTAATAATAATTTAGGGATTTTTGGGTTTAGAAGAACAAAACACATAGATTTATACTATAAATAGAGTTGTATTTCTATGTACCTTAATTTTAATTCACGGATAAATTCTTATTTTTTGCACATATTTTCTCTTTCCAATAAATTTAATATATTATTAAAAAAATAAAAAATTTAATATGTTATATATAAAAAAAAATTACAAAAAAATTTAGTTTTCCAAATATATTGCATTAATTAGTTTTATTTTACAAAAGATAAAAGTAGTTTTTTTTATTGAAAATAAGTATAATTGATAAATTTTATTCTTAAAATACTAAAACGACAATTAAATAATAAAGTTCCGGCCTTAAAAAACCACTTAAAAAAACGAATGAAATAGTATAATAAAAAGAAAATTGCAAAAATAACTTTATTAATTTGGTGTTACGGCTTAAAAAAAGAAGAAATAGTATCATTCTTCTCTTTGGTGCAAGCAAAACAATCGATAAAACGCAGCGTTTTGGCCCAATTCGTTTGATCTTAGCATCGTGATTGATCGTCCCTCTTCCCTAATTCACCGCGTCGACACCGTCACCGGCAAAGCTATTCACCGTTCCGTTCTGTAATCAGGTTACCACCTTCACTTTCTCACTTCATCATCTCATCTTCCTATTTTCAATTTATCCTCAATCTTTCTCTTTTTCAGTTTCTTGTTCTTCAATCAAATTTTTAGGTATTCTTCGTTTAAATAAAAGTCACAAATTTATGCTCTTATGCAATTTTGGTTGTTGAAACTTGAATTTGTTGCTAGATCTAAGATTCCGCGCTGTTATTTGATTATTGTACTGAATTAGAATTATTACTGATTAGTATTACTGTATTATACAATATTTAAATTCAGTATTATACAATAGTACTTAAATTTGACTGATTAGTTCTTCAATTCGAGAATTTGGAATTTAGTAATAATAAATATTGCAATTTTATGAGATGATTGTATTTTGAGATCTGTGGCAATGGAAGCATATGCATTACCTTCAATAAGGGTCATGCTAACTAGTGTCCCAGACACCTGTAAGGAAGTCAAAAGTATCTATGAAGATAAACAGTTATCTAGTTTTGGTAGGAGAATACTTAGTTACAGTGCCTTAGGCACATTTCAAACTGTTCTTCATGTAACTCAATCTAAACGCATCGTTTTAACCAATTTAAGTTGTATCAGTTGGCATACGAATTTTGACAGTTTTATAAAATATTAGTGCAGAACCGGATACACAGTTGCTAAGGCACGGTAGGTAAGTTTTTTCGGTTCTGCTACTTGCTATTTTTTCTTGCTAGACAAATGTTAGTAGTTAGTTGTTAGGTTAATTAATATTTTCACCTTCACTAGGTTTAAACCCCGGTTGCAGTCCTTTTAACTACTCCAACTTGTTGAACCCTTAGCTCAAACTAGTTGAGCTACCCTACCCCATTTTAGAAGGATTATTAACTCGATGTTGTTGTTGCTTATAGCGCGGCTCGCTAGGGTTTTAGATAAGGAGAACAACAACTCAACAACAAAAATAGTTATAGTTCAAGTAGCTAGGTTTCACTAGGCATATTGGGCTACAAGTGCAGTGGTTTGTTATCACTCTACTGTTGCGCCAATGAGAATCCCTCACGTGGTGTCTTTCTTGTTTAGGACCAACGAGAATTGGGCATTCGCCCAGGCCCCATCAGTTGACTCTCAACTTGGAGGCCACATTTGCAGCCTCTGGCCCAACCCAGTGGAATCTGAACCATGTTCCACCACCTTAACTAGAAATTTGCTACTTGCTGGTTAATTTCATGGTTGTGATTAATTGCAATGATGAAATAGACAAGTCAATTTAATTAAGGACTGTCATTGAAGCTAAGATATAATTTATTTTGATGTATTCTGCCTGGTAAGTGCTCAGTCAGTGCTTTAGAGTGTACTTGATCTTTAATCTTTGTTGCCCATGCTTAGTTTTTCAATGATCCGTAAAGCATCAAGTAGTCCTTTATTCTAACATATGATATCTTCCATTCTTCTGTAAGTCACTAGTTATGTGCTGATTTATACTTTTATAGATAATTAAGATATAGTATTTGATTGTTTAGAAGTTATTGAGATGGTTCCTGTAGATATGCTTAAGGGTTGATCTGTGCTAGACTTTCTAGAGAAAGCTTTATATGATTTGTTTGTCATAGTCGTTTGTTATTCTCTGCTTCTGTTAAAAGGTTAACGATCATTTGTTATGACTTGAAATAATTCGTCAGTTGAGTTGGGTTTGTTTTGCAATGCAGGGAAATGGGTTTGTGGACATTACTTGAGGGACTCCTGCTTCTGGCAAATGCTCTAGCAATATTAAATGAGGACCGCTTTCTTGTCCCTAAAGGATGGGGCTTATCAGATTTTTCAGGAGGTAGGACAAAGTCTTTCAAAGGCCAGATTATAGGTCTCATTTACGCAACTCAGTACCTACGAGTCCCTCTTATACTTTTTAACTCCGTCTTCATTATTGTAAAGTTGGTTTCTGGGTGATGTCTAGCAAGGTGAGATGTCAATACTTATAGCTATGCACATTCTTTTAATTTTTCTGTGTAGATTGTAGAGTATAGTAATAATAATCATAGCAACAGCATTATAACACAAGCTGCAATACATTTACAAATGGACCAAGTGTAGTTAACTGGATACTGTGTTTAGTTCACTGCATGGGTCTTCAGTCATTTTATTTTTCCTTTCTGGATATTGGCAACAGCATGAAATAACTTAAAGAGCAAAGCAATACTCTCTTGCACACTTATTATTAGGTAAAATTCACGGGAATCTCTTTAGTATAGAATTGTGTCCCACGAAATAGGGAATGAAACATAATGTGATTTAGTGGTATCCGCGTGATTTTGTTTAATACAATATCAAAAGTGTGTTATAGAGTGTGCATTAGCTTATCTAGCTTGAACTTGAAGTATGGTTGTTTTGCCACTAATTGTTTTAGTTTTGAATGCTTAGCTAAATTTGGTGCTTGTTTGGCAGTTACAAGTAAATTTTTATTAGATTAAGATATAGTTTTGACCACAGGAAAAATAAAATAAATAAATAAATAAATAGCTGCAAACTTACCTAGTTGGTTATAGTGAAGTTCAAATCTAAAGCTAGCTTGTTCAGCAAACCTTAAGCAACTAATG